>NC_062544.1:150612620-151227203 GCF_016906955.1 Phacochoerus africanus
ACATGAATGGTTTTCCTCCTCAAAAAATGTACTAACTCAATTATTCTGTGAATATTTATCACTGACAACCAAAGGAATGAAAATAAGATCCCACGGTACCAAAAACCCAGATGTTTGGGTTACAAACACAACATTCAAATATTTCACTTATTTGATGTTTTTTTCTCAAGATATGAGACAAAGCCAATCTGCCCTAAAACTTGGAAATGAGATCCCTTTCTCAGTGTCTCTTACTGTCTCTTGAGAGTGGTGTGGGCATGCCTGGCAGTCTCACTACGGGCTGCTGAAATGTGACGAGCAGGTAATGGGAAACAGCTGCTTGGCTTGCGCTGTCTCTTAGCCCCGGATCAGTGACGAGGTGCTGTGGACAAAAGACAGGCAGTTATGGTTTGAGTGGAGGGCCCACAAGAGCCACGAACTCCTTGCCAAGTTCACCAGGCGAAGCAGAGTCAGCCTGGCTGGCCATAGTGTGCCAAGCAGCATGCCCCACAGATTCTGTCTCTGTCTTTAGGGCTGTGTGCACCCAGAGATGCTAAGGAAAGACCTCCCCTTCCTCTGCATCCTGCAGTCATTTTGTAGCCCTACTCTAGGATTTGATCTGACATGGCAGCCAGAATAAACATCAATTAGATCAGCAATCAGCAATCAGCAAGCTACCCTGCAAAGGGCCAGGAATAAGTATGCTAGGCTTTGTGGACCAGGTGGTCTTGGTCACAACTATTCCACTATACCACTACAGCCTGAAAGCAGCCACAGGGCAAGACTGAGTCCCAATATTTCTCCAAAGAAGACAGACAAAAGGCCAAAAAGCACATGAAAAGATGTTCAACATCACTATTAGAGGAATGCAAATCAAAAATCCAATGAGTTATCATCTCTCACCAGTCAGAATGGCCTACCTTTCCCAGCTTGTCTCTCCTGTTGTGAAGACAGGCTGCCCTGAGGGTCTGCTGATGTGACCCCGAAGGACACCACTTGGTGGTAGAGGAGTTTTTGCATTATTAGAAAACAGGTTATGTTCCAGGAATTCACTTTGAACAAAAGGATGAGGCCATGAACACCTGACTCATGAGAGGTTGGGAAGTGATCCAGTTTCCTCAAATCACCCCGCCCAGGCCAGGTTCCCTGTGTGACATGCTCTGGGCAGAAAGAGAACACAATCTTTTCTGACTGATGTCAAAGTAGGGTTCAGAGCAGGGTCAGGGGTGTGGGGAGGCAGGCCTGAATGGAAATAACATGCAAACCAGAGAGGGAACGATGAGGCGTGGAGGTTTAGGGAAGGGGAGGCAAAGGGGGCAGCTGCGCGCTGTGGACTCCTTGTAGACCCGTATAGTCCACGTGGCCTGTCCCTTGCTGCGATCAAACTTGGTGAAATTGGACAGCAAAATACGAGAACGTGGGAAGCCCACATGGGTCTGGAAGAGCTTATTGCTTGGCTACATTGAGATGAAAGATTATAAAGCTGTCACTTTATGGCTTCTTCTTAAATCAGCCTAGAGGGTAACATCAAAGTGGCTAAAAGTTGTACCAATTCTCTCACTGATGTGGCGTGAAGGAGACAAATGACACTGGAAGAATATAACAAAGGCATTTTCATTTCAGGTGCAGGTGTCGGAGGAATGACCCTGAAGCATCTGTTTGTCTAAACTGATGGTCTACAGCATGTGTTAGCAGTAAGACACACAAGCACCCACCCCTGGGCATTTTTAAAGCCCAGCCAGTGAACCAGGCTTATCAAAGTGACCACTTCTGTCTCTGACCTCCCATCCTACTTGATCTCAACGTGTTTTCACTTTCTCTCATCTCCCCTATTGTTAATTCTTATCTCCCTTCCCTGAATTCCTCCCTCTTGCTGATCATCTCTGGATCTGGCCCCTTCCTGACTCTTGGGTCTTGGCTCTCCTTTTCAGGGTGTGCCTAACTTACTCACCCCTAACTGGTGCCTGGTAGATAACCCTTGGCCCTGAGCTGGGAGGGGAGGAATCAGGCTCTGTTAGGATGACATCACAGAGAACAGGACTACATGACCTCCCCCCTCAGTGCATGTGCAACCTCTTTTACAACATCCTATCCATCGGTCACCCTCCACCACAACACCTCCAAGGCCAGAAAACTCTGACTTCCTAAGACCGTCCTTTTCATTTTCTGACACCTTTATCAGAAAGCTCAAGCTGTCGACAAGATTGAGAGCTGCCCTGAAGTCATCTGTTTCCTGCAGAGTGCTGATGATGTGCTGTGAACCCCTAAGGCAGCTGTCAACATACATTCTGCCTCACACTTGCTGAGACAAGCGCTAGAGCATGCGACATAAATTAATCACTTCCACTTCTCAAAATGGCACAGGCTCCTCATGCTTTTTCTGCCTCTAGTCATTCATGCTCAGCAGATAACCATGACCATGGCACCGTGTGGAACACGGGCGGTGTTCTGAGAGAGCCAGATATAGCCCATTATCACTGCAGTTATAGTGTGTGGACTCATTGAGAAGTTACGGGACAGTTTATCAATGAGGAGGGCTGTGCCAGAGCCTCTGGCATTGGGTTTCATGTGCAGGAATGGAGGTGAAGATGAAGGCTGCGGAGATAGCAGGGATTGCTTATCTGACATGTTTTCCCAGTGAGGTCAGACACCAGTGCCATGCCATCTTCCCTGGTGGAAGCACACCATACGATTCAGAGCTGGAAGCCCTTGGAGGATCTACGGAAGGAGAAAGTCAGACCCAGCAAGAGGCCAGGACTTGCCCAAAGTCCTACAGGAGACAGTGTCAGACACTCAGGTCGACAAGAAGAAAGGCCCCACTGCCCCCAGCCAGCAGGGTTAGACTTGGAGGAGGAGCAGGACCTTTGAGGGTGTGAATGTTTTGCTTTCCTGCCTTTAAAACACATAAAGAGGTTGGTAAGGAGTCAAGGATAAGCTATTTCTTTAGAATCCTAGTTGAAGCATGACTTTTCATTTCTATCAAATGTCTGTATTTTTAAAAATAATTTCACTCATTTTCAGTTTCAGATTTTCTTGTGTACATCTGAAAATAAAACAACAATGACTAAGTATTGGTTCCATTAGAAGCATGTTGAGAATATTAAATGATGAGGGTTTTAAATCAATGACATTACTTGAGTCAAATAGAAAGTTAGTTCCAATGACGCTGTTTTTTTCAAATCCAATTCACTGATGTCCATTCAGCCAAAGGTGATATGTCTGACATTATTGTTAAAGCTATTAGAAATGTAGTTTAAAGTTCAACTCTAGGAGATCCTGTTGTGGCTCAGTGGACCTGACGATATCTCTGTGAGGATGTGGGCTGAATCCTGGCCTCGCTCAGTGGGTTAAGGACCTGGTGTTGCTGCAAGCTGTGGCATGGGTCACAGATGCAGCTTGGATCTGGTATAACTGTGGCTGTGGTGCTGGCCACAGATGTAGCTCCAATTCAACCCCTACCCTAGGAACTTCCATATGCCACAGGTGCGGCTATAAAAAGAAAAAATATATATAGTTGTTCACAATTTTGTGTTAATTTCTTCTATACAGCAAAGTGATTCAGATATATATAGATATAGATATTCTTTTAAATATTTTCCATGTGGTTTATCTCAGGATATTTATTACAGATGCCTATGATATGTGAGGACTTGTTGTTTATCCACTCTCTATATATTAGCTTACGTCTGCTCCCAAACTCCCAGTCCATCCCTCCCCAACCTCCTCCTTCCCCTTGACAACCACAAGTCTGTTTTCTATGTCTGTGAATTTGCTTCTGTTTCATAGATATGTTCATTTTTGTCATGTTTTAGATTCCATGTATGTGTGATACCATATGGTATTTGTCTTTCTCTTTCTGACTTACTTTGCTTAGTATGATAATCTCTAGGTCCATTGATATGCATAAAATTTTATTAGAGCACAGAATCATGATAAAACAATGTTATCGCTAAATAGAAATAAAAATAAAAACCCCAAGGAACAGAAATGTACTTAGAATTAATCATGGTACATGCATACTTCATTGTTGTCTCCTATTAAATATTTTCTACAAAACTACAAATATTTTCATGACAAAACACATGATAAAGGAGTTCCCATTGTGGTGCAGCAGAAACGCATCTGATTAGGAATCATGAGGTTGTGGGTTTGATCCCTGGCCCCTCTCAGTGGGTTAAGGATCCATGAGCTGTGGTGTAGGTCGCAGACACAGCTTAGATCTGGCATTGCTGTGGCTGTGGCGTAGGCCAGCAGCTGTAGCTCTGATTGGACCCTTAGCCTTGGAAACTCTAATATGCTGCAGGTGTGGCCCTAAAAAAAGATGAGAAAAAAAAAACCAAAATTATAGTTCATAACTCTAATTACTAGCTGAGTTCCTCAACATATCTGTGAGACCCACATGGGAAGGAAGATAAATGCACACACTCATTAATTCAGGCTATAACTATGTACTGAGCATAGCCCCATCCACTCCTTCAGGGGCCCTACTCCAGGCATGGGGGCTGGGGAGGTGAACTACACATGTTCCCACCTTCATAGAACTCATGTTCTTGTCAGGAGAGGTTCATAATAAACAAATAAGAACACAGAATGTAGAGAAATTGAGAATACAGACAAAATATTGAATAGAGGGAATGTAACATTATAGGTGCTTTGAAAAAAAAAATAAAGCAGGTTTTGGCATAGGAAGTTCTGAGCACATGGGGTTGTTGTTGATACAGGGTGGATAGGAAGGTATTGCAGAGAAGCTGGCATTTAAGTGTGAATCTCAAGAAATAAAGAAGTGAGTTTGGGGGCATCTGTTGGGAGTGCTGCAGGCAGGACAAGAACAGTGCCAAGGCCCTGAGGCAGGAAAGAGCTTGGTGTATTTAAGGAACATTAGAGACATCAGTGGGGCTGGTGCCAGCAGAAAGAGAAGAGGAAGGGAGATAGGGTGGGTCATGCAGGGCCTTGGGCACTGTTGCTGGGACTTTGCATTTATTTTGAGTATATGGCAGTCATTAGAGGTTGTGAGCCAAGAACTGACATGACCAGACTTATTTTTCAAGTGCCGCCCAGGCTACAGTGTTGAGAAGGGGCTGTAGGAAGGCAGGGGAAGAAGCAGGGAGACCAGTTCTCACAATGCTGATGGATTGGATATAGGGAGGAGTCAGGGGGATGCAAGGTTTTTGGACAGAATTAGTGGACAGTTGGGGTCACCATTTACTGAGGTAGGGAAAAAAACAGGAGGAGCAGGGTGGGCTGAAGAGGGAATTGGGAGTTTGGTTGGGGACCAAATAGAGCTCCAAATACCCAAGTGAGGCTGACTGCACAAATAGAATGTGGAGCCCAGGGAGGAGGCCCGAGCTAGTGATACTGATTTGGGAGTTAACCTATGAGAGGAAGTTAAACCCTACAACATGAGATAGGATGAAATCACCAAGGGAGTGAGTGGTCATAGAAGGGGAGTGGTGTTCTGAAAGGTGGAGAAAGTGCTTCAAGCAGAGAGTCAAAGCAGTATCCACTGCTGATAAGTGGTCGAGAAAGAATGAGAAATGACCATTGGCCATAGGATTTAGCGACTTGGAAGTCACTGCTGGCCTTAATGGACAGTTTTGGTAAAGTAATAGGTACAGAAGCCTGATTGTGAGACCAAGAGGAGGGTAACTAGAGACAGGATGTGGGGACAATTCTTCTGAAGACTTCTGCTGTCAAGAGGAGCAGAGAAATGAGGCATTAGGGGTCTTAGGGTCAAGAGAGACGACAGCACTCAAAGTTCCTGGAAATGCTACCCTCCCCAAACCCATATCACTGCATTCTATCTGCTTTGGAGAACTTCAGGGCCTGTCTCAACATTTCAGTGTGGTTGTTGAGAGATATTAATCATATATATGATATACAATAAATATATCAAGACAACTTACTGTAAGCAGAAAATGGAAAAGCAAAGTGCCCTCTAAAAGAGAATAATGGAGGAAAATGATTTATATTAGAGGGCTTGAGGTCTTTCTGAGGACGTGGCTTTAAAGCTAAAATCTAAAGGACGAGCAGTATTTCACCATATGATAAGGGATGGGAAGAGCACTGCAGGTGGAAGGGCATGTGCAAAGGCTCTGAGGTAGAACATGGCATTGCATGCTATACAACTAGAGGAAGACTGGTGGGGCTGGGTCCAGTGAGAGGGGGATGGGGTGTAAGAGGAGGCTGGGCTTAGATTTTGCAGGGTCTTATAGACTGTGTTAAAGAAGCATTTGGTTTTTATTTTTATTCCAATTATAGTGGGCATCCACTCAATGAGCAAACTATTATGTCCATCTAAGTTCCCACTATTTTATGCTTAAAAAGAAAGGAGTTCCCTGGTAACGAAGACAGTTAAGGATCTGGTGTTGTCACTGCTGTGGCATGGGTCACTGCTGTGGCATGAGTTGATCTCTGGCCCAGGAACTTAATCATGCTACAGGGGCAGCTAAAAAAGAAAAAAGAAAGTTAAACATTCAGAAGCAAGCTACTAATCTTCCTTAAGGAAATGAGGACAGACAGGGCTTCTTATACTTCATCTCCCTGGTTCCCCTGTAGGGTACCTGATGGGGGCTCCATCGCCATAGAATAGCTGCTGTTTCAAAGTGTACTCAGAATCTTAAAAGATAGCACTGAAGAGTGAAAAATGGCAGGTGGGGAAACTATGAAATCTCATAATTCTAAAAAAGGAGCAAATAAACTGGCAAAAGAATCAACTTATTGGAACTTGAGAAATTAATGAAAAGTTTACAGCAACAAGGAGAATGCTTAATCAAGAAAAAAACCCACCAGAATCTTGGCAATAGAGCTCTGTGGTGTTTTGACTCACCCTGACTCAGTAGTGGCCTTGAAGACAACAACTTACATTCCTGGTACAGGGCCTAGTACATTAGGGAGCAGAATGGCTCTAAATCTCATGGAACTGTCGTTGTTTGCTCTGACCTGTCTTCTGATTGCCTAAAGGATGATCCTGTTATTTTAGCCTCCACTAAACTCTCCTAGGACTGAGGCAGTTACCCAGGGGGTATTTGTCAAAAATATTTAAAGGCAAATGTACTAGCTGCTGCCACTTTAGGCAAAAGATGATAGTTGGAACAAACTAAAGACAAATTGAAAAGCTTAAAAGGAAAGACTAGAGACACTTTGGGGAATAACAGTTTTGGGAATCTAGAAGGTCACCTGCATACCCAGGGATAGATGCATGCTCAGGAAAGACCTGAGAAGGCCCCAAGCTCTCACCACATGCTGACTTGAAGCTCTCCACAAACAGGAAGTAAAGACTAAGGCATAATTGTGAAATGCCTGGCTGAGAATTGAAGGTATAACCCAACACACACATGAAGTCCATTTGCATACACTGGGAGATTTTTTTGTTGTTACAGGCAAAGAATATAAGTTTATATTTTTTATCATATATGGCACTGAAATCTTTGTTAAATCATTAGCTGAGTACTGGCTAACAGAACAGACTTAAGTGGCTATATACAACAAGGAATATAGACTTTACCAACTGAATTCAGAAAAGAGAACCAAGGACACAAACAACAACTACAACAGCAGCAACAATAAACCCCAGAAAGAGAGGAGAAAATCATTTCCAGACTTGCCACATTGTATTCAAAATGTCCAGTTTTCAGCAAAAAATTATGTGTCATGCAAATAAACCAGAAACTATGGCTCATATATAGGAAAAAGTTCATTAATAGAATTGTTCCCTGAGGAAGCCAAGACATTGGACTTACTAAAAAAATAAAAGCGAAGAACACAAGTCAACTATTGAAAATATGCTCAAACAGAGGGAATTATACTCAATGCCTATAATGGAAAAGAATCTGAAAAAAGTAAATAAATATATGTGTATATATATATGTATATATATATATGAATAATTTTGCTATATACTTGAAAATAATACAACATTGTAAATTAACTATACTTCCAAAAATAAAATCAAAGTTAAAACAAAATGCTCAAAGAACTAAAGGAAACAATTAGAATGATGTGTCAACAAATAACAAATAGAGGATATCAATACAGAGATAGAAATTACAAATTATAAGAGGAACTAGAGAGAAATTCTGAAGTTGTAAAGTACAATAATTAAAATGAAAATTTTATATAGAGAGATAAACAATATACCGGAGCAAGCAGAAGCAAGAATTAGCAGATTTGAAAATAGGGCAATTGAGATTACCAAGCCTGAGGAGCAGAAAGAAAAAACAATAAATAAAAATGAACAGATCCTAAGAGACATATGACATAGCATTAAACATACCAACATATGTATAATAGAAATCTCATAAGGAGAGCAGAGAAACAAATGAGCAGAAAGAATATTTGTAGTAATAGTGGCAAAAATTTGCAAATTTGTTGAAAGATGAGAATATATACACCCAAGCATTGCAATGAACTTCAAGATCCTCACTGAGATACACTGTAACCAAACTGTTGAAACCCAAAGGCAGAATCCTAAAAGCTGCGAGCAGGAGATGACTCATGTACAACATTCTCAGTAAGATTAATAGCTAATTTCTCTTCAGGTATCATGAAGGCCAGAGGGTACTGGGAAGATATATTCAAGGTGCTGAAAGAATAAAATGATCAATCAAGAATTCCATATCCAGGAAAACTATCCTTTAAAAAATGAAAGATAAAGTAATGCTTTCTCAGATAAACAAAAACAAAGAGTTTATTGCTTGTATACCTACCCTACAAGAAATACTAAAGAGATCCCACAGGCTGAATGAAAGAACATTAAATAGTAACTTGAATATAACGAAGAATTAAAGAACAACAGTAAAGGTGATTACATAGGTAAATATAAAAGTCAGTATTAAGGCGTCTGTGGTTTGTAACTCCTCTTTTTTCCTTATGTAATTTAAAGGACAACTACATATGATAACAATTTATATCCATTCAGCCACTCTATGTTTTTTGGTTGGAGCATTTATTCTGTTTACATTATTGATATGTAAGTTCTTTTTTGCCATTTTGTTAGTTGTTTGGGATTTGTTTTTGTTGGTCTTTTTTTCTTCACTTTTTCTCTTGTTCTCTTCTTTTGTAGCTTGATGACTATCTTTAGAGTTGTTTTATGGATTGCTTTTTCTTATTCTTGTGTGTATCTATTTCAGGTTTTTGGTTTGCGGTTACTATGAGGTTTTGATATAGGAGCATACACACACACACACACACACACACACACACACACGCTTTTATTTTAAGTTGCTGATCTCTTAATTGGAAGTGCATCTCCAATTATCCATCTATCATACATTTGTACCTACCTCTTCTCACAATTGCTAGTTTTGATATTGATATTATATTTATGTGTGAATGATTTCCTAACTTTACTATATGTTTGCCTTTACTGATGACCTTCTCATTTGTAATTTTCTTGCTTCTGGTTGTGCCTTTTTCTTTTCTATCTAAAGAAGTTCCCTTAGTATTTGTTGTAACACTGGTTTAACGGTGCTAAATTCTTTTACCTTTTGCCTGTCTGATTTGATTTCTCCTTCAAATCCAAATGCTGGGTAGAGTAATCTTGGTTGGAGGTTTTTTCCTTTCATCACTATGTATATTGTGCCACTCCCTTTTGGCTTACAGAGTTGCTGCTGAAAAATCAGCTGACAACCTTATTGGGGTTCTCTTGTATGTTATTTGCTGCTTTCCTCTAGCTATTTCCAGTATTTTCTCTTTGTCTTTAATTTTGGTCATTTTGATTAACATGTGTCTTGGGGTGTTCCTCCTGGGTTTATTTTACATGGTACTCATTGGGCTTCCTGGATTTGAGTGATGATTCCTTTTCCATGTTAGGGAAGCTTTTGGATACTATCTCTTCAAATATTTTCTCTGGGACCTTTCTATCTTCTCCTTCTGGCACCCCTATAATGCGAATGTTGGTGCCTTTAAGGTTGTCCCAGAATTCTCTTAGACTCTCCTCATTTCTTGTCATTCTTTTTCCTTTATTCTTTTCCACATTAGTGATTTCCACGAGTTTTCTTTCATCTCACTTATTCATTCTTTTGCCTCCTATAATCTGCTATTTGTTCCTTCTAGTAATTTTTATTTTGGTTATTGAATTTTGGATCTGTTTGTTTAATCTTTTTTTTTTTTTGTCTTTTTAGCTATTTCTTGGGCCGCTCCCATGGCATATGGAGGTTCCCAGGCTAGGGGTCGAATCGGAGCTGCAGCCACCAGCCTACACCAGAGCTACAGCAACACGGGATCTGAGCCACGTCTGCAAGCTACACCAAAGCTCACGGCAATGCCGGATCGTTAACCCATTGAGCAAGGGCAGGGACTGAACCCGCAACCTCATGGTTCCTAGTCAGATTCGTTAACCACTGCACCATGATGGGAACTCCTGTTTGTTTAATCTTTAAATCATCTATTTCTTTGTTCAACTTTTCTTCTAATTTATCAATTTATGTCTCCAGTTTAGTTTTTTCTAAGATCTTGTATCATCCTTACTATGATTATTCTAAAGTCTTTTTCATGAGGGCTGCTAATCTCCAGTTCATTTAGCTGTTTTTCTGGGGTTTTGTTTAGTTCCTTCACCTGGCTTATATTTCTCTACCTTTTCATTTGGTATAGCTTTTCATCTGGTCTCCTTTTTGCAGGTTAGAGTGTCGTAGCCTCTCTTGCTTCTGGTGTCTGCCCCTTGTGGATAAAGTTGGTACAGAGGCTAGCTGCAGGCTTCCTGATGGGAGGGACTGGTACCTGCCCACTGGTAGATGGAACTGAGTCTTATCTCTCTGGTGGGTGGGGCTTAGTCTATGGGTGTGGTTGGAGGCAGCTGTGTGTCTATGAGGACTGTGGGCAGTCTGTTTGCTGATAGGTGGGGCCTTGTTCCCACCCTGTTTGTTGTTTGGCCTGGAGCTTCTCAGCCCTGATGGGTGTGCTAGATTTTTCTAGGTGAGCTCATGCTGATGAATATTTCTGGGACCTCTGCCTCAATGTCCTGCCCCCACAACAGCCACCCCTTGCTTTCCCAGGACACACTCCAAGACCCACAGGTAGATCTGACCCAGATTCTTATGGAATCCCTGCTTTGCCCTGGGGCCCAGAGCACATGGAATCCTGTGAGTGCCCTCCAAGAGTGGAGTCTCTGTTTCCCTCAGTTCTGTGGAGCTCCTGAACACTAGCCCACTGGCCTTCAATGCCAAATGCTCCAGGGAATCCTTCTCTCAATGCCAGACCCTTGGGCTGGGGAACCTGATGTGGGGCTTGGAACTCTCACTCCTGAGGGAGAGCCTCTGCTATGTAGTTATTTTCCATTCTGTGGGTTTCCCACCTGGTGGTTATGGGACTGCTTATATCATGAAAGTACCCCTCCTACAATCTTGATGTGGCTTCTTCTTTGTCTTTGGGTCTAGGATAACTTTTTTGGTAGTCACCAGTCTATTTTACTGATGGTTGTTCAGCAGGTAGTTTTAATTGTGGTGTTTTTGTGAGAGAGGGTGAGCTTAAGTTCTTCTACTCTGCCATCTTGTCTCCCTGAATCTTAAATAATTCTTTCTTTAGCACATGATGATGCCTTGAGGGGAAGGGGTCACACATGACACAACACCCTTCTCAGTGCCCTAATAACAATTTAAAATATATTAATTGGCACACAATGTATATAATTTGTGACAAGAACAATATAAGTGGGGAAGCAGATCTATACATGAAGGATGTTTAGTATACTGTTGAAATTAGTATTAACTTCAACTAGATTGTTATAAAATAGAATATTAATTGTAATTCCCAGGCAAGACAATAACTTAAAATAACTATAATAACTAAGACAATAACTAAGACAGTAACTAAGACAATAACTTAAAATATATATAATAAAATAGGAGTTCCCATTGTGGCTCAGTGGAAACGAATCTGACTAGTATCCATGAGGATGCAAGTTTGATTCCTGGCCTTGCTCAGTGGGTTAAGGATCCAGCATTGCCATGAGCTGTAGTGTAGGTCACAGATGAGACTCGTATCTGGCGTTGCTGTGGCTGAGGCACAGGCCAGCAGCTGTATCTCCAATTCAACCCCTAGCCTGGAAACCTACATATACTGTGGGTGCAGCCCTAAAAAGATACATACATACATACATAAATAAATAAGTAAAATGAGAAGAGAATCAAAACGGTATACTAGAAAATATCTTTCTAACACAAAAGAAAGCAGTAATGTAATGGAGGAATTGAGGAATAAAAAAAAAACAAGACAGACAGAAAAAAATGGCAGATATAACTTCTTGCTCATCAATAATTAAATTAAATGTATATTTTTTAAACTCTACAATCAGAAGACATACACTGGCAGAATAGATTTTTAAAAACAGTCAAACTATGTGTTATCTACAAGAGATTCACTTTAGATCCAAAGACACAAATAGGTTGAAAGTGAAAGGATGGAAAAAGATATTCCATGGTAACTAAAAGAGAGTTGGGGTGGCTTTACTATCAGACAAAATAGACTTTAAAATATAAATTGTATCAAAAGAGAAAGACATTATATAATGATAAAAGCATCAACCAAGTACAATAATTATATATATATATATATATTTTACCTAAGAACAAAACCCCAAAATATACAAAGCAGAAACTGATGAATTAAAGAGAAAAAAGATAGTTCTACAATAATTGTTGGAAATTTCAACACTTCACTTTCAATAATCGATAGAACTACTAGAGAAAAGATAAAAAAAAATAGAAGACTAGCATAACACTATAAACTTCTGAAATCTAACATAAATAAAACACTCCACCAAACAACAGCAAAATACATCTCCTTTTCAAGGGCACATAAATAAAACATCCTCCAGGAGAGACCATGGATTAGGCCATAAAACAAGTCTCAATGAATTTCAAAAGAATGAAGTCATAAAACATTTACTCTTTGACCACAGTGGAATGAAATTAGAAATTAATAACAGAAGGAAAACAGGAAAATTCAAAAACATCTGGAGGTTAAACAACATATTCTTAAACAACCTCAAAGAAGAACCAAAGCTGATTGGATGCAGTGAAAGCAGTTCTCAGAGGGAAATATACAACTGTAAATGCTTACATTAAAGAAGAAGAAAGATCTAAAATGATCCAAATTTCCACTGTAAGGAACTAGAAAAAAGAAGAAAAACTAAACCAAAGCAAGCAAAGGGAAGAAAATAATGATGATAAGAGCAGAGATGAATGAAAGAGAGAATCAAAAAACAACAGAAAGAGTCAATGAAACAAAAAGTTGGTTCCTTACAAAGATTTTTTAAAAATACTGACAAATCTTTAGCAAGACTAAGAAAAAACAGAGAAGACTCAAATTACCAAGAGCAGAAATGGTGGAGACAACATAGCATGTGGTTAAGAGTCTGGATTTTAAAAAGCCAGACTTCCAAAATCAAAAATAAAAGTGGTGACATCACTAATGACATTATAGAAACAACAAGGACTATAAGAGAATACTATAAACAACCGCATGCCAACAAGTTAACCTAGATGAAATGGACAAATTCCTAGAAATACACAAACTACCAAAACTAACTCAAGAAGAAACAGAAACTCTTAACAGACCTATAACAAATAAAAGATATTAGATCAGTAACTGACTCCTTCCAACAAAGAAAATCTCAAGACCAGATGGCTTCATTGGTGAATTCTACAAAGTGTTTAAAGAAAAATTAACAACAACCCTCTCAACTCTTTCAAAGAGCAAAAGAGGAAACTCTTAACTCATTTTATGAAGCCAGCATTACTCTGATACCAAAGCTAGACAAAGACATCAAAGGAGAAAAGTAAAGACTAATATGCCAATATGAGTATAGATGCAAAAATTCCTCAACACAATACTAGCAAACAGATTCTAGAATCATGTTAAGATTATATACCACAACCAAGATGAATTTATCCCAAGAATGCAAGGGTGGTTCAACACACAAAAATTAATCAATGAAACACACCATATTAATAGAATGAAGAAAAAAACCCACTGTGATCCTCTCAATTGATGCAGAAAGGAGTTGACAAACACAATGTCTTTTCATATAAAAAATGATCACCAAATTTGAATAAAAGGTAAATTCCTCAAAAAGTCTATCTATGAAAAAAACCCCAGTTAACATCATCCTTAATGCTGAAAGACTAAATGCTTTCTCTCTAAGACCATGGACAGTGCAAAGATGTTTACTCTTACAATTCAATTCAATATTGTATTGGAAGTTCTGCCTAGGGCAGTTAGTCAAAAGGCACCCGAAGATGGCAGTACTCACCAAAGTGACCAACAGATTTGGTGCAATCTCTATCAAAATTCCACCTTCCTATTTTGCAGAAAGGGATAAACTGATTCTATAATTTTATATGTAAGTGCAAGGATCCATGTGTAACCAAAACGACCTTGGAAAAAAGAGCAAAGTTGGAGGACTCACACTCTCCAATTTCAAGGCTTACTTCAATGCTATGATAATCAAAGAAGTATGCTAATCACAGGCAAAGAAGTGGAGTTAGACCCTTACCTCATAAGGCTCCAAAAAGATCAAATACCCAAACATAAGATCTAAAGGCATAAAACTCTTAGAAGTAAACATAGGGTTTAATCTTCATGACTTTAGATTTGACAATTCCTAGATACAGCACCAAAGCACAAGCAACAAAAGAAAAATATATAAACTGGACTTCATCGAAATTAAAATTTTTGTGTATCAAAGGTTCTATCAAGGAAGTGAAAAAGCAACCTACAGAATGAAAGACAGTATTTGCAAATTATATATCTGATAAAGGATTAATGTCTCCAATGTATAAAAAACTCCTACAACTCAACAACAACAACAACAAAACAGCCCAATTTAAAAATGGGCAAAGGACTGAAGAGCTATTTCTTCAAAGATATATAAATGGACAATAAGCACATGAAAAGATGCTCATTATCAGTAGTCATTAGAGAAATGCTAATTAAAACCGCAGTGAGATACTACTTCATATCCATTAGGATGCCTATGATTTTTAAAAATTAAAGATAGGGAGTTCCTGTGGTGGCACAGTGGTTAACGAATCCGACTAGGAACCATGAGGTTGCGGGTTCGGTCCCTGCCCTTACTCAGTGGGTTAAGGATACAGCGTTGCTGTGAGCTATGGCGTAGGTCGCAGACACGGCTCAGATCCCGTGTTGCTGTGGCTCTGGCTTAGGCTGGTGGCTACAGCTCCGATTTGACCCCTAGCCTGGGAACCTCCATATGCCGCAGGAGTGGCCCAAGAAATGGCAAAAAAAAGACAAAAAAAAATTAAAAATAACAGTTTTTACTGAACATATCAAGAAGTTGGAATTCACATTTCACATTGCTGATGGGAATGTAAAAGGCACAACTGCTGGGAAAAAGAGTTTGGCTGTTCCTCTAAAAGTTAAACATAGGATTAAAATATGATTTCATAATACTTATGGGTATATACTCCAAAGAATTGAAAACAGGTGTTCAAACTAAAACTCCTACAAGAATTTCATAATAGCACAAAAGCAGAAACAACCCAATTTTCACTCATGGATGAATGGATAAAAAAATGTTGTATGTCCATACAATGGAATGTTATTTGGTAATAAAAAGGAATGAATACTGATCCATACTTCAACATGGATGAACCTTGAAAACACTGTGCCATGTGAAAGAGGCCAGTCACAAAAGGCCATGCCTTATATTATTCCATTTATACGAAATGTACAGAATAGGTGAATCCATAAAGACAGAAAGCAAATTAGTTTTCAGGGGGTGGGGTGAGGAAGAAATGGGGATTGGTTGCTGAATGGATATAAGAATGTTCTGGAATGAAACAGTGTCATGGTTACATACTATTAGGAATGCACTAAAATCCACTGAATTGTAACTTTAAAAAGGCTAATATGGTGAATCGTTTGTGACTTAAACCTCTAAAAAAATACAGCATCACAATCTCGCAGAACATCACCCCTAGGCTGGCATTTTAATTTGGTTTCTAAGAGGCACTTGCGATATTCTAGCAGGCCAAGAGTAGTTTCTGGTGATGCATTCCCCAGGAAGAGCAATGGGTTTTGGGATCATGTGCCCCCTGCTATACATTCTTTGTCATTAAGTGGGTCCCTTGCTGTAAGACAAGGTAGTGGAGATCTTATGAAGATACGTCAGACCCTTTGTAAATTCTCAGATGTGGTGCTGGAAGCGGTACTGTTGGCAAGAGAAGAAATGAGAAGCAGAGCTTGCTGCCAAAGTTGAGTCTGGACATAATGTTTTATTAAGCCCTTTTGGAATAACGGTGAGGAACTAATAGCGCATCTTTCGAAAAGAGAAGTTCGGACCCATAAAAATCTTCCTAACTGAGGTATTCTAGTCAATTAGAACTCTAGGAAGAGGACCTCTGGAAAAATGAGATGTCTTTTTCTTCTACCAAAAAACCAAAGCTTCATTTATGGAGCAACATGGTTGCCACCTTATGTACACTGTCACCACTGATTCTTTTAGAAGCTCTTTAGGATGAATGATCTCACTTGTGAAAATGGGGGAGCTGTTGCCTATAAGGGTAAGTCGCCACAATATGATCACAGGACTAGAGGTGGAGGTGACCATGAACAGGGCTGTTACACTCCCTGATCCATGCTGTTTCTTTAATGAGGCTTGGCAAATGCACGGCACGTCTGCCAGCATTACGTACTCCAGTGCTCCTGGCAGACGTTATTAGTTAATCATGGCATCCTTTCTCTCTGAGTCTGAACTCAGCTTTACCATCCTCTGCAAAACAGCCACTCTAAACCATAACTGGCACTTAAGATGAAAACTCCTCTGCTGTCCAAGCATCACGCACCGCACACTGTCTCCCTCTATCCAGACGGGCATTTCCTGCATCTACTTCTGAGCCAACAGAAATGCCCAACCCAATCCAGAAGGCCCCTCTATATAATGTGGCCATTTCTTACCTGGGGCCAGAATGAGGGATGCTTGTGAAACCTGGGAAGAAGTGGGCCAACTGAAGACAGACAGGGGTCAGGAAACTGAATGAAATAGTGGGAAATAAAGGTAGAAGGTCGGGGTCTCAGCGTCATGGCTGCTTCATTTCTAGGAGGAAGCAAGTGACTCAGGCCTGGCCAACCACTCTCTAAGTGTAAAGGGGCACATGACCTGGGCCTGGCCCATCATGATGAATCCTAGAACTGTGTTTGAAATTCCGGGCAAGAGGCAGGACGGCTAAGCTGAAATGTCCCCCTGGTGTTGCTGTGGCCATCCTGCCCCATGAAGGGAGAACCTGCCTGAGAACAGAGTCAGCAATGAGTAAAGCAGAGCCAAGGGACAGAGCCATACCTAGTCAGCTTCCCCTGCCCCTTTCTTTCCCCCAAGCCAGTTGTCAATGAAAAATCCTGGTTAATATAGTCTGTCTTCCTAGCTGTTCTTTGCCTCAATTATAAAAACACGACCTTCATCTTCTGCGTGGATTGAGCATCTCTTCACTTATCTTTGCTCAATTTACCCTCCCTGCCCTACTCTTACTGCTGCACCTTCTGGGCCATCTGCTCAAACTCCCCCAGGTTTATGATGTAGCTGAGTGGCCAGCCTCTGTGCATCTTTTGGAAACCCCCCCTTCTTCTAGGACAGGAACTATTGTGCTTGTTCTATTGGGAACTCAGTGTTCCCAATGAAGACATCATGACACTAAATCCTCTCAGGGTGCTGTGCCAGGAAAAGACAGGTGCTATTATTATCCCCTTTCACAGTGGGAAACAGAGGCCTTGAGAGATTAAATTGCTTGCTCAAGATCATGCAGTTAATCCAGGACAGGGCCAGGATTCTAACCCAGGGTGTGTGCTCCCAAGCCCACTGTCGCCACTGAAGTATCTGTCCCCATTCAGTAAGTGAACATGATTGCTGTTACTAACAGTTATAGTTACTCTAACATGATAGCCTGACCACTGGCCCTACCCCATCTTCCAACAACTCCAGACTTGCTTTATGAGAATCAATCCACTGGACAAGAGCTCAAACAGCCGTGTTAGGCCCCCACACTCCAAGGTCACTTGGGACAGACACAAAAGTTTCCTAGTTCCATAGTTATCTTTTTCAATACAATAAGCTTCAAAACCAGTGGATTTGGTACAATAAAACCTGGCTCAATTCATACTTTATTACCTGGCTACCTTAGTTCTACTGATATTGCCTGGGCATTGTACCACATATGAATCCATACTTTATTACTTGTCTATCTCTGTTTTACCGATCTTACCAGGGCATTGTAGCTGATATGAATTGTAAACCTAGGAGCTAAGAAATGTGGGAGTTCCAGGCCTAGCTCTGCCATCAACTGTGTGTGACTCCAGGCCACTTTCCTCCCCTCTCTACACTTGACTGTCCACATCTGTAAATTGGTAGGTGGCTGTGTGCAGTGGAGGACTGATTATTTTCCAAAGTGTTTCCTAGTAGGCATTTTTCAGAAGTTAAAAAAAAAAAATCCCCTCAGTCCCCCCAGTCCAGTAATTTTGGGAACACTGGGTGGGACAAAGTTAAACAAGTCTATCTACTGCAGGCCTTAGGAACTTGTCTGCTCTTATGCATTGTGACTCTCAGACAGAAAGGTAGAACCCACAGCAGCTCCCAAACTTATTTGATGAGAGAAAATTTTCTGGGTACGCTATCTTATGGGGGAGTTGTTTTGTGAAATGGAATTAGTGAAATGTTAGATTGGGGAATCTGTAGGATCCCTTTCAGCTCTGAGGAGTTTTAATTCAAAATTTCACTACTTTGGTATAGGGCTCTATGAGATGCTAAACTACATCCTAAATCATGAAAGAAACAAATAATTATCGTCGGTAGATGGATTTCAGTTGTAATTTGTAGAATTCCAGCTGCTGAAAATGAGAGAGTCCATGAGTGGATGGATGGTTATGATCCAATTAACAGGACATTCAATGAACTTGGACCACACTGATCAACAGAGGGAGCTATATTGTAAACTGACCTTGTAACAAGCTTCCTTTTTGGAAATTTGAGGATATACAGATTACCCTTTCTTCAGGGTCTGGGTATATATAAAGTCACAAATTCATGGCTTGAGGAAAGTGACTTTGAGATTCTGAGTTGTAAAATCAAAATGGCTTTGAGGGAGTTCCTATTGTGGCTCCGTGGTAACAAACCAACTAGTATCCATGAGGACACAGGATCAATCCCTGACCTTGCTCAATGGGTTAAGGATCCGGCATTGCCATGAACTGTGGAATAGGTCACACGTGGCTGTGGCTGTGGTGTAGGCCGGCAGGTCCAGTTCCAATTCAACCCCTAGCCTGGGAACTTCCATATGCCAAGGGTGCACACCCCCAACCCCCAAAATAGCTTTGAATCATTTCAAAAAGGAAAAACAAGTGCCTGTTAGTATGCACATCATCTGTAGGAAAGCAAAAAAGCAAAATGCACTAGCAAGCATCTCACTGAATCAGCCTGCAGAAGAAATCAATTCCACAGCAGGCCTGATTATTAACTGTAAAAATGTATACATGCAATTTACATTCACTCAAGCGGCTTTCCTCATTGTAATATTTTGGTGAGTATAAAAGTACTGATAGCAAAGGAATTCCTGGATGCATTCTTGTGTGTGTGTGTGTGTGTGTGTGTGTGTGTGTGTCTTTTGAGGGCCACAACCACGGCATATGGAGGTTCCCAGGCTAGGGGTCTAATTGGAGCTGTTGCTGCCAGCCTATGCCACAGCCACAGCAATGTCAGATCTGAGTGGTGTCCGCGACTTACACCACGGCTCATGGGAATGTCAGATCCTTAACCTACTGAGCGAGGCCAGGGCTCAAATCTGCAACCTCCTGGTTTCTAGTCGGATTTGTTTCCACTGTGCCACGACGGGAACTCCATGGATGCATTCTTGACTGAAGTCCTCTAAATCTATTTTCCCTCAAAACTGAATTCTCTCATCATGGGGGTTTTTAGGAGACAGCAAGGTGTAGGGCAATGGGCATGGTGCTCAGTAAGAGATTCTCTTAATGACTAGGTACAGGGGGCCCACCCATGCACCATGCGCTGGGAATACAGCAGCCACCAAAGGAGTCAGAAACCCATATCCTAATAGAGCTGCCATTCTGACTCTGTTACTCATCAGCTGTGTGAGCTTAGAAAGTCACTTAACCTCTCTGAGCATCAGCTCATTATAGCATGTTCACAGGATTGTTGGGAGAGCTCTATGTCAGCTCTTGCATGTGGAGTGTCAAGTCTAGGCCCTAACACCTAAACGGCTTCTAGAAAGGGTAGTCAGGATGATTGCTCTTGCAGGCAGTGGGTAAGAAGGGAGTTCAGATAAATCCAAGGAGGCCTTGCACTACTGGCAGAACCTTTAAAGAAGAGGCAGGGTGAGAAGGGTCATCTGGGAACAATGGCTCCCCTCCCCCCAAAAAACCCCACCTCTGTTCCCTGCCTTTCAACCGATACCCCCAGGTTCCAAGGTTTGCCCACATGGGCAGCTGCTGGGCTGGTGACTCTTTGACCCCAAGGCCCTGCCTGCTGGTCCATGTTGTCACCTTGACAGAAGTTCCACTCCCGGTACCCTAACCCCTTGGACACTCTCCAAGTTCAGGGCCGGCATTCCTGCCAGCCCAGAGTCCTCTGGGTGGGGTCAGTGCAGATCTAGCTTACTCCCCCTGAAGGCAGGTCACTCAGCTCAACCTGCCTCCTGCCCCTGAGCAGATCACTCACCCTCTGAGTCAGGCTCTCCTCTCCAGACTAAAGGATTAGGTGAGACAACCCTCAGTTCTGGGATTCTACAGGGTTCCTCCCATGGGACATCTGATAGAAATCTGGAATCCATCAAACCACAGTCTTTCCACTAGTAGTCCCAGTTTCAGAGCTCAGTGTTTGTATCTGCAAAAATGGGCTTACTAATCCCTGCTCCCATGTCATGAGTGTTGACACAGTGGAGGGGACTTGGGATCTTGAGTTGGACAGACTTGACTTTGAATACTGGTGTCTCCATTTGCAAGGCAAGATGCTTCTGCCCTCTGGAAGCCCCAGTGCTTCATCTGCAGGACAGGATATGGCATTTTCCTTGAGGAATTTCTAAAGTGAGTGAACCATGCATCATATTGCTCATAGAACATGATAAATAATTGGCAGCTCTTCTTATGGTGGTTGGTATTTACTCTAAAGTAAGTACCTGATTAGAAGCTGATTCTATCCCTAATTTCCCCATCATGCTCACCCTCTCTGGGTCTCTGAGGTTGGGTTCCTCCAACTGCTAATCAGTGATGGGACTTCTATGGCGAAAGCTACCTCCTGAGGGAACTCAGTGGCCATCCCAACTTCCTCTTAGGCAGCAGAGTCTGTGGTCCATGCAACACTTCCTGTTGAAAAGTGTGTCCTCAGTACATGTGATGAGTCCTCAGATACACAGTACCCTACTCACCTTCTTCTCATGGGATCCTAACTGGTCCATGCTTTGGAGTAGATATAAAGCCATTCTTTCTTTGTGTGATATAAATCTTGAAATTCCCCCTGACCTCACTTGTCGCTGTCCTTTGTCCCCACTGTCTGTTCAGAAGAACATGTGACACCCAAAGGGACTAGAAGCCCTGAATCTCAGGGTTAGAGGCGGATAAATGATACTTAGGTGAAACCCTCTTTTGGTGCTTGAACTTCCTCTACTCCACCCTATTCTTACTTACCTCCTATAATGGGAAACTCACTAGACAAAAAGGGGTCATTTTATCACCTACTTGGTCACCAGTTAGCTGCCTGAGTTGCTAGAAAAACCATTGCTCAACTCTGGCAAAAAAAAAGCTTCTATCATGGGTTAAGTCATCTGTGAATCTCAGTTCCAAAGAACAATCCTGTTTTCTTATCCATCCCCCTCCACAACTCTGAACCTCATGGCCACAAAAAAATGGAGATGTGACATTTTTCTCTAGACTAACAAAACTCTGTTAATGTGTCTCTTTATTTACCCACTCACTAGACATTCCTGTAAGGAATCTACTTCAGATGCCCACAGAGCATGCCTTTCAATTGTAAGCACAATTAGCTAGTTTCCAGAAGGAGGAGGAGGGGCATTTATGGGCAGAGATAAATCATATCCTTGGCCAAAACCCCTCTTCTATTTTCCAACAGGGAACCCAAAGCAATTTCAGAACAACTCCGGGGGTAACATTGTTTTCCTTGTGCAGCTTCAGAAACAGAGGCACAGGAAGCGAAGTTCACCCAACAAATCAAGGGCAAAGGCGTGCACTAAATCCCAGGAATCTAAGACCTCCCGGCGCAGTAATTGATCCTCTAAGATAAATGTTTGTCTTGCTAACCAGGGAAATTTATTGTGGTCTTTACAGCAGGATTCTTGAGGCTTAAAATTATAAACAGGGAAACAGGGCCTGGTCATAAGTTGAGTGATTAATTGGCAGAGAAAATGTTCAAGGAGGGAAAGGGTCAATGGGGTGAAGAAAAATCAAACCTCTTTTAGGAAGTTTCCCTGCTCTCTTACATAGTTTTAATTCTTCATGCTCGGTCTCTTCATTAAACACTTTTGAAGTGGGTTTTTATTTTGTTTCTTGGTTTTTGCTTTTTGGTTATTTTTCTGGCAAGGTTATTTGAGTATGTCTGCCACTTAGATTATTTCTGAGGTTGAATTGAACTTAACCTTTGCCCAGTGAAGCAGAACAGATTCCTGCTTATCTGAAGTAAGTGGGACTGAGAGACCAAGGGACAATCAAGACCGTAATCAGAAAAGGCTGAGATAGAGCACGCTCTGTTTCTTTGCTGAGGAAGGGTCACAGTGAGGACCAGTGTCCAGGTCATGGGACACAGGTGCTGTGACGGCTTGGGGGGAGCCACCCGAGGATGGGGCCGACTCACACAGCAGCTCCTCAGAGGCAGCAGGTCCCCAATGCAAGAAGAGCCTGGCCTTTGTATTGAGACCTTGTTTACCCTTCCAGCTCCACCCTGTGCTTGCTGTGCAGCTTCAGCAAGTTGGGGAACCTCTCTGAGTCTCAGTTTCCTCAGTCAGCTCTGGCTAAGTGGTAAGGGCTGTGTCTGTTGCGTTGATGAGTATGTTCTTAGTGCCTAGTACATAATAGGTGCTTGGTATGTGTCTGCTAAAGCAATGAGTGGAAAAGGGTCACTGTGAAGATGAAATGAAAGATCGTAAAGAAAAGCCTGGGACATTAAAGATGCTCTTTCAACAGTGGCTCTTATGGTCTAGACTCCGGTCAGTGTTAGGGCAGGGAAGGAGTCTGGTGCTACATCGTAGAGCCCAGCATCTTGAGCGTAAGGAAGCCAAGGTCTGTCTTTTCCTTTACTTAATGTACACTGGTGGGGGCCCTCCGAGCAGTGAGGCACTGTACTGGGGCCATTTCCAGCCAGATGAAATCTCTATGCTATGAAGCTTACATTCTACTGGGAAGAGACAGTAAACCTGTAGACAGGTATAAATATGAATAATTTCACATGCCAACAAAGAGCTATGAGAGTAAGAGAGCAGGTAACCTGACAGAGAGGGTCTGACAGTGGTGGTAGGGGATGACCACCTAGGTAGGGCCTCTTGGAGGAGGTGAGAGAGGAGCAGAGACCTACATGACCAGAAGGAGAGAGTCAGACTAGACTTAGAAGCAAGACTGCTCTGGATCATGGCTTCTTCCTTGGTTTATTTTGGTGTTTGTTTTCAAAGGTCTTTTTTCGAAGGGAGGGAACAAGGCTTCTATTTTGACAAATTTTAAACTTATAGAAAAGTTCAAAGATAGTCAAGGAACTCTCATCTTCTAGATTCACCAATTGTTAAAGTTTTGCCTTCTTGTCTCTATTAACATGGAACATACATGTTGCACACATAGCCCTATACTTTCCCACACACATGTTTTTGGAACCATTTGAGAATTCATGATGCAAATATACTGCTGCATCGCCCTATATTTCAGCGTGCATTTTGTAAAATATTTCCTAAACCAGAGTCTGTATTTAAATTCTGTCAATCGTTCCCGGAATAACCTTTTAAAGTGATACACACTTCCAGGTCCAGGATCTCCCACTGCATTAGTCCTTACATCTCTTTAGTCTCCTTTAGTCCGGAACATTTCCTTAGCCATTCTTTGTCTTTCTTGACCTTGACATTTTCTGAGCATGCAGGCCGGATACTCCTTGTACTGTTCCTCTATTTGGATTCCTAATGCTTCCTGAGGAGCAAGTTCAGGGGGGCTTCTGTGGCCGGAATGCCCTGGGAGGGATACTGTGCCCTCCTCAGCATGTCACAGCAGGAGGCATGGGGTACTGGGCTGTCCCAGGGTGGGTGATGCCAACTCTGGCTACTGGGTGAAGGTGATCTCTGCCACTTTCTCCACTATCAAGGTACTACTGCCCCTTTGTAATGAATAAATCATTTGTGGGGAGGTACTTTTAGAGTGTAAGTTGTTCTGTTCCTCAAACTTTCACCCATGGGTTTTAGCCTTCATGGGTGATTTTCTTACTCCATCTTTCCTTCTATGTTTATTAGCTGGCATCCTGCTGCAAGGAAGAGTTTTCCCTTCTCTCTCATTTATTTATACAAAACTTATACAGCACTACAAACTCATTGCTTTTATTTCATTCAGCAGGTTATAATCCATGACTGCAAGGTTCCTCCAACATGGCCAGTGAGAAATCCTTTAGCTCAGCCCCCATCTTTTTGATGTGTCCCCATCTTTCTTCAAGCCCACTTCCTTGCTTTCTGGCACAAAAAGTCTGAGGCTCACCTTGCACTTTGCTTGCATCAGCCCTGGAATCAGCCTTTGCTTCAACAAACCTGGCTCCTTTTGGTGTTAAGACATTTAGAGCCCAAGCTCTGGGTGCTGGGTGGGCTCAGCGTGTAGCTGTTTTTAGGCTCTCAGGGGAGGGAGCCAGAGAGCTTCTCAGACATGACTGGCAGGAGGCACGGTGATACTGTTAAAGTGTGGATTCTGATCCTGTTGATTGGATTTACCAGCTGGTGTCAGAGATTTTGCTTTTCTAACAAGCTTCCAAGTAATGCTGATGCTGCTGAGCCACGAGCCACACCTTGGGCACCAAGGATGTAGGACGACGGTTGTCAAGCTTAGGCTTTTCAGAATCTGGAGTTTGTTACAATACATACTCTTGGGCTCTGCTCTTAAAGCTTCTGACTCAGGAAGTTTAGGTGGGGACTGAGAACATCCATTTCTAACAGGTTCCCAGGGATGCTATTATTTCTGAGCTGGAACCACATTTGTGAGAACTGCTGATTCAGGACGCTTGTTCTCAAATGTGGCTATATAGGAATTCCTGGGGAATTTTTTGTTTGTTTTAAAAATACTGATTCTTGGAGTTCCCGTCGTGGTGCAGTGGAAATGAATCCGACTAGGAACCATGAGGTTGCGTGTTTGATCACTGGCCTTGCTCAGTGGGTTAAGGATCTGGTGTTGCCGTGAGCTGTGGTGTAGGTTGCAGACGCGGCTCAGATCCCGTGTTGCTGTGGCTCTGGCGTAGGCTGGTGGCTACAGCTCTGATTCGACCCCTAGCCTGGGAATCTCCATATGCCATGGGCATAGCCCTAAAAAGACAACAAATAAAAAAAAATAAAAAAATAAAAATACTGATCCTTAAGGTCCCAGAGATGATGACTTAATTGGTATATGATGTGGCCCCAGCATTGAGAAGGCTATGAGTTATATAAGTGTTTCTACTGCTCAGCACAAGTTGAGAAGATGATTCTAAGTTGAGGAGGTAGGAGTGAAAACAAGGGTCTTTAAGAAGGAATGAGCTTGACGTTTTCTTTCTTTTTTTTTTTTTTTTGCTTTTTTGCTTCTTAGGGCCATACCTGCAGCATATGGAGGTTCCATGGCTAGGGGTTAAATCAGAGCTACAGCTGCTGGCCTATGCCACAGCCACAGCAACGTCAGATCCAAGCTGTGTCTGCCACCTACACCACAGCTCACGGCGATGCTGGATCCTTAACCCACTGAGCGAGGCCAGGGATCAAACCCACAACCTCATGGTTCCTAGTTGGATTCGTTTCTGCTGAGCCACGATGGGAACTCCAAGCTTAACATTTTTAAGGGTCAGTGTGAAGGCCAGCAGGAAGTGGGGTCAGAGAAGTGGGCAGGAATGGGACCGGGAGGGGATGAGCTGGGTGAGGCGTATGCCAGTCACTCTAGTGAGTTGGGAAGCCAACGGAGGCTTCAGGCGAGGATGCCTTAACCTTTATCCTCACCTGATAGTCCCAAGGCCAGCTCTCCATTGCAGGTCCAGGGGCTCTCTACCCAAATGAGTTTGGGTAGAGACATAAAGGATGAATGAGCTTCACAGCCTTCTCTTAGTGCATCTACATTTTAACGATTGCCCATGGATTTTGTTTGGATTTACTTTCCAAAGCTTTGAAATCTCTGAGAAGTAAGTTTAAGAATAGTAATAAAGTATTATTATATCATGGGAGAAAAACTTGGCAGGAAGGGGATATCTCTAATTGCTGATAAAGACATCCTGGAGAGAGCTGCTTCAAGAAAACACAATGTATGTTGCATAATGTGAATGCACTTAGCATCACTGAACTGTACACTTAAAAGCGGTTAAGATGGTACATTTTATATTATGCTTTTTATAAATAAAAAAGATAATATTCATCATATAATGAAAGGTAATCTACAAAGGCCTGAATTCTTCAATTTAATTGTTTGCTGTTCAGGAACGTGACCATGAATAATTCACTATCACATGGAAAATTCTATCATATTGCTACGAATAGTAAAGAATTTAAGCCAAGATTAAAAAAGAACAGAAAATGTGTAAAACCATGAACTTGGGATATGGATAAAGTTGGGGACCACCACTCACTTTAACAAAAGGACTTTTTTTTATGTGAAGGATTCTGCATCAGGCTCACCTAAGTAACTGTGTCCCTATAAGGCACTGAAAACATGATTCACTTGGTGTGCAGCATGACAGAAAATAACTAGTCTGGAGAGAGAGGCAGACTAGGGGCCTTTCATGATGTCACTTCCCACAATGTGATAATAACCCTGCATTTCTGCTTATCTGCTCTCTCCCCTAGGCCATAGCACAATATGAGTGTGCCTGGATCAGACAGGATTCCTGTGACACAATCCACATTCTATTTTGATTCTGGCAGTTGGTAACCTTTCTTCTAGGAAATGGAACAACGGAAAAACAACAACAACAACAACCAAACAAACCTGTTGGTGATATTCTGTTGTCCTGAGCATGTGAGGGCAGCAAGGCTCAGGGCAAATTGAGCAGAGCCAGGTGTAGCCCCTGGGTCATTTTTAGCAACACTCCCAGGCCTGATATTTGATGGCAGCCTGCAACCAGCTCTGTCAACCTGCCATGAAGATGACCTGTCCTTTCCCTCGGTTATTTGAGCCCTGGGTTTTTCCTGGGAAAGAGCTGTCAGTGATGTCATTATCTCATGATGCTGTTGGCTGACCTTGCTCACAGAGCTGGTTCCACTCATTTCTCTCATACCCTAGTGTTGAACTGAAGAACACACGGCTGAGAACCAAGGGGGGAGAGGGTCAGGACTCTGCAAAGGGGAGGCTTCCTTGCCCCTCATCTGATTTCCAAATCCTTATCATGATTAGCTTTTATCTGACCCCGTTTCTAGCAGTCCTCAGCCTGAAAAAGCCTTAAAGGAAAAACAATGCAAGAAGAGATCAATGAGATTATTATTTTTTTAATGTTGTAGTAGACTCAGCCAGGCAGAAACTACGAACTCATATAGAACAGCTTTGATCCTTCTTATAAGACAGAGAGATATTTATAAGTGGTCTTTTGTACTGTGGACCAACCACAGAGGCCTGAAAGGCGGACCGGAGACAGGAAACACATTACGTAGTCTAATTCCGCTGGTCTAATTAAGGAAAATAGGCCCTGAGCTAGCTCCTGCATGGACGTCACTGGACGCTCAGCCCTCCTCATAAGATGGGTCCTGCTACCATCCTTATTGCAGGGAGGAGGGAACTGAGTCAGAGGCCAGATCTGCTGATCACCCAGTAAGTAGTGTTTGTGGGAAATGAGCATGTTTCTGTACTCTTCACCCAGGACACCCAATGGCTGCCTTTCTGATACTACAACCAAGAGTGTTTCAGGAACTCCACACTTAGGCTTTTTCAATCAGTAACAGAATGATCCTAGACCTTCCCTAACACACATTGTTGAAGCTGAAAGGACACCGCACAGATGAATGCTCTGAGGCTGCCAGCAGGTAAGAGAATCTGCTCATCAGAGTGGTGGCGTCTGTCCTCAAACTCTGAGGGTTGACTACACGCACACACAGGACCACTTAGTGCGGACAAAATCATCTTGTCTGGGATATGGCCTTGTCGACAACCTCATTTTAATTCAACAAGATGTGGGCACAAAGGGCAATTTACCCTTCAATCGGCTCCCTGGGGCCTAAACAGCACGCTGTTTTCTTTCCTTCTTTGCTCCTGGCAGCAACAGATACTATTGGGTTGGAGCTCCACAAATTGTTTGGATATAAGGAAAAAGACAATACAGACTTTGCTGGTCAACATGAATAGATGCCGACTGCAAACCAAGGAAGGACAAACTGGGAAAGCAAGGAGCACAGCGCCACCTGCTGCTGAGAGGGGGGATGGCGGTAGAGATGCACCCAGTGGGAAGCTGGGCTGGAAGCACCAACCCCTCGGGTCAAATCCTCCCTGCATTTCCCTTCAGGGAAGGAACTGAAGCCAGAAAGGGTGAGATGCTGATTTCCAACTCTCTTCCCTCCACCTGAGGGGAGGACACAGGAACTGGCAGCCACCTGGCCCTCAGGAGGAAGAGGAGAGGAAACACAAGGAAAAGCAGGTGCAGAACTGGTTCCTGCTTAGAGGGTGAGACGCCCATCATGCCAGGAGATCACTCATAGGAACTGTACAGGCTGGCTATTTGTGCAATGGCTGCTCCACCATCCCAGCCAGACTGCAGGGCTTTCAGGCCGAGGTGGCACTGAATGAAGATGCAAGGGGCATCAAGATGAGGGGGAACCACCCCATAAACTCAGTTTGAATACAAAAAAAAAAAAAAGGCAAAGAAAAGTGAAGCGAAACGTCAGTGTGGGATCAGAAGGAAGGGACCGTGCAGACTGCATGTCATGGGACAGGGACTGTGTGGCCCCTGAACCAGGAGAACCGCTCCTGCCTCAGAACCTCTGCAAGGCTTCCGGGGGCCTGGACTAACGCTCCCTCCTGCTGCTCAGATGTTGCCCAAACATCACCTACTGGGACAAGGCTGAGCCTTGCTGCATGCTCCCTATCCCCTCACCTTCCATGTCCCTCCTGGCACCCACACTGTGTATTTGGTCCTCCGCTAACGGATCCTGGCACTGACAAAGACATTTGAAAATAAATTTTAATTGATTGAGTTAAATTATTTCACATTCATGGCCCTCCTGAACTCCCTGAGGAGAAAAAAGCGTGGGGACAAACTGAACTGGCCTCCCAACAGAGCCTCCACTTCTGTGCCTTCTGAACCTGGGGTCCTCAATGTGTCAGGCTCTGTCCTAGGCTTCTTTTGCTTTTTTCTTTTTAGGGCCACAGGTGTGGCTTATGGAAGTTTCCAGGCTAGGGGTCAAATTGGAGCTGTACCTCCTGGCCTACCCCATAGCAACACCAGCCACATCTGTGACCTATACCACAACTCGCAGCAATACCAGAACCTTAACCCACAGAACAAAGCCAGGGATTCAAACCAGCATCCTCATGGATACTAGCTGGGTTCATTTTCACTGGACCACAATGGGAACTCCTGTCCTATCATCCTCACAGGCTGATGGTAGGGGGTAAGTGATTTGCCCAAATGGTACGGGGCGCAGCTGGGATTTGAAGCCAGGTTAATCAGACTTGACCATGTTTCCAGACTCTATGGTCACTTTTTTCCAACCCACCAAGGGCAACTCTGAGAGTCCTGTCAACACCCAGAGCCCACATCCCCAGAGCACTGTAGGTGGGTGGTTGGTCACCAAGAAAAAATATTCCTCTGTAGTAATCAGAATTGGAATCGGTGGTGGGCATGCTACTTCCACATCCAGGAAAGAAGAAAGAAACCAAGAAAATCAGAGTCTACATGCTTTTAGTAGTGAAATTGTGCAATGGATCTAAAAGGAATTTAAAACACTTGGCCTTGGTTTCCTCATTTCTTGGTGTTAGTGTTCCATGTAAATTGATAACTAGTTAGGCATCTACTATTGGCATATACTGCTACTCTCAGGTGTGGTAATGGACAAAAACGTGTCCAGGTGTAGGCAGGACATCACAAGTATCTGGAAAACAATGTTCAAAGTCCACCTTTTTGCCCTGAATGGAGAAAGAAGTTGATATATATATATACATATCTCAACAACAATGGAGATAGACCTTAAGGGTAGTAGCTAAGTGAAATAAGCAGGACCAAGACACGAACTGCATGTATCACTTATATGTGGAATCTTAAAAAAAAAAAAAATTAAAGGAAAAAAAGGAGAAAGTCACACCCGTAGAAAAAAGTGGTTTCTGGGGGCTGGAGGGTGGGAGGAAGAGGTTGGTAAAAGGGTATAGGCTTCCAGGTATGAGATGAATAGCTCGGAGGATTTAATGTAAGACATGGTGACTAAGTTGACAACATTGTATTACATAATTGAAACCTGCTAATAGAGTGGAACTTAAAGCTCTGTAGCCCACCCCACCTGACACGATTACGAGATGGATCCTGACCAGGTGGCAAGAATCCTTTCACAATCTATACTTATATCAAATCAACACAATACCCGCTTTAAATATCTTAGTTTTGTTAATTATGCCTCAGTAAAGCTGAAAAATAAAAGTACCATTTACCCCTTCTACCCAGAGTGCTGTCGCTGGCTTTCTTATTGTTTTAACTAGTTATTCAGCATTTACTGAGGACACCCTCTGCCGGACCCTGTGACTGGGTCCCTGCTCAGAAGCAGCCACCTGTCGGGTGGCATGTCTCCCCCTCACAGCACATAGGTATCCTGCCCTCCTCAGAGCTTCAAGGACCCCAATACCTACTCTCAGCCAGGTACCCTCTGGCGTTGCAGGTCTCCCGACTCAGCCCCCCAGAGGATCCAGCTCCCATCAGGCACCACCACAGAACAAATCTTAGCTCCCTCCAGGCTGACCCCCCTTGTACTCAAGGGTCCCCTATTAGACTACAGAGTGATGGCTTTAGATCCTATCTCTGCTATGAGGTGTGTTCCAAAAATCTATTGGTCATCATCAAGTACCAAAGGGGTTTATTTTTCTATAAGTCAGAGATGGCAGGCTAGCTGTGCACGATCAAATCCTTAGTCTCCAGTTCCCTTTAGAGAAACACTCCTCTCCACACTCAGACCTTAGTTCCACGATAGGCATGTGGCTGGGGCCCAGCCAGTCAGAGCCCTGCATTCTCCGGGCCGTGCATCAGCATGTGAACCAGTAGAGATCACTGAAGCTGGCAGGAAAGGTAGGCTATAAGCTGGGATCCGCGTCTGTGTAGGGCTTGCCTGAGAATGAAATCCACATAGTTCAGCAGAGCCAAGGGACACAAACATCAAACCTGCCAGGATGACCTCTAAAATTCCAGTGACTTTCCCTGTCCAGGGCAGGTGAGCACGGCTCACAGTGGGCAATGGCTCATACAAGGAATCTTCCTCCCCTCTGTGAGTAGTCTAAAATTAACACAGGTTAGGTATTACAGTATCTCTTGCTTATTTCAATTCACTTTATTCACCTTTTTTTTTTTTTTTTTTTTACAAAAAGTGAAGATTTGTGGCAACCTTGTATTAAGTTTATTGGTGTCATTTTTTTTCCAACAGCATGTGGTCACTTTACGTCTCTATGTCATATTTTGGTAATTCCTGCAATATTTCAAACTTTTTCACTGTTACAACAAATATAACAGTGGTGATCTTTGATCAGTGATCTGATGCTACTGCTGCAAAAAAAATTTAGACTTGCCGAAGGCTCAGAGAATGGTTAGCATCTTTTAGCAAATTTTTAAAAATTAAAGCATATATTTTTGTTTTTTAGACATAATGCTATTGCACACCTAATAGACTACAGTATAGTGCAAACATAACTTTTATATGCCCTGGGAAAACAAAAGCTTAGTGACTGGCCTTACTGTGACACTTGCTTTAATGCCATGGTTTGGACCCAAACCAGCAGTTTCTCTGTGGTCTGCCTGTATATGTAGGAAAAGGTGTGAAAACAGCCTAGTTTGGGCAGATCTTCAAAAATCACTAAAATGTGTGAGAATTGTCCATTTGAAGCTAACGCTTTTAGTCTAACTTGGGACACTCAAGTTACGTGGATTTCTATTTGGGCACATTTCATCTCAGGCTACTCTCAGATGGTACCACATTTTCTGTCCATCTTTCTTTGTGGGGGAAGCAATGAAAATTTGTAACAATCTCTCAGGAAACTGCCAACACAGGAATCCAGGTACGGCACCTGCTTGAGAGACTTCCAAAAGAAATCTGGGCAGAAGGCTCCCCTTGAGTTATGTGACACCATGTCACAGAAGCCACCAGTCACCATATCCAGTGACAACAGGCCATCCAGCTGGCTGGAGTTCAGTATGCTATGCAGCCTGGGAAGTCCAGGGCCTGGCTCCTGGGGGCCCTCTGACTGCATAACCCCTCAGAGGGTAGCACCTTGCAGACCTAGAAAGGAAGCCTTGATGGGGGGCTATGGCAGGACACTGTCTGAGCAGCCCCTGGGGTGGACCAAGTCCCAGCTCCAACCCTCCAGGAAGGGAGCATGAGCTACCCAAAGCCCTCCATCTGGTAACAGGCAAGTGGTCATTCTGCGGTGAAAGCTCTTACAGCCTGTTCCATATATCTTAGCAGCCAGGAGTAAGTGGATGTTTGTATGGGGTGGCTTTATAAGCACACAGTGGCAATGGTGTCAGACTGGAAGGTTCATAGCTTTTAGGAATGTATATAAACAGCTAAACAAAAAGTTTTGGTATAATCTATCGATTCAAGGAGAAAAAAGAGAAAGATGACCAAGAATGAAGTAGAAAAAGTATCCTGGAATTAAGCACAGTATCAGATGCCTTAAAAATAAACCTAATATGGAGCGAACAGGAGTGTGGCAGTGGTGCCATGGCTATGGTGACATCAGGAGCCAGGGCTGCACTGCATGCCCACCCACATGCTCACAGAGGGGCTACCTCAGACCCGCAGGTTAGCAGTGAAAGCTCATGGAGTTTCAGCTTCTTGAAACATCCTGCAGGAGAGCTGCTGCAGGGACTAAATAGGAATAGGCTTGGCCTGGTGCATTCTGCTCAACAATGTATATCAGCAGCAGCATCACTTAGACAAGTGTTCTACTCAGAAGGGTGATTAAAGGATCAGCCACTTGCTACCATCAGAACCATGGTCCCATTCTTTCAATGGCAACCCAGTTACATCCTGGGGCTACTAAAGTGTAAAGACAAAGTATGGGTGTGGTGGAGGTGCCACTCAGGCAAAATAAAGCCTCTATCACCTTGCTCACACCTGTTCTTCCCTTCTCCATTAACTTGAAGGAACAAGCACAATAAATAATGAAAATGAAACCTTTTTACATGACGTCCACAGAAAGCATTCTTCTTGCACATGGCTTAGAATACTGTGCTTGCATTAACATGGTGCTACGTGATGGATTAAGAAACACATGGTCAGAATGTTTACAGATAAGACATCCACGTATCAAATTTTCTTTTTCAAAATGGCACAGCCTACTTAGTGGAAGATGTCTGGTTCTAAGCCTCGTCTTAAAGTTTTAGACTGCAACACATACATATACTTTCCCCTTTGCCTTCCAAGCATTAAGTGCAGACTGGAGCTAGAAATAAACAGCTATGCTTTTAGCCATTTTTGTTTTCTTATGCTACTATGATATGTTGTTTGAGACCTCTTGCCATTAAAGGCCTGTGATCTAAGAGTGAAAAACCATTTCTTGCAGTTATAAAATATGTGCAACACTGGTAGATAAGACCAAGGCCGAACCACCCAGGTAAATAACCACTGAAGGCGAGGCAGAAGGAACAGAAACCAGGCTTCTTCATCTTCCACAAAGCTAGCATTTCCAATGAGATGTCATTACCAGCAGAGCTGCCCACCCAGTTCGTTCTGATCTGGGTGCTCTTCTCTGTGCTCCACCGGCACCCCATACACACACAATACCATCACCACTGACCTCACCGTTCTGCAATTACTGATCTAAACAACCCCTCTCTAGACTTGAGGGAGGGAAGAATGTAGACTAAACCATAGTTCCCAGGACCCAATTCGGGGCCGCAAACAGCAGATGCCTCATAGGAGTGTACAAATAAAGTGAGTGGAAGACATGTGCTTACTTGAAAGAATTCACAAGACAGGACATTGCATTAAAAATCAAAAAAGGAAATGTCAAATTTAATTTAAAGGAAAAAAAAAAAAACCTCCCAAAAATCGTCTGAAAAACAATGGAGCAAATCAACTCCTGAAAAAATTCTGCATCTTGGTGATCACATTTATTGGATGAGTTAGAGAAAAATAAAAATGCTGTTTAGCTCAAGAATTTCTGAGTTATCTGCAAATCAATTTATTTCAGGAGTGGAAGAATTCTTGGTTATTTCTTAATATCAAAATGTACGCAGGTTTCTCTTTTGGGTGTCTTCTACATTTAAAGAGGCAACACACAACATCTCCCATTTCCACACAGGATAAATTCTTTGTTTCAGCCAACTCTCAACGGTGGGGCAACTAGCACAACGCCATCTCCCCGGACAAAGAGCATTGGAATATTCCGTTTTGTTGACTGAAAGAGGAAAAAAAACAACAACACATTTATACAAATTTGTAGTAGTATTATTTAGTTTTTCAGAGAGAAATTTGAAAACAATGAACACAGATTGATAACACAAGTTGATTAAAAAACCTGATCACTCACCTCGGCAGCACAAAGAACCATCCATTAACTTCATTTTCCTGGAACATGACTGGGGCAGAGACTATAGCTGGCCCTCTTCCTGGCACAAAGCTAGACTACGTTTCTCATGCTCCCGGCCAACCAGATGGTACCATGCACTCGGTTTTAAGCAGTGGGAAGTGATGACCGACCCAGAAACTTCCTTCGAATGCTCTCTTAGGTCTCCCCCTACTATGGACCAGCTTAGAACCCTGGGAATGGCAGAGCACCTGGAACAAAGCTTCTGCAACAACCTAAAACCTCACTGAGGACTGTCAAGTTGGGCAGAGATAAAACCCTGCTGTACTGAGCCTTCCCATGTTGCTTCTATGTGCTACTGTGCTCACGTGTGCAATGGACACCTTTCATGTTAGCCTAGGAGACAAGCCTTAGACAGTAAGGAAACAGATATGGAAGGTCTAAATCTTCTTATGCCCTGGTCAAACCGTTGCCTATAATGACTTGGAAAGTAGCCCAAAGACATCCCAAACCTACAGATTCTGGTGGAAGAGGTTGGGAAAAGCCAAATGTTAGTTTTGCTGCTGTGAACCAGATGCACTTGACATGGAATTGTAAGGAAGACAGGGGCTCAGGCGAGAACTAGCTGGTTTTCGAGCAGAGACGAGAAGAAGAATTCACAGGGTCAGAAAAGCCAACTGCTTTTAGACCTCAAACTGTGGATGATAAGGAAGAAAAAAAGCTTTGAGGAACAAAGCAGTTCTGCAAAACTTCTCAGGTTAAACAAGCTCAGCGCTGAAGGGAAGATCAGATTAAGGGTGTTGCCTTTCCACCCAAATTTACTTTAGCAAATGACCCAAGGCAGTCAACAGTAATTTGGGGGAGAGGAATAGAGGTGAGGAACTAAAGAAATAAAGGCGCCTAATGTTCTGTCTAGAAAAGGACTTTGAGGTTATTGGCCCAAAAAGAAGTGACTGGAAGGTCAGAAACATATAATGTCCTAAGCTTTCCTTTTTTTGTCTTTTGTTTAGGGCCACACCTGAGGCATATGGAGGTTCCCAGCCTAGGGGTCTAATTGGACCTGTAGCTGCTGGCCTACTCCACAGCCACTGCCACGCCAGATCTGAGCTGCGACTGCTACCTACACCACAGCTCAGGGTAACGCCAGATCCTTAACCCACTGAGTGAGGCCAGGGATCAAACCAGCAACCTCATGGTTCCTAGTCGGATTCATTTCCACTGCGCCATGACGGGAACTCCCATATGATGGATTTTAAAGAAATTGTACTGCCAAAAAAACCACAGCCCGGCTAAAAAAGCCTTTGACAATGTGAGTCTTCCAGCACAATCGAGATGTTTCTGTGAACATTCTATAGCCCCCAGATTTAATGAATAAAATACAGGTCACCGAATTAAATTTGAATTCTAGATACACGGAAAAGAATTTTTGTTTTTTAGTATAAGTGTGTCCCAATATCACCCAGGACAAGGGATTTTTCTCTACCAGGACAGGGACCACTCACACCTACCCAGGGAATTCATCACTGCAAAGGACCAGTAACTACTCCATGTTCCCATCTTTCCTTTTCTGAAAGGGGGTTTTCATAGTGGATATCATGTCTCTGCTCCTCTACAGTGTTGATGGTGATGGGGGGGTTAATGACAAGTAATTCATCCTTTCCTGCTTACAGAAGCTGTACAAGTGACCACATGTAGACCTGATAGAGAACTGTCTCTGTGCCAGGCAGAAGATATGAGTAATAGCTGTTTTCATAACTTCTTTAAAATGTAGAAACCATGTTCTATGAGCTTATTGGGTACTGGAACTAACAAAAAAAGACAACCCCTCACACAAGTTTAAGTAATACATACAAATTCAGGATGTCAGCCAGGAATGTATCCAATTCCTCACAGATAATACTATCCCAGGACAGCAATTCTCAAACTTTAACCTGCAAAGATCACCTGTTTAACAGCTTGAAGGCTGTCCCCGGCTCCATGCTCACAGATCCTCACTCAATAGGTCAGGGTGTGGCCCATGAACCTGCATTTCTAACACACTCCAGGGTGCTGCCCAAAGTCCTGGTTCAAGGAACACACTTGAGCATCACTCTCAGAGAAATAAATACCATGTCTGCCTTCGGGTTCCCTTCAAGCTGCAAAAGGCAATCTGAGCCTTAGCACAGCAAGTTCAGCGAAAGAGACAGTGTTAATCAAACCAACTGATATATTTTACTCAAATCCCTCACTCAGTGGTCACATTTCTGAACTAAAATGTTCCAACCTTACCTCCATATGGAAACCACTACATCCAAAATGGTTCTCTGTTAATTCAACTGTAGTTTCAATTCAACAACCCCAATGACCCCTGCTTCCTGATATCACCCCCTGGCATGATCCCCACCCTGTGAGTGTAGGTGAAGGCGGTGCCTGGCTTCTAGCAAAGAGACCACCACAAAGTTCTTGGGACATCACTCTCACAATTAGGTTATGTAAGGCAGTTACTTTCACTGTGCTAGGTCTGACGATGCAAGCCACCTGGCAGATGAGGCCCATGCAGCAAGAACTAGGCTCTCAGTCCAAATAACCTGGAGGACATGAATCCTGCCAAAAACCATGTAAGTCAACTGGGAGGTAGATCTTCCCCTAGCTGAGCCTTCAGGTGAGACCTCAACCCTTGTGCAGTCTTGTTAGAGACCTTGAAGCGGAGCACCCAGCTGAGCCTGGACACCTGACCACAGAAACTGTGAGCTAATAAATGTGTGTGCTTGTAAGCTACTAGGTTTTCAGCTGACTTGTTTTTATATAAAATTGAGATACATGTTCTAAATAACTGAGAATCATAACAAAAACATGGAATTGACCTCATTTTGAAGATGAAGAACCAGGAGTTTAGTTTTGGAGGTACTGAGTTTGACAAAACAATCAATGTGGATATATTTTCAATAAGAATACTGGAAATGGCAGAGTGAAGCTCAGAAAAGAAATTGGACACATAGAGGAGTTCCCGCTGTGGCGCAACGGAATCGGTGGCGTCTTGGGAGCACTGAGATGCAGGTTCAATTCCAGGCCCGACATAGCAGGTTAAGGATCTGGTGTTGCTGCAGCTGCAACATAAGTCACGACTATGGCTCAGATCTGATCCCTGGCCTGGGAGCTCCATATGCTGAGGGGCAGCCAAAAAATGGGAAGAAAAAAAAAAGAAACTGAAGACATAGATTTATCCTTAATCATAACAGCCATCAATCATCACTTAGCATCAGCTTAACAAACACCAAATTCAGTGCATCCTATTATAATTCAGGAGGAAAGCACAATTATTTAATTGCATTTTATAGAGGAGGTCCCTGAGGAACTTGTCCAAGGTCACTAACTAATCAGCTGCCAGGATTTGAACTGTTAACCCAGACCTCAAGCTTTTAGCTGTACTGATTATTATTACAGATTGATGGCTCATAACAAACAGTAGTTACTAAGTCACATCTGAGAAGAAAAAAAAAACATAAAAAAAGAAAAAAAAAATCTCATGTTCAGAATGAGGAAAAAAAAAATAGCCAAGTAGTCAAGAGTGGCTGAAAAGAGGAGAAAAGCCAGGACAAAGCAGAGCTACAAAAGTGAACAAAGGCTACATCTGAACACTTAATATGTGTCTGTTGCCATCTGAAGGCTTTTCAAGCAACTTTTCAATGAATCCTCAAGCACTGTATAAAGACGGTCTTATTACCAGCCCCATCTCACAGACATGGAAACTTAGTCACAGACAAGGTGGGTAACTGGTATAACTATACAGCTGGTAGACAATGGGGTCAAGCTGTGAATCCAGGCAGTCCTGCCACCTGAATTTACATTTTAGACCACAATGCCCTAGGAGGGTCAGACTAACTTCCCAATACAGCAAAGAATGAACAAATGTGGTTTTCTTTTTTTATACTGAATAATAACATGTTCCAGTATTTGAAAGATCTGCATAATTCAGTGAACTAGTATTTTCTAAATGACCAGTGCTTGATCTTATAAAATCATGCATGTGTAAAAGACCCATTCCAAGTGCAAGGTGGACCAATTATATGTAAAAAGAGTATGAAAACTTCACTTATACAGTCTCAGATTCCACACTACACCTTACCTTTAAGAAACTACCACTCACTTAGTTTGGCTGTAGCATCAAAGGCAGGTATCTACACAAAATACTCCTCCCTTTTCCAACTATCTATCTGTGTGGGGTTAGCATTTCTTCAGTCATAACATATCACAACAGATTAAATGCAGAAAAAAAGATCTGAGTTCCCAGATGTCAACTATTTCTTTTCTTTTTTGGTCTTTCTGCCTTTTCTAGGGCCGCTCCTGCAGCATATGGAGGTTCCCAGGCTAGAGGTCTAATCGGAGCTATAGCTGCTGGCCTATGCCACAGCCATAGCAACACGGGATCTGAGCCACATCTGTGACCTACACCACAGCTCATGGCAATGCCAGATCCTTAACCCACTGAGCAAGGGCAGGGATCGGACCCACAAACTCACGGTTCCTAGTCAGATTCATTAACCACTGCGTCATGACGGGAACTTCCCAGATGTCAACTATTAAGCCAAGCATTAAAGAGATTTGCAAATGTAAAACAAAAACACTTCTCCCTAAATATCTTGTTTTAAAAAAGTTATCACTCATAAAAATGTTACTTATGTCAACAATATTTTTAAGGAGTTCATTAATATTTTTTAAATTTCTCAGTTTTAGTTTTTAGTAAGTATTGATAGGTCAAATCCACATCAAACAAAACCACACTGTCCAGTACTACCATTATGTACCAGGAAAGGTGTCTTACACAGCACATCTCACCAAATCCTGGCAACCCCATGAGAGAAACCATAGTACTCCTGCTTACCAATGAGCAAGTGAAGTCTGCAAAGGTACCCTCCCACCGCCCAATGTACCCCAAATAGAAAGTGACTGAGCCAGCACAGGAAACCAGATCTGTTGGACCCCAAAACCTTTGCTCTTAATGACTATACTCTACTGAGTCCATGAATAGGCATCAAAACACAACAGCTTAACGGGTGTTAAGCTTTTGGCTTCTGAGAACAATTGACATTTAAAAAGCCATGAATAGAAGTGCATGACTTACTTTATATATCTCTTCATATGTTTCTTCATCAATTTCTATAGTTGTCACAGTTTCTTCCACATCTCCCAATATCATATTTAAGTGCTGATCATAAGCCTGAAGTGGGACAGCAAGGGACGAAAAATTTAATAAGCAAATTAGGAGATAATGAACAGGGCCTACAATATACAAATGGCTCAATTACGAGTAACACATAGTACTTAAAGCACAAACTTAAAATGCATATAATCCTGCTGTGCTATAATACAATGTTTCTTTGAAGATCATTTCCAATGATAACTGATTTGATGCAAATATAAAACTATTTATGGTCAAAAATGAATTCACTCAAAATATCTTGAAGTTACTTTTAAAGTGTCCACCCTATTTGTTATCTAAGGCAGTCACATAAATATGTCATGGAATTTCATTTTGAAAAAAGCTAGTTCATCACTTTTCAGTACATTTCTTCCAATTCCACCTATAACAGAGTGACAAGAAATATACCACAAAGGAAATAAAATTCTCTGTTTAACTGCTGAGATGATGGCACTGAAATCTCCGAAAGGCACAAGACACTGTCATTCAACCCTCCCTGCCCTAAACACTGCAAAGGAAAGTAAGCAATACTGCAGCCTCGCCAGAACTAGCTGTTTGGCGCATGTGGGCTTGATCAACAAGTACTGCAACTCAGACATTCAGAACTCAAAAGTATAGCATGATCCCATTCATTTTTTAGAGAGGGTGTATACAGTGTAAATATATACATATAGACACATATTCATGTATCTGTTCTGTGTAAATATACAGAAAAGATCTGAAAGACTATAGACCCAAGAGAAGAAATAGGATTTCACCTTTTACTCTACGTATTCCTGTGTAAAATTTTTCACAAGAAAACGCAAATTTATATACATGTCAGTAATTTAAAGAACATTTAAATAAGAATGGAGGACAAATAAATCTTATTTACAAATAAACAGAAAGGAAAAAATGAAAGAAATGAAAATGTTCTCTAGTAGACGTATTTCCATTAAGAGAAAAATATGTTAAACATATGAATAAAGTACAGTTCTATTTGGTGTTTAGAAATACAGGTGACTTTCCACCTCCTTCTCATCTATTCAAAACACTCTTTCACAGTGGACAGTTTTTACATTTCCAAGGGGTGGGGTTAGGGAGCAACATTGAGGAAATAATCTAATTTCAAGGTGATTTAATAAATTTACTCACATGTAACCTGCCTCGAAGCTCTCTGTCATTTCTCATTTTCACATAGATTCGCTCATCCAGGCTGAGCCTGATGAGATCCAGGGGCTCTTCTACAGTGTTGGTAGTTTGTTGCTGATAAAAGAAACAGGCTTAGTAATACAGTTCTAGAGAGTGAAGTGTCTGAACCATCAGTGCCCTGTGTGACTGTGAGCAAGTTAGTTAACCCCTCTATGCCTCAGTCTCCTAATTTTCAAAATGTGTGTAACAGGAATGCCTACCTAATACTACTGTTGTGAGGCTTAAAATACATATATGAAGGCTTAGAACAGTGCCTAGCGTATATTAAGTGCTGGATAAATGAGGGCTGAAACATACCTACACAGAAAGGAGCTGTACAACAAAATAATCATGACTGCACTCTGTTCTCTCAAAATCCAAACTGTCTGACCCCATTTCAGGGTATAGGGAGTTACTGTCTCAGGACCTTCATCTTTCTTTCATGTTATCATTTAGCAATTGGAAGAACATACACTTAATGACTACCACATACTAAGTGGAGATGAATGTTTGAGGAAAGATTATGAGTGCAGTGCAGGAGAGGCTGAGTTTAGGGCGCCATCTGGCCAGTAAGATGAATATATTTAGCAGGCAGTATAGAAAAATACTGGTTGAAAGCACTGGCTTTGGAGTCAGGCAGTGTGGGTTCAACCCCTGACTCTGACATTCATGAACTGGGTTTAAAAACCATGCCATCTCTAATTCTGTTTCCTTGTTTACAAAATGAGGAAGCCACAATCTTCCCTTCATGATTTTCATGAGGACTAGGATGACTGGGGTCCATGTGGAAGGGATGGTTGAAGCCAGGTGAGTTGATAAGATTATTTAAGGAGAGCTGCTTCGGGGATTACATAGGGTCATTGGAGGAAGGTGACTGAATGTTACAGTCTCTATAGCCTTAAAGGGCTAGATGCAAAAAAGAGAAAGGAAATCCTGACCTCAACTGCTTCCATCTCCAGATCAACAGATGTTTGTTAAAGACCAGCTAGCCAGTTACTAGATCAGTGATACAGGAGTCAGTCCCTGCCCTCAAGGAGTTCATTCTAGTGGAGAAAGGCATATAAGTAAGTAATCATAATACTGTAAGAATATATACATGACAGAGACCTACCTCCCACTGTCCATCCTTTTTATCCTGTAGCTTTAAGTACTGCCTTTTCAAAAGGCCTCCCAGACCATCCAATTCATTCACTCAATGAATATTTGTTGAGTGTTTCCAGCACTGCTCTAAACCCAGAATAGTGAACAAAACAAGACTCTTGCTCTCAAGGGACTCACATTCTAGCTGGGGAAGACAGACATTAAACAAGGAACCATATGCTCAATATGAACAAATAACATGCTATGAGGAAAAATAAGGCAGACTGGGAGAGTGCTATTTTATGCAGGTGGCCAGAGACCTATTCTTTGATATGAGGTGAGATTTCAGTAAATAGCTGAAGCTGCGGCCTAATCCACAAAAATATCTGAGGAAGAGCATTTGGAGAAGACGGGAGAGCAGGTAAGAAAGCCTGAAGGACCATCAGTTATTCTAAATACCAGCTCCCTGTCTCCTGCCTACCACATCACAGTTTCCATATGTTTCGCATATTTATGTTTACTTGTTATCTGTGCTCCCCCGAATATAAGCCCCAAGTTGGGCAGGTATCTCCCAAGTCAATGCCGATGTCCCTGGTATTTAGAAAGGTTTCTAACTATACAAAGGTGATGCTCACTAGGTGTTTGTAGACCGTGTAATCATTGTTGCGCTCAGTAATGACAATAACCCACTAAATGTATTATTAGCCTTTCTATCAGAATCCCGAGAGCTCCGTGAGGCAGGCAAGGATAATAGTTCTCATTCTACAAATCAAAGTGAGACTCAAGAGAAAGGAAGTGAGAAGAGTGAGGAATAACTAATTTTCAGGAGGGTTTTGAACAACAAGGTCTCAGGGCCTGAGGCAAAATTCGGAGGGGGCGCGGTTAACCAAGAGGCAGGTTAAGGCCGTGATGACCCAGAAAGAGGAGGCGTAACAGGCCACTTTCTCGTGAGTATGGGAAAAGCAACCCTGAGCTTGGGGAAAACAACCTTGGTAAACAAGGCTGGGCACACCCTGGCCCGGACAGGGAGAAGCCGCCCCAGAGCGAACTCTTCAGAAGATACTCACCTGGTCCACGTCGTCCGCCATGTTTCAAACCCTGCGCCCTTTCCGTCCTCTCGCGAGGGCACGAGAGCTGCTCCCTACGCCCACCCCAGTCTCCGGAAACGTGAGGACTCAATGCACCGGAAGTAGAAGGAGGTTGGTTTTACAGCTTCTTGCTTCCTGCAGCTTGCATTGGTCCTTTGAGGCTGGGGCGGAGCTTCATCCTGGGCGCAGGCGGGAATCTACCGGAGGGGGCGTGACCAGGCCCTGCACCGCCTGGGGGCGGGGCCAGCGCGCGAGCTGCGTCCCGCGGAGACGCGGTGCGTCACGCTCTAGGCGAGTCTTGCCCGGGCAGAGATGGCTCCAAAGCGCACGGCGGGCAGGGCGCTGCGGGGGCGCAAACCGCGCGGCCAGAAGGCCAAGGGCAAGGGCAAAGCCCGGCGCGAGGAGAAGGAGGCGGGTATGAGCCAGGCTGAGTTGGGGTTGGTAGGGAGGGTGGAAGAGGTTTGGGTGTGGGTAGCGGGAGGCCGGCTTCCTGGAGGTGTGAGCGAGGCGTCCTCCCTCCCACCTGCGCTGGGGGGCGGTGTTCCGGAGGCCTAGGGAGGCTGGGGGTGTGCACTTGCCCAGGTGCTCCCTGGCGGCCCTGCGCCTTTGCTCTCCTGGCCGGAGGTGATGCGCCCTGAGAAGTTCCGCTAGAGCCCAGCTGACCGCGAGCTCCTCTGCGTAGCCTCTTTCTGCTCCTTTTCGCCCGCAGGATGCAGGCGGAAGCAGGGGGCTGAATATGTGAAAGGTACTGCTATTATGTTGTGTCACCACGAGACGAAGGGACCAAGACTTAGAGTGCTGTGGTGTGTGGAGAGTCCCAGATTTGGATCCCACCTGACAACGTGCATATCGAGTAGGCTGCTTATATTTGTCATGCGCAAAGCAAAACACTTGATTTCCCCTTTAAACCTATTCCTTTCTTACTTTTCCCCATCTCAGTCTTTGACCCCTTCATCACTTGTTAAAGCAAACTCCTTTTCCCTCCAACACACATCCAGTCCTTCAGAAAGCAAATCCTATCAGTTTAACCTCAAAACTATATCTCAAATCTCTCCACTTCTCTGTTTCCATGGCCACATACCCCTTCGAAACCACCATCACTTTTCAGTTGAACGACTGCAGTTGCCTCTCTACGGGTCTCCCTACTTCTTTTTATTCCCCTGCAGGAGTTTTCTGTGCTGCAGCGCAAAGTACCTTAAAAAAAAAAAAAAATCTGATTTTGCCATGCTCCCACTTCAGACCCTCTGTGTCTTCCCATTGCCATTGGCATAACAGCCTCCAGATTCCTCACCTTGGCCTACAAGACCCTGTATGATCTGGCTGCTGCTGCCTCTCCTGTTGTCTCTTCCTAGTCTTCTTTGCCAGATCCCTTCCTTCTTGGCCTCCTCACACACACCATGTGATTCCTCACCTGAGCCTCTGCCTAGAATGTTTTTCCATGGCTTTGCTGTAGCTGACTTCTCTTCCTCCTGGTCTCAATCCAGGTATTCCTTGAATGTCCTAAGTTGGTCTTTTCAGGTGCACCTTATCACAGCTTCTGTCACATCTGTAATGACCTTGTTAATTTATTTGCTTCCTTTTTGCTCTCTCTTACCAGAATTGAAAGTTATAAAAACGCATCTTAATTTTCTTATCTTGTTCTTTTCCCCTTCCCTGCATATACCAAATGCTTGATAAATAGTTTGTCATTGCATAATACATGTATGCTGTAGAAGGGATTTCTGGGGTTCCTGATATAACTGGGTAGACAGTTAAACTAAGTCACCAGCAAGGTCTCCTGTGACACTAGATTCAATAATTCTGTGATTCTGTACGTATTATAAGGCCATCGTCCATTAGGAAATAGTAAAACAGTAACCATTTATAAACTTAAAAAGTGATTCACCTCACAATACTGTGAGTTCCGTTTTATTCACATAGTCATAAAATAAACGTTCCTAATGTGTCAGTACCTAACGTGTGCTGCACACAAACTGCGTGACATGGGACTTAGAGCTTTCTTGGAGGAGCTTAGGGTATGGTAGTGTTGACATTTACAAAAAAATTTATCCAGGACAGTGTGGTATCATGGAAGATGGTAGGAGGCTTTGTGGCTGGTGAAGGAGTAATTAGGAGAGCTGGGAAATGAATGTTTAACCTGCAGCTTTAGGGATAGGTACTATTTTAGTAAACAGCTGTTAAAGGAGGTTGTCATTCTAGCCAGGGAATGTATTTGGAATACATGGCAATTTCAAAAATTTTTTCTAATTGAAGAGGTTTTGGAAATGCCACCTGCCTGAGTAGCATTCCCCCATCTAAACACTTCACCTTGTCACCAGCTTGGCATAGTGCCAATGCTTAATAGTTATATGGGTTTGCATAAATTAGCTTGGGCAAATTAATTTCATCTCTCTGAACCTCATGTTTGACTTGTGGGGTGGTGGTGAGTTTTCCCTGAGAGCATGTGAATCTCCTGGCATGGTCTGTGTGAGGTAATCAGATGGGCCAGCTCCTATCAACTCAGCCTGAGCATAGGTAGGGGATTACTTAAGCCTGACGAAAATTATGAGCCAGTGCAGCTAGCATAAGTTTCTGAGGTAGCTTCTGGGAAGAGTTAGCATCTTTGCTGTGTTTGGGTAGAGGAGCAGTTTGGTTGTGGTTTTGGATGCAGGTGACACTGATTTGGTGACTCCTCAGTGTAGTTTCTGACAGCACCATAGTGTGGGTTTTTTTTTATTTTGTTTTGGTTTTGTTTTTGTCTTTTTGCCTTTTCTGGGGCCACTCCCACGGCATATGGAGGTTCCCAGGCTAGGGGTCTAATCAGAGCTGTAGCTGCCGGCCCACACCAGAGCCACAGCAACACGGGATCCGAGCCACATCTGCGACCTACACCACAGTTCATGGCAACACCGGATCCTTAACCCACTGAGCAAGGCCAGGGATTGAACCCGCAACCTCATGGTTCCTAGTCGGATTCGTTAACCACTGAGCCACGACGGGAACACCACCTCAGTGCCTGCAAATGAAGGTGACACTTGGACGCTTCCCACAGCTGGGGACAAAGAAAATACTCTTCAACATTATGTTTTTTTTTGGGGGGGGGGTAACTGTAGTTCCTTCATATTTAATTTCAGTGTCAGTGCCTTCATCGGTGTAGTTCATCAACTCCTTCAGCAGATACTGAGCACCTGTGATTTTGGGGCACCATTCTACGCCTTGGAGTTACAGTATTGAACAGGACAGGCAAGGTTCCTGCTCCCATGATGCTTTTACTCTATGGGGAAGGGTAGGTAGGACAAATAAGTTTACAAGTAGATTTGTATGGTGATGAGAGGGTGAAGAAGGCAGAACAGGTTGTTGTAATAAAGCTGACAAAGGGACGGGAAAGAAGCAGCTGAGTCGGCATCAGTGGTTGAAAAAGGCTGGTGTGAGGATGTGGCCCTTTGAGCCAATTACTGACCATCCTGAAGGAGTCTTTCCTAGGAAGTTCTCGGGGAAGATGAATCACAAAGTTAAAAGGCTCTTAGGAAAGGAGCTTGGCTGGCTGGCAGCATATGGTGCACTAGGAGGCAAGCGGTAGGAATTAAAATGGGAGAGGGGCAGGACCCTTACTTTGGAGACCAAACTAAAGAGTTTATTTTACTCTTAGTGTTTTGATGTGCTTCCAGCAGTTCTAAGCAGGTGTTTGTTTGTTTGTTTGTTTGTTTTTTAATTTAATCAGCAGGCTAAGCAAGCCTCAGTGGTTAATCCATGCCCTGCTGAGATAACCAGAAGGAGGTCAAGGAGGTTGGTGAGACATACAGTTGTCCCTCGCAGGGAGTTGGTTCTAGGACCCTTGCATATACTAAGATCCGCAGATGCTTGGGTCCTTAATGTAACAGTGTAGTACAGTCAGCCCTCCATGTCTGGGGGTTCTACTTCTGCAGATTAAACCAAAGTTCGACCAGAGATTGGTTGAATCTACAGATTCACAACTGGGGGATACAGCGGGCTCTAGATCTTGGAGAGTCCTGGACAATGGCCTTTAAAAAAAATTATGGTTGATTTGTAGTATTGGTTCAGGTGTGGTTCATGGTGGTTTGATGTTTGATATTGGACTATACTCCATGTAACATTATTATGAAGTATTGGCTATAGTCCCTATGCTGTCCATTACATCCTTATAACTAACTGGTTTTATACCTAGTACTTTGTACCTCCTTATCCCCTTCCCCTATCTTGCCTCTCCCTCCCCCAAATCCCTTTCCCCACTGGTAGCCACTAATTTGTTCTCTGTATCTGTGAGTCTATTTCTGTTTTGTTGTATTTGTTCATTTTTATTTTTCAGATTCCACATATAAGTGGGAACATGGTATTTGTTTTTCTCTTATTTTACAAAGTGTAATAATTGCCACGTTGTTGGAAATGGCAAAATTTCATTCTTTTTTATGCCTGAATTATATTTTGTTATATATACATGCCATATCTGTTTTTTGTTGTTGTTGTTGTCTTTTTAGGCCACACTTGTGGCATGTGGAAGTCCCCAGGCTAGGGGTCTAAATGGAACTGTAGCTGCCAGCCTACATCATAGTCACAGCAACGCAGGATCCAAGCTGTGTCTGTGGCCTATACCACAGCTCACCAGATCCTTAACCCAACTGAGCAAGGCCAGGGATTGAACCCGCATCCTCATGGATACTAGTCGGGTTTGTTAACCGCTGTACTGTGATGGGAACTCTGCCACATCTTCTTTATCCACTCATCTCTAGTTGGACACTTAGATTGCTTCCATACCTTGGCCCTTGTAAATAATGCTGCAGTGAATCCCGGGGTATTTTATGGTTTTTTCAGATATATACCCAGCAGTGGAATTTCTGGATCTATGGTAGTTCTATTTTTAATTTTTTGAGGATACTCCATGGTGTTTTTCACGGTTGTTATACCAATTGACATCCCTACCAACAGGGTTCCAGAGTTCCCTTCTCCTTGCCAGCACTTGTTACTTGTTTTCTTCTTGATGATAGTCATTCTGACAGGTGTGAGGTGATAGCTTACTGTAGTTTGATTTGCATTTCCCTGATGATGTGATGTGTCTTCATATGGTCTGGTGGCCATCTGCATGTGTTCTTTAGAAAAATGCCTATTTAGGTTCCCTACTAACTTTTTGATTGGGTTGTTTGTTTTTTTTGATACTGAATTGTATGAGCTCTTTACATATCCTGGATATTAACCTCTTATTAGATATGTCATTTGGAAATATTTTCTCCCATTCAGTAAGTTGCCTTTTGTCTCATCAACAGTTTCCTTTGCTGTGCAAAAGCTTTTAGTTTTAATTAGATCCTGTTTATTTTTACTTGTTTCCCTTGTCTGAGGAGACCAATCCAAAAAATATTGCCAAGACCTTTGTCAGAGCATACTGTCTATATTCTTCTGTAGTGGTTTTATGGTTTCTAGTCTTAAATTTAGGTCTTTAGTCCATTTTGAGTTTATTTTTTATATGGTGTGAGAAAATGGTCTAATTTCATTATTTTACATATATCTTCCAAACTTCCCAGCCCTCCTAATGTATTTAAGAGACAGTCTTTTCTCCATTGTATGTTCTTGCCTCCTCTGTCGTAGATTAATTGACCATAGCTGTGTGGGTTTATTTCTGGGTTCTCTCTTCTCTTCCATTGATCTACATGTATGTTTTTGTGCCAGTACCATACTATTTTGATTATTATAGCTTTGTAGTATATAGTCAAGTCAGGGAGTGTGATCCCTCCAGCTTTGATTTTTTTTTTCTCAAGATTGCTAGGGTTATTTGTTCTAGATCTTTGAAAAATGTCATGGTCATTTTGATAGAGATTGCATTAAGTCTGTAGATTGTTTTTGGTAGTATGGACATTTTAACAATATTAATTTTTCTAATCCATGAACAGAGGATATCTCCTCATTTATTTGTAGTCTTCATTTTCCTTCATTAGTGTCTTAGAGTTTTCAGAGTATAAGTCTTTCAGCTCATTGGTTAAATTTATTCCTAAATATTTCTTTTTTTTTTTTTTGGTGTAATTCCAGATAGGATTTTTTTTCTTTGTTTTTTCTTTCTGATAGTCTCTTTTATTTATCTCTGCTCTGGTAATTATTATTTCCTACCTTCTGTTGACTTTGGGCTTTGTTCTTTTTCCAACTCCTTTAGATGGTAGGTTACAGGGTTTTGGGTTTGTTTGTTTTTGTTTTTGTTTTTTTTTTTGAGACTTCTTCCCGTTTCTTTTTTCTATTTTTTATTTCCCACACCCACGGCATGTGGAAGTTCACGGGCCAGGGATCAAACCCCAGCCACTGCAGTGACAATGCCTGATCCTTAACCCACTGCACCACAAGGAAGCTCCCCCCTGTTTCTTGATGTAGGCCTTTATTGCTGAAAAATAGCTTCCCTCTTCAGACTGCTTTTGCTGAGTCCATGTAAAATTGTGTTTTTATTTTCACTGTCTTACAGTATTTTCTGATTTCCTCTCTTTCGTTCAATGCGTTTTGTTTGGGATTTTTTAGTAGCATCTTGTTTAGTCTCCATGTATTTGTATTTTTTTCCACTTTTCTTCCTATGATTGATTTCAAGTTTCATACCATTGTTGAAAAAGATGCTTGTTTTCAGTCTTCTTAAACTTATGAGATTTGTTTTATGGCTAATGTGACTTATCCTGGAGAATGTTCCATATGAACTTTATTTTTTAATTTTTTAATTTTTTATTAATGAATTTTATTACATTTATAGGTGTACAACAATCATCACAACCAAATTTTATAGCATTTCCATCCCAAACCCTCAGTGCATCCCCCGACCTCCCCACCCTGTCTCATCGGGAAATCATATGTTTTTGAAAATCTGTGAGTCAGTATCTGTTGTGCAAAGAACTTCATTGTGTCCTTTTTTTAGATTCCACATATAAGTGATAGCATTTGATGTTGGTGTCTCATTGTCTGCCTGACTTTACTTAGTATGATGATTTTTAGGTCCATCCATGTTGCTGCAAATGCCATTATTTCTTTCCTTTTAATGGCTGAGTAATATTCCATTATGTATAGGTACCATACTTCTTCATCCACTCCTCTGTCGGTGGACATTTAGGTTGTTTCCATGTCTTGGCTATTGCATAGTGCTGTAATGAACATTGGAATACATGTGTCTTTTCAAGTCATGGTTTTCTCTGTATGGATTACCAGGAGTGGGATTGCTGGATAAAATGGTAGTTCTATTTTTAGTTTTCTGAGGAATCTCTATACTGCTTTCCACAGTGGTTGCACCAATTTACATTCGCACCAACAGTGTAGTAGGGTTCCTTTTTCCTACACCCTCTCCAGCACTTACTGTTTGTAGACTTTTTGATGATGGCCATTCTGACTGGTGTAAGGTGGTACCTCATAGTGGTTTTGATTTGCATTTCTCTAATAGTTAGTGATGTTGAACATCTTTTCATGTGTTTTTTGGCCATCTGTATGTCTTCTTTGGAGAATTGTCTGTTTAGATTTTCTGCCCGTTTTTTGATGGAGTTGTTTGGTTTTTTTTGGTATGGAGCTGCAGAAGGCATTTATAAATTTTGGAGATTAATCCTTTGTCAGTTGATTCATTCCCAAAGAGTACAGGTCTTTTGTCTCTTTAGGTAGGTTTTTTCCTAAGAGTTTTATTCTTTTGGATGCAATGGTAAACAGAATTTTTCTTCCCTGATTTATCTTTCTGATCTTTCATTGTTATTATATAGAAATGCCATCTATTTCTGTGTATTAATTTTGTATCCTGCAACTTTGCCAAATTCATGGATGAACTCTAACAGTTTTCTGGTAGAGTCTCTAGGATTCTCTAGGTATAGTATCATGTCATCTGCAAACAGTGATAGTTTTACTTCTTCCTTTCCAATTTGGATTCCTTTTGTTCTTTTACTTCTCTGATTGCTGTGGCTAGGACTTCCAAAACTATGTTGAAGAGTAGTGGTGAGAGGGGACATCCTTGTCTTGTTCTTGATCTCAGTGGGAATTCTTTCAGCTTTTCACCATTGAGAATGATGTGACCTGTGGGTTTGTCATATATGGCCTTTATTATGTTGAGGTAGGTTCCCTCTATACCCACTTTCTGAAGGGGTTTTATCAGAAATGGGTGTTGGATTTTGTCAAAGGCTATTTCTGCATCTATTGACAGGATCACATGGTTTATTTATTCTTCAGTTTGTTAATGTGGTGTATCACACTGATTGATTTGCGGATATTGAAGAACGCTTGCATCTCTGGGATAAATCCCACTTGATCATGATGTACAATCCTTTTAATGTATTGTTGGATTTGGGTTTTCTAGTATTTTGTTGAGGATTTTTGCATCTATGTTCATCAGTGAAATTGGCCTGTAATTTTTACTTGTCATATCTTTGTCTGGTTTTGGTATCAGCATGGTGGTGGCCTCATAGAATGAGTTTGGGAGTGTTCCTTCCTCTGCAGTTTTTTGAAATAGTTTCAGAAGGATAGGTGTTAGCTCTTCTCTAAATGTTTGATGGAATTCTCCTGTGACACCATCTGGTCATGGACTTTGTTGGTAGTTTTTTAATCACAGTTTCAATGTCAGTGCTTGTGATTGGTTCATTCATCTTTTCTATTTCATCTTGGTTTAGTCTTGCAAGATTGCAATTTTCTAAGAATTTGCCCATTTCTTCTAGGTTTTCTGTTTTATTGGCATATAGTTGCATATCATAGTCTCTTATGATCCTTTGTATTTCTGTGATGTCTGTTGTTACTTTTCCTTGTTCATTTCTAATTTTGTTGATTTGAGTCCTCTTTTTTTCTTGATAAGTCTGGCTAAGGGTTTATCAGTTTTGTTGATCTTTTCAAAGAACCAGCTTTTCATGTCATTGATCTTTTCTATGGTTTTCTTCATTTCTCTTTCATTTATTTCTGCTCTGATCTTTATGATTTCTTTCCTTCTGCTAACTTTAGGTCTTGTCTGTTCTCTCTCTAGCTGCTTTAGATGTAAAGTAAGGTTATTTATGTGAGCTTTTCTTTTTGTTTGTTTCCTCAGGTAGGCTTGTATTGCTGTGAACTTTTCCCTTAGAACTGCTTTTGCTGCATCCCATAGGTTTTGGAGTGTTGTATCATTGTTGTCATTTGCTTCTAGGCATTTTTAAACTTCCTCTTTGATTTCTTCAGTGATCCATTGGTTGTTTAGTAGCATGTTGTTTAGTCTCTACCTGTTTGTGTTTTTTGCAGTTTGTTTCTTGCTGTTGATTTCCAGTCGTATAGTGTTGTGGTTGGAAAAGATGCTTGATATGATTTCAGTTTTCTTCAAGTTACTGAGGCTTGATTTGTAGCCCAGAATGTGATCAATCTTAGAGAATGTTCCATGTGGACTTGAGAAGAATGTGTATTCTGTTGCTTTTGGATGGAATGTCCTATAAATATCTGTTAAGTCCATCTGGTCTAATGCTTCATTCAGGGCCTGTATTTCCTTACTGATTTTCTGCCTGGATGATCTGTCCATTGCTGTAAGTGGAGTGTTAAAAGTCCCACACTATGATTGTGTTATTGTCGATTTGTCCTTTTAAGGTTGTTAGCAGTTGCCTTCTATATTGAGGTGATCCTATGTTGGGTGTATAGATATTTAAAATTGTTATACTTCTTTTTGGATTGATCCTTTGATCTTTATGTAGTGACCTTCCTTGTCTCTTAAAATATTCTTCATTTTAAAGTCTATTTTGTCTGATGTGAGTATTGCTACTCCAGCTTTCTTTTGATTCCCATTTGCATGGAATATTTTCTTCCATCCTCTCACTTTCAATTTGTATGTGTCCTTAGAATTGAAGTGGGTCTCTTGAAGACAGCATATATATGGGCCTTGTTTTTGTATCCATTCATCCAGTCTGTCTTTTGGTTGGGGCATTTAGTCCATTAACATTGAAGGTAATTATTGATATGTATGTTCTTATTGCCATTTTATTAGTTGCTTTGGATTTGTTTTTGTTGCTCTTTTTTCTTTCCTTCTCTTGTTCTCTCTTCTTGTGCTTTGATGACTATCTTTAGTGTTGTGTTTGAGTTGATTTTTCTTACTTGTTTGTGCATCAATTGCAGATTTTTGGTTTACAGTTGCTCTGAAGTTTTGATATAGGAGTCTGTGTATATATAAGATTGTTTTAAGTTGTTTTCTTAATTGCAAGAGCACCTCCGGTTTCCTACATCTGTACCCTCCTCACGATTTCTGATTTTGGTAGCATAATTGTGCATGGATGATTTCATATCTTTATTGTATGTATGCCTTAGCTGGTGAGCCTCGTCATTTGTGGTATTTTTGTTTCCTGTTGCGGCTTTTTCTTTTCTGCCTAGAGAAGTTCATTTAGTATTTGTCATAAAGCTTTTGATTTCTCCTTCAAATCTGAATGAGAGCCTTGCTGGGTAAAGTAATCTCAGCTTGAGGTTTTTTCCTTTCATCACGGTAAGTATATCATGCCTCTCTGGCCTGTAGAGTGTCTGCTGAAAAATCTGCCAATAACTTTTATCAGGGTTCCCTTGTACGTTATTTGTTTCCTTTGTCCAGCTGCTTTCAATATTTTCTCTGTCTTTACTTTTGGTCAGTTTTATTAATATGTGTCTCAGGGTGTTCCTCCTTGGGTTTATTTTATATGGTACTGTTGCACTTCCTGGCTTGAGTGAGTGGTTCCTTTCCCATGTTAGGGAAGTTTTTGGCTATTATCTCTTGGAATATTTTTTCTGTCCCTTTCTCTCCCTCTTCTCCTTCTGGCACCCCTATAATACGGATGTTGGAGCGTTTAACGTTGTCCCAGAGTTCTCTGAGACTCTCTACATTTCTTTTCAATCTTTTTTCTCTTTTCTGTTCTGTATCCGTGATTTTCACTAGTCTGTCCTCCACCTCACTTACGCATTTTTCTGCCTCCTATATTCTGTTGACTGCTTCTAATGAATTTTTTATTTCAGTTATTGTATTTTGCGTCTCTTCTTGCCTAAGTTTTATATCTTGTATTTCTTTGCTCAGTGTTTCCTGTAAGTTATCCATCTTTGCCTCCAATTTATTTCCAATGTCTTGCATCATCTTCAGCATCAACAGTCTAAAGTCTTTTTCCTGGAGGCTTATTATCTGCTGATCACTTAGCTGTTTTTCTGAGGTTTTTTTCTTTCTCCCTTATCTGAGTTATAGTTCTCTGTCTTTTCATTTTTATAGGTTTTTGGTGTGGTGACCTTTTTGCAGACAATAGAGTTGTAGCCTCTCTTATTTCTGGTGTCTGCCTGCCTATGGCTGAAGTTGGTACAGGGGCTTACTGTAGGCGTCCTGATTGGAGGGACTGGTGCCTGCCCAGTCATAGGTGGGTCTGATTCCTATCCCTCTGGTGAGTGGGGCTTTGTTTCTGGGTGAGATTAGAGGTGGCTGTGTGCCTGGGGGAATCTTTAGGCAGACTGTTTAGAATGGGTGGGGCTGTGATTCCGACTGGATAGTTGTTTGGCCTGGGGCTTCTCAGTGCTGATGGGTGGGGCCAGTTTTTCTCAAAATGGCCACCTCCAGAGAAAAGCATGCTGATTAATATTCCCAAGAGCTTTGCCTCCAATGCCCTTCCCCTACAACAAGCCATATTCACACCCTGTTTTCCCAGGAGATCCACCAAAAACTGCAGTCAGGTCCGATCCAGATTCCTATGGAGCCTTTGGTTTGCCCTGGGACCCAGTGCACATGAAAGTCTGTGTGTACCTTTCAAGAATGGGGTCTTCATTTACCCTAGTCCTGTGGAGCTCCTGCTCACAAGCCCCAACTAGCCCCCACTGCTAGATGCTCTGAGGGCTCTTTCTCTCAATGCCAGATCCCCAGGCTTGGGGATTTGACATGGGGCCCAGAACTCTCACTGCTGTAGGTGACTATCTGTTGATACAGTTACTTTCCAGTCTCTGGTGTTTCCCACCCGGTAGGTATGGGGTTGCTTATATCATGTAATCGCCCCTCCTGGCTCTTGATGTGGCCTCCTCTTTGTCTTTTGTAGTAGGATATCTTTTTTAAAGTTTCCAGTCCATTTGGTTGAAGGTTGCTCAGCATTTGGTTGCAATTTTATTGTTTTTATGAGAATTTGAGCTGCAGTCCTTCCATATGAACTTTAAAAGAATGTGTACTCTGCCATTTTTGGATGGAATGTCCTGCAAATATCTATTAAGTCCATCTGGTTTCCTGTGTCATTTTAGGTCACTGTTTCCTTATTGATTTTCTGCCTGAATGATCTGTCCACTGGTGTATGTGGGGTGTTAAAGTCCCCTACTATTATATTATTGTGTTGCTGTCAATTTCTCCCTATATTTCTGTTAATATTTGCTATATATACTGAGATGCTCTTACATTAAGTGCATATGTTTATGAATGTTATGTCATTTTCTTGTATTGACTCCTTTATAGTTATATGAAGCCCTCTTTGTCTTTTCTTATAGACTTTGTTTTATAGTCTATTATGTCTGATAGGAGTATTGCTACCCTAGCTGTCTTTTTGTTCCTGTTTGCATGGATAATAGCCTTTTGATTCTCTGGCACCGAAAGAAACTAAAGAATTAAAGAGTTTTTTAAAAAGTCATTCATATTGCTACCATCAAGAAATAACAACCACTGAATAGTGGTATATTTCCTTCTAGTCTGTTTTTTTTTTTTTTGTATAATAGAAACTATGCTAGAAAAACAACTCTGCATTCTTAGCATTTATCATATATCATTTCCCTTTGTCTTAAAAGATGACTGAATTATATAAGTTATATATTATTGTGTGACTGTACCATAATTAGTGATTGTCTAGTGGACAGACATTCAGATTTTTAAATTTTTTGAATATTATGAATAATGATACTATGAACAGTTTTTTTTGATTGACAATTCTGCTTGTTCCTGCTTTTAACCCCTCTTCCTCTCTTCAAAGCACAAAAAATCCACAGCTGTGCCTCTTAACCAACCAAGTAAATTTGGTGAGGACGAAACAGTGCTTCTGAAGCAATCCCCCCATCTGCATCTTCAGATTCATAAAGTGAAGTATGGAGCATCTTTGCCTATTAGCAGAGAGCTAAAAACCATTGTAAGATCTAGAAATCTTGATTTTAAGGGAGCCCTATTCTGTCAAGTCATAAATAAACCTTTAAGCAACTTCTGGCCTTGAAATGAAAACTTGGTTTCCAGATTTTAAATAAAAAATTTTGAAATATTTTATGTTTCCATTAAAATGTTTGAAACATGGAAATGCATAATTTTTTTTCTTTTATAAAGCATTTTAAAGAAACAACTGAAGCAGTGATTTTAACTGGTGTTAAAATAAATGCCCCTATAATGGGAAATTTATTAAAATTAGATTATGACTTTAAGTCAAAACAGTCTTTTTTGCCCCCATGCAAAATATGCTTGGGGAATATAAATGCCTGTCCAGAAAGTCAGCAGAACAAAGCATAAATGAAAGGAATAAAGACAATAAAAAGAGGAAAGAATGAATTAATTAACTATTTTGAGTTAATATTGCAGCTTCTTTTGGAGCCTCAGTATGCTAGAATATTGTTTTCCAAAATTAATTGAAGCAGAGTCATGGAGAGTCAAAAAAGGATGATTTAAGATTCAAGATAATATATATGAATATCCTTATAAAATAGAAAAATATGTTCCCCTGCCATATTAGTATATTATTATACCTATATTAAATAGTAATAGTTATCTGTTAATAAAGAAATCGTATTTTTAGATCCCTAATATAACTACAACCAAAGGCTTATGCATTTTTTATTTCCCTTTAACAAAAAAAGAAACAATAATTAAGATAAATTTCTGAATTACTGCTAACTTACTCTAACCCTGAGCTTGTTGAGATGGTTGGTGTATGAGTGCCATTTGGGTTAAGTTAAAAAGATTTCATAAAGTATGTGTTATGAGCAGAGTTTGGTTTTGAAAGTTGGCAAAAACATAGATTGGTAGAAATAAGGTTGTGGTAAAACTCAAACATGTTTTTGAACTTGAAACATTTCACTTAATAGGAATGGATTATCCCCAAAGTAAACAGTCTAAACAAGGTGTTAATTAATGGATAGATGTATTTTCCTTGCTGGACATAGCTGAGGTTTAAGGTTTGCACGTTAAGTCTTACGGTCTGGTGGTGTCTCTGTAGTGGTAGGGGAGTAGGATACTGGGCTGACAGAGGAGGGGTGTATGGTGCACAGCTTGGAAACGGGAGGAAGCCCAACAGCTGGATGTTGACCAAACCTGAGATGGTAAACGGGCGATGGAGATGTATGGAGGGAGGAGGATACTTCTCGTGACCCTGCCCAGGAACCCACAGTGTCTCCACCTTCCCTCTTGTCCCTTCTCTCATTTTCCATGTCATCTTCTAGATGTCTCTGAAGATGAGAAACCTCTGAAGAAGAGCCTTCTCTCAAAAGTTTCACGAGGAAAGAGGAAGAGCAGCTGTGGTGCTTCTGGGGGCCCAGCAGCAGGTCCAGCGAGAAAGAAGGTGGCCAGAGCGACTGTGAAATTGGAAACCCCCCAGGTTGTAAAGGATGAAGCCCTCAGTGATGAGGATGACTTCAGGTGAGATGGTAGAGAAGCTTCTGAGCAGGTGTTGGTTTTTCCCATCAGTGAGGCATGGCTCAGAACATCTGGTCCTTTTGCTGGTCACTGAGATCCATGGAAGAGATGGGGTATTTGAACTCATCTAGGTAGAGCCCAGACTGCTGGTAAGAGCTGGGAAGCATCTTGGCGATTATATAGTTTACTGCCAGAACTTTTCAGAGGGCAACTTATAGAATGTGGTTTATCCGTGGCTGCACAGCTAGATGGTGGCAGAGACCAGGGTGAGACCTAGGTCTTCTGGCTTTTGGTCCAGTGCTCTTTCTCCTGCTTGACGACATCATATGCACACCTCCCCGTCTGTCTAGTGTTTCCTGCCCAGACTTCCCGGCCTTGGCCCATGCCCACGCTTGCTGCCTCTGCTTGTGCTCATCTACTTTCTTCCAGCTGGAGTGCTTTCCTCCACCTTCAAGATTCAGAGCAGAAACCATCTGTTCTCAGTCTTCACTGATTAGGATTAATGGATAAAAATCTCCCCCTTTTGCTCCTCTGATTTCTTGCTGCATCTCTTAGGAGTGTAACCTATTTGCCTTCTGCTACACTTGCTTGTGTCCATGCCATGTACCCTGAAAGGTCTCAGATGGTTGGGACCATGTGCTGTTTATTTTTGTATGTGCTTTGTGGCATCTAGGGCAGGGCCTTTTACCGAGAATGGACTTATTAATACAGGGTGAGCAGTGGCTCTGAGTCTGGTGAACACTTGATCATCTGCTTCCTGGGGAAGTTGGAAGGGTGAGGGCAGAAGGAGGACTAACAGAGAGGTAGTAGTTTTTTCTTTGGTTCAAAAATAAACCCTCACTCTTTGGTTCAGCTTCTCCCGCAAACTCTAGTCCTGGCTTGGAAAGTAGTCCAGGACAGGGCAGCAGTAGGAAGGAGCATGAACAAGCATGTTCATTTCCCACCGTCTTTCATCTCTTGTTTTCCCTGAGACTTTCCCTGTGAATGCCTCTGAGCTCTGCTTCCTGGTGGCCTCTTCCCACTAGCTGAATTATTTCTGCAGAGAAATCCACATACAGGTAGATCAGGGTGCTGCCAAGGCAAGCTCTGGTCCCCTTTCCCTTTAGACATTTCTGCCACATTTATTCTAAAGGGAAATTTCTGGTTCTCTGGTGTTGAAAGTGGCAGGCTAAAGTGGGAGTGTGTGTTTTTATTTATTTACTTTTGTCTTAGGACCACAGTCTCGGCGTATGGAAGTTCCCAGGCTAGGGGTCATGTTGGAGCTGCAGCTGTCAGCCTAGCCACAGCAACGCCAGATCTGAGCCACATCTGTCACCTACACCACAGCTCACAGAAATGCCAGATCCTTAACCCACTGCATGGGGCCAGGGATCAAACCCACCTCCTCATGGATCCTAGTCAGATTCATTATCGCTCAGGCACAGTGGGAACTCACCTGAGGCTTATTATTTTAAATGTCTGTGCTAAAATCTTGGTAATGTTTTCACTTGATACCATGTGTCAAGTCTTACAAAAGCTAAAAGAAACTCAATGCTTTAAACACATAGTGTGTTTAGAATTTGCATTAATATATTACATATTAGCAACCATTTAGTCTTGAGCCAGCATTTAGCCAGCTACTTATCTACATAGTTATCTACTTAACTACCTAGCTGTCCATGGGCCTGTTTTTATATATGACATTCCTGCATATAGTCATGTCCCTACTTACCTAGAAGTTAGAATTCTGGCAACTTCAGTGTCCTTTTGTCCTGTTTCTCAAAGGTAGGGAAAGAATCTTCTGAGTTGGCTCATGGTGGGGTCAGCAAATGTGAATTCCCTCTTCTTTCTGACATCTGGCTCACATGTGTTCATACAGACAGTAAGCTTTTACTCCTAGAACTCACGCTATCTGATTTCTTCCCACAGTTCCCCTCCGCTCAGCTCTAGGTTGTAGGTTCCTCCTATTTTGAGGGTCCATCTGGTGCTGGGGCCATAATTAGGACTCATCTTGTTGGGAACTCGAGGTCCGTGCTGATAAAGGATGAAGGAGAGGGCTCAGAGCTCACAGGTCATGGGCAACTAATCGCAACAGAATCTCAATAGAAGGGGCCCTCAAAGCTCTGCTTAGCGTAAATGTGGTGCCAGGATGTCTGAGGTGCCTTTATCATCCTTTCTGTTATCTCTACACAGGGACTTTACAAGCGCCCGGAAGAAGGCGCACCTTCCAAAGAAAGAGGCTGCTGTGGACACAGGGGCCTGTGAAGGGGATGCCGAGGAGGAGAGTGAGGATGACTGGGAAGAGGTGGAAGGTAAGGCTCTTCCCCTCTCTCTGGGCTCTTTGATCTTGTTTTTCTGTTTGATTCTGTTTGGAGTTGTGTCACGTACTGCAATCCTGTTCTTTTCTTTTGAAACTAATAAGACAAAAGTAAGGTTGCACTAGGAACTTGATTTTTTTTTTTTTTTAATATGTTCACACCCAGGATATATGGAAGTTCCCAGGCCAGGGATTAAATACGAGCCACAGCTGGGAAGTATGCTTCAGCCATGCCGGATCCTTTAACCCACTGCAGCGGGCCAGGGCTCAAAGCTGAGCCTCAGCAGTCGGATTCTTAACCCATTGTGCCACAGCAGAAACTCCATCCAGGGCCTTGCTTTTGATGTATGGAAAAATTCATGACCAGGTTACCAAAGCATATTGTGTATTCCTTTCCTCTGGTTGTGGTCAGTGGAGGAGGTTATGAAAGAGAGAGCCTAGGCTTTGGGAGGACTTAGACCTGGTTCAGAGTCCAGTTCTGCCTCCTGTCCAGCTGTGTGAATGAGTAACTCCACCTGTTCAAGCTGAGTTTTTCACTGGTAACATTCAGTAAATATCGAATGCTCACTCGGAGCCGGATGGTCTAGGCTCCAGGATTGTTGTGAGCAAAAAGGTGGACCTAGTGCCCCATATACTTAAATGGCAGCTAATGTCACCATCTCATGACTTTTCTCCAGCTTCTTATTTTTAAAATGTTCAAACCTACAAAGAAATCGAAAATGTCGTCCTTGCGCTCTTCACCTAGACTCACTAAGCTTTTGGTTGTGCCATATTAAATGTATCTTTCTCTCTATAAATATTCATTGTGGAGTCACGTGAAAGTAAATCTCAATTATCCTGATTTTTCACTTGTAGAGACTTCAGCAGGGATCTCATAAGAATTAGACATTCTCCTACATAATGAAATATCCTTACCACACCTAGATTAACTCCCTCTTGTTATAAAACTATTCTTTAAAGCTGTTCCCCTGTCCCCCATGCAGGATCAAATAAGAGTTTTTGGTTCTTTTCGTTTGGTCTCAATCTAGAGCGGGGACCCCGCCCACTACCTTTTAAGCTTGTTATAGCCATGCTTTTTTGCGGAGTCCTGGCCTCTTGTGTTGTGGAATGTCTCATATTCTGGTTTTGCCTGGTAAACACTCAGACATCTCAGGGTGGTGGTAAGTTTGTTTCAGCGCCCCCTGAATTTCTTATAAACTGTAAGGTAAGTCCAGAGACTTGGTTGCATTTAGATTGAAAGTTTTTTTGGCAAGAATACCTCAGAGCTTTGTGCTTCATAGTGTGTGCATCAAGAGGCAGAGGCACTTGACTTCAGGCGGTCTGCTAGGGATGCTGAGATTGACCTTGTCTGTGTTACTGATGGTGCCATTGTTGAGGTACCTTTTCCTTTTGTAGTTGATCATCTCTAGTGGAACTCTGAGTCCATGAGAATGTCGTGTTCCACAATCACTTTTTACTTAACGGTCTTAGAATGTGCATCGATGACCTCAACTGAATCAAAGATTATTACATTGAGTGTTGCAAAGTGGCAATATTCTGATTCTGTCATTTCATGTGTATTTACTAGCCAGCTTTGATCTATAATGAAAAGCTCTCCCTTTTAAGAATTGTATTTATTTTGGGGAGTTCCCGACGTGGCACAGTGGTTAACGAACCCGACTAGGAACCATGAGGTTGCGGGTTTGATCCCCGCCCTTGCTTAGTGGGTAATGATCCGGCGTTGCTGTGAGCTGTGGTGTAGGTTGCAGACGCGGCTCGGATCCAGCGTTGCTGTGGCCCTGGTGTAGGCCAGCGGCTTCAGCTCCAATTCAACCCCTAGCCTGGGAACCTCCATATGCCGCGGGAGCGGCCCGAGAAATGGCAAAAAGACAAAAAAAAAATTGTATTTATTTTAAATATCACTATGGATAATATTGTTGTCAGTTATCCTCATTATACTTTCTGATCTTCAGACTGTGCCACAGGAGCCCCTGGAAGCTAGCGACACTGTGTCCTTTTGACATGGCCTTGTGAGTTTTTGAGAATGTTTTGGTTTTTTTGGCCAATAAGATATTCCAGGATCTCCCTTTACTTTGCTTGCTGCAGACCTGGAATTAGCCTTTTTTCTCCAAGAAGCCCTCGTTCATTTTTGTAGGAACTGGTACATAGGGATCAAGATCTTGGCACTAGATGTTTTCATGCCAACGGGGTGTCATTACTTCTAGGCCCAGAGCTTCTTTTAAAGAACCATTGCTAATGAAAGTCACAGTTAAATCCAGTTCAGCAAATTTAATTTATTCCACGTGGTGTTTACCCGCATTGTAGAGGATAAAGAGATGGAAAGGATACCTTCCTTGTCATGTACAAGTTTACAGTTGAGACCAGAAGTCATGCTTCTCTACAGAGCAAATTATCGTGAGCATTACTGTCATAAAGCAGAATAGGAAATTGTTCTCGTTTGGCCTTCTTTTTCCCCTTTGGGTAAAGAATACGTCTCTACTAAAACACAAACATGAGCATCCACTTGCTGATACTGGGGTTCTGTATCTGATTCAGCTCACTGTAAGCCTTAGGTTCTTCCTCTGAGGGCTATTTGCGTTCTTGCGCAGGTATTGAGACAGTTAAATGTGAAAGCAGAGTGCCTGCTGTTTTCCAGGAACTCAGAGCATGGTAGGAACAGTGGTCTCCACAGTTTCCTACCTCACACCCATTCCTCATTTCTCCCATCCCAGCAGAAGCTTGGTTTTGTTCAGTGCAGTACCTATTACTATACTAATTATTACTACTGATTTACAAAATTCTCATTGGTAGAACTCACTGAGCCTGTGCCTGGTGGCTTGGGAGAGAACACAGACTTCTCTAAATCTGCTGTGCCTGTGAAGCCAGTGGAGATAGAAATTGAAACCCCAGAGCAGGTGAAAGCACGAGAAAGAAGGTAAGATTCATTAAGCACTTGCTTCTAGATGGCAGCTGCAGCTGCTCTTTTAGGAAAACTATTGAAAGTCACATAGGCAACCTGGGCTGAGGGTCCAGTTTCAGGAGCCATAGGTGAGAGCCCTGGACTCACCTTTAGGACTTGAGGGAAAAACCTTTGTGTTCTGGCAGGGCAGGAGATGGGGAAGGAGACTCCCGTGCTGAACACCTGTGTGTGCCAAGGGCGCTGCAGGTCGCCTGTTCTGTCATTTAATCTTTGGGGTGGTGCAGGAACCGGGAGCCAGAGCCTCAGAGGTTAAGTGACATTTCAGAAGTCACTCAGCTGTAAGTGGAGGAGCTGAGATCTGTGTCTCTGTCAGGCTGACCTTCCTGCTCCATGTCACCCTGCAGGACTGCAGCAGTGCCCACCGTGGTCGGGTGCCCCCACCCTCCCCGGGATCCCCAGTACCTCTGCAGCCCCCGGGGGCTTGGCCCTATGGAGCGCATCTCCTTATAGTTAATCGTTTCCTGAGATCCCTTGTGTGAGAGGCATGTTACTAGGCCCGAAGGAGGGAGAGAAGAGCTGTCATTCGGGAAGCACCACATTTTCTTCAGGATGCTTGGGACACATGAGAAATTTTAGACCAGAGCCCTGTTGCACAGGGTGAACGTGCACTAACTTGGGTGGTGGGTGCTGAGGCGTGAGTCAGTTCTGGGAGGCCGTACAGCTGTAGGTCAAGGGGAAGGCGGTCAGGGTGGGAGTGTCCCCAGCCAGGTCCACAGGTGAGAAGCTGCAGGGAATCGCCAGCCTGTGGCCCACTGAGTAGCGCAGCATCTAATCATTGCAGCTGAAAGGCATTGCCAGGGATGAACGGTCAGGCTTCAGGTTCCCATTTCATTCTCGGATTTTTCAATGTGCATTGCAGTGAAAAGATAAAAATGGAGTTTGAGACACAGCTGCGGAGGATGATGAAGCGTTTCAATAAGGAAGTCCATGAGGACACACACAAGGTAGGTTGCGGGGGGAGACCCGTGACCTCAGTGTATTTCTTGCTCTGTCCTCAGGTGGGGGTGAGTACAGGGTCTGCCCAGGAGGGTGGTCATGAGGCTTAAGTGGATACTACATGCAAAGTAGGCAGCCCAGCGCTGGGTGTATAGCAGGGCTTGGTCCCAGCCGCTTCTATCCCTTCTCTCAGCTGTTTGTTAACATGGGATCTGCTCTTAGCCGTAGCCACAGTGGCTCCTGACTTGAGCTGGTACTGGCTGAACAGGCCCTGCGTACCTGGCAGCGCTTGGTGCTATGGGGATAGACGTGCATGAAGCGTCTTCCCACCATTCAGGAGTTGTTCCTCTCCCAGATGGGACAATACCTCAGAACAGGGAAACTTGAGATGAGATGTAGGACAAGGAGAGAGATGAGTGTCCTCGATAGGCCAGGAAGGCCTTGTTTAGGAGAGAGGACTGGGGCCTGATTGGAAGGAAGGGCGGCATGTGGAGAGGTCGCGGCCTAGAAGGCTGCTGGTGGTGGCATTGGCGGGACAGTCAGCGGGCCTGTGACCAGAGGCAGGTGTGCCGTGGGGACAGTGGAGAGCAAGGGAGGGGAGCACTTTGACTTTCCTCTGATGGGCAGCGGGCAGCCAGAGGAGTGCGGTGATGGGGTGAGGGAGGGGCACACCTGTGAAGGTGGCAGGGCCAGCGTGAGGGGAAGGGAAGGATGACTGTGACTCAGGGTGTGAAGTTTAAGTGAAGGGAGAAGGGCCAATGGGACAGAGCGAGCCACTGTAGTTGGGAAGGAGGGGGAACAGTGCCAGGCCGTGTGCCAGGAAGGGCATAGCTGTGTGGTTGTAGGAGGCCGGGTCGCACGTGGGGAGAGGTGTGTCTCTGCAGCGGAGGAGGCTGGGTTCATGCACATGGGGGCACATAGCCGTGGCCTGGCCTGCCCCAACTCTGTTCCTCCTGATCCTTTTGGAGCAAAACCCAGACTTTGTGACAGTTCATCCATAAATCCTTGAGTATGTGTCTCTAAGGGCAAGGCCTCTAAGAAGAGGGAAGTTTGTGTTGTATGGCATTGAGACTGGAGGCAAGGAGCATCTGGAGAGGAGGAGTTGAAGGCCAAGCCAGGGGCTGCTGGGAAAAGGAAGCATTAGTGTTGATGTGGAAGTGATGGCACATATTTCCTGTCCACAAAATGGCTTTGAATTTGGCAGGAAAAAACCCTCTGGTTTTCAGCCTTCCGTTCTTCCTCTTGCCAGGTCCACCTTCTGTGTCTGCTGGCAAATGGCTTCTATCGAAATAGCATCTGCAGCCAGCCAGACCTGCGTGCCATTGGCCTCTCCATCATCCCAACTCGCTTTACCAAAGTGCCACCCCGAGACGTGGATGTCTACTACCTGTCGAACCTGGTGAAATGGTAGGGCCCTCTGGCCTGTCCTGCAGAAAATAGTGTAGGATTTGTGTCTCAGAGGCTGGGTGCAGGTCAGTGCCACAGACCCTCCCTGGGGGACTGGGAATGCCCCCAGGGGTTGTGGTCTGAGTAGGGTCTTCGGTGATAAGTAGGAGTTAGCCAGATAGGCTGGGAGGAGGAGCCCAGGCCCTTCCCGAGACTCCCCCCTCTGAATTTTGGCTGCAAGAGAACAGTTCCTCTGTGCCCTGATCTCTGACATAGTGGTGCCTGGTTTCTCTCCAGGTTCATTGGAACATTTACAGTTAATGCAGACCTTTCAACCAATGAGCAGGATGGCCTGCAGACGACGTTGGAGAGGAGGTTTGCTATTTACTCTGCAAGAGATGATGAAGAGTTGGTCCATGTGAGTGACACCCCAGGGGCACTATTTTCATTAGGTCTGTTAAGCCAATGATCATGGCAGTCATGTGCCAGATACTGGTCCAGCTCTTTTTGTATTTCCTTGCTCACTTCTCTCATAGAAAAATAAAAATAGGTACTGAAGCTCAGAGCTGCTAGGTCACTTTCTTCAGGTCATTCAGTTGGTAGCAAAGGAGTCAGATTGGGACCAGCATGAGCATCGAAGTCCTGCTCTGTCTCCTATTTGTTACTTGGTGTCCCGGTGTATTAAAGAAGCTAATTTTTGGTCAGGTGCCCTAGATTGTTTATGGTAGTCAAAAAATACTGTTTAAAAGTCCCCAAGAGGAGTTGTTGGCATGGTGCAGTGGGTTAAGAGTTTGACTGCAGCTGCTCAGCTCTCTGCGGAGGTGTGGGTTTGATCCACAGCCCAGCACAGTGGGTTAAAGGATTTGGTGCTGCCACAGCTGCAGTATAGGTTGCAGGTATGGCTCGGAAGTTCCTGGCCTGGGAACCTCCATATGCCCTTGGTGTGGCCATTAAAAAAAAAGTTCCAAGGAAATATTTTCCAGATTAGCTGCTGAAATCCTTGAGCAAGCGTTCCTACCCTCCGAGCTGGGTGATGGCTGTGCAGTGAGGAGGGTTCTGTGCAGGAGTCATGGTTAGGAATTTGTGTGCAGACTGGGTTCGTAAAATGCTTGAAAAGCCCTCAGGTTCCTCTCTCAGTAAAACAGAAATAGGTGGAAATACAGTTTGGTCCCTGGAAGATTCCTGTTGGTACATATAATTGTGTCTAAACCTCAGATTCTATTTAGGGGAAGAGACAGGCTTTTTGTGTCTTTAAAGGCCAGATGACTGGCATCTTTTCTTCCTTCCACTTGGGCTTGAAAAAGTCTGAGATAGCCGGCCAGTAATTCTGCTGTAATGCCACCACCCAGAGAAAAAAAAGTATTTCAGCATTGTCCTCCCAGACTTTGTTCCTGCGTTCCTGTGTTCATATATGTTTGTTTTGCTTGTGCAGTTTTGGTAAGCAAGAAATACTTTTTTAAAGATGTAAACAGTTGAGTGACACTTGGTGCATTTGCCAGGTTGTGCAGCCACCACCTCCATCTATTTGCAAAACATCCTCACTGCCTTAGAAGGAGACCCATATGCATCACACAGTTACTCCCCATTCTTCCTCCTCCTCCCATCTCCTCAAGTATCTGACACCCAACAGTCTTTGTTCCCTCACTATGGATTGACATATTCTGGATATTCCGTATAAAAGAAGTCACAGTATAATCGGACCTCCTTATCTTCAGTTTCTGTATTCACAGAGTCAACCACCTGCCCATCTAATTTCTGTCTGCAGTTGGTTGAATCTGAGGATGCAGACCCTTGAATATGGAGGGCAGATTTTCTGTGAGGGACTTCAGCATCTGTGGATTTTGGTCCCGAGGGAGTCCCTAAATCAGTCTCCAGCAGGTAACTGAGGGACAACTTATGTGACCATTTCAAGGTTCATTCACATTTATAACACTCAGCAGTGCTTCATTCCTTTTTATGGTGAAGAGTATTTCATTGTCTGATTAGATCACATTTTGCTTATCCATTCATCAGTTGATGGGCATTTTCCTTGTTCTCCACCTTGCGGCTGTTGCGAAGAGCACTGCTATAAATATGTGGACAAGTATTTATATGGCTGCTTGTTTTCAGTTCTTTTGGGTGTATATACCTAGGAGTGGGGTTGCTGAGTCATATGGTAATTCTATGTTTAACTTTTGGAGGAACTGCCAAACTGGTTTACTTAGCAGCTGCACCATCTTACTTTCCCACCAGCAACATACAAGGATTCCAGTTTCTCCAAATCCTCACCAGTACTTGTTATTTTTCCATTTTTTGGTTTATAGTCATCCTAACAAGTGTGAAGTGGTATCTCATTGTGGGTTTGATCTGCATTCCCCTAGTGGTAAGAGTGGTTACCATCTATGTGCTTATTGGCCATTCGCTTGTCTTCTTTGGAGAAATGTGTAAGTCCTCTGTCCATTTTTAAATTGTGTTCTTTGTCTTTTTGTTGTTGAGTAGTGAAAGTTCTTTATAATTTTGGATACTAGATGCCTGTCAGATACATGCTTTACAAATATTTTCTCCCATTCTGTAGGTTGTCTTTTCAGTTTTTCATTAAGTCCTTTGATGCACAAAATTTTAATTTTCACAAAGTCCAGTTTTCTGTTTTTCTCTTGTTCCTTGTACTTTTGGTGTCATGTTAAGAATTGACTGCCAAATCCAAGATCATGATTTCCCCCTGTACTTTTGTATAAGAGTTTAACAGTTTTAGCTCCTACATTTAGGTCTTTCATCCATTTAGAGTTAATGTTTATATATGATGTGAGGTAGGTGTTCCGTATCCACTTGTTCCACCACATTCATTGAAAAGAATGGTCTTTCAGTTATTTGTTGTATGTTTGTTGTATTATTGTTCACTGTTTGTTGAAAAGATTAGTTTCCCAGTGGGAATGAATAGTCTTGGCACACTTAGCAAAAATCAGTTGACCATAGACACTGGACTGTTCTGTTCCATTCTTCTTCATGTCAGGCCTTACACCAGTGCCATGCTTTTGTGGTATAAGCTCCACAGCCCACAGCAACGCCTGATCTTTAACCCACTCAGCAAGGCCAGGGATCGAACCTGCGTCCTCATGGATACTAATTGGGTTTGTTGACCACTGAGCCACAACAGGAACTCCTGAATCTGTAGTAAGTTTTGAAATCAAAAGAGTACAATCCTGTAATGCTCTTTTGACTCATGGGGCGCTGTGCAATTTTAGGTTAATTTGATAGTCAGCTTTTCCATTTCTGCAAAAAAAAAAAAAAGGCCATTTTGACTGAGATTGCCTTGAATCTGTACATTGATTTGGGTAGTGTTGCCACATAGTACATACTAAGTTTTCCAGTCCATAAGTAGGGCAGTTTTTTTTGTTTTTTTAAATTTCTTTAGTTGGGTTTTGTAGTTTTCAGTGTCCATGTCTTTCAGCTCTTTGTTTAAACTTTTTTCTAGATATTTTATTTTTTTTAATGCTATTGTAATTTCCTTTTTAGATTGTTCATTGTTTTGTTCAGCAAAACAGCTGGTTGTGTTAACTTTATATCTTGCAGCTTTGCTGAATTCATTTAGCAGTTTCATATGCATTCTTTGGGATTTTCTATATACACAGTCTTGGCATCTGTGAATAGAGGTAGTTTTACTTTTCTAGCTTGGATGTCTTTTGTTTCTTGTTCTTGTCCAGTTGCTCTGGCTAGAACTTCCAGTGCAGTATAGAGAAGCAGTGGCAAAAGCAGGCATCCCTGGAAATCTCTGGTGGGCTCAGCAGGTTGAGGTTCCAGTGTTGTCACTGATGTGGTTCGGATTCAGTCCCCGGCCCAGGAACTTCCATATGCCACAGGCATAGCCAAAAAAAAAAAAAAAAAAAAAAAAAAAAAAAAAAAAAACAGACCTCCTTGTCTGGCTCTTGATATTGGGAGGGAAAGCTTTTCACTATTTCACTGCCGAGTATCTTGGTTGTTCTTTATTTATTTTAATTGAAGTATAGTTGATTTACAATGTTATGTTAGTTTCAAATGTACAGCAGAGTGATTCAGTATTTTTGCAGATTATACTCCATTATAGGTTATTGTAAGATAATGGATGTAGGTGTTCCCGTCATGCTCAGTGGAAATGAATGTGACTAGCATCCATGAAGATGCAGGTTCGACCCCTGACCTTGCTCAGTGGGTTAAGAATCTGGTGTTGGTGTGAGCTGTGGTGTAGGTCGCAGACGCAGCTCGGATCCTGTGTTGCAGTGGCTGTGGCCTAGGCCGGCAACTTTAGCTCTGATTAGACCTCTCATCTGGGAACCTCTGTACGCTGTGGGTGTGGTACTAAAAAGACAAAAACAAACAAAAAAACCCCAATATAATGGTAAATCCTTGTTGCTTATCTATTTTACATGTAGTAGTTTGTATCTGTTAATCTCATACACTAATTTGGCTTCCCCTTCTCACTCCCCTTTGTAACAAGTTTGTTTCTCTGTCTGTGAGTCTCTTTCTGTTTTGTGTATACATTCATTGTGGGTTTTTTTAGATGCCACATGTAAGTGATAACAAAGTATTTGTCTTTCTCTGCCTTATGTCATTTAACATAATATTCTCTAAGTCCATCCATGTTGCTGCAAGTTGCAATATTTCATTCTTTTGGATGGTTGGGTAATATTCCATTGTGTGTGTGCGTGTGCCTGTCCCCAAGAGCACAAGCTGCAATTTTATCCATTCCTCTGTCAGTGGACATTTAGGTTGCTTCCATGTCTTGGATATTGTGAATAGTGTTGCATTGAACATTAGGGTGTGTGTATCTCCTTGGATTAGAGTTTTTGTTTTCCCTAGATATACCCAGGAGTGGAATTGCTGGATCATTTGGTAGTTCTATTTTTACTTTATTAAGAAACTCCGTACTGTTCTCCATAGTGGATGCACCAATTTACATTCCTGCGAGCAGTGTACATAGGATTCCCTTTTCTTCACATCCTCTCCAACGTTTGTTATTTGTAGACTTTTTGATGATGGCCATTCTGACAGATGTGAGGTGATGCCTCATTGTGGTTTTGGTTCGCATTTTTCTAATAATTAATGATGTCAAGTATCTTTTTGTGTGCCTGATAACCATATTATGTCTTCTTTGAAAAAATGTCTGTTCAGATCTTCTGCCCTTTTTTTTTCCTTTGGCTGCACCTGTGGCATGTGGAAGTTCCTGGGCCAGGGATCAAACCCACACTGAAATTGCAGCTGCAGAAATGCTGGATCCTTAACCTGCTGTGCTATAAGGGAATTTCTGGGTTTGGTTTTTTTGTTTGTTTGTTTTTCTGATGTTGAGTTGTTTGTTGAGCTGTTTGTATATTTTGGAGATTAACCCTTTGTCAGCTTCATCATTTGCAAATATTTCCTCCCATTCAGTAGGTTGTCTTTTCATTTTGTTAATGGTTTCCTTTGCTATATGCAAAGACCTTTAAGTTTAATTCGGTTCCATTTGTTTATTTCCTTTGCCTTAGTAAACAGATTCAAGAAAATGTTGCTATGATTTATGTCAATCTTCTGCCTGTGTTCTTTTCTAGGAATTTTTGTGGTTTCTGGTCTTACATTTAGGTCTTTTAGTCATTTTGAGTTTAATCTTGCATATGGTGTGAGGGAATATTTTAATCTCATTGTTTTGAATGTAGCTCTCCAGTTTTCCCAGCACCACTTGTTCAAGGCACTGTCTTTTTTCCACTGTATATTCTTGCTTCCCTTGTCCTAGATTAGTTGATGGTAGGTGCATGGGTTAATTTTTGGGAGCTCTATTCTGTTCTCTTGATCCATATGTTTGTTTTTTGTGCCTATACCATGTTGTTTTGGTTAGTCTAGCTTTGTAGTATTGTCTAAAGTCTCAGAAGGATTATGCCTCTAGCTTTTTTCTTTTTATTTAGGATTGCTTTGTCAATTTGGGGTCTTTTATGGTTCCACACACATTTTAGGATTATTTGTTCAAATTCTGTGAAAAATGTCTGGTATTTTGATAAGGATAGCATTACTCCTGTAGATTGCTTTGGGTAGCATGGCCATGCTAATAATATTCTTCCGGGAGCTCCCACTATGGCACAACAGGATTGGCAACGTCTTGGGAACACTGGAACACAGGTTTGATCCCCAGCCTGGTGTTGGCAGCTGTGGCTTAGTTCGTAGCCATGGCTTGGATCTGATCCCTGGCCTAGGAGCTCCACGTGCTGCAGGGTGGCCAAATAATAATAATAATAGTAATAATAACAATAATAGTCTTCCAATCCAAGAGCTTGGGATAGCTTTCCATTTCTTTGAACCATCTTCAGTTTTATCAGTGTTTTATGGTTTTCAGCATATAAGTCTTTTATTTCTTTAGTTAGGTTTATTCCTAGGTGGGTTTTTTTTTTTTTCCCTGTATATGCAGCATACAGAAGTTCCCTGGCAATGCCAGATCCTTAACCACTGCACCACAGTGGAAACTTCCTTAGGTATTTTTTAATGCAATTCTATTTGTTTATTTTTATCAATTATATATTTTTTTGGCTGTGCCTGTGTCATATGGAAGTTCCTGGGGCAGGGTCTGAACTCATGTTACAGCAACTACCTGAGCCACAGCAGTGAGCACACCAGATCTCTTAACCACTAGGCCACCAAGGATCTCTCCTTGATGTGCATTTAAATGGAATTTTTAACTTTCTCTTTCTGATATTAATGTAAAGAAGTGCAACAGATATCTCTATATTAATCTTGTATTATGCCACCTTGCTGAAATCATTAATTCTAACAGTTTTTGTGTGAATTCTTTTTTTTTAATTACTCAAATGAATTTTATTACATTTATACCACAATCATTACAACCCAATTTTATAGCATTTCCATCCCAAACCCTCAGCCTATCCCCCCACCTCCAACCTGTCTCCTTTGGAAACCATAAGTTTTTTTAAAAGTCTGTGAGTCAGTATCTGTTCTGCAAAGAAGTTTATTGTGTCCTCTTTTTAGATTCCACATGTAAGTGACAGCATATGATGTTGGTGTCTCACTGTCTAATTTCACTTAGCATGATAATTTCTAGGTCCATCCATGTTGCTGCAAATGCTGTTATTTCTTTCCTTTTAATGGCTGAGTAATATTCCATTGTGTGTATGTACCACATCTTCATTATCTACTCCTGTCATGGATTGTGTGGATTCTTTAGCGTTCTCTATATAGACTCGTTCTCTATATAGACTATCATGTAATCTGCAAATACTATCAGTTTTACTTTTTCTTTTCTAATTTGGATGCCTTTTTCTTCTTCTTTTTTTTTGGGGGGGGGGGTCCAATTGCTGTAGCTAGGGCTTCCAATACTGTGTTAAATAGAAGCAGCAAGGGTGGGCATTCCTGTCTTATTTCTGAATTTATCAGGAGGGCTTTCAGTTTTCCACTGTTGAGTATTATGTTGGCTGCGGGTTTGATGTAGTTGCCTTTTGTCATGTTATGTTCCCTTTGTATCTACTTTGATGAGAGTTTTTAGCATGAATGGATATTGAATTTTGTCAAATGCTTTTTTTTTTGTCTTTTTGTCTTTTTGCCTTTTCTAGGACCGCACCCACAGCATATGGAGGTTCCCAGGTTTGGGGTCAAATTGGAGCTGTAGCCACCAGCCTACGCCAGGGCCACAGCAACGCAGGATCCGAGCCACGTCTGCAACCTACACCACAGCTCACGGCAATACCAGATCCCCAACCCACTGAGCGAGGCCAGGGATCGAACCTGCAACCTCATGGTTCCTTGTCAGATTCGTTAACCACTGAGCCATGACGGGAACTTCATGTCAAATGCTTTTTCTGCATCAATTGAGATGATTATATGATATTTGTCTCCTCTTTTGTTAATGTGGTGTATCACATTGGTTTGTGTATTTGAAACCCTGGAGTGACTCTAATTCAATTATGGAGTATGGTCCATTGTATGTATTGTTGGATTCGATTTGCTAATATTTTGTTGAGGATTTTTCCATCTATATTCATCAAAGATTTGGGGCTGAATTATGTTTTCTTGTAGTGTCTTTGGTTTTCATATCAGGGTGATTGTGGCTTCATAGAATGACTTTGGATTTTTTTATTTTTTTGTGTGTGGTTTTTTTTTGGCCATGCCCATGGCATGTGGAAGTTCCTGGCCTAGGGATCAAATCTGTACCACAGCAGTGGCCTAAGCTAATACACAGTGACAACACTGGATCCTTAACCCACTGTGCTGTAAGAGAACTCCCATAGAATGACTTTAAGAGTGTTCCTGTCTCTTCATTTTTGGGATAAACAGGTAGAAGTTCTGTTTTCTGTGTTTGGCAGAATTCCTCAGTGAAGCCAGCTGGTCCTGGACATCCGTTTGCAGGGAATTTTTTAAATCGTAGATTCAGTTTTACTTCTAATGGACAGTCTGTTCAAATTATCTGTTTCTTCTTGACTCAGTTTTGGCAGACTGTATGTTACTAGAAACTTGTCCATTTCTTCCAGGTTGTCCAATTTGTTTGCCTACAAGTATTTGTAGTATTTTTTTTGTGGGTTTTTGTTTTTGTATTTCTGTGGTATCAGTTATTTGTCCTCTTTCATTTCTTATTTTATTTGGGTCCTCTCTCTTTCTTTTTGGTAAGCCTGGCTAGAGGTTTGTCAGTTTTGTTCATCATTCAAAAAAAAAAGAAATAGCTCTTGGTCTTATTGCTATTTTTTATTTACTTATTTTTTTTTATCTCTGTTTTATTTATTTGCTCTTTGATTTTTTTTTTTCCCCTTTTTTCTTTTTTTAGGACTGCACCCATAGCATATGGAGAGTCCCAGGCTAGGGGTTACATCGGAGCTGCACCTGCTGGCCTATACCACAGGTACAGCAACACCAGATCCAAGCTGCGTCTGTGACCTACACCACAGCTCATGGCAATGCCAGATCTTTAACCCACTGAGCGAGGCCAGAGACCAAACCCGCATCCTCATGGATACTAGTTGGCTTCGATACTACTGAGCCACAATGGGAACCCCCTCCCTGATCTTTATTATTGCCTTCCTTTTGCTGAGTTTGGGTCTTGTTAGTTCTTTTTCTAAATCTTTTAGGTGGTAGGTTATCTTGTTTATTTGAGATTTTTTAGTTTTTGTGGAAGGCCTATATTACTGTCAACTTTCCTTTAAGAACTGTTTTGCTGCATCCCATAGATGTTGTAAGACTATGTTTTCATTTTCATTCGTTTTGAAATAATTCTGATTTCCTCTTGGATTTCATCGACTCTTACTTAGTAGCATATTGTTTAGACCTCATGTGTTTGTTCTTTTCCCATTTTTCTTTCTGTGGTTGCTTTCTAGTTTCATGCCGTCGTGGTCAGAAAAAATGCTTGAAAATATCTATCCTCTTAAATTTGTAGAGGCTTTTTGCTTTTGGTTTTTGTGATTTAGTATGTGGTCTATCCTTGAGAATGTTCCTTGCTTACTTGAAAAGAAAGTGTGTTCATTGTTGTTGTTGTTTAATATAGTGTTCTATATATATATCTAAGCCCAACTGGTCTGTTGTGTCATTTTGTACCTCTGTTGCCTTACCAATTTTTCTGTCTGGATGATCTGTCCATTGATGTAGGCGGGTGTTACAGTTTTTTACTATTATTGTACTCCTGTCAGTTTTTCCTTTTCTGCAAGAAAAGCAAGTCTCAAACTAAGGTACATGAATTTTCTTTTTTTTTTTTTAAGGGCCACACCTGTGGTATGTGGAAGTTCCCAGGCTAGGGGTTGAATTGGAGCTGCAGCTGCCAGCCTATACCACAGCCACAGTAATGCCAGATCTGAGCCACGTTTGCAACCTATGCCACAACTTGCGGCAGTGCTGGATTCCTAACCCAGTGAGTGAGGCCAGGAATCGAATTCACATTCTCATGGATACTAGTCAGGTTCGTTTCCTCTGAGCCACAGTGGGAACTCTTGATTTATATATTTAAATGCTCCTGTATTGGGGGTATATGTGTTAACAAGTGTAATACGCACTTCTTCTGTTGATGCCTTTATTGTTATGTAATATCCTTGTTTTTCTTTTCTTTTGTTCTTCTTTGGCTGCCCTGTGGCAAGGTTCCCAGGCCGGGGATCAGATCTGAGCTGCAGTTGCGACCTATGCCACAGCTGCAGCAATGGTGGATCCTTAGCCCACTCTGCCAGGGCCAGGGATTGAATCTGCATCCCAGCACTCCAGAGATGCTGCTGATCCTTTGCGCCACAGCAGGAACTCCCTTCTTTGTCTTTATGGTCTTTGTTTAAAGTCTACTTTGTTTTTTATGAGTATTGCTATCCCTGCTTTCTTGTTGTTTCCATTTCATGAAATATGTTTTTCCATTTCTCACTTTCAGTCTGTGTGTCTTTCTTCCTAAAGTGCATCTCATGTAGCAGCATGTCTTTTGATCTGAGCATTTATTAGTTCATTGACATTTAAAGTAATTACTGACAGGAATGTATTTATTGCCATTTTAGGTCTTGTTTTCCAGCTGTCTTTTATTTCTTTTTGTCTTTCCTTTTGTAGTTTGATGATCTCCTTTGGTAGTATGCTCGAATTCCTTCTTGTTTTTTGTGAATTTATTATAGGTTTGATTTTTGGTTACTACGGAGTTTCAAGTATATTGATCCATATCTATATCTACTTGGTTTAAACTGATAGTCATACAAGTTCAAACACTCCCCTCCACATTTTCTGGTTCTAATGTTCTGCTTTCTATCTTCTTGCTTATTCTTTTGCTATTAGTTGTAGTTATACTCATTTCACAAAGCTTTTTGATTATTTTTTAACTTGTATACTGATGTATTTCAGTGACCTTCAGTCCTTTTATATATTTTCCTTTCTTGTGATTTTGCCTTTACAGTAGTTTCTTTTAGTGTAACTGAATTACTTTAGTTTTTGCATCTTTTACTCTCCTTTAATTCTAAATATGATCTTGCTGGGTACAGTATCCTATGGTTTTCAGCCATAACTTCTTCCAGTACATTTTTTTTTTTTCTGTATTTTGCTATTTCTTTGGGCTGCTCCCACAGCATATGGAGGTTCCCAGGCTAGGGGTCCAATCGGAGCTGAAGCCACCAGCCTACGCCAGAGCCACAGCAGCGCAGGATCCGAGCCGCGTCTGCAACCTACACCACAGCTCACGGCAACGCCGGATCGTTAACCCACTGAGCAAGGGCAGGGACCGAACCCGCAACCTCATGGTTCCTAGTCGGATTCGTTAACCACTGCGCCACGATGGGAACTCCTCTTCCAGTACATTTTTGATCCTCTTTTCTCTTTCTTCTTCTTGGAACCCATGTGCCAACCTGTGCAAAGGTTGGCATGCTTTGTATTACCCTTTAGATCTCATATATTGCTTTATTTTTGCTTTCCATTTATTTTTCTGTTTGTTCTTCTGATTGGGTGATTTCTATCATTCTGTCTTTCAAATCATCTATTCATTCTTCTGTGTCATTCTCCTATTCATTGCTTCTAGATTGCTTTCTATCTCAGCAATTGAATTGTGTAATTTTGATAGGTTCATCTTTATAGTTTCTTGTTCCTTGGTACAGAAACCTGCATTTCTATCAATAATCTTTCTTAATTCTTTAGCATTTTTATTACCTCCTTTTTGAACTCGGTGTCTAGTAGACTAGTGAGGTCTGTTTCATTATTTGTTCTTTCAGAGGATTTCTTTTGTTCTTTAATTGGCTGTAGTTCCTTTGCTTTTTGTTGTACTTTGTTCGTCTCTATGAATTTAGGAGAAACTGTTATCTACTGTGGTCTTGACAGGGTATTGTTATGTGGGAGCATCTCTGTGTAGATTGTGAGTGTTCAGTAGTTTTGTGTTAAAGCTTGTTTTGGTGTGGATGCCAGCCATTTCATTCCTCCGAGTATGCTGGCCGTTATCCCCTTGATGACGGTGTGACTGTTGTGATGATGAGGGTGTGGCCCCTGGTGTGTGGTGGGGCCTTCTCTTTGCCTTGTGACTGTCACTTCCCTGTAGTGGCTGGCGACTGCTCCCCAGGCTTTGGAGTAGATCAGATTCCATTGCCCTTGAGTGTGTGCCTTTCCCTGAAGGAGGTGACCGCTGAAGGAAATGAGGCCTGTGCTTTTATGGTGAGTCCTTGTGCCGTCTCTGTAGGCATCTACAATTGCATTTGGCAGCAGCCCAGGACTGCCTCTTTCTCTCTTGTTTTTGTCCTATATCTGCTGTAAGGCTGTGGTGTGGATGAAACTGCAGGAATCCAGGTGTGGAAATCAGGGCCTTGTGGCTGCAGGAATCTGGGTGCCTGTACTGCCATGCGGGACCTGGGCTGCCCCTGACAGGCCTCTCCCAGGACCAGAACTAGCGCTAAGCTGCAGGGTGGGGTGGGCACAGCCAGGTACTCCTGCCAGGGCCTGTCAGCCCAAAATTCAGAACCTGGCAGAATGTTTTTGTGCCACTGCCTGGTGCACTCACCCATGGTGTCTGCTGCGCCCAGACTGCGTTTGTCACGTGTGCAGGGCTCTCGGCCACTCCTGCCTGTGTCACGTGTGCACTTAAAACACCCCAGGCCCTCTGGAGTATCTGTGCAGCTGGGTTGAGTCCTCTCACGGGCTTGTCTGCTCAGGATTCATTGCTTAGCTGCTGTGCATTCTTGAGGAATTGCGTGGTGTGTGTGCTGACACTGTCTGCCCAGCGCTCCCCATCCCCTGTGTGCACTGACAGTGGTCTCAGCAGTACCCCCAGGTAACGCCATCTGACTCTGTGCAGCTCGACTGAATCTGCACCTATCTAGCAACAGGCTGTGGTGTGGAGTGAGCGGGGCCAGGGCCTTTACCCCTTTGGGAGGGGTAAAGGGGTTTCTCCCTGCTGTGGATGCTGGCACACCACCCTCCGCACTCCTCGCCAGTCATTCTGGGCTTCTCCGGCCTCCCATCTCTCTTGGGCTTCCCAGCAGGCAGCAATGCTCCCAGGGCAACCTTCTCTTCCTGGCAGATCGTCCCAGGGCTCTGGTCCCAACCTGGCGCCATCGCCATCCCTTTTTCTGTCCTCCCTGATGATGTGGAGACGTGTCTTGCAGCTTTGGTCATGGGCGTCTTCAGTCAGTTTCCAGTTCATTTTCTGTGGCACTTGTGCCACATGGACGTGTGGTTGGATGTTGTTGGGGGGGGGGGGTGTGAGCTTCGTCCTTCTCCCATCTTGACCCCTCTGTTGGGATTGTTTTGATTTTTGATTCAGTCTCCTGTTGTAGGTCTCTTCAGATTTTCTGTTTTTTCTTGAGTCAATTTTGGTAATTCGTGTGTTTCTAGGATTTGTCCTTTTTACTTTGTCACAGAGTATTTGGTACAGGAATAGCAGAGTTTTTGAATTTGAATACTTTCCTCACTGACTCCTATTGACAGATCATTTGTTAGCGGTGGTGATCATACGTATTTGTGCAGCACGAGGCCATTGCGTACATGACCTTATCCAGTCTTCCTGTGGTCCTGTGAGGAGGACAAGGTGGGTGGTTACGAAGCTTCTGGGTTTAGAGCATCGCTTGGTGGCTTTGTCATGCTCAGTTATCCTGCCTTCGAGATCTATGCTACTACTCCGTCCACACTCCAAGGACCTGGGGCACTGATGGACACTTGTGTGGTATTATTTGTGTCAGTTACCAGTCAACTAAACTGTAGGTTTCTTTGTGTTTTCCAGGTTTTCCCACTGATGCCCTTTCTCTGTCCCAGGACCCAGCCCAGGCTCTGGTGGTCTTGGCCCCACCCCCACCCCAGGCTATGGCAGGGAACCGGGCCTCCCTTGATTTCATACCCGGATGCTGTTGAAGAGCACTGTTTAGGAATTTTGTGGAGTTTCCCAATTTAGGTTTCTTTGATATTTTCTTATCTTCCTCATTTTTAACTCCAGAAGAAACAAGGCAAAAGTAGTTGTTGTTTTTTTTTTTTTTTTCCATATAACCTGAATTTTCACAGGAAACCTGCATTCCAGTTTCTGACTCTTCCCCAGCTTTCCCAGGAGGGAAATGAAGGTGGTCCATGTGGAAGGTCATGTGGGGAGGTCGTGCTCAGGTGCTGCCTCATGCTTGCTGTCCTGAAGGTTAATTCCCACAAGGAGGCCCCTCCTTCCAAGTTAACAGGGTTTTTGGACTGCAGCCTCCGGTGAAGGGGGGCTGTGGAGAGTGGGGTAGAGGGGAGGGGCTGCGGGATCTGATGATGGGATGTCTTTTCTCTCAAAGTGACAGTTTTATTATTTTATCACAAACACAACACATGTTGAGTGCCAAACAATCAGAAGTAGGTAAGCTGGGGGAAAAAAAACCACCAGTGAACACCTGTAACCCAACATATGGATCCTTTTCCAAACATACATACATGTTTATGTCCATATAAGATTTTTTTTTCACAAAAACTAACATTACTCATTAAAAAACAAACTTCTAATTGGTGCACCTTGTAAATCAACTATACTTTAAAAAATTTTTAAATAAAAAACAAAATTCTCTTTTCCTTTAATAAATGGTTACTTTTCCCCACTTTTCTACAAAGATAAATCTCTGCAGTATCATTTTAATCGGGTTGAGGATTCCAGGCTCCTACTGTTAGACAGTTTGGTTGTTTGTAGTGTTTCCCCCTCATAAACAAGCACCACACCAACAGCATGGGATTATTCAAATCCTTTATTCCTTTCTGAGGATAAGCATGTTATTCTTTTTCGTTACAGATATTTCTGCTGATCATCCGGGCCCTGCATCTCTCTGCCCGACTTGTGCTGTCCCTACAGCCAATTCCGCTGAAGTCATCAGCAGCAAAGGTGAGATTCTTGGGGCCTACAGAGAAAAGGAGAAGCAAGGAGTTATCAGACTTAAACAGACATGGCCATGAGGCGAATTCTGAAGGTTGGTCTTGGTGGAGCAGCTCCCTCTGCGCCTGTGGCACGGGTTCTGCGCCAAGAGGACTGTGCTCCTTCAATGCTCTGCTTTCCGCCCTGGAAAGCGTTAGAACGGAGAGGTTTTTGACCTCCTCGGCACTGGAGTGAGGATGGTGAGGGCTCTGACCTCTGCCTTCACTGTGTTGGGAGCTGACCACGTGCTCCTTGGGGTGCTTGGTAGTCAGGTTAATATTCTGAATTCCTAGTACTGCAGCTTTATGAAGTCCATCAGCATTGGTTTGCAGAATGCCATATGTACAAAGGTGGCCACTGTTGCTGAGGAAACAGACTCAGGTTACATACTTCACCCAAATCACATGACAAGTAGGAAGCAGAACTGGAATGGGAACCTGGGTTTGTCCATTTCCAGATTCTGTGCTCTTTTTCCTGTGCTGCACTTTACAGTGAAAAGGGTTAGATTTTGGCCTCATCTAAGGCGCAGTGGGATTTAGTGGGTGCTTTCTAACAGCCCTAGCTCATAGCCAGCCTGTCACTGAGTTGGGACGTCCTGTGTACGCTGGTACTCCAGCTGTGACTCTGTCCTGGTAGATGACAGCATCTCTGTTGTGTCATTAGCACAAAAGAAAAAGCAAAAATTATCTATTTTGTTTAAGGGAAAGAAAGCTTCCAAGGAGAGATCCACAGAGGGACCTGGGTGTTCCTCAGAAACTTCCAGCCCAGGTCCCGCAAAGCAAACCAAACTGAAGAGCAGCAGCGGAAACAGACAGGAGGACCCCTCTTCTGAGGGTACCAGTGGTCCCCGGGCCAAAGGGAAGGGGAGAAAGGCGGCTGCAGCCACGAAGAAACGGAGAGAGCCGTCCTCCAGTGGGGAAGAGGAGGGCGAGGCGGCAGGGCAGCAGGGTGAGGCCCGGAGATCTGCACGTGGACGGCGGCGGCAGGCAGCCACCAGGGTGTCTTACAAGGAAGAGAGTGGCAGTGACAAGGCCAGCAGTAGCTCTGACTTTGAGCTCTCCAGTGGGGACAGCCATTGCCCATCTGACGAAGATTCTGAGCCTGGCCTCCGGAGGCAGAGGAGGGCCCCAGGCCTGCCGAGGACAAAGGCGGGGGCCAAGAGTGACTCCAGGTCCCAGCGTGGCAGCCACCCCAAGCCCCCGGGCTTTCCGGCAGCATCTGCAGGCCCGCCAGGCAGTAAGCGTAAAGGAGGCAGGAAGACATCCGTGCGTGGGGAGGAGGCAGACAGAGGGAAAGTGGCTGGTGTGGACCACTGGCTGGAGGTGTTCTGTGAGCGGGAGGACAAGTGGGTGTGTGTGGACTGTGTGCACGGGATGGTGGGCCAGCCCCTGACCTGTTACCAGTACGCCACCAAGCCTATGACCTACGTTGTGGGCTTCGACGGTGATGGCTGGGTCCGTGACGTCACCCAGAGGTATGACCCTGCCTGGATGACAGCTACCCGCAAGTGCCGGGTGGACGCCGTGTGGTGGGCTGAGACCCTGCGACCCTACCGGAGCCCGCTGCTAGAGAGGGAGCAGAGGGAGGACCAGGAGGTGAGACCTTGGTACAGGGGCTACGGCCCATTGGGTGTGAAGGTCCTTCCATGCTTGAGCACCTGCTGGATGCCCAACCCCATGTCACGTGTTTCTAGTGCATTATCCCGGTTAATTATCACAGCGACAGTACGGAGCTGGGGTTAGGGCAGCCTTAGCTTTGCCAGTTAAACATTTAGGTGAGCTGACTTAGTATTTGAACCCAGTTGGTCTGGCTTTGAAGCTTACGTACTTTGGGTTATTGCTGGGTTATGAGTTTGGAGCGTTATGTAAGTCAGGTGAGTGGTTCTGAGTGAAAGAGGAAAACACTCAGCAGAGTCACTCCCCACATCTCAGTGAGCACACTCTCACCAGCCAGCATCCCTACCTGGACCCAGAGCACTTGCCCCACAGGAGGGGGTCTTGGGCCAGGTAGTACCTCCCAGGTTGGGGCTCTGGGGAGCAGGCTCTGAGGTGGCATCAGGGCCCTGAGACTGCCAGGTAGAGTGGCTTGGGCTTGCTCAGGGATGTGACAGGGTCCTGGGAGTCGGGCAGACCGTGTTGTAACTAACATAGCTTGAGGGCTTGTCATGGAAGCTGGCAGGGCAGGGTCCTTCCTGCTTCCCACTTGCTGCTCCCCCTCGTGCGCTGCGGGAATGGAGGATCCTGGTGAGTGGGAGGTGGCTGAGAGCAGTGGGGCGGCCGCAGGAGGCCAGCTCCTTGAAAGTGTTGATCACAGTGGATGGACAAGGTGTGAACACTCTGGTGTCCTGTGGGGTCAGGGCCCCTGGACCCATGACCCAGAGTCATGGTTTCACATCAGGGGAGGCCCTCTGGGGAGGGCTCTGCTTAGGCTGGCTGAGGTGTCTGAAGGCAGGGTGACTTGCCCAGGTCACCTTTGGACTTAGCAGAGTTCAGGGCAGCACCAGGAGCCCGAAGCCTGCTCTGCTGTTTGTCACCCCAAGTGGGCCAAGGGTCGCCCCCAAACCTCCCTTCGTGACATCGTCTCTCTGGCCTTTGCAGTTTCAGGCAAAGCACCTGGACCAGCCTATGCCCACTGTCATCGGCACATACAAGAACCACCCGCTGTATGCCCTGAAGAGGCACCTCCTAAAGTATGAGGCCATCTACCCCGAGACGGCTGCCATCCTCGGCTACTGCCGTGGGGAAGCCGTGTACTCCAGGTACAGCGGGTGTGTGGGCTTTGTGGATGCAGGGGCGAGGGAGCTGGACAGTTACCCGAGCAAGACAAAAGATCAGGAGGGGAGAAAAAGTACAGAGGAAAAAAGTAGACAAGTAAGGTTTATATAGAGAAATAACATACCCCTATAGTACAAGTCAAAAAATGCCAAAGGCAGGAATGAAGGATTTGATAATGAAAATCAAAGTGAGTGGTATTTTAACGGGGACAGCGTTTCAGTTTGCAGATATGAAGAAGTTCTGCAGGTGATGGAGGGGTGGATGCACAAGAGTGTGAACATATCTGATGCCATTGAACTGGGCACTTGAACATGGTCAAGGCATGAATGTTGTGATGTGTGTGTTTTATCCATAGTAAAAAGAAATTGCTAAAGGAAGGGCGAAGGGAGTAAGGTGTAGAAAATAAATGTAAAGTATACACAAAATTAAAACTGAAAAAATTTTAATAATACAAACTTTAGGTGAGTAAAAATTCACACTAGAAGCAGAAATTTAAGAAATAGCAATAAAGTGATTTTTAAAAACATTGGACATGCAAGACCAAAAAATAGAGGACGTTGTTAATAAATGGGAAAAGAAGGAGACAGAAACTTGGGAAAACATACAGGAGTAGGCGGCTGGAGTCCTGCCTGCAGCTCAGCCCCAAGGGGTGCCCTCCTGAGCCTCCCTGGGCTTGTGGGAACGTTCTCTCCCCTATCTAGTCAGGCCCTCAGCTCCCCACCTCCGTGTCCAGGGCCCAGCCACCAACAGAGGATATGGCACAGGCATCTTCACGTGGAGGGGATATCTGGTGGGAAGGGGGTGCCTATGTGGAGAAAGTCTTATAGGCAGACTTTTTTTTTTTTTTTTTGGCTTCATGTGGAAGTTCCCAGGTCCCAAATCAGAGCCATAGCAGCCAGCCTACACCACAGTCACAGCAACACAGGATCCGAGCTGCGTCTGTGACCTACGTCACATCTCATGGCAACGCCAGATCCTGGACCCATTGAGCAAGGCCAGTCAAACCAGCAATGTCATGGTTCCTAGTCGGATTTGTTTCCAGTGCGCCACGATGGGAACTCCTGGACTTCTTTTTTTAATGTACTAAGAAATACAGAACAAATTTACCTCTGAACCATTTTTATTTTTTCCTTTTTAGGCCCACACCTGCAGCATATGGGAGGAAGTGCCCAGGCTAGGGGTTGAATTAGAGCTGTAGCCGCTGGGCTCCACCACAGCCACAGTAACACCGGATCTGAGCTGTGTCTGCGACCTACACAGCAGTTCAAAGCAGCGCCAGATCCTTAACCCACTCGGTGAAGTTACAGATTGAACCTGGATACTGGTCGGTTTTGTAACCCACTGAGCCACAGCAGAAACTCCAGAACCATTTTTAAGTGTCCAGTTCAGTAGTGTTAAGTACGTCCATGTTACTGTGAACTGTCCCTACCATCTCCAGAACTTCTCCATCCTTGCGCCAGGCCATGGCCACCCCCTTCTTCTTCCCGCCTCTGTGAATTTGACTCCCCCAGGCACCTCGCCTAAGTGGGGCAAGTCCTGCAGCATGTGTCTCTATGTGACTGGCATCCGTTGATGGACACATAAGTTGCTTCACCTCTTGGCTGTTGTGTTTAGTGCTGCCGTGAACACAGGTGCGCAGATATCTTTGAGACCCTGCTGTCAGTTCTTTGGGGGTTATATGCCCAGAAGTAGGGTTTCTGAGTCACAAGGTAATTCTGTTTAACTCTTCAAAGAACCTCTGTACTGTTTTCCACAGTGGCTGCACCCTTTTACTTCCCCCAGCAGGGGATCAGGGTGCCGGCGTCTTCACACCCTTGCTAGCACTTGTTTTCTGGTTTTCGACGATAACATCCTAATGGGTGTGAAGTGGTTAGGAGCTGAGGTTTTATTCAGAAAGGATTGTCTACATCCTCATCCCTCTGTCTCCTTGACAACGTCCAGATGCTGCCTGCCCACGTGCCCTGCTGCCTTCCTGCTCCTGCCTGCAAACCATGACCTTGACCTAGCCCTCCTTGGGGGCAGCACTTACGGTCCTTGATCGAGGGGGGCACTGAGTCTCAGGAAGGGGCGCAGAGGAGGTGTGGCCCTGTCCACAGTGCTGTGCAAACATCGGCCACAGCCTGGGGGCAGGAGGGGTGCCTGATTCCTGCACTGTAGACTTCCTTGCCCAGTGCAGCCCCACTCCTAGGGCGCTGAAGAGAGGGGTGGGCCTTACTGAAGGCTTGGCAGGAGAAAGCAGGGGGCGTGTGGGAAAGTAGGCTGGGCTGTGGCTGAGCTTGGAAGGAGTGAGGCCAGAGGGGTTCTCCCACCAGCACATGGTTGAGAATCCTAATCCCTTTACTTGAGTTTCCACATCCTCTTCTGGGGCCCGTGTCTCTTTTCTGGACACTTGTTCCTCTAAGTTGAGATTTGTGAGTGGAGGCACCCCCCATGAGACAGCAGGTCCCTGTTCCTGACGCGGGTCTCTGGTGCTCTGGGCGAGGCTCTGAGGTGACTACGCTTCTCCTGGGGGTGGGGGGAGGCAGCTGGGCCTGCGGGCTCCTGGGCACATGGTGCTCCAGCGGAGTGTGTGAACTGTCTTGTGTCTCCTGTTGGTTCCTGCAGGGATTGTGTGCACACCCTGCACTCCAGGGACACGTGGCTGAAACAAGGGAGAGTGGTGAGGCTGGGAGAAGTGCCCTACAAGGTAACAGTGGGACCCGGGGCACTGCGTGGGGACAGGGACTTCTGGTCGAGGAGGGGAGAGCATGTCACTTCTGGGGACTTTGTGGGAGATGGGCTTCCTGAGCACATGGGAAACCTAGGTTGGAAAGCAGCCCTTGGACCCCTGCTGTGTACCTAAGGTGCTGCAGGTCAGAACCGTGTCCCCCTCTCGTTCTGAGGCCGGACCCTGCTCTGCATGAGCACATGCACCTGCCCTCGCTGCCCCTCCTGTTTTGCATGTACGTGATCTCTGCTGAGCACCAGGGCAGTTACTACCACGATGTCTATTTCATAGAAAACATAAACTCAGGAAGTGTAACGGTCCACATGTGATGGTGGGGATGATGAAGCACCATTCTAGAGTAGTCCCAACCCTCAGGACTTCCCTGTTCTCATCCCGCCATCTGCCTCTTCATCTCTTCCTGGGTCAGAGCCCCTTTCCCAGCCGTGGCCCAGCCCCAGTCCATTATCTTTCTGAAACATAGACCCTGTGTGACATTTTCTCATGTAGCTGCCCTCTGTCTAAAGCCCCTTCTTCCACAGTGTTGGTGTTGGCCACGAGGGGGTGGATCAGGGGTCCCAAACTGTTGGTGCCTCCTATCCTGGCCTGGCATGCACCATCTCTTGAGTCTCACCTTCCCCTTCAGTGATGGACACAGTGCATAGCACAGCGTTCAAGGCATGTACTGGTCCCCACGAACCGTGACTGTGGGTGAACTGTTTGCACCTCCTGGTTGCTCACCTGCAGACTGGAGGTGATCACAGGCTACCTTCTGGGTGTGTTGAAAAGACTAAGTTCACACACAGTACTGAGATCAGTGCACAGTGTACAGTGAGTGCTCAGGAAGTAGCGGCCTCTCTTGTGAATGGTGGCTTTCCCTCCGGCGCAGATGGTAAAAGGCTATTCTAACCGGGCCCGGAAGGCCCGCCTGGCCGAGCCGCAGCTGCGGGACCACAACGACCTGCCCCTGTTTGGCCAGTGGCAGACCGAGGAGTACCAGCCACCCGTGGCTGTGGACGGGAAGGTAAGGGCCAAGTTCAGTGGAGTTGGGACCAAAAAACTTCTCTGCAGCTGGCCAGACCCATGTGCCACCCCACAGGTCCCCCGGAATGAGTTTGGGAACGTGTACCTCTTCCTGCCCAGCATGATGCCTGTGGGCTGCGTTCAGCTGAATCTGCCCAACCTGCAGCGTGTGGCCCGGAAGCTGAACATCGACTGTGTCCAGGCCATCACTGGCTTTGACTTCCACAAAGGCTACTCTCATCCCATGTGCGTGAGGGGCCTTCCGTGGAGGCTGGAGGGAGGGCCGGGAGGTTGTGGAGAAGGGGTAGGTTGGTGTGGGGCTGGCTGGCTTTCAAGGTTTTACTCTGGCTTCTATCCCAAGGCTGCAGGACCAGTGAAACCAGTGTCCTAGTGATGCTGAATTAAAACACTGTTCCAGGGATGGTTGGAGTCAGCATCGTTCCTGCCTTGTGATCTCTGTCCTGCCCTGCAGTGGTGGCTGGGAGGGGCTGTGGCAGAGGACATGGTCCAGTGTCCACAGGCCCACCTTTTGCATGGGTGGTCTCTGCCAGCAGTTGGGGCCAGGACTGTGGTCCGGCTGACCCAGGAAATCCTTCGGAGCCCTGAATGCTTAGGAGCGGCCCACTGTTCCGAGGGGGGAGGCAGAGAGGCCACAACAGGTGCAGAGCAGACTGGAAAAAGACCATCTGTGTTGCTCCCTGCAGAACCGATGGCTACATAGTGTGTGAGGAGTACAGAGACATTCTCCTGGCCGCCTGGGAGAATGAGCAGGCGCTCATCGAGAAGAAGGAGAAGGAGGTGAGCAGGGGTTGGGAGTGGGGGCTGGTCCCCCTCTAGCCTCAGAGCCATGTGTAAGGCCCACACCGTGTTCTCAGGGTGACTTCCTGGGAGGCATCTGGAAGCCAGCCAGCACTGGGCCAACACTTCCTGTCTGTTTCTCAGTACCCATCACTGTCCACTGTCAGCCTGGATCCTGGCTCCAGGGCCCACTACCCTTGCTGGGGACACCTGCCTCTGTTGAGCAGAACCCCCTCCTCTCAACCTTTTGGAGTTTGTAGAATTAAAAAGATTTTTGTTTTGGGTGTTTTTCATGTGTATCACTTGTGAAATCATACCAGTGAAAAAACAAACATGGTATGGTTGAGAATCTCAAAAGTGTTAACTATAGGAGTTCCCATTGTGGCTCTGGGATCCGTGAGGATGCAGGTTCAATCCTTAGGCTTGCTCAGTGGGTAAGGATCTGGCATTGTGGTGAGCTATAAGTGTAGGTTGCAATCATGGCTCGGATCCCACATTACTGTGGCTGTAGTATAGGCCTGCAGCTGTAGCTCCGATTTGACCTCCAGCCTGGGAACTTCCATATGCCTCAGGTGCAGCCCTGAAGAAAAGAAAAGTGTGTTAACTATATGTTCTTGAAATGGCAGCGCTTAAGCATCTGTTGTCTGTTTGCTTTTGCAGAAGAAGGAGAAGCGGGCTCTGGGGAACTGGAAGCTGCTGGTCAAAGGGCTCCTCATCAGGGAGCGGCTGAGGCTTCGCTACGGGACACAGGTCAGTGTGGTCCTGGTGGGGAGCCTTTCTGCCCTGTCCGAGTGCCCCAGACCTGTGTCTCCCACACTGTGCGTCCTGTCCTTGTTGGGAAAGTTTCCTAGAATCGGGCCCCATCTGCTCAAGAGTATGCCCACTGGGGTCAGATTCGGTATCCTGCAATCTCCACGCCTCTTGGTGCCCCCGGAAGCTTGTTCAACACCCCTTCACAGCACCTGCAGCCCCCATGGCTCCCACCAGGGAACAGAGGCCTCTGGACGAGGTTACATGGAGAGTCCAATGCTGAGTCAGGGATGTGGAGATGTGCTCTTGGGGCAGCTGTCACCCCACTGTTCTGTTCCTCCCTTGCCATCCCCACGCACTGCCCCTCCTGCTAGCTCCTCTGCCCTCTGCTGTCACCCCCCCGCTTCCAGGGTGCCTCCAACTGAGCTGGTTCTGAGACTTCGTGCATCTTTTTCAGAAGTGAGGTAGTAAGTGTGCAGCCCCAGCAGCAGTTCCTCCTGGAGTAGGTATAGCTCTTCGAGGGCCGTTCCCTCCTCAACACCTCTGTGTACGCAGCACTGAGCACCCAGCACGTGCTCTAGGGCCTGCTCAGCTGAGCACCAGCCATGCCATCCCCCCCCAACTCCCCTTCACAGCTCAGTGCCGCTTCCTGACGCTGCTTTCTCTGTCTCCGCCCAGAGCAAGACAGCTGCTCCCCACACAGACACAGGAGGACTGTCTTCAGATGAGGAAGAGGGCACCAGCTCGCAAGGGGAAGCGGCCAGGATCCTGGCTGCCTCCTGGCCCCAAAACCGAGAGGCTGAGGAGGAACGGGAGCGGAAATGCCCCAGGAGGACCAGGAGGGAGAAGAAGGAGGCATCTTCCCACCTGTTCCCTTTTGAGAAGATGTGATGTTGAATGGTTACCTGCTCAGTGGCTTGGCCCTGGGGGTACCTGGGCCCTGAGGGCTGAGAAGGCACAGAGGTAGCATGTGCTACAGACGAGGGCCGGGGCAAGCATCCCGTGGGTTTGCTTGGCTGCAGTCGGGGTGGAGTCACCCAGGGTCGGACTTTACCGCCACAACCTAGGCTTTGAGCTGACACTTCCTCAGGAGCCCTCCTGCCCCCGAGACTTCCCCTCCTGGAACCATGGGGAGCGTCTGGTGATGGTGAGGTTAGGGATGCGCCAGGCCTTGTTTCCCAGTAGAGTCCCGCTGCATCTGGTGCTGCTTAACACCGTACAGGGAGAACAAGTCAATGTAGGCCACCTCGGGGGGATAAGCTCTGGGACCTACTTTTCCAGGTAACGTTTGGTGGTGGCAGCAACCTCGAACAAAAAGCTATAATCAGGAAAGAAAAGGAAAAACAATGGGAATTAAAGAAATGTTAGGAAGGGTGGATCACTGTTCAACTAGATTTTATTCACTACTGGAAACATTTATAAAGCTCTATGCAAAGTAGTTATTTAGGAGAAATAACTTTTACAATATTTTGAGAAAAAAAATAAAGCACTTACATAAGAAGACCTGGCTCTACGTTTTCTTAGATTTTACATAAACTAAGAACACCTGGATGACAGTGATTTGTATGTAGGTTAGGCTGGGAACTGGCTGGGAACTTAACATTACACACATGGAAATTTTTTTCTTTCTAAAAATTTGAGTCAGTTTTATATCCAAGGGCAACAAAACACTTGGGGTGTGACTCATGTAGTAAGAACTGGCAGGAAAGTTCTTGTTGAGAAACAAACTGAGGTTGCCATGGAAACCACTGGGTCTGGCATTGAGCAACTTGTTTTCTGGGAATTGAGTCAAGAGCACAGCCCTGTCTCTGCAGAAGTAACCTGTTATTCAGGCAGATGTCAGCTCCTAGGAAGCATTATGGAAATGGAATGAAATCTCAAGTTTTAGAAGTTATCACTCACCAGCTTCTAATCCTGCAACAAGTGAGCAGAGGCACTTGGGCTGTTGGTGCAGAGTGGACACTCTTGCCGTCCACTGCTTCAGAACAGGAGGCAAAGTTGAAACCTATTTTAACCACTAAAAACAATTTAGAACTGGCTTCTTAAATTCTATGGTTGAGTTCTTTTACAATAAAAATTTAAGAGAATGAAAAAAGATAATGGTGAATTCCTATATCAAAAGGTATTTAGAAATTTATTTTGAATTTTTATCAAAAATACAAAGACAATGCACATTTCATGATTTTCCAAAGGCTTGAAATATTTAACCTTATTTTGCTCTTTAAGAACACTTGAAATTGGCCATAATTTAAAATCTGTACTAGAAAAAACACAAACCAAATGTCAAAGACTTTGTATTTAGTCATCATCTGTCACTGCTTTTCCAGAAGCATCTTGGAATTGAGAGACTGGGTGAAACTCCTCATTTAACAAGCACAGTGAACACTATTTCAGGTAACTCATCCCTAGTGCTGGCTGTTCTGAACATGAAAACTCTCAATTTATGCCACCAACATGCCAGGATCATGGGTGATGATCGATCACACGTTTCAGAAGTCCTGAGCCCTATTCACCTACCAAATACTACTCGTAAAGCAGCCACTCTCAGCAGGGCACAGGAGCTTCCAAACAGTCCAAAGATAAGGGACATTATTAATAAGCTTTTGAGACATCAATGTTACAATAAACTTTATCTTTCAAAAGGTGTGCGAGTAGTTGGGAAACTTAGAAACTATGTGAATTAAGCGTGGGTGGGTTTAGTTTAAGAATAAAGCTGTGGACAATGAACACATAAATCACCCAGAAGCAGCCACTTTGAGGCCCAGATGCTCATGTTAAAAGCACATCCATGATGAACAGCCAGGCCAGAGAAACTGCAAATCTGCAGCCTCTGATGCCTGATTTTACATGATGGGGTTACCATGAAGGAGCCTGCTATGGTAGCTGACTAGAAACTTAGAATCATCTTTAAGAAAATCAGTGGGTTTTGATGCCAGAGGATGAGAGGAAATGGCTTTTCTTCCCCAGGTAGAGACCCCCATCTCCTCCCAGAGGAAAACAAGCCTTTTATTAATACTGGTCCTGGGGACCCAGAATACCAACAGATAACTTTCCTCAACCAGGCAGTCACAGCCCACTGAACTCTGTGCCCAGAACTAACTTCAACAGGCAGATCAAAGGGTGTTTTCTATAACAGTCTGAGATATGAATCATTCAGGAGATGTTTAGTTTTTTATATCTTACCTGAAACCACCCCTTAGGGTAGGTCGGTGAGATTCACACTAAGAAATCAAGCGACAAGAAACGTAACCAGACCTTTGGGGGTCCTACACCAGGAAGATTCTGCCAAACTGCACCATTCGTGCAAAGCCAAACAAAAAACACCCACCTTCCATGTCACAACCTGCCCCCCGATGGTTTCTGTGTTAGGTACCGCGTCAAGTTCATGCACAGAGTGGGTTTGTGGTGTCCCTGCCACTGTCCTGGCACTCAGGCGTGGTGGTGGCACGCCAGCAATATCTCCAGGATGAGAGGCAGAGATGAGGCGGCGGCTGAGTGTCACCATCTCTGCAGATAGCAGCTGAGTGAGACACACAAGCGCCACAGAGTCCAGGGAGAAGGAAAGGGGTGCAGGAGGACGCTTGCCATGCTCTCCACTGGGGAGAAGGGGTGGGAGTGCTAATGGATGTCAACCCAACACCCTGCGTGCTGCAAGGCTGCCACCTGAGCAGGGCGCGCATGGAATCCAAGATGTGTGCTGGCTGGGGGAGTGACCTGGATCCCGAGGCTCAGGCGGTGTCCAGCAGGAGCGGGCTTATCTCACTCCAGCTTTTTGGCTGGCACCCGTGTCCGAGCAATGATAATGGGCACCAGGGCCAGGCAGCCAATGACGAGCGCCCACAGAGGCCGATAGAAGAGCCAGCCGGCAGCCACGGTCAGCAAGGTCAGCGAGGTGGCCATGCAGAAGGCAAAGGCCTTCAGGCCGATGTTGACCAGGTCTCGGAAGACGGGGAACCAGTCCACTGTCAAGGAGAGAGGAGCAGTGAGACGGCTGGTGGAGCTGCGAGGGCTACACAAGGGCCACTGCCCCAGGGGGGAGAACAGATGTGCTCTGTGGACCTTGGGTGCCCGAGACCAGCCTGAAGCCAAAACAGGGGCTCATCTGGGGGCCCGGTGAACACCCTGGAGGTCCATTCTGCCCCTCAGCCCTCCCAGAAGGGCCTGTTCACTCATCCAAGCTGTTACTCGTTCCCTGTGTGTCCAGCTTCGGGTCGGGGCTCATGGGACTTTGGTCCTATAGGCTACTGCCCAACGTGACAGTCTCAGAGCCATCAATCCCTCTGGAATCACCCAGTCTCTCCAAGCAGGCATTCCAGAGCTGACACACACAGGGGACGTGGGGGGATGTCTGCACTCAGTGCCCAGGAGGCCAGGGGTCTGCAGAGCAGGCACTGGCCCCCACCTCAGCAGGTCTTGGTCTAGTCCCACAGAGGGTTCATGTCTGGGTACTGACTGTGGGTCCACGGGTCCCATCAAACCCTACCTTACCCAGCCCGTAAGGCACAGTGACTGCTCTAGATGAAGCTGCCTTTCTGAGCACAGTCCAGCTGTCCGAAGGAAGCAGCCTTCCCTTCCCTGCACCTCAGTAAAATGAGCTGACAAGTCTAAGCTACACTGCAGCCAGACCCACCAGTGCTGGAAAGGCTAAGTAGGGCAAGGGTTTCTGAACCACGACAGCTGGACAGAAGTGTCTGACTGGAGGGGGGCGTGCTGGGGTGAGGCCAGGAAGGAGGGTCCCAAAGTCCCATCCTCCCAAACAGCAGCCGAGGTCAGGCACTCAGTACCCTGGGCACTCGGCCCCCTAAGCCGGGCTGGACCCCTTGGGCAACTCCTGGGCTTCAAGAGTGCTACTTCAGGTGGGTGAGCAGCCTGGCACCCCCTCCCCTGCGCCCCAGACCTGTGGGCGCTGCTCCCAAGCCTTGCCCAGGGTTTGGGCCAGGGAGTGAAGCATAAATAGTGTTTCCTATTTGGCAAACAATTCACAAAACTCAGCAAATGAGTTGTGAGGTAACAGGCTGGGCCAGGAGAGGAACCCAGAGCCCTGCTCAGGCCTCCTCCCAGCATGGCCTCCTCAGTGTGGAATGAAGGGGTGAGGGGTGGCGGGGGAATGGAGTGCAGAGACCCGCAGCCTTGCGGGCCGCGTCCGCCCACCCACACCCTGGAAGTATCCTGCTTCCCAGGTCACTCGTCCCAAAGCCCAGGGACACAAGATCTCCGCCCCAAGAGCACCCTACCAGGCCAGAGAGGCAGCCGGGCAGTGGAAGAAGCAGGGACGCCCATGTTTCCCCTCACCTACCCAGGGTATAGAGGATCCGCGTCATGAGGTTGAGGCCTGTGAACATGGCCACCCAGCCAGCTGCCCGCAGCCCCCACGTTTTCAGTGAGTTGCTTTTTTGCTCTCGATGAAACACCTCCTGCAGGACAAGCAGGGAGGGACCATCATGCCATCATGTCTGAGGGGGTCACCAGCCGACCCAGTCGCCTGCACACTTCTGAACAGCAGAAGGAGGGAAGGACACACCTGCTGCCAGGCTTCACCCACCTGGTACCGCAGAGCACGTGAGCCACCTCTGTGACAGGTGGGGGCCCTCAGATCACAGCCCACTGTCTCACTGAATGAACCTCAAGCTTCTGGCTAAAGGGGCGCCTTCCTGGGGTCATCTGCCCCCACAGCGGTGGTGATATCCAAGCCAACGTCTTGGTACTGCCTTCACCTTGGGGGCTCTTCTCGGGGGCCTGGAACCCAGCTCTCCTAGTTTCCCTCCTCTTTCTCAGGCTCTACTGCTGTTCCTTCCCACTGGCTGTCCTGTCAGAGCTGAACCTCTAGCTGCTTCGATCGACACCCCCGGGAAACCCATCGTCATGCTGGTCCCCTCCCCACCCCAAGTCATGCTGCAGCCCTGGCATGCCTCCTTGGCAGACACCCCGACCCCGTGCTGGGCCAGGGTGGGCAGGAAGCACCTGCCTGTCAGTCAGGGTCTTCCCTCCTGGGGCCTGTCAAGCCTCGAGCCCCACCACTCCTCTCTGACAGCAGCTCTGAAACCAGGCTACACCTGGACTGCACCTCCTTGTTCTAGATATTCCCGCGGGGCCCTGAAAGCCACCTGAGGAAAGGAAGACCTAGAGTCCACCAGGCTCTGGGGGCCAGCCCCACCCTGAGCCCCAGCCTGACTGCCCCTTGCCCCCAGCACAGGAAAGGAGAAGGTACAGCCCAGCACTGCCTGGACTGGGGGTCAAAGGGAGGGAACGACAGCTGAGGGCTCAATAATTGGGTCAAACGGTCACAGCAAAGCCATGCTGCCCCCCCTTAGGGGTTGGCAAGTCCCACAAACGTGTGCAGAGTAAACTACATGTTCCTGTTACAGAACATGCTGACTGGAGGAGAGAAGCTAACTTCTAAGGCAGGTGCTGACCTAACAGCACCCCATGGCACCCTTTTCTCCTCAGGGTGTGGATGAGGCAGGACACCATCCTACAGGGGCCGCCACCCACCCCCACTCACCTGGACCTGGGGCTGCACAGCTCAACCCTTCCTGCCCGACTCGCTCAGGCCTCACTGGCCTCCGCCACTCAGTAGCCTGGCCCCCTGCCACCCTCACAAGGCCACACGGTGTCCTGGCTCCCCACCAGGTGAGCCCTGTCCTATCAGAATGACTGACCCTTCTCTTCACTTGGGACTCGGCTGACCGCTGCCACAGGAGGCCTCCTGTCACCATGCGTGGTCAAGTCGGCGCACACCTGCCCCAGGGGGCTCTGCTTTGCTCATTGCTCTCCTGCAGGAGTCACAGTCACCCACTCAGGAGATCTCGCTCCTTTCATCACTTCCTCTTGCCTCACTGCCCTGGTCCTGCCTCCCGAGTGTCAGCCTGTGTCAGAGCACTGGAGGGCAGAGCGAGGGAGGTCTCAAGGTGCACAGCGGCACTCACCTCTGCTGAGAAGTCCCCATGGTGCAGGAGAAGCAGGCTGTCCCCAGACTTGGTGGAGTAGGGGACCAGCTGGTCACCGCGCTGCCGGGCAATCACAGTGACCTGGTGGGAGAAGGCAGGCTCAGAGCCGCGAGGGCCATGAGCCTGCTGGGCCCAGCTCCCCTCTGCACTGTGCGCCACTGAGGCGGCAAGCGGGGAGGCCCAAGACCCCCCAACCTCAGGCCTCTGCCTCCACATCCCAAAGCTCTGGGGGCACTGTGTTAGGGCTGAGCAGGGGGTGGGGGTGACAGGGTTAGGAATGCACAACTGAGTATTTACACAGCAGAGGTTGGGAGTAGGGGAAAAGGGGCTGTAGGTGACTAGAAGAATCTCATCAGGCACACCCCCCCACCACCCAGAACCACGCCCTCAGCCTGGGCCCATTGATGTGCACAGGGCGCGTGTGCACACTTCCCAGAGGGGTCCAAAGCTTTCCCGTTTGCACCCTGGAGGCCCTCAGTCTGCCTGGGAAGCCCATTACCACGTGAGCTGGGCCCAAGTCAGGGTCATCACCGCTCAGCCCAGCGTACGAGAACGAGATGCGAAGGTCTCCAACCTGGGGTGGAAGAGAAGCAAGTGAGGGAGGCAAGGGCCCTCAGCCTGGGCTCAGGGCACCCTCGACCCCCCCACAATCATGCCCTTCTCCCACCTCCACCTTGGCCCAGGAAGCCCCGTCACCTCTCCCCTCCAGTTTCACTGGCCAAGGGAAGTCATGATTCATCGGAAGCCAATCAGAGTCTGAAGCAGGGCCCTGACCCCTGTGGTCTGAGTGCAAAGCCCTGCTGGGTACCTCAGGATACTTGGGGTTTTCGCTGTGATAGAAATAGTCGCCCCGGCGAACGATGTCCACGTGTGGGTCCTCCAGCTTGGACAGGCTCAGAGGCTTGAAGTTGTCAATTTTGTCGATGAGGCCTGAGGGGGGGTGGTTAGAAACAGAGCTGTGTCCACTGCAGCTCCTGTCTGCAAACCCAAGGCCCAACAGCCTCCCCACTGGCTCACTCAGCCACCCCTGTGGCCACCTTCTGGCTCGCCCCCCTTGGCCTCCACACATATGGTCTCCCACAAGGCGTCCCTCCTCCAGCACCATCCTATCGCACTGCCAGCCCTGTGTCAGTCTCCATCTCCTGCAGGAAGCCTCCCTGCCCCCTCTCCCCATCAGTGAGAGTGACCGCAGTTCTGGAAGGGCTAGCCCGGCAGCCACTCCACCTGGCGACCCACCACCCATGTCCAGGCCTGGCTCACCCACCCTTTCCTCCCTCGGCCTAGCTTTCTGCGCCCTCAGTTTCCTCTCCCCCTCCTTCCTGGGTCAGGCCCAGGGACAGAGCCCCAGGAGTTTCTATGGCCAGTGGTGCAACCCTGTCCCTTGCAGGCCTCTCTCTGGAGTCAATTCCAGGGCTGGATGCAGGCAGGGCTCAGAGATGAAACCCCGGCCTTGTCCCCACTGACAGCTCCAGGGAAGCCTGAGGAAGAGCCCTCAGCTCTGTCTGATCAGCCCCACGAGCACACGGTGCATGGCAGCTGCTCCCCTGGAGCAGGTTTCAGGGAAACCTGGCCCAAGTGGCGGTATTCTCATGGGTCCCCACCTCCAGGGGACACACTTTCCCTCTGGCCTCTGCCAGAAGCACAATGCTGGGTAAGTGCTGGCTGACCCCATGCCCAGGGCAAGGGGACCCCTTTAGCCTCTGAGGGCTGAGTGCTGGGGCCCCGGCTCCTCGGAAGTGGCCGAGTGGAAGTGTGGGGCTCTGGGGCAGTGCTAGCTCGTCTGAAGGGGCCCAAGATTCACCTGCTGAGAGGAAAAACCTGCCGATCTGGACGAAGGGGGCAGTTGCAGTGAATGACTCCACGGCCATTGCACTGTGGGAGAGAGGGGGAGTTGTGGGTGAAGCCCCCCCCCCCCACGGTACTCCCCCGAGTCCAGCCCAGCCCAGCACCATACGTCTTACCTTTCCCTCCTGCACTCTCTGCCCCGGCAGACCCCTCTCCTGCCTCCTGGCCCCCAGGGCTTCATACCCTCCTGCCTGGACCCCTAGGAGCCTGTTCTACTGCCATCAAATGGCCCGTCTATGGACTTCACACCCTCACTGACCCTTCTCAGCCCTGCCAGCATTCAAACCCCACAGCGCACATTCAAAGCAGAGCCCAGCTCATGGCAGCACTGCCAGTCTGAGTTAGCTAGCCCACCCCCCACCGCCAGCTAATCTTCCTATGTGGGGCTCCCCAAAGGGCCAGATCAAATGCTGCTGCCCCCTGAAAGTCCAGGCTGACTGTCCTCCCACCTCACTGACCACTGACCCCCGCCCCAGGCACTGAGGTCAGCCTTATGCCCGTGACCTATTTGAGGAGTGGTTGCTGGGTTAGGGTTAGGGTTAGGGTTAGGGTTAGGCTCACGAGACAGAAGTAATCCAGTCCCATTACTCAGTGGCCAATGAGGCTACGCTAAGGCTTAGGACTCATCCCTCACCTGGGGTTTTTGTGGCCAATCTCTCGGTCAAAGTTTCTGCTGTTGATGATTTCTGACCTCCATTCGGTGTCTGTTGTGGAGAGAGGGGACGCAGAAACCATGGAAAAGTGCACAAAGGAGTGAGGCCCACTGGCCCCGCAGCCTCTTAGCCAAGTCTGTGACCACCTGAGGTCCAAAGGGGCAGCGCCCAGGGCCTCGCTGGACAGATGGGAGAGCAGGGCTCTGGAGGCCAGCTACCAGGGGGACAGAGCACAGGGGTGCAGGGTGGCCTGGGGCCCCGTACTCACTGTAGGAGTACCTCGTCTCTGTCTTCACCTGCCCATCCTCAGTGTGCTCCCTGCAGAGGAAGACGGCAGCCCTGAGTCAGCCCAGCTTTCCGGAGCAGCTCCCATCTCTAAGCACCTCAGAAGCAACCTCGGAGCTCCCTGGCTAGATTCCCCATGTGGAGCAGCCACCAGCTCCAGCCCTTGAAGGCCTCCCTGCGCTGAAACCAGCCTCCCTAGTTCACACTGGGGTCCTAGCCCTGCCCATGGGAACAGTGACCTGCCCTCATCTTCTGCTCTGGGACAGCCCTATAGGGGCCCCAGAGGCTGTCCTTCCCCAGGCTGAGCCACTCAGGCTCCCCCAGCCACCTTCACTCAGAGTGTGACCAATGAGAGCCTGCCTGAGAGTCCTATTAGAACTGACAGGATGTAACTCAGGAGGTCACCCCCAGCCATATCCCCATGGGAGAGAAGATGGGCCAGCATTCAAGAGAGCCCTGTCCTCAGCCAGAGCAGCAACGGCCCTAGGAGTAATAGCCTTCTCCTCCAAATCACTCTGCAGGAGATTCCTGTGCCTCCAAACAAGGCCATCAACTTAGAATTGGGGACAACTTAACATTTCTCCCAGAGGAAGAGTTTATTTATTTATTTATTTTTATTTAATTAATTAATTAATTTATTTATTTGGTCTTTTAGGGCCGCAACTGCGGCATATGGAAGTTCCCAGGCTAGGGATCAAATCGGAGCTACAGCTGCCGGCTTACACCACAGCCACAGCAACACAGGATCCGAGCCACATCTGCAACCTACACCACAGCTTACAGCAATGCCAGATCCTTAACCCACTGAGCAAAGCCAGGGATCGAACCTGACTCCTCAGGTATGCTAGTTGGGTTCGTTAATCACTGATCCACAATGGGAACTCCCAGAGGAAGAGTTTATAACCTAAATTTCTGAAGTGTCAAGATGAAAGCCATCTGCATGTCACCTGGACCCCCGTGCCTCCCCCACCCCAGCTGACTCTCCACCCTAGCTCTCACCTGGACTCCTCAGTTTCCACCCACTGGTACATTTCCACGTGGCGCCGCAGCTTCACAGCCGGAAGGTGGACCCCATAGTTTGGATCAGACAGGAGCTTCAAAAAGAAACAAACCAAGAAAAATATAGGGCAAGACTCATACCAGGCCAGAATAGCTGGCTCAGGGAGAGCTGGGCTGGGGGAGAAACATCAGGGGGCAGGGGAGCACGGAGAACCCACAGCTGAGCACTGAGGGGAGCCGCAGGGAGCTGTCCACCCCAGTGCCGAACACGCAAGCCTGTGACGAGCCTCATGCACAGCTCAGGCAACAGGTGCGAGGGTGCAGTGCCCAGATAGGGTGTCAGGGTTCGGACAGCAGACCCTGTACCAGACACAAACCCATCACCATTGTTAAAGCACCTCTTGTGACAGTCATGGCACAGCCAGAGACTGTGTCAGGGGGTTAGCTACCGAATCCTGCCCAGCTTTAGAACCAGCCCCCAGCTTGTTACAATTATTTCCTCATCTTACCAGGAGGACAATGAGATGCAGGAAAGATGGGTCTAGAAGGCTGCCAAGTGGTGCACTGAGTCACACTAAGTGTGTCCGTCTCCAAGGCCCATGATTTCAAATCCTCAACCAGACCCTCTCCACAGTCAGCAGCCACCGCCAAGCTTACCTTGGATGTCCGCAAGGCCCCAATGATGTGCACCAGCTTCCCCTCATTCTCCGGAGCCACACTGTGAATGCTCTCAGGGGACACCACCAGTGACAGCCCCTCGGCCAGCAAGGTCGCCGTCTTCAATGCACGGCCCTGGGCACAGCAGGAGCCAAGACATCAACCACTGGACACAGCTGCTCCCTCTGCCCTCGCAGGTGGAACCCAGGCCACCCACTTGTCAGGCACGCCTCCTACCACCCATCTCAGCATCACCCATGTGGGAACAGCTGCTGCTTCTGTCTGCCCTGTACTCTTCCCCTACTTTTCTCTGCCGTGTTGCCTTCTCCACTCCCCACGTGCTTCCCCTGAGCCAATCGCACAGCTGTTCAAGTCATGTGACCCTGGCCTCACCAATCAGATCCTGTGTCCACTGGCCATGGGGAGAGGAATGAGACACAAGCCAGGACACTGAGATCTCCCTGCAACTTTGGCTAAACCGATTTGGAAAAGGATGGTTCCCTTTGTCTCTGGGGTTGCTAAGCTGCTTGGATGTGACCCTGGAGTTGCTGGGCCACTATATCACCACAAAGGAGGGGCCTTCCAAAGAAGCATCCGCAACAGAGAAAAATGGATAAAAGACAGGGAAATGGAGATTTCTGGTACCCAGAATGAACACCTGGACTCAACCAAGCCCAAAGTTGATGCTACCCACCAGGGTTTCTGGTGTGTGTACCGATCCAGGCCCCTTCCTGCCTATGTCAGCCCTGAGGTGCATCACAACAGAAAGAACTCTGACTAATGCAACCCCGCCCCCACAAAACCTAGGCCCTTATCTCCATATCCAGCATCTGGATTCACAGCCCTCACTCTCTGATAGGGCAGGCACTCTCACTCTGCACAGAGGGACCCCAAACATTGTACCTCATTCATGAAAATTAAGTAGAAGGACAGCAGGAAGGTCATGAGCCCCACAAACATCCCACCCGAAGTCTCACTCAGCCGCTCCAGGAAGCCCGGCTGGGGCTTGGTTGTAATTCTGACATGTTCTTTCCTGTTACTTGAACTGGAATACTGGAAGAAAAAAAAAAAAAAGTGAAAACTGTTTTTCAAAAATTAAACTGCCTTTCTGGAGTTCCTGTTGTGTTGCAACGGAAACAAATCCGACTAGGAACCATGAGGTTGTGGGTTTGATCTTTATCCTTGCTCAGCGGATTAAGGATCCAGTGTTGCAGTGAGCTGTGGTGTAGGTCGCAGAGGCGGCCCAGATCTGGCACTGCTGTGGCTGTGGTGTAGGCCAGTAGCTACAGCTTTGATTAGACCCCTAGCCTGGGAACCTCCATATGCCGCAAATGTGGCCCTAAAAAAAAGCAAAAAGAAAAAAAATTAAACTGCATCTCACTATTATCTATGCTCAGTTTTTACTGGGTTTTAATTACAGATGTTAAAAATGCATTATCAGTGTTGGGTTTAATAAGAGCATATCCCACTTGCCAAGGCACAGACATGCCTAACACCCAGAAATTTCTTTCTGTCCTTTCTTGCCAGTGCTCCCCCTCCCCACCGCCAGAAGTAACAACTAGTTGAATCTGTACCACTATGGATTAGTTCTGCCTCTTCTAGAACTTGATATGAATGGAATCATCACAGCATGAACTCCTTCTGTCCACATTCTGACTCAGCGTAAGGCTTTGGAGGGTCATCTGTGCCATGGTATGAGTAGTGTCCCTTCTTATGGCCGAGCAGTATTCCACCCATGAGTGGTTCACAAACACCTGCTGACTCACTCACCAGTGGATGGACACTTAACTGTTTCCAATTTCAAGCTATTATGAACAATGCTTCTATGAACACTCGTGTACCAGGTGGTGAAATAAAAATTTATATTTTTCAGGCAGAACAAGAAAATTTAAACATAAAATTCTGTGTCTGCCTGGGCCTCCTCCCTCCTTCCCTCATGTGCAGGGTGCACCTGCATCACGCTGAGCACACCTCCTCAAAGATGGTAGTGCCTGCTCGACTGTAAAGATCATTTTTCTTCCAGGAGTTCCTACTGTGGCACAGTGTGTTAAGGATCTGGAGTTGCCGTGGCTGTGGCATAGGTCACAGCTGCAGCTCAGATTCTGTCCCTGGCCCAGGAATTTCCATATGCCCAGATATGGCCCCCCCAAAAAAAAGTCCTTTCTTCTCCTTACTCCTGATGCTTGCAGTGTAACCTGGTAAAAGCGTATTTTTCCCAGCTCTGCATGGGGTCATGGTGACTCACTGCTTCCTCAGTACATCCGACTATCTGACTTTGGTGAACTTCGTATAAAATATCAGTATGTCATTTTGATGTATGAGGCTTTGTCTCAAAAATGTACATGACTTGTGCCTTCGATTTCTAGAAGGCAGAACAGTTCTCAGAGCTTCTAAGAGTCTGTGTCCAGGGTTATAATCCTTAGTTTGGCTCAGCTAAACTCCCCTTTTTCTTCTTACTTTGTTACTTGAATTTTCAACATTTGCTTGGTATAGCTGGCAGAATATCAGGAACACCCACCAGAGGACCCCTGGGGTCCAACCGGAATTGGTGCCTGGTACCAGCACGGGTCCTGGGAGTGCCACTCGCTTCTGTGTCCTCAGGAGCTTTGGAGACATCACTGCTTTAAGTGATACCCCAAATCTTACTCAAGCTATTTTTTGGGGGGATGTGGAGTTCTAAGGGGGTACCAGAACACTTCCTGGGCAGGGACCTGAGAGAAATCTGAGAGTGAACTGGGTTCACTGGACTTTTAAAAAACCTGGCTTAAATTGGTAAGATTTTATATATATATGTGTGTATACATATATGTATGTATATTTTAGTATATATGTATGTATATGATCTGAACAATTTGCTGATCAGAGACTGAGCCTACTCAGCTCTGAAGAAAAGAGACACTTGCTCCTTCCAACTACCAGCCATTCATGATGGGGGAAGGTGAGAGACACAATAGGGATAACCCCCCAGTGCTCCGAGCACCCACAATGGTTTCAGGCTTCGGAAGGAGAAACCAAGACTTGCAAGAATTGAACCAACACAAGGATAACTCCTTAGGGGCCAGACATACATTCGATCCACCCCTCTGCCCTCATGTAAAAAGGAAGGAAGCCAATGCTTGCAAATGCTTATCTTAACTCTTAAACGACCAGGATGGAGCTCTCTTAACATTCCAAAACTGTGGAGAAAGCTGGCTTGATAAAATATCTTTTTAAAATTCTGACCCCAAGATAACAAAAGTATTCCTAGGAGAAAGCCTGAAGTTATATCTCCTATCATGTCCTTGAAAAGGAAACATAGCCCACACTGTCTGAGTCTACAGCCTTGGCTTAATTAGAAGACCCTAAAACTAGGGGATAAAAGGGGAAAAGAGGCCTTTTTAAAACTCAAGGAGGGGAGTTCCCATTGTGGCACAGCAGGATCAGTGACCTCTTAGGAGCCCTGGGATGCAGGTTCGATCCCTGGCCCAGCACAGTGGGTTAAGGATCCAAGTTGCCGCAGGTGCAGCTTAGTTCGCACCTGTGGCTTGGATTTGATCCCTGGCTCTGGAACTCCATATGCTGTGGGACGGCAAAAAAAAAAAAAAGCCAAAAACCTCAAGTGGGGAATTCCCTCAAGACTGCCAGTTGAGGAAAGAGCATTGTCACTGCTGTGGCTCTGGTTACAGCCGTGTGTGGTGCAGGTCCAATCCCTGGTCTAGGGAATTTCTGTATGCCACGGACACAGCCAAAAAAATAAAATAAAATAAAAATGAAACTCAAGTAGGAAAACTGAGACCTCTGTCTGTGTCTATGTCAATGTCTGTCTGTACGTTATCACTATGAAATGCCTCTACACTAGATAGTACTATCAAAAAATTAATTTGGGGAGTTCCTGCCATGGCTCAGTTGTTAACGAATCTGACTAGGAACCATGAGGTTGCAGGTTCAATCCCTGGCCTTGTTCAGTGGGTTAAGGATCCGGTGTTGCGGTGAGCTGTGGTGTAGGTCACAGACGTGGCTTGGATCCCACGTTGCCGTGGCTCTGGTGTGGGCCGGCGGCTACAGCTCCAATGAGACTGCTAGCCTGGGAATCTCCATATGCCGCAGGTGTGGCCCTAGAAAAACACAAAAAAAATTAATTTGTAAAACAGCTCTACTTAATTGACTTAAAAGTAAATGCTTACAAATCAAATATTTCTAAATGTAACTTAAACTAGCCCGAGTTTTAAAGGATCACATAATCTACGATTAATCTTTAGTGAATGAAATTCAGTTTAAATTGATAGTTAATACAGACAAGTCTTTAGAGTCATCAATATTAAGCATAATACTTTCATTATATCTAGGTTTACTGAAAGTCGGTAAGCTCATATTTTTATCTCTATAAAATGTATCAACAAGAAAATTAACAGTATGATATTTTCATAAGTAATAAAACAGAGATAAATGGAATAAGTTTTGGGGTGAATTTTAAGAATAATTTTGTTTCATGGTATGTCTACCTAAAAACAGCTTCTCCTGATTTTTGGTGACTTGAAACTTTAGAGTTCTGCTAAATTAAGTTAAATGATGGAATTAGTTGAGTATATAGATCATTTTTAATAAGAAAATACTGAAATATTAACCACTAAAGAAGTCAATATTTACCTACATTTGATCTCTTATTACAGAAAGACTAAATATGTTTGAAACTATTAATAAATATATCCTGTGCTTTATTGGAAGACTGAACTATAAACTAGCATGTATTTCTAAAAATTAAGAAGAGAACCCTGAGAAATGAGTTTTATGCGTGGCCAGAACTTACTAACATCAGACTGAATTTAATCGAATGCACCCCCCAGCTCCACCCTTACTTAATTTACCAACATCTTGAAGAGAAAAACACAAGTAACCTGTGGCAAATACCACACAGATGGCTTTTGGAAAGCCTGAAAGAGTAATGACCTGTGGTTTAATACTGCGTTAACAAAACTTCCCATCGGTAAGAGGTCTCTGGAAGGATCACCTGTACTCTCCCAGGTTTCACCTTCACCTGTGGAACTGGAGTTGACACTCCTACCCGAGGATGGGCACAAAAATGTCTTAACACCTGGCAGGTAAAAGGCTTGTGTTGGCCGTGGTACTATGTTACCCCACGGACTACACAATGAGGCACATGACCCTCCTTTCCCCCCTGCAGACTCAAGAGAGCCATGTTAGCAGGATTCCAAGGCAGCTGGTGGCAAAGCCTTTTGGGAATCTTGAGTCCTACAGCAGGAATATACATAAACAGAGATACGCTCAGAAATCTATCAGCCACCACTGATCAAACAGCCAAGGAGACAGCAAACAGCATTGCAGCACAACAGACACCCTAAATTCCTTAGCCCAAGTAGTATTAGATAACAAGGCTGCCTTAGAAAATGTCTAATCTATAAAATTTCCCCATCAGCATACACCTGTTTGTTTACTATATATGATTCATTTACTCAATTCTGAAGTTTCCATGATGAGAAAGTCATGTTGCGAAATGAATGGCTCTTGATTTTTAAAACCACTGCACAAGAAGAAATTTGTATTATAATGCAGACCGAATGGTGCATTTTCATACAGGATGAGTCTTGAACATAACTCATCTAATGGTGCACATATAAAATAAAGTTTCTGCCTTGAATAACCCCCTTCCTAATCCAGGTAAAATCTCAGGTAAATGGTTCAGCTAGGAATTCATGACTTAAATCTCTGCTTATGTTGTTGGCTATGTTGACTGTGTTCTGCATCACCGATAAAGTAATAATCTCTTGTGCCTCGTGATGTATGCTCAAAACTCCACCTAAAAGAATGAAACTACTGATCATATCTATAGTTTACACAAGATAATGGGCACATCCAATGCATGTCCAGGGTAACACTGGCATACATCCTACTGGACAAATTAACTACCAGTCCTTGCCAAGCATTCTACTAGCCTAACCCCCTAAAAGGAAAGAAGGAACAGGGCTAGCAAGACCTGGCATCAGGGGACACAACAGATCCGGGGAAGGTCAGCAATCACAAACCCCAAGAGGGGACCAAATATTTGATCACCTAGTATTTTCTATCGAAAGATTAATGACCCAAAGGGGGGAAAGAGTGAAATAAAATTTGTATTTTAAGGCAAGACAAGAAAATGTAAACATAAAATTCTGTGTCTTCATCACGCTAAGCAGACCTTCTCAAGATGGCAGTGCCTGCTCAACTGTAAAGATCGTCTTTTTTCCCCTTTCTTCTGATACTCAAAGTATAAAAGCAGCACATGCTCTCCCAGCTCTGGTGACTTGCTGCTCTCCGTACATGCTCACCTGGACTATGTGTCTTTGCTGAAGTGCAGGTAAAATATCAGTATTTTATATTATATGTAGTATTAAATAGATATAAAATATGTATTACTTAATATAAGTCATTTTGATGTATAGACCTTTGTCTCAAAAATGTACACGACTTGCGCTTTCAACTTCAAATAGGCAGAACAGTTCTCAGAGCTTCTAAGAGTCTGTATCCTGAATTATACTCAGTTTGACTCAAGTAAAATTCTTTTTCTTTTTGATTGTTAATTGAATTTTCATTGACAAAGTCTTCACGGAGACATGCGCTTTCATTTCCACTGGGCATTGGGTAGGTATAAACTCAGGACTGGTACTAGGTTTTTACACACCCACACATAGGGAAGATGTATGTCTTTGAAGAAACCGGCAAACTGTTTTACAAACAGATGATCAGAGATACATTTTAAATTCAATTCAACAAAGAGAGGCTGAGCTTCCTGAGGGCAGCACCAAGTTGTAGGGGAAAGAGGAGTGAGTGGCTTTAGGGCCATCAAGTCAGCCAGAAACAGTGCTAGGCCTTGCTGAGTTTTTAGTGAGAGGGGCAGATCCTGTGCAAAAGGAACGATCCCTTCCAGCTAACGGGTCAAGGCAGGCTTCCTGGAGGTGGGGGCATTTGAGCAGGATCTCTGAGTATATTTGGGGGTAAGCTGCCCATCTGCTCTGGCTGGGTGGTAGCGGGTGTGGGGAGGAGGGTATGTATGGGGTTGGGGGTCATAGGTAAGCCACAGAGTCAGTGGGTGGAGCTTTGTCCAGTTGGTAAAAGAAGCATGGTTTAGAGCCTGTCCACCACTGATCAAGAGTGTCAGTGTCAAAGACAGGACTCTGGAGCCAGAAGGCTGGGTTTGGATAAAGGCTCTGCTACACACCAGCTATGAGACTATGGGCAAGCAATTTAATCCCTCTGTGCCCCCACTTCCTAATCGGTAAAGAGGGGAGAATAATCCAGCATATAGGGTCATGGTGAGAACCAGAAGGTGCTCAGTGCTTAGGGCACAGTGAGTCACGTGCGGCACGGGCTGATGGAATGTCATCAGCTTTCTCCATCACTGGTACCAAGGCTGGGCTGAGCTGACAAAAACGACAAAGATGTAAGTGGTTCCCAGATGAGCAATGAGAACGAGCTAGCCCATCCTGGCACTGGGGGTGGGGCAGGATAAGATTCAAGCTAGTCTCCATTTGAACAAAGCTGATGCCATCTTCTTTGACTGTCTCTGAATGCCACCAGCCCAGGCCTGCTAGGCACCACTTGTCCTGTGTTCAGAAATGGTCTTGACCTTCCAGGCCATTTGGAAACATTAGTGGAGCAATTTGCTGCAGGCAGGAGGGGACCATCAACCATCATAACGATGACAATGGCAAACACTCCAGTCTATCACATGGACAAGCCCAAGGAGGGGGTGCTATCACAACCCCATTTCACAGATGAGAAAACAAACTGAGGCTCAGCAGTTAACATCACCAGGCGAGATCACACAGCCTCTAAGAAGTGGACTTAGGATTCACACCTGGGCAGGCTGGAGGCCACTTTCCTGTCACCCTGCTCTGGACTGCATTCCTAACTTCTCGGGTCATAACGGGAGTTGAACACTAGGAGCCGGCTGCAGGCAGCACAGGATAGCAAAAGAAATCAGCACCATTACCACCTGTGCAACCCCACCTTGGGGGTGGGAAGACCTAGCTTCTTCCTGGGCCTCCCCTCAGCACATATCTAGGAGCTGACTTCAAGATAAGGGGCTCGAAGATGGCCGTAAAGGAAAGGAAGAAAGCGCCCCTCAGGCTGGGAGCAGCATGGCATGCCCAGCTCACACTCTGAACCAAATTCCCAGCAAATGTGGATGGTAATGGAGATTTCCTCCTTGCCTGCTCCCCACTCACTACTCCAGGATCAGAAGCAATGAGCAGTGAGCTGTGGGAACAGCTCTGCATTTGGGCCCTGAAAATCACCCGCTGTGTACCCCTGGGTAAGCTACTCCACCTCTCTGCTCTGGTTTGCTCATTTGGAATGGAGATGGTAACAGTATCAGCCAACAGCTGTTTCAGTGATGAAGAATTCTGCTGCCTCCCTGCTCCACCCCACCATCTTCCTTCTTCCTCACGTGGCTTGATGCCCCCAAATGTGGACCGCATTGCTGGGTGAATCAACAAAGACTTGGCAGCAGAGGATACCCACATTCATTTACATTCCTTGACAAAGGTCAGGATACCAACATACCCAAGATGGTCTCTGTCCACTAGGACTGTGCGGATAAACTCTACTTCTTTTTTTTTTTTTTAATGTATTAAGTACGAACCTATAGTGCATTAAGTGTGTTAAGCACGGTCTTCCTTTAAATTTCAGGTTAACTGATCCTATGAGGAAACATAAACCTCAAGAGATTAAGACCACTTGTCAGCCCGACTCCAAAGCCTGCTACGCTCACCCAAGATGTAGCCTGCCAGGCTGGCTCTGCAACCCTGGGCAGGGCCTTTCTCTGCTGGGAAAGTTCCCTATCTGTAAAGTGGTCATTATGGAGGGGGGGCTGGCGGTCTCCTGACGGCGCTGTGCCGAGGGAAGACCCTGGGTCTCCAGGACCACCTCTGAGGCTTTTCTAGGTGCTTTTTCAAAGGCTTCTTGGCCTCCCAGACAATGCAAACTCAGGCAAAGTGTGCTGGGGCTGTGGGTGAGGCAAACCCTGGCTTCTCAGGGGGTGTGGAAGGCAGAGAGGATCTTGGGGACAGAGGAAGGGCCTGTTAAGAGGGTGTGAAAGGCCAAGAGAGAGAGTGGTTAGGACATGCCAGCAAAGCAGGAGGGAGGGAATGCCTCAGCTGGCCGGGCTCCGAGCTGGCACCAGAGGCACTTTTGCAGAAGACAGGAACATGAGTCACCAGCTTCTCCCACACCCAGCACCCTGTTGGCAGGTGCCCCTCGGTTTGTTGAATGAATGTGGGGCTTAAATAGAAAGGTTCCTCAGAAAAGCAGGGAGAAAAGTAGCTGCCTTTCCAAGGGCACCGCCCTCAGCCAGGGCCTTTCCAACCAAGCCAAAGCCAGGAAGACGAGGGGCCAGCAGTAGGGAAATGCTCCCTCTCCCAGTCATCCTAACTCCTCTGCTCCAAACTAGTCTGCCCCTCTGCGCAACATCAGAGCCTTGGTTTACATACTCCCTGGAGCGGGGACCTCAGTGCCTGCTCGGACAGTGCGTTTCTGGACAGCTTCACCAGGGCGATATCTGCCTCCCCACCCACCCCATGGGGGGCTCCTGTCTGAAGTCCCGTCCAACTCTCTCAAGTCCGCAAATGTGAGAATCCCAAAGGCGCAGGCGGGAACCGAGAAAGAAAGGAGGAGCTGCGCGGAGGCGCCGCACATAAGCGGACCCGGAGACAGAGCCACACCTCCAGAGATTGCGTCTCTACCACCGCGCGGCCCCGAGGAGGACGTGGACCACCGGGCGCTGACAGCACGTACGGACGACCTGGCTGCCCTGCCGCAAGGAGCGGACCCGGGAGCGAGAGGGAGGAAGGGCCGGCTGCACGGAGGCGGTTAGCCGCACAAGGGGCTACGGCGGGCGGCCGGGAGAGTGGACGAGGCAGCCTGGGTGTGGCCGGCGAAGTCGGGGACACTTACGTTCGCAGCCATGGCAGGATCCGGTCACCGCCCGCCTCACTCGGCTCAGCAAGAAAACGGACTTACGGCTGCAGCACGGAATCCCGCCACCTCTCGACAGCCAGAAGGCGGCCAAAAGGCGCGGGAAGCCCGGAGCCCTAGGATGCGCTACAGAGCAACGCCCCGCAAGCCGCGGCTTTTCTGCTCTCGCCCGCCGCGCCGCCTCCTGGGAAATGTAGTCTGGTGCCCTCTCCGGAAGTTGCAACCTACCCGGTACCTCACTGGTGTACCTGCGCATTGCAGGTCATTCTGGGAATTGCAGTTCCTTCTGTCTGGGGAGTGGCTCCGCGGCGCGCGGCCTGCTGGGAAATGTAGTTCCCGGTTGAGAAGGCCAGGCTAGGAGCTCCGAGGCAGGCGCGCGGAGGGCAGGCCTGGAGGGGGCGGGTCCGCACGGGCCTCCCAGCCGCCCGCCCCGCCGGGGAGAGGTCACGGCGTGAGGCAACCACCGCGATCACCGCGAGGTTGGAGCGCCGGGCTGCACCATGGCCTACTGCCGGCAGGAAGGTAGGAGGGCGGGGTACCTAGAGACGGCCTACGAGGGCCTGCAGGGAACAGGCTGATTGTGCGGCCCCCGCTCCCCCACCACTGGTGCGGAAGATAGTCCTCGGACCCTTGCGTCGGGTCTCCATCCCCGCTTTACAGATGGGCAGCGGGGAGAAGCGAGGCGGTCCAAGGTCACCGTGAGGCTCGAACCCGGACGTCGGAGGGACCACCACGTGAGAGAGCTCTTAAACTAGGCCTGGGGGTCGGAGGAGTGCGAGCGCGCTGCCGCTGGCTCCTAACGGAGAGTTTATAGGTATCAATTGTTACTATGGCGCTTACCCACACCACGTGTTCCGGTTTGCGCCGCCCGTCAACAGTCCTGGAAAGTCGCCCTCGGCGTGCTCTGTGCTGCGGCGTGGAGTACCGCCCGAGGGGACCGGTCAGGCGCTGGTGTGCCCTAAGCCAGGCCCTGTTCATTTCCCGAGAGTAAACAGCGACCCAGAGGTGACTAGGCTAATGCCATGATGCCGGCAAGTCCGGAAGCTGGGGTTGGACCCCCGCGGTCTGATTCCAGAGCTGCACAGCCTGGTGACCAGTGGATTCCAGGGAGCCTTCCGTTGGGAAGATAACCCCCGAAAAAAACAAAACTAAATTGGTTTCTGTCTATGGTGTCTCTCCTTGTTACCTCTCCTGGGACCCCAGAAGTCTCCGGGCCAGGAGTTCGAGGGCCTCCGCGCACAACCGCTAACTGGCTCTTTGTCCCTGAGCTGTCACCCAGCCCCTCCAAGGCCCAATGTTCAGTCTTGTAAAACGAGAAGTGGGCCTTCCTTCCTTCTCCAGATATTCATGAAGCACCTTTTTAGTGCCAGGTGAGGGGGATGGTGGACACCTGAGACTTTAAAGCTCCAGAGAGAGCTGGAACTCTCCCTGGAATTCTTTAATGAATAGTCTAGCTCCCTCAGGTCATTGAGGGACCCTTAAGCCCAGAGATGGAGGTGATCTATCCAAGGTCATGCTTAGGTAGGAAAACAGCTCAATCTAAAATGCTAGGCCTTTCCCCCAGTACCCCATTCTGCTTCCAGAACCCTCCTTCCCTGGGTCATAAAGTCATAATACTCACGATGTCTCTAATGAGTGCTATTTCAATTGATTGATATTTAACTCTGCCTTGAGCAAAAGTCCTCTGCCCTCACCGCTTTGTTAGAGAGTAGGTCTCTTGTTTTTTTTATTGCCTTCTGAGTCTACTTTACTTCATCATTTAGCAAATTTTCTTTTTTGAGCCTTGTGGGCTTAATGAGGCCATGCAGATAAACAGACCCTCCTTGTCCCTGAGGATTTCTGGAAGTCCAAGGCAGGTGTTTATCTACCACCAAATGGTAGATCATATCTTTTCCTGGGTCAAAGATTTCTCTTAGTTTTGGGGGTGAGAACTGAAAGCATTCATTTTTAGGCCTTCCCTAGTTTTTAATATTATCCATGCCATGGTCCCCTAAATCCTAAAAAACTTCTTTTCTACCTAGCAATTCTTTCTGTTTCCCATGGGACTTAGAGAAGTGATCCCAAACGCCTGATTGAGGGCTTGTGTGATGGAGCCCCCGCCTGATCCGTCCCCAGCTGGTCTCTAATCACCCACTGCTGACCAGCCACACTGGCCTCAGCTGTTCCCTTTGCCTGGGTGCATCCTTCCTCCAGGTCTTCCCACGGCTGCCTCCTCATCCTTTAAGATTCAGCTTCTCAGTAAGGTCTTTCTTGACCCTTTGTGTCTTTCACTTCCTAAACTATGAAATTACCTGGTTTGTTTTGGTCATCTTATTTCCTGTCTTCTAGCAGCATTTCCTGTCTTCTGAGAGCATTAGATGGGCCATACCCCTGACACCTGGCACCTTTACCCAGTGAACCCATGCATACGCCTTCCCTCTGTCCTAAGTGAATCACATTGACTTCAGGGGTGCCCTGCCCCTCCCCCAGTCTTTGGAGTAAAGGCCTCAGCTGGGTGTTCAAGGTGTTGGGCAGTGTGGACCCAGACTCTCTCCCTGGCCACGGGTAGCACTGTTCTTTCTCTTCTAATGTTGACCCCGCTTCTGTTCAGCTAAACTTTATTGAGCACCTGTGAAGTACCAGCCACTGAGGCATGGCTGTGGTCATAGGTGGGCCATCTGCCCTCATGGCATGGTGGGGGCTGGGGGGGGGGGAACTTTCCTGAGTTGGATGTGCTGAGAGATTCTGATGTGTAAAGACCCACACGTGTCCTGGGGAAAATGAGACCACCCATCCAAGGGTTTTTTTCTCTAACCTGCTTCATGGTGATAACCTTTCTCTGCTGGGGCGGAGGTCTTCATGTTCGAACCCAGAGTTCAATTTCTCCATTCACGTCTTCAGCAAATACCGATTACCCACTATGTCTTGGGCACTGTTCTAGGCTCTGGAGGTGCTGCAATGAATGGAGCAGACATTTCAATTTCAGTGGGGGTGACAGGTGGTAAACAAATATGTAATTGTAAGGTGAGAAAAAGCAGGTAAATGGCGATGGGAAAGGATGAAGGAGGATGGCATCTGAGCAGGAGGTATGAAGGCAGGGAGAAGGTGGCTGAGAGGGGATCTCAGTATGTTCCTAGGGGGCAGAACAGCCTGTGCAAAGGCCCTGAGGTAGGCGTGTGCTCAGCACATTCAAGTAGAAGCAAGGAGATGCTGAATGGAGGGAGAAGTGGGGAGAGGGGGTCATGAAGGTCATGAAGGTGAGGGATGCTTGGAGGCAGAGCCAGCAGGATTGGATGAGGGAGGCATGAGAGGAAGACGGGAGTCGGGGACAGAGGCACAGAGTAAAACTGCAGAACTGGGGTGTCTTGGTGTTTGAATGCTCTGTCAATCCTTCTGTCACCAGCCCCACCCTGAAGTCCTGCTTGCAGAGTGACCTGGGCCTCCAATTCCCAGTCCTCCCAGGTGTGTGGATGGGGACTGCTCTTCTAGACCGCCCCTCCAGGGGCACTTTGGGGTCAGCTGTCTCCCATCTTTGAGGCAAGAGCAGTCCTCTGTTTTCCCCCTTTTGACATTGACATCTCAGCCTCCCATCTCTTCCAGATGAATGATTTTATGTCATTTGATGCCATTTAAAGTTACTGTGTTTTGGAGTTCCCGCTGTGGCCCAGTACGTTATGATTCTGACTACAGGGGCTCAGGATGCTGTGGCAGTGGCACTGGTTCAGTCCCCACACCGGGAACTTCCATATGCTGTGAGTGCAGCCATTAAAAAAAAAGTTACTATGTTTTGAGAGGAATTTCAGATGAGAGCAGAAACTCACCTCACCTCCTTTGTGTAACCAAACTCTCTTGACTCTTGCCCCAACCATGGAGGTAGGTGGGCTGAGCTGGTAGGTGCTTAACCCTAGCTCTGAACAGTCCTGTTAGTGCTACCCTGAGCCAGGCCTCTCAAAGCTGGGCTTAACTCTTAGGCTTAGGGCTGCGTTTGTGTTCTTCTCACAGATGGTTTTGAGCCCTTACTGCAACTGGTCCATTAACAAACATGAGCACTGTCTGGGTACCAGGGTCAGGGATACAAAGATAGGTCCCTGCCCAGAAACCACAGTCACATCACCAACAGAACCATACTCTCCCATTGCTATGATATGAATTCGACCCCCAAAGTCCTGTGCTAAAATCCTAACTCCAGGGGTGATTGGTATTAGTAGGTGGGGCCTTTGAGAGGTGCTTAGGTTATGAGCCTTCATAGATGGAATTTGTTTCAGGTTTTTAAAGGTTGGTTCTCCTATAGAGAGCCCAGCATCAGGGAATTGCTGCTTCCTGAATTGGAGAAATACAGTTTGACATTGATTTAAAATTTTTTCTTTTACTACCTCATGTAAACATCTAAGAAACGAGCTCTTAGGTGGCCTGTGGCCTCCATTAACTCTAAAACCAGACAGATGATGGACTCAATTCTAACAGCATTCGGCTTTTAACATTATTTCAACCTGGTAGATGGTATTTGACCTGACACTTGAATTGCCCCCACACTGGGAACAACCTGCTTCTGTGCCAGCAGAGAGTTCCTTGCAGGTTACCATCCCCGTGCCACTGTCTGATGGCGCGGTCATCCAGGGCCAGGCTCTGACCAAGGAGCCTTTGTTGTGTGGCTGGGAAGTCACTGGCCCTCCCCAGTTGGGAGTTAATTTCACCCCAGTCCTTCTCTCCCTGGGCTGTAATCATGACAATTTTGACTCGGAACGCTTAAGAGGGCATAAGGTGGTGTATCCACATCCTCCCCGATATGCTTTTATCAACTTTTTTAGGTTATCTTGGAAGTGGAAAACAAGCATTTTTATATCTTACTTCACTAGAGAAGTTCCTGAGAAATGTAATGAGACACCCAGGCTAGCCGATTACCTAGTCCCCTAGGCGGCATCGTCATGAAACTTTGTTTTATCACAGTTGGGACTTGAGGGGCGATGAGCACTGTCCTTTTGTCGGTCCTGTGTCTACTCTCAGGCCTTCCTGCTGGGACAGGTGTGCAGTGAACAGCGTATAAGTTGCTCTGTACAAAGGAAATAAAGTAGTACCCACTTCACGGTGCTGGTGTGAGGGGTAAATGAGTGAATAGGTGGGAAGTGCATTGCTTTGGGGCCCAAGTGTATAAAAGATGCAGTTAGGTTCTGCCATTAATGATTCTGATTCCAATCCCAGTATGTGCGTTTTTTCCCCACACCAAGCAATTCTCTGACACCAGCTGGGTGTCCTACAGTTCAACTCAGTCAGACGCTGTCTACCTGGAGAAAGTGACAGATAGGTTAAGGGCTCAGTCCTGCAACAACACCCCCTCCCTGCCTCCACAAACTGCAGCTGCCAGTCACGAGTCCAGGTTGTCTCTGCACTTTTGAACCACTGGCCGTAGATCACAGGTGCCCGCGACCCCCTCCTAGGGTTACTTTGCTATAGTGGCTCACAGAACTCACAGTTTACACACTAGCTTCCTGGTTTGTTATAAAAGGATATGACCCAGGAGCAGCTGCATGGAAGAGATGCACAGGGCAGGGCGTAGGGAAGGAGCATGGAGTTTCCTGCCCTATCCCCCAACCTCACGTGCTCCCCAACCCGAGCCTCCCCCAGGCCTGTCTGCTTGCGATTTTGATTTTGCCGAGGCCTCATTACAGAGGTATCCTAGATGAAATCCTTGACTGTTGGCTGAGGGGCGGGTGAGACTGAACGCTCCTGCCCTCCAATTACAGGGCTGTGTCTCCTGCCAGCCAGTCACCTTATTAACACAACAGAAGACGTTCATGCTTGTCACCTGGGAAATTTCAGTGGCTTTAGGAACTCTGCTAAGCTTATAGAATCTATGTTTCTTACTCTAAATGACAGTACCACATCCCTCGATCCAGTGTGACCCATCCCTGGGGGGCTGTCCAGGAAGGTGCCTGAGAGGACTGGGCCCTGTGGGAGGGACCGAGAACGTTCTGGGCAGGGTTGTGCTGGCCCGTGGTTCCCAGACCTGGTTGTGTCAGTCACTTGGGAACCGTTAGCAGTGTGGACACACAGAGAGCTTGATTCAGCTTCTGATGGCTGAGGACTGGCCTCTGGACCTCCTGTACTGGGCCAGGCTTGCACCTCTTGCCCCTGGGCCTAAGACCAGGCCTCCCCACGGAGCTGGGCCTGGCTGAGATCTTGGCAAACAAAACTGTCAGCACCAAGTCGAAAAACTGTGTCAGCTTATTCTGCTTAGCACGCAGCACTTTTGCAGACTGCTTTCGAGTGCTTTGAGTACTGCCCAGAATTACCGAGGTCCTTGGGTTCTTGAATGTGAGCTGGCCATCTGGCCCCAGTCCTTTCCCAGGCCTCCTTCTTGGAGATGGAATGGGAGGTCTTCAGGAACAGGCCCTGGCCCTGTGCGTGCTGCGAGTCACACCCATGGCAGGCCCTGTGCAGGTGTGGGGAGGGCATAAAGCACCAAGTGCCTTCCCCTGTCCCCTCAGTTGTCCTTATGGCAGCATGTCCCTGATGTATACTGTCACCCCCACGCTTTCCCCAGGCCTCATCTGGAAATACTTCAACCCAGCACGGGCCTAAAGCTTTCCTCCATTTTCCTCGGCGTCCCTGTGACTGAACTTTCCTAAATATAAAGGGCAAACAAAAAAGTAGGAAATAATCAGAGAAAATGCAGCAGATCTGGGAGAGATAACGTGTCTGCAGGCCCCTCTGCCCCCAGTGGCTGCTGACGAGGGCTCTGTCCAAGGGCACACTGGATGGTCTGCGTACATGCTGCCTTGTATCCCGGGTCTCCTGGGCCAGGGTGGGCGGTCACTGGGGCTGTTGAACTTGTTCTTGCCCCTCACTAGGTGGGCACCAGGAGCTTAGAAGAAAGCTTGATTCTAGGCTTCTTGGGGCAGGACTTTACTCATCCCTGGAGCATGTAGGCTCTCAGGACAGAACTGTTCTTGTTTTTGTGGGGTGGGGATTGGCAGTAGGGTGCGGTATAGCCTGGGGAGACAGAGCTGGGTTCAGATCACCCCCAAACCTTCATGCTCACTGCAGGAAATGGAGCTCCCGCTGCTTCCTGGAGGGGACTGGCTGATAGCAGGAGCTGGCCAGCCCCATCCACCCGGGGTTGCAGACACCAGGCGGGGCCCTCAGACCAGGTGCCCCCACCCGCACAGTAATAACAAGCACTTGCTGTGTGGTTAGCTGATAGCCACAGGTTTTAGGAGGTGAGGTCAAGTGCTGGCTGCTACGAGGTATAAGGGGTGAGCCGGAGGAGCCGATAGCTGAAGTGCTACCTGGCCATTTCCAGCTGGTTGGTTCTTAGTAGCCACTCTGGGCTTGGTTCTCTGTAGAAGATGGGCCAAGGGTCAGAAAGGTTAGCTGATGCAGGACACTCGTGCCCCTTCCTGTATGCACCCAGCCTCCCCAAGGAGACCTCCTCCTGTAATATTGTGGGGGGTGCTCTCTGATGGTAGACTAGTTGGTTAAACAGTCAGAAAACTTGGGGGCTGAAAGCAGCTGCACTGACAGTATGGGGCGTCTTGTCTCCCACCCGAGGACACACACAGCACTGGGGACACCATCCTCTTCCTCCCTGTTCCAGCCACAGGCAGGCAGGGTGGGAGTGCTGTGTGAGCGTCACCTCACTTCAGGGTTTCAAGTGGCACAGTCCTCAAATGGCTTTCCATGGCTGCTTGGGTTTAGGGCTGATTTGCAGATCCTGGCTGAAACATTTCTCCCCGTTCTCCAAACACTAGGGAAGGATCGAATCATATTTGTGACCAAAGAAGACCATGAAACTCCAAGCAACGCGGAGCTGGTGGCCGATGACCCCAATGATCCATACGAGGAGCACGGTGAGTGGCTCCAGGGAGAGTGCCATGTTCCTGGCCACCGCCCGATTTCCAGGTGTCCTCTGGGCCACAGCCACCTCCGAGGACAATGAGAGTGACTCCCTTAGGTGCAGGGGCCCTGCATTTTCCAGCCCTCATCCCCTGCACTGCCCTGGTCATCAGGCCCAAACCTAGGACCTTCTCCTTTCTTTTGCCTCTTTTCCTTCTGAGTTTTTGCAGTGACTTAAGCTGGTTTGATGCTTCCCAGTGCTTGAGTTGGGGGCAAGTGTCAGGGGATTCCAGCTGGTACAGGTGACAGGGGCCTTCTGCTGAGCCCAGTCACCAGACTGAACTCAGGGACTTCACAGACCCTTGCCAAGCAGGCCGTGAGAGGTACACCCTCACTCTGAAGGGTGGGCCACAGCTCCCTCCTCCCAGGTGCTCCAGCAAGCACCTACTGTGGGAAGCTCAGTCGAGAGAGGGACCATTTTCCAGCAGCAGGACTCAGCTCTCCTGGTCTGGACTGCTGGACCCACTAGAACTTCCCCAGCCTGTGTGAGGCAGGTGTGTGTGGTGTTCATAGACAGTACTCAATTCACCAGTCAGAAACCATCTCCAACACCAGTGACAATGGCTAACAAACCTCCCAGTGCCAACTGGGGGTAAGTGGGTGGAATAGCCAGCTGGCTGCAGAGTGTGGGCTCCTGGTTGGCGCGTGTTCTCAGGACCCTTCGCTTGCTCCCATTACCACTCCTGGAGGGGGATGAGGTAGAGCTAAGGGGGCCTGGGCTGCACCCTGATGGGAGCTCTCGAGTCCTCATCCTTAGAGAAACGTCAGTCCGTGTGAAGTCCAGGATCCGCCTGTCTTAGGTCCATATTAGTCAAGCACGTTTCTTTAATTGATGGAGGCTGTGGGTCCTGCAGAACTGGGTCTTGTTCTGTTTGTAAAGGAGGACTGTCTGCCTGGAGACCCGGCACCTGCTCTGGTCCCACCAGCTTCACTGTCCCGCTTGTTCTCCCTCCTTCCCACCTCTTCACTGACAGAGGAATTAGCCATTGCAGTTCCTTCTAGTGAATAAGGAGTAAGGTATGTGTGGTATTCATAGACAGCATGTAAAGCAAATAAGACAATTCTGGGGCCTAGGTCTGAACCCTCAATTGCCAAATTACTAAGCAGACCAAGCAGGCCACCAAGTTGTGCCCACTGCCTGCCTACAGCACCTAGCTCTGGCCGAGAGCATGGGGAACGGCCAGGAGTCCGAGAGAAATGTGGGATTAATTTCCATCAGACAGTCAGGGGGCTCTGAAGACCAGCTGATTCCAAGGGAGGGTCGGAGCAGGCCCTAGAGGTGAGCTTGGGTGGTTGTGCAGATGGCCTGCAAGGAGCCACCTCACTTGAGTCCCTTTTCCCTGAGACATGAGGAACAGGCACTCCTGTGGCCTGGGCTAGTGCTTAATGTTGCTATTATAATCCATTATGTCCTTAGGAAACTGGTTGTGCAGGTTTGTTAGCCAATTTGAGCCTCCAGGGGGTGGCAGTGGCATTTGTTATGTTTCCAGCCCTGAGATCGCCTTAAAGGCAAGGAGAGGTGGGTCGGGGGTTGGAGCTGGGCCTGGCTGTGGTCCCCACTGGGAGCGTACTGCCCCCAGAAACCTCCTGGGTAGGTGGGACCCACCACAGCAGGCCGCCCAAAGCACGGTGTGATTCAGCAGGGACAGCTTTGCATTATGTGCTCTGCAGCTGGGAGGGTGAGGGTGAGCTGCCTGCTGAGGGCCGGGCCCCCTGACCTCTCCACCACTGGCCCATTTTACAAGTGAGAAACTGCCACAGTGGCTTTGTGGATCAGTGAAGATTCTGGAGCTGGGTTCGACTGAGGCTTAAGATGGGGAGAATGAGTTCAGTGTCAGGCCTGTGTGCTTCTCTGGGGTGAAAAGTCATGTGTAATCTCACTGGGCATTACAGAATCTTTCTTACGAGGGCTCCAGTTTCCATAGACTACTTGTAAGAAACTTTTACGTGAATCATGTCACAAAGCTGAAAAAGAGCCATCATCTTGAAAACATTTTAGAAAACTAGGAAATACTATTTAGTTGTAAACAGGGTTTAAAGATAAGGAGATATACCCATCAAAAGGGGCCTCTGTAATACTGAAAATGAAAATCCACCTGTAACCCCACCTCCCCCAACACAGATGAACAATTTCACAGTTTGGTTAACATGGTTAATAGCCCTACAGCCTTACTGTTTTTACAAGAATGGAGCCACACTGCTCTGACCACTAGCCTTTTCCTTTCCACCGCGTCTTGAGCGCTCATCTCCAGCCTCATTTTTACCAGTCTTCACCCTGCTGGGCTGAGAGCAGCTGCAGAGCCAGAGGGGCTTAAAAGGAGGGCACATGGGGCCGAGGTCCTGACCACCTGTGGAAGGAGGGCCAGTACCTCACTCCTTTAGTGTTTGGGTTTTTTGTGTGTTTTTTGTCTTTTTAGGGCTGCACCTGAGGCATATGGAGGTTCCCAGGCTAGGAACTGTAGTTGCCACTCTACACCACAGCCACAGCCACACCAGATCCGAGCTGAGTCTGTGGTCTACATCACAGCTCATGGCAACGCCAGATCCTTAACCCACTAATTGAGGCCAGGGATAGAACCTGCATCCTCATGGATACTAGTCGGATTCGTTACCTCTGAGCCACAACGGGAACTCTGTTTTGGGGCTTTAAAAGGCTTCCCTTTAACCATCCTCATGGTGGCCTCCATTGTGGATGAACCCATTTCCCACGTGCGGTTCTTGGGGCCCGGGTACTGGGAATGTCGCACATGGAGGGAGAAAGGCACCGGTGGTGACAGCTCTGCAGCTGAGCCAGGAATGCTGGGCTGTGCCAGGCATTGGAACCAGGTCCGGGGTCGTGTTACTGCCATATCTGTGAGGACTGGACTTGGTTTTGCTTTTTCTGAAAACTTGCACAGCATCATCTCATTTTCTTGCCCATCTTCCTGTTGCAGGACTGATCCTGCCCAATGGAGACATCAACTGGAACTGCCCGTGCCTTGGGGGAATGGCCAGCGGCCCGTGTGGGGAACAGTTCAAGTCAGCCTTCTCGTGCTTCCACTACAGCACGGAGGAGGTCAAGGGGTCGGACTGTGTAGACCAGTTCCGGGCCATGCAGGAGTGCATGCAGAAGTACCCAGACCTCTACCCCCAGGAGGAGGAGGAGGAGGAGGAGAGGCCGTCGGACCAGTCTGAGGAAACAGCTGCCGCTGAGGCCTCCGCAACCAAAGAGGAGGAGGGGTCGAGCTAATGAAGGCTGGGCTCGGGCTCGGGGCCCCAGCCTCCTTCAGAGTGACCTGAACCTCTTGGAAATGCCTTTCAGTCGCTCTCCAGGAAAGTGTCTTTCCCTCTGTTGTTCTGTGCACTGTAATGTACAAAGTAATTTATTGTGCTAATGGGGTCTTGGCCCCTTACCTGTACACTGAAGAAATGGGGTTGTGTGTATGCAGGTGTCACATGAACCCCTGTGAACCTGTCAGCCAGTTTACCCCCATTCTTGAATTCTTTTCTCACAATGTCCTGGATTTTGCCATTTTGAAATAATGTATGCTGAATAATCTCAGCAACCAGAAATCATTCTGAGAGTGTCTCTTGTGAGTGAGCTGATTTATTCTGATTCATTGTTTCCCTTTTAGTAGATGTTATACCCCATTGGAAAATGAAACAGAAACAAAACATCTTCCTTTAAGAATGCTGGAGTGGGGCCATGCCTCACACAAGAGGCGGGATGGCAGACCTTGAGTGTTTGAGGAAGCAGTGCTTCGTTCCTAATACATTTGGTTTCTAGTTTTGCATTGAGCTCTAGGTTTTCTGTTTTTGGAAAGCAGAGCTTTGGACCCTCTAAATGAATCCCTTTGTGAGTGAAGAGGAAGACTGGGTTTTGCTGTTCTTGTTATTCCGAAAGCCCTGGCTTGGGGCCTTGTGTTCACACTGGCTGTGCCTCAGTCTGTTCAGAGGCAGTGTTCTTGAGAGGTGGGGACCTAATTATTACCAAAGTAGCAGCCAAGAGAGGAAATGGTGTCAATTAAAAAAAAAAAACATGATTTTTACCTGATTTTAAATGTGTCCTTTGTTTTTACTAATTAAAAACGTTTTTGAGATAAGGAAATATAAATTAGGAAAAAATCAGTTTCCATTCTTCTTTGAAGACACTGGTAGAGCAGTTTGAGTCTTCAAATTTGCCTCGTTGCATCCTTAAGAAGCCTCCACACAGACACCGCTGCCAACCTCGCCATGTTGTACTTGTGAGAAAGGAGTCACAGCCCACACTCAAGAGGGGACGGAGGCAGGAGCACCAGAGGAGGTGTCAGTGCCCTGGAGCCTGGAGGTACAGCCTGCATGAAGAGTGGGGTCAGGAAGCTGTGACGCCCATAGGAACCCAGGACTTCTTTGAGCTGCATGCAGTCTTGCATGTTTAACATACTTTTTCAGAAATGTTTTGGTCAGGATGTCACTGATCTGTGACTGTCCTGGAGCCCATTCATTAAATGCATTCAGGGAGCCTCTATGGTCCATGTCCAAAGGACATGGGAAGGGGCCCCAGCTGACCCCTGCCTGCATGAAGCTATGGTCCAGCCAGGGGTCAGCATCTCCTGAAAAGCAGGAGGAGTGGTGGGTGTTTGCGTGATGGCTCTGGGTCTCAAGGCAGACCATCTTCTGGCCACAGTCACTCTTACAGCACATTCTCAGACAGTTCTGCCACAATCTGCTTGGTCAGACAAGATTCCGTCATCCCACTTGTGGGTGGGGGGCATTGTGGTGATGAGAAAGCCCACTGCACAAGTGGCAGAGGGGATGGAGGTGGTGCTTCGGCAACTGGGGCTGCATGGTTCCTTTCTCAACTGCCACGGGTCCATATAAGCAAAAAACCTTCCCAGGCTCCAGAGTAAAGAGAAATTCTAGGTGACTATTTATATATAGAAGACAGCAGCTCATGACCACACTGATCTGGAAGTGCCCGCTCCCCAGAGTCTTGTGACTGTTTTGTGATGCAGGCAAGTGCAGTACATTGAATTTTAAGTCTTTAGTAAGTGCTGTGACTGCACAGATTTTAACTTAATGATGACATTTTAGCAACTCATGTCTCCAATGACTAGAAACTATACCTTACATAAAAATAAAAGATTCTTCACTCACCTGGAAGAATCAAAGAAGTCACACATGTCCAGGTAGTTTCACACATAACATTCTGGATTCCCTGGGCCTGGAGAGCTTCAGAAACACCCATCAGTGTGATGAGCAGACAGACTTCCTCCTTTGTTCACCTGAGGAGCAGGGAAAGGGGGCACTTAGTTCATCAAAATAAGGCACAAAGAAAGCAGAGTAGGGGCAGCTATGAGCCAGCACTTGAATCATTCTACATTCCTACATGTGTGAAACTTTCTGTAATAAAAAGTTAAAAAGCATATGCTAAGCAAAGGTGTTTAATACTTTGCCCCACACACCCACACCTACTCTGGGGAACAGACCTAGGAATAGAATCACTCTCTTGTAGAATATGCACATTTCTATGCTCTTTGATTTTCTTTTTTTTTTTTTTTTGCTATTTCTTGGGCCGCTCACGCAGCATATGGAGGTTCCCAGGCTAGGGGTCCAATCGGAGCTGTAGCCACCGGCCTACGCAAGAGCCACAGCAACGCGGGATCCGAGCCTCGTCTGCGACCTACACCACAGCTCAAGGCAACGCCGGATCCTTAACCCACTGAGCAAGGGCAGGGACCGAACCCGCAACCTCATGGTTCCCAGTCGGATTCGTTAACCACTGCGCCATGACGGGAACTCCTGATTTTCTGAATTTCCCTCAAAAGTTGCTCTGCCAGGTTATACTTCTCCACCAACAGTAAATGAGAATTTTTGTTTACCCATGTCTTTGCCAACCCTCAATATAGTCAGAGCTTAATATTTTTGGCAAATGGTACAAAACCAGAACAAAACTGCTCCTCTCTAACTCCTAGACCAGGCACACACTATTCCTGATTTTCTTGCTATATAAGATCCAGTGCTATATTCGAGGCCCATGTTCTAAGTGGATGGAGAAAGAAAACTGGTGGAGAGGTACAGGGAAACACTGCAAAAAACTACCATTCAAGATGATTTTTCCAACATCAAAACCAGGCAATCATGAGTAGAGTAGCCTCAGATTGATCAATGTAAATATGCCAAGTCGACAAAAGAAGCACTAACATACATAAAAGCAAGAAATTTGCTAACAGATTCATGCCAAAGCACAAGCAACAGAAGAATAAAATAAATTACATTGGACTTCATCAAAATTGAAGACTTGGGCATCAATGGACATCAAGTAAGTGAAAGATGATCTACAGAATGGGAGAATATCTTTGCAAATTATATACCTGATAAAGATTTAGTACCCAGAATATATGAAGAACTCCTACAACACCTCAAAAAAGATAATCCAATTTAAGAACAGACAAAGGCCTCGAATAGATAATTCTACAAAGAATGGCCAATTCTCCAAATGGCCAATGTGATAAGGTGGTATCACTGGTGATTAAGGAAATGCAAATCAAAAGGACAGTGAGATAATACTTCACACCCATCAAGATGGCCATGATTAAAAATCTTAAAATAAGTGTTGGTGATAAGGATATGAAAAGATAGGAACTTTAGAGCTTCCTCAAATAGTTAAGCAGAAAAACAGCACATTACCTCACAATTGCACTCTTTGGTGATAAGTTACTTGTTAGGCAGTCCGCAGTGCTTATCACAGTTAACCAAGAGGTGGGAACAACCTCAAGGGCCATCAGTGGATAAGTTCTGATATATCCATACAATGGAATAGATCAGCCATAAAAAGGAATGAACTTCTGATGCGTGCTTTAAAACGGGACAGACTTTCAAAAACATCTGAAGTGAAAGAAACCAGACACAGAAGTCCACATGTTGTGTGACTCCTCTGGTACGAAATGCCTAGAATGGGCAAATCCAAAGAGGCTGGTTGCCAGGGAGGTGGGGGAAAGGAACTGGGGGTGAATAGTTAATGGGCATGGGATATTTGGGGCAATGAGAAAAGTTTTGAGACTAGAGGGGTGGTGGCTGCCCAAATTGAGAATGCCTTCAATACCACTATGTTGTGCAGTTTAGAACAATTTATTGTATGTGGATTTCACCTTAATTCTTTTAAAAAAAAGCAATTACAAGGAGAAAGGAATCAAGTATAAATGGCACAAGTACAAAATGACACAAACATTTTGGAAAACCGTTTGGCAAGTTTTTAGGAAGTTAAACACATATGCACCATATGACCCAGGCATTTCATGGCTACCTATTTTATTTCTACCAAGAGAAATAAAAGTAAAAACTTGTACATGAATGTTCACGGTAGCTTTATGTGGAAGAATCAAAACCTGGAAAGAACTAAAAAGTCCATTAACAGGTGCATAGATAAATTATGGTTTATCCATACAATGGAATATTACTCAGCAATAAAAAGGAAGGAAACATTAAGACACATGATGACAAGGGTGAATCAATTGAGTTTAGGAAGCCAGGTTTTAAAAAGTACATTCTATAGAACTTCCTTCTAGAAAAGGTTTATGAAATGTAAACAATGATCTTATGAACCAGGTATAATGGACCCAGTGAAATACAAAAATGCCTGTAAAAGAAATACAAGTTGATTTGGCACATATGCGTTGGGGCCAAGCCATTTTTTTGTTTGTTTTTGTCTTTTGTCTTTTTATGGCCGCACCTGAGGCATATGGAGGTTCCCAGGCTAGGGGGTCTAATCAGAACTGTTGCTGCTGTCCTATACCACAGCCACAGCAACGCCAGATCCGAGCCCTGTCTGTAACCTACACTACAGCTCATGGCAATGCCGGATCTTTAACCCACTGAGCGAGGTCAGAGATCGAACCTGCAACCTCATGACTCCTAGTTACATTTGTTTCCACTGTGCCACAATAGAAACTCCCAAGCCGTTTTGAAAGGCACAAATAAACCTGACAGGCTGGCAGCTCAGACCATCCTGGTTCCTCCCTGCTGCTTCACCTGCTCTCCCTCAGTTCACACCTGTAATCAGGAGCTCCAGGTGACCAGCTGAGAGTAAAGAAAAAAAATCCAGGGCACAATTTATTTTTTATTTATTTATTTAAATTTTTTTGGTCTTTTTAGGGCCACACCCATGGCGTATGGAGGTTCCCAGGTTAGGGGTCGAACTGCAGCTACAGCTGCTGGCCTACACCACAGCCACAGCAACACAGGATCTGAGCCACATCGGTCACCTATACCACAGCTCAGGGCAACGCCGTATCCTTAACCCACTGAGCGAGGCCAGGGACTGAACCTACAACCTCATGGATATTAGTCGGGTTCATGACCACTGTGCCATGACGGGAACTCCTCCAGGGGATAATTTATAGATACAATTCACAGTTTGCCACCACCAGCTGGAGGTGGTCAAGTGTAGAACTTGACACAGGAGAGGCCTCTGTGGTGAAGAGACTCCTGGCCAACAGCACATGTGCAGTACCTTTTGCTGAACCCTGAGTGGCCTGAGGAGTGGATCTGCCATGGTTCATGGCCAGTGCTAATGGTTTGCCTTTGCTGCCTAAGACCTTGGAACAGACTGGAGAATTGGTGACTAGGCAGTATCAGAGGAGGCATGAGGCTCAACCTGGCAGAAGAGGTGGGATGTGAAGATGGTCATCACCACACAGAGGCCCCACAGAGGCACCTGCATCACAGGGAACTCTCTAGAACTGGGAGAAGGATGACCTGCCCAGTGCACGCCCTCCAGCTGCGTTCCCAGCTCACTGTGACCTCAAACACAGTGGACATGGTGGCAGGGTGGGCATCAGGATCTTAGGCTCAGTGGGCTCCCACCTCTGCTGTGTGCCCAACCTTCCAACCACAGGGCTGAGCCAGAGTTTATGATGTCATGGGGGGAGGGGTGGGTTTCTTTACTGGAGTAGATGCCTTCTGAGTTTGGACTTGACTTCCCTGCCCATAGCTCTTTTGCCAGCACAACCATTCACAGACTTCAAAAACCCTGTGGGCCTGGGATGCTGCCGTACACAGTCTTATATCATAGTCACATATGGAGCTGATTTTTCCAAAGCAGAATGCACAGATCTGGGATTCAGCGGTAGATCTGGCTCTACAGAATTGCATGGAGTGGGGGTGGGGAGGATTGTTTCTTTTCTTTCTTTCTTTCTTTTTTTTTTTTTTTTTGTCGTTTTGTATTTTTAGGGCCGAAACTGCAACATATGGATGTTCCCAGGCTAGTGGTCGAATCAGAGCTGCAGTCGCTGACCTATACCACAACCACAGCAATGCAGGATCCGAGCCTCATCTGCAACCTGTGGCACAGTTCACAGCAATGCTGGATCCTTAGCCCACTGAGCAAGGCCAGGGATCAAACCCGAAACCTCATGGCTCCTAGTCAGATTCATTTCTGCTGCACCATGATGGGAACTCCTGTTTCTTATTTTTCCTTCTTTTTTTGGGGGGGGGGGGCTGTGCCCATGACATGTGGAAGTTCCCGGGACAGGGACCAAATGGGCACCATAGCAGTAACAATGTGGGATCCCTAAGTGCTGAGCCACTAGGGAACTCAGGGACTATTTTTCAGCGAGGAACTGATACCTTTCACCTGTAGGTACCTACTATACTCTGACTCACTTTTAATTTCTGTGAGATGACACAGTCTATAGTTCCCTCTTCAAATTAACTATTTTTATATTTTTTAATTAATTAATTTTTTTATGGCCATACCTGCAGCATATGGAAGTTCCCAGGCTAGGGGTCAAATTGGAGCTGCAGCTGCTAGCCTAGATCACAGTTTGTGGCAGGATCCAAGCAGTGTCTGAGACCCATACCACAGCTTATGGCAATGCCTGATACTTAACCCACTGAGCGAGGCCAGGGATTGAACCTTCATTTTCATGGATACTAGTCTGGCTCATAACCCACTGAGCCATAACAGGAACTCCAAATCATCTATTTTTAGGCCCTGTGTCTATCTACATGGGTACACACTTCCTGAGATTTCCAAATCCACTTTCTGCACTTCTACACAAGTCTCCAATCCTCATCAATCAAGATTTCCATAATACTCTTGACATACCCTGCCTGTTAAATATTGCATCTTGGAGTTCCTGTCGTGGCTCAGCAGTTAGCGAAGCCAACTAGCATCCATGAGGACATGGGTTCGATCCCTGGCCTCGATCAGTGGGTTAAATTGCTGTGATCTGTGGTGTAGGTCAAAGATGCAGCTTGGATCCTGCATTGCTGTGGCTGTGGTATAGGCCAGCACCTACAGCTCCAATTGGACCCCTAGCCTGGGAACCTCCATATGCTTTGGGTGCAGCCCTAAAAACACAAAAAGACCAATATATATATATATATTGCATCTTTACTTCATGACATTCAACAAGCTTATCTTATATGTTTATTTGTGTGAATATTTTATTAATGTCTGGCTCCCACATTAGGCTGTGACCTTTATGAGGGCAGTGACATGTTTTTGCTCATAAATTGATCCTGGTTCTATGGATATGTGCGTATTCTAGCCCAGTGGACTGAATACATTTAATATGTACACTTTTGTGTATTATCAACTACACCTCAATAAAGCTGTTAAAAAAAAAAAACCAAATCCTTTTTCTTCAGTAGCTGGCATGGATCAAGGGATTAAGAATACTTTTGGATAAATACATATATAAATGAAAAAAATATGAAAAGCTGAAAATGACATATATTTCGAATGAGTAGGGAAGTAGGGAAGAAATACAGAAGAATAGGTGAGTTTTCAGGTTCTGCAAACTACAGAAGCACAGATCAAAGCATGTAGTCCAGAAAAATAATCCAAAGCAGAGTGATGAGGCATAGGGCTTCTCAGATACAAACAGGCTGGCTAAGCCGAGAGTACAGATGACCCTTAAGCAATGCTGGGGTTCAACACTTCGAGCTTCAAATCCACCTATAATTCATAGTCTTCCCTCCCCCCATCCTACAGAATTGGATCTTATCTACTGGTGATCAGGATGGGTGGATTCAACCAACCACGAGTCCAACCTTATAATACAACAGTAGACACTTTTGAAAAAAATCCATGTACATGGGGACCCACGTGCCATTCAAAGCCTTGTTGATCAAAGGTCAGTTGTACGTCTTTGGATCCTCATAGCAGAATGAGGAAAGTAGAAAGTTTCCTTCTTGCCTTTCTGACCTCATGAAGTAACTGGTTCAAGGTCATAGTGTTAATGGATAAGATTTCGCTGTGGGAAAATGAGAAATGATCTCAGTCTCCTTAAGAACTGTAAATTTTTGGAAATATTAATTCTTTGCCAGCTATATGTTCTGTAAATATCTCCTATTTGCAACTTGTTTCTTTATCCTGTTTATGATGTCTTTTTCTAACTTTAAACATTTTATTATAAAAAAATTGAAATATAAACAAATCCAGGATAGTATAATATCAAAAAGAAATGCATATAAAATTGATGAAGTGTAGTAAAACCCTTTGTTCTCAATTTGAATTTGAATTATCAGTGTAAACTCATATGTATCTTTTTTTATTTTTTTTCCTTTCTTTTCTTTTTCAGCCACCCCCACAGCATATGGAAGTTCCTGGCCCAGCGATCAAATCCGAGCCACAGCTGTGACCTACGCCACAGCTGCAGTAACACCAGATCCTTAACCCACTGTGCCACAGTGAGAACTTCCTCATATGTATTTTTCTTTAATAAGATAATTTAAAGTTTTTCTATAGAAAATATGTAGAAATAACTACAAACATAATACTAATAAATTTTCTAGGATGCAGAATGTGGTCTGTAAAAAACAGTTTTTACTAAATGGTCCCAGGGATTTTTGGAGAAATGGCTGGCTTCAAGGGGGTGGCAGGAAAAGTACAAAATGGGCCTGGAACCACTTATATCAGGAAGTGTGGATGCTGTGCTATCAAACACCATCATGGTCAACACTCAAGGCTCAGGAACCAGAATGAATAGATACATATCTGCCAAAGAAAGGACAGTTTGATCGTCAGAAGGATAATGATGATAATGATTGCAAAGGATTTTTGTACACATTAAATACAAAAATCTATGAATTCTTTCTTTTTGGTTTTTTTTTTTTTTTTTTTTCGTTTTAGGGCTGCTCCCAAGGCACATGGAAGTTCCCAGGCTAGGGGTCAAATCGGAAATGTAGCTGCAGGCCTAAACCACAACAACAGCAATGTGGGATCCGAGCCACATCTGCAACCTACACTACATACAGTTCATGGCAACATCGAATCCTTAACCCACTAAGTGAGGCCAGGGATTGAACCTGCATCCTCATGGATACTAGTTGGATTTGTTTCCGCTGCGCCACAACAGGAACTTCCAAATCAACAACCTAAACTATCACCTCGAAGAAGTAGAAAAAGAAGAACAAACAAAATCTGAAGTCAGCAGAAGGAAGGAAATCATAAAGATCAGAGAAGAAATCAATAAAATAGAGATTTAAAAACAATAGAAAAAATCAATAAAACCAAGAGCTGGTTCCTTGAAAGGGAAAACAAAATTGACAAGCCTCTGGCCAGACACACCAAGAATAAGAGAGAGAGAGAAACCAAATAAGCAAAATGAGAAATGAAAAAGGAGAATTCTCAACTGATACCTCAGAAATATAAAACCATAAAGGGATACTATGAACAATTATATGTCAACGAATTTGACAATCTAGAAGAAATGGACAACTTTCTAGTCATACAACCCACCAAACTGAATCAAGAAGAAATAGGTAATTTGAACTGATTACCTCTTCTAGACTGATTACTAGAAATGAAATTGAATATGTAATTTAAAAAAAACCTCCCTACAAACAAAATCCAGGACCAGATGGCTTCAGGGGCAAATTCTACCACACATACAAAGAAGAACTTTTACCTATCCTTCTTAAAATTTTCCAAAAGACTGAAGAAGAAATACTCCCAAAGATAATCTATGAAGTCACCATCACTCTAATACCAAAAATAGACAAGGATACCACCAAAAAAGAAAATAAGCTAATATCTTGGATGAATATAGATGCAAAAATTCTCAACAAAAATTTAGCAAACCAAATCCAACAACATAAAAAAGATCACATACCATGACCAAGTGGGATTCATTCCAAGTTCATAGGGATGGTTCAACATAAGCAAATCAATCAACGTCATACACCACATTAACAACAAAAAAAGGCAAAAACCACATAATAATCTCTTAGATGCAGAAAAAGTATTTGACAAAATCCAACATCCATCCATGATAAAAACTCTTACCAAAGTCGGTATAGATTGAACATATCTCAACATCATAAAAGCCATTTATGACAAACACACAGCCAATATAATACTCAACAGAGAAAACCTGAAATCCTTCTTGCTAAAATTGGGAACAAGCCAAGGACGCCCACTCTCACCACTTTTATTCAACTTATTACTGGAAGTCCTAGCCTCAGAAATCAGACCAAAAAAACAAAAAAGTATCCAAATTGGAAGGGAAGAGGTAAAACTGTCACTATATGCAGATGACATGATACTATATTTAGAAAACCCTAAGGACTCCACACAAAAACTACCTGAATTGATCAGTGAATTCAGCAAAGAAGCAGGACACAAGATTAACATTCAGCAATTGGCTGCATTTCTGTTTACTAACAATGAAATATTAAAAAAAGATATAAAAACAACACCTTTTAAAATTGCACTAAAAAAAAAAATACCTAGGAATAAACCTGACCACGGAGATGAAAAACTTATGTGCTGAGAATTATAAAACATTAATCAAGGAAATTAAAGAGGATTCAAAGAATGGAAAGGTATCCCATTTTCCTGGATTGGAAGAATTAATACTGTTAAACTGGACATATTACCCAAAGCAATCTACAGATTTAATGCTATCCCTATCCAATTAACCATTTTTCACAGAACAAGAACAAATAATCTAAAAATTTATATGGAACCTGAAAGACCCAGAATTGCCAAAGAAATCCTGAGGGGTGGAAAAAAAAGCAGAGAAGCATAACTCTCCCAGACTTCAGACAATATTACAAAGTACAAACTCAGCACAGTGTGGTATTTGTATAAAAACAGACATACAGATCAGTAGAACAGAACAGAAAGCCCAGAAATAAACAGACACCTATGGTCATTAATCTTCGACAAAGTAGGCAAAAATATAAAATGGGGAAAAAAAAAAAAAGACAGTCTTGGAGTTCCCGTCATGGCTCAGTGGTTAAAGAATCCGACTAGGAACCATGAGGTTGCGGGTTCGGTCCCTGCCCTTGCTTGGTGGGTCAACGATCTGGCGTTGTGTTGCTGTGAGCTGTGGTGTAGGTTGCAGATGCGGCTCAGATCCCAAGTTGCTGTGGCTCTGGCGGAGGCTGGCGGCTGCAGCTCCAATTTGACCCCTAGCCTGGGAACCTCCATATGCCGCGGGAGCGGCCCAAAGAAATAGCAAAAAGACAAAAAAAAAAAAAAAAAAAGACAGTCTCTTCAGCAGGTGGTGCTGGGAAAACTGGAGAGCTGCATGTAAATTGATGAAACTAGAACACATCCTCACACCATGCACAAAAATAAACTTAAAATGGCTTAAACACTTAAACAAGACATAACACCATAAAACTCCTAGAAGAGAACATAGGCAAAACATTCTCTGACATAAACCAATCAAATGTTTTCTTAGGTGAGTCTCCCAAGGCAAGAGAAATTAAAACAAAAATAAACAAATGGAACCTATGCAAACACAAACTTTTGCACAGCAAAGGAAACCATAAAAAGACTAAAAAGACAACTTACTGAACAGGAGGAAACAGTTTCACACAATGCAATTGACAAGGGTTTAATCTCCAAAATATACAAACAACTCACACAACTCAACAACAAAAAAACAAACAACCCAGTCAAAAAATGGACAGAAGACCTAAATAGACATTTCTCCAAAGAAGACATATGGATGGCCAGTAGGCATGTGAAAAGATGTTCAATACCATCAATTATTAGAGAAATTCAAATCAAAACTACAATGAGGTACCACCTTACACTGGTCAGAATGGCCATCATTAATAAGTCTACAAATAACAAATACTGTAGAGGGTGTGGAGAAAAGGAGACCCTCCTACACTGTTGGTGGTAACGTAAACTGGTACAGTCACTGTGGAGAACAGTATGGAGGTTCATTAAAAAACTAAATATAGAACTATCATATGATCTAGCAATCCTACTCCTGGGCAAAACCATAATTCAAAAAGATACTTGCATATCTATGTTCACTGCAGCACTATTCACAATAGCCAAAACATGGAAACAACCCAAATGTCCATTGACATGAATGGATTAAAGAGATGTGGCACATATATACAATGGAATACTGCTCAGCCATATAAAATAATGAAATAACACCATTCACAGCAACATGAATGCAATTAGAGATTATCATACTAAGTCAGAAAGAGAAAGACAAAAATCACTTCTATGTGGAATCTAAAATATGGTACAAATGAACACATCTATGAAATGGAAGCAGATTCACAAACATAGAGAACAGACTGTGGCTGCCAAGGGGGAGAGGGTGAACCAGGAGTTTGGGGTTAGTAGACCCAAACTATTCAATTTAGAATAGATAAGCAATGAGGTCCTACGGTACAACACAGGGAACTAGATAGTTTAAGAAAGATAATGTATATATTTGTATGACTGGGTCACTTTGCTATACAGCAGAAATTGGCACAACATTGTAAATCAACATACTTTAACAAAAAAATTGATACTGGAAGACAGTGATTAATTTGGGAGAAGTTTTTTGGTTATTGCTCAATACTTTCAGAGAAATATGCACAGGGGCTTCACATAAATGAATAAACTCCCATTTTTAAAATAAGCTGATGGTATCTTGTCTTATAATTAAGTTTTTAAGCCATTTTGAGTTTATTTTTGTGCATGGTGTGAGGGTGTGTTCTGGTTTCATTGATTTGCATGCAGCTGTCCAGATTTCCCAGCTATACTTGATGAAAATACTGTCTTTTTCCCATTTTATGTTCTTGCCTCCTTTGTCAAAGATTAATTGACCATAGGTGTCTGGGTTTATTTCTGTGTTCTCTATTCTGTTCCATTGGTCTGTATGTCTGTTTTGGTGACCAGTACTACACTGTCTTGATGACTGTGGCTTTGTAATATTGCCTGAAGTCTGGGAGAGTTATGCCTCCTGTTTGGTTTTTGTTCCTCAGAATTACTTTGGCAATTCTGGGTCTTTTGTGGTTCCATATAAATTTTTGGATTGTTTGTTATTGTTCTGTGAAAAATGTCCTGGGTCATTTTGATAGGGATTGCATTGAATCTGTAGATTGCTTTGGTTAGTATGGCCATTTTTACAATATTAATTTTTCCAACCCAGGAGCATGGAATATTTTTCCATTCTTTACATCTTCTTTAATTTCCTTGGTTAATGTTTTATAGTTCTCAGCAAATAAGTCTTTTACCTCCTTGGTCACGTGTATGCCCAGGTATTTTATTTTTTGGGGGTGCAAAAATTAAAAGGTATTGTATTTTTTTATTCCCTTTCTAAAATTTCATTGTTAGTATACAGAAATGCAACTGATTTCTGAATGTTAATCATATATCCTGCTACTTTGCTGAATTTGTTGATCAGTTCAAGCAGTTTCTGGGTTGAGTCCTTAGGGTTTTCTATATATAGTATCATGTGATCTGCATACAGTGACAGTTTTATCTCTTCTCTTCCTATTTGGATGCCTTTTATTTCTTTTGTTTGTCTGATTGCTGTGGCTAGGACTTCCAATACTATGTTGAATAACATTGGTGAGAGTGGGCATCTTTGTCTTGTTCCAGATTTTAGTGGGAGGGCTTTCAGCTTTTCTCCATTGAGTATTGTATTTGCTGTGGGTTAGTCATAAATGGCTTTTATTATGTTAAGGTATGTTCCCTCTATACCCACTTTGGTAAGAGTTTTTATCATGAATGGATGTTGGGCTTTGTCATGGCAAAACATTCTCTGACATCAACCTTAGAAATGTTTTCTCAGATCAGTCTCCCAAAGCAACAGAAATAAAAGCAAAAATAAACTAATGGGACCTAATCAAACTGACAAGTTTTTGCACAGCAAAGGAAACCAAAAAGAAAACAAAAAGACAACTTACAGAATGGGAGAAAATAGTTTCAAATGATGCAACTGACAAGGGCTTAATCTCTAAAATATACAAAAAATTTATACAACTCAATAGCAAAAAAAACCCAACAACCCAATTGAAAAATGGGCAAAAGAGGCTCTATTCACAATAGTCAAGACATGGAAACAACCCAAATGTCCATCAACAGACAATTGGATTAGGAAGATGTGGTATATATACACAATGGAATACTAATCAGCCATAAAAAAGAATGAAATAATGCCATTTGCAGCAACGTGGATGGAACTAGAGACTCTCATACTGAGTGAAGTAAGTCAGAAAGAGAAAGACAAATACCATATGAGATCACTTATATCTGGAATCTAATATAAGGCACAAATGAACCTTACCACAGAAAAGAAAATCATGGACTTGCAGAACAGACTTGTGGTTGCCAAGGGGGAGAGGGAGGGAGTGGGATGGACTGGGAGCTTGGGGTTAATAGATACAAACTATTGCCTTTGGAATGGATTAGCAATGAGATCCTGCTGTGTAGCACTGGGAACTATGTCTGTCACTTATGTTGGAGCATGATAATGTGTGAAAATAGAATGTGTACATGTTTGTGTAACTGGGTCACCATGCTGTACAGCACGAAAAAAAAAAGTACTGGGGAGGGAGTTCCCGTTGTGGCACAGCAGAAACGAATCCAACTAGCAACCATGAGGTTGAGGGTTCGATCCCTGGCCTCACTCAGTGGGTTAAGGATCCGGCGTTGCCATGAGCTGTGGTGTAGTTCACAGACGCAGCTCAGATCTAGCACTGCTGTGGCTATGGTGTAGGCTGGCGGCTACAGCTCCAATTCGACCCCTAGCCTGGGAACCTCCATATGCCACGGGTGTGGCCCTAAAAAGACAGAAGACCAAAAAAATGTATTGGGGAAATTTTTAAAAATTAAAATAAAATAATAAATTAAGCCTAGTGGTAGTTTTTAATAAGGTTAATCCTACTTATAATAGTAATAATGACTATTATTATTATAACATACCCATTTCCCAAATTAAAAGGTAAAAAAGGGGAGTTCTCATTGTCGATCAGTTGGTTGAGGACCTGACATTGTCCCTGTGAGGATGCAAGTTCCATCCCAGGCCACGCTCAGTGGGTTAAGGATCTGGTGCAGGTCACAAGCTGTGGCATAGGTCACCGATGCAGCTCATATAAGGTGTTGCCTTGGCTGTGGTGTAGGCACCAGGTGAGGCTCCCATTTGACCCCTAGCCTGAAAGCTTTCATACGGCTCAAGAGCAGCCATTTTAAAAAAACAAAAAAGGTAAAAAAGGAAACAGGACTCCCTTGGAATTTATTTTGGAGCATTTGAAGAAACATCACAAAATCAGTATTTTATATCAAAATCATGAGACTCTATGGCCTAACATAAAGCATCACATAGTCTAAAAAGTTTTCCCCTCGTGTACATAGCAGTGGTTCTTCTGATTATATAACTATGAGAGACACAGAGAAACTTCCCACTATAAATGTTTTATAAGCCATATATGAAGTAACCTTTTAAAAATGTGTAACTGAATTTACAGAATAGTACAGGAAATCATTAGGGGTAAAATGAAGGGGAAACTTAAATTGGAAGCCAGGGTTAAACCTGGAAACACAGATCTGCACAGCTCTGCAAGCAAAGGACACAGTGCCATGAATCCACACTGGGAGAAAGAGGGCCAAGGATTGCACTCAGAGCCAGTGCTCATGAGGACTCATATCCTGAGCAAAAGTGATGAGCTAGAAAAATCTGGCAAAGGAAGTTAACAATGAAATTACACGGCCACTTCCTTGGCTCTTCCTAGGGAACAAGATCTTGCATTCATGCTGGTTTGGTGTTCAAATTTATCCCATATGAGAGTCCAGAAAAACCTAAACAAAATATTAATCTGAAAATTTCCCAGATTTGTGTCATATAATAGGAGGAAGAAAATCCAAATACCCTTTGGATGAAAACACTTCATCCAGGACCTCCAGTTCTCCTATATATTAAAATTTGCCAAAATGAACCCATAATCTAAAATTAGAAAATGCAGGAGTTTCCACTGTGGCACAGCTGTGGCTTGGATTTGAAGCCCTGGCCCAGAAACTTCCATATGCCATGAGTGCAACCAAAAAATACATATATATATATAAAATAAAATAAAATTAGAAAATGCTAAGAGCAGCCATCAGAAGCTAAAGTGGAACTATACTTACATGGATATCAGCTATTGGTAATTAGGTAGAGAAAATACTTTTGAATGTTTAAAGACATACAAAAGTAAATAAAATATGAACAAAGTATGTAACCATAAAATATTACATGGCAGATTTTTTTTTAAAGCAGCTAAAACTCTTAGCAAGAAAAATATAAAATAAATGTAACACTATGAAATAAATGTGTGAAACAGCAGTTTGCACATAGCTCAAGTGAGAATTAGTAAGCTAGAATATTGGACAAAATTATTCAGGATGCAGTTTAGAGGGTAAAGAGATGGAAAATTTTAAAAAGATTAAGGGGAGTTGCCAATGCGGCTCCACGGTAGTGAACCCAACTTGTATCCATGAAGATGCAGGTTTGATCCTTGGCCTCGCTCAGTGGGTTAAGGATCTGGTGTTGCCGTGAGCTGTGGTGTAGGTCGCAGATGCAGCTCGGATCCTGTGTTGCTGTGGCTGTGACACAGGCCAGCAGATGCAGCTCCAAGCTGCATCTGGGAACTTCCATATGCTGCAGGTTTGGCCCTAACAAAACAAAACAAAACAAAACAAAACAAAACAAAACAAAAAACACAAATAAATAAGATTAAGTAACATAGAGAATACAATAAGAAGGGTTAAGAAATACTGAATTGACAAGTAATGAGTGGCAGATAGGAGGACAAAGAGATAAAGACATAAAACTTTCCCAGAAAGGATAATTACGTGGATTGAGGCTTAATAGGACACATTATATGTCAAAACGGATGCAGAAAACCTAGCCACATGGAGACACGTTTTAATGAAACCACAGAATACTTAACACTAATACAGGAAATTAAAACTAGCCAGGAGTGGAAGGAAATTTCCTAAAAAAGGGCAACATCCAGAATGAGAATGTAAGTCTCATCATTGACAATGTGGGCCAATAGACAGTCCTGATTTCTTCAAAATCCTGAAAGAAAATATCAGTCCACAAAGAATACCCTGCAAGAAAATATCCTTTGAGAAAGAGTACAACGTGAAGAGATTTTTAGTTAAAAAGGGAAAATATACCCCAAACAGAACTTCACTAAAAGACTTTTCAAGGAATGTAATTCAGGAAGAAGGAAGATAATCCCAGAGTATAGGTCTGAGATGCAAAAAGAAATGGAAAGCCAAGAAATCCATAAACATACAAGTGAATCTTACTGATACAGACATAGGGAAAATTATCTGCAATGTACTTGCCAGATTCATCTACCTATCCTCTATCTCAAGACAAATGACTTTGTTATAACAGATTTATAATCCCACATTAATCACTTGTTTTTTTCAGAGAAAAAATTCTATGTAACAGAAAATGGTTCTAATGAGAGAGGAAACTTTTATTTCTATTGTCATTTTGTTGAGCCCTGACCTTCCTTCCCCTGCATGTTTGGCATAATTTTAAGATTTGTTTCCTGGTGCTGATGAGCAAAGGGGTGACATCGTTGTGGTCACTGGCCATAAACATCTGGATACAGACCAGGATTGGGTCATCTGTCCATATCACCTCCATGCAAAACAAAATGATGACATCTGCACGGTGTACAATCGTGAAACAACTCAGCAGCAGAACTGTCTGGGCAGCCCTTTCTTGAGTCCACTTATGTCTGTATAGGAGAATCACAGGTGTCCATCTGACAGGACTATGGGCCCCACGAAGAAGATGTCTCTGGGGAGTTCCGGTCATGGTGCAGTGGAAACGAATCCTCATGGACTAGTATCCATGAGGATGCAGATTCAATCCCTGGCCTCGCCCAGTGGGTTAAGGATACAGTGTTGCTGTGAGCTGCCCTGTAGTTCACAGAGGTGGCTTGGATCCCACATTGCTGTGGCTGTGGTTTAGGCCGGCAGCTGTAGCTCTGACTCGATCCCTAGCCTGGGAACTTCCATAGGCCGCATGGCCCTAAAAAAAAAAAAGTCTCTGAACACTCTCATCCTGCACCTGTGGATGTAGCTCCTGGGCACAAAGAGGTCAGTGCCCAGGGAGGACAGAGCACTGACCTGAGTCACACTGGGCATGGCCACAGTGCAGAGAGGCAGGTTGCCACAGGTGGACATACTCAGGACCCAAAAGAAGAGAAATAAACCCAGGATGGGACTGGGATATTTTAACTTGAATTTCACCACCCAGAGCAGCTGGGGCTGATGGTGGCCTGAAGCCCTCAAGAGGCAGGGGGTGCAAATAGAGAGCCCCCAGCACCTTGTTAAAGAAGATAAGCACCTTATAGCTGTGGTCAGTCTGAATTGCCTGTGCCCCAAATGTCCACGGGCACCAAAGCCCTAGGCGGAGGGCTGTGGCTATATGCATCATGGCCAAGTGGACAGTGGTCAGGTCAGTGGGCCTGGCTTTGGGTCCCACAAGAAAAGTTGAAGTGTGGAGGAAAAGAAGAAAGATGTTTGCTGAGATCCTAATGCCAGCTTGGGGATGAAAAAAAACATTTTTTTCATGGCAGTATAATTAGAATGTTCATCTTCATGGAAATGTTACAGCAAATAATGTATTTCCAGAAAGAAAAACAAGAGATACTTACAACAGCAGCGTTGCCATCGACATGAATCCATCATCACATCTCTTCGATCATTGTTTTAACCCAAACAACTCTTTATAAAGGTAACTTGCTCTTAGCACTGACTTGCCAAGTCATCACTCGCTCCTCCAGGGAAGTCTTGTTGTGTGTCTCCCTTCCGCCTCAAGGTGGCGCTCACACCGCACATCTCGGTGAGCCTGCCTCTAGCGTGCCTGTTACCCTGTTGAGCAGGGAACTTTGGTTTACTTTTCTTCCTGCAAGCTCCTCCAAGATGGAGCTGCTGTCTTCCTTGTCTTTGCGTCCACAGCATGTGGAGCACTGCTGCTTACTTAACAACTAACTGTTCACTAAAGCCTGTTGGTGTATGTTCTACTTTATTTATGGATGTGCAGAACCATGAGGGATTCTGCAGTTTGCACCCTGAATGCACAGAGCCTCTGGTTAACCCTGAGTCCACCCTTCCCTAGTGGGATGAGCACTGTCAGTCAGCTCACTTAGCCACCCTGAGGTCAGTTACCATCCTGAACAGAAGGGGTGACAGGACAGCACACTTCCAGCACAGCCCTGTGGAAAGAAGGACGGAGTAAAGACATAATGAGCACTTAGAAAATGCCCGGGCAGGGGACACACTATAGAAGTGCTCATTCTGGGTTTATCATCTATCTCCTCCCAACAGTGGCATGCATTAGAGGGAGATAGATGATAGAGTAAATGGCGTATACCCAGGATTTCGTAGCTGAGAGGAGAAAGGACAGCACATGTCACCTTGATAAATTTTCACCCTTGGACACTGGCAGGATTCTGGCTTCTCTTACTTTCCAGTGTCCCCAGGAGGCAGCACTAGGGGTTTCCCACATTCACAATCTGCTCCAGGGACACAGGGAGACTTGACAGGGTCTCCCTTTCAATTACCAGTAGTAAGAAATGCCACCTTTCTTGTTACCACTTTTCTCAGAACTGTGGTTTAGAGAAAACGCCTCCAACCGTGTGAATGGTGCCAGGCACTCTGTACCTATGACACCTCATGGGTACTGCTCACGCCCTGAGCTGGTCAGAGGAAACCGTGCCTTCGAGGCTCCTTTTATTCATCTTTAGTATTTATCCTGAGTTCTGTGCTACATGTTACAAATCACACCAAAGTTTCCCTGACTGAATTCAGACATTTTATTCAATCTTTTTAATATAATCTATGCCTTAAAAATTTTTATCTTTATCACTCATGTAAGTGTTTGTATTTCCTTCAGAATCTCCACGTGAAGTGTAAGAATGATGGAATAAATGATTCTCAAGTTCTATGGCAGCTCTAATTTTGTCAGTCCATAGACACTTCTAAGGGACACCAGAGATACCAAGTCTGTGTCCTTGATGTAACGGTTGTGAACCCACTGCCAACATCATCAAGAAATAGAAGTAAAAGTCAAGGGAGGCCAAGTGGCCCTTCTGTGGAATAAATAAATGCCATGGGACCAAGGAGAAGGAAGCCTGGGTTTGCAGGAAGTGTGATGCTTTTGTCTGCCAAATTCTTTTATGGAATATATCTTTATATTTAAAAAAAAAAAACAAACCACAGACATCTTTGGGTTAAACGAATGAAGCTGAATGCAGCGAAAGGTGGAGTGAACAATTGGCCTTAAACTGGAATGTTTATGACGTGAAGGCATCTGTGTGTGTTTGGCGAAGGATTAAGAGGAGGGAAATGGTACGGCAGGGTTTTCCCAAAAAGGGGAGGAGCTGCATATAGCTGGGAACCCAAACACCAAGTCTGCAGATATTTCCGCAGCAAAGAACAAAGTGGGACTTTTGTCAAGCAACTTACCATTCTTCTGCCTTAGCAGACAGCAGAGGGGTCCAGGCTACACACACATTCTCCTAACGAGTAAATGAAGCAGTCACATTCCAGGAAAGCCAAGTGTTTAAGCTCTATCATCCAGACCCTGGTGACAGGACCGAATCCAACCCATCACTGCTGTGCTTTGCAGCACCAGCTCCACACATGTCACCAAGGAGGGGACAGGAGGTTCCACCCAGAACAAGGACAACTAGACATTTTCTCGGTTTTGCAGCCACTATTTGAATGGCTCTAGGCTGGTCCTAGAAGCCTATCCACTCATAACCTGAGAACGGTTAGGTACCCAGGAGCCCATGGCTTTGCATCTCCTTTGATACACCTGTTCACGTGTCCCAAAATTATACCGTCTGATATTTGGGACCAGGAAGGGAAGATTCTCCATTGTGATGATACTGTTACAGTGGTCCCCCCTTTCCCAGGTTTTCAATTTCGGTATTACAGTTACCCCCATCATCCTCGGTCCAAAAATGTTAAGTAAACAATTCCAGAAAGAAACAATTCGCTGATTTTAAATTGTGCACAGTTCTGAATAGTGTGATAAAATCTTGCATCATCCACTCCCCCCTGCCCAGAACATGAATTAATCCTCTGTCCAGCACATCCATGCCAGTCATGTGGTTGTCTCTGTTATCAGAGCCACGGTATCACAGGGCTTGCATTCAAGTAATCCTTGTTTTACTTAACAGTGGCTCCAAAGTGAGAGAGTAGTGATGCTGGCAAATCAGACACTCTTTTTTTTATCTTTTGTCTTTTTAGAGCAGCATCCGTGGCACATGGAGGTTCCCAGGCTAGGGGTCTAATTGGAGCTATAGCTGCTGGCCTACGCCAGAGCGCCACAGCAATGCTAGATCTGAGCTGTTTCTGTGATCTACACCACAGCTCACGGCAACACCGGATCCTTAACCCATTGAGCAAGGCCAGGGATTGAATCCGCAACCTCATGGTTTCTAGTCTGATTCGTTTCTGCTGCGCCACAATGGGAACTCCAAATCACTCTTATTGTGTCTAATTTTTATATTATGGCCACATCCACAGTATACGGAGGTGCCTGGGCCAGGGATTGAATCTGAACTGCACCTGCAATGTGGGATCCTTTATCCTACTATGCCCTGTTGGGGATCATGCTGGTGCCTCTATAGCAACCCAAGCCACTGCAATTGGATTCTTAACCTGCTGAGCCACAGCAGAATTCCAGTGCCTAATTTATAAATCAGACTTTATTATAAGTATGTATGTATAGGATCAAACATAGTGTATGGAGGGTTCAAGACATCCACAGTTTAGGCATCCACTGGGAGTTGGGACGTATCTCCCCCTACCCTGATAAGAGAGGGGCTACCAAATCATTTTCTTCTCCTTCAAAATCACTTAATGGACAATGGACAATGTACTTAATTTACCTTATTTATATACCTCAACTTTGAAATGTGTGATAATTTGATGACTAGATTAAAATTCTACTTGGCAAATATTTTGGGAAGAAAGTTCTCAATGAGAATATCATCATTTGAAATTTGGGAGGAAGGAGCAGTCAAAAGTCCTTTAGGAGATAAAAAGATAAGGTAAAATATGCTTCTCTAAATTATTATGAACTTCTCTTATTTATTACATAAAATTCAGCGACACTACAACAAGTACAACAAGGCAATTTCTCACCTTCCTTCTAGAGCCTTTAATAAATTTAATGTAACATAATTTTTTTTTGTCTTTTTGTTGTTGTTGTTGTTGTTGTTGTTGCTATTTCTTGGGCCGCTCCCCCGGCATATGGAGGTTCCCAGGCTAGGGGTTGAATTGGAGCTGTAGCCACCGGCCTACACCAGAGCCACAGCAACGCGGGATCCGAGCTGCGTCTGCGACCTACACCACAGCTCACGGCAACGCCGGATCGTTAACCCACTGAGCAAGGGCAGGGACCAAACCCGCAACCTCATGGTTCCTAGTCGGGTTCGTTAACCACTGCGCCACGATGGGAACTCCTAATGTAACATAATATTTTAAAATAATATCTGGAATGAAATTCTATATCCTCCCCTCAATGATTATGAGTTAGTGAAGAATAACTCCAAGAAAATGCTGTTTCCAGATATAGGTCAGATATCAGGGAAAAAATTCTCCAGTGTAAGGAGATAAACTATAGTCAGATAAATGGGCCCCTGTGATTATATGTAATAATATTCCTATGCTGAGCCATGACAAATACTACGTTTTATTTTATCACAAATTTAAATTTATTCTACTGTGTTAGTGTCTCCTTACAGCCTAGAATTTTTTTTTAGAAGGGTGAAATGTGCCTAAGTTTAAAAGAATAGCTATGTAGTAGGGAGAAGGAAGACGTGGTCATGCCAACAGAGAGTAGCCAAGAGCATTTTATAGAATTCAGGGTCAGTTTCATGTAGATACACCTTACACATTTTACTTGAAAAACTAAAAATCAGAGTCTATTAATGGTATTTTTAGTATTTCAGGTATATCGTTTAGCTTGAGAATCACTAAAACAGGAAATGAAGAGTTTTAAGTCACAGAAATGAATATAAGCCTGGGATTTGCTGGCTTTTTGAAACAGTTTTCCTTACAGCAGTCTTTATTCAAGAACCACTCATCAGAGAACAAAACTCACAACCAGGTTTTGATTTCTAAATTCCTTGATTCTGAGCAGAAACTAAGCAGAATGCATTGGGACATTGTGTGATAAAAACAGAGAAAGCATTCAAAGACTAATGGGATTGTCTCAAATGGACATGAAGATAGATTAAAGGGGCTCTCAAAGGCCAAATCTGGAGAAATTTGAATATTCTAAGGAAAATGAATCAACATTATATACATATTTTCTGAAGTCCATATTGATTTCCATAAAACACAATATTATACATCAACCATACATCAATAAAAATTTTCATAAAAGACATGAAAGGAAATTAATTGACCATAATTACTTGTGACTATTACACCAATTTTTTTTTTTGTCTTTTTAGGGCCACACCTGCAGCATATGGAAGTTCCCAAGCTAGGGGTTGAATTGGAGCTGTAGCTGCCAGCCTACACCACAGCCAGGATATGAGCTGCATCTTGACCTACATCTGGCAATGCCAGATCTTTAACCCACTGAGCAAGGCCAGGGGTTGAACCTGCATCCTCATGGATACTACTCAGGTTTGTTATTGCTGAGCCACGATGGGAACTCCCTATACCAACTTTTTATATTTAAAATAATAATTAAAGGAAAGTATTAGGTACTTAGCTTTTCAGAGTGAAATGTACTTCAGGTTAACCAAATAGTCATTGCTATCAAGGGAAAGTTCTTAAAAATCAGTGCCATCTATAATCACTTGGCAGTCCCCTAATGAAATCATTACTTCAGTTTAGGGACTAAAATGGAGCCCAAACCACCAGCTGAAATGTGGATGGGAAACTAGAGAAAAATGGCCCTTGGGCATCAAAAGGCACAGGACTAGCTGGCTGCAAAGGGCATGGGTGGCTCTGGCTGCTACCACCCATCAGACCAATCCTAGCAACAGAGTGCAAGGCAGCCAAACACTCTGTGGATTCCTCCTGTGATGTGTAGACAGCCCCCATGAAGTATTCTTGCTAAAGGGTTTAACCTCATCCAATTAAGGCTTTAGAGGAGTTCCCTTGTGGGGCAGTGGGTTAAGGATCTGGCAGGTTGAGGATTCAGCATTATCACTGTAGTGGCCGCTGGTACAGCCAAAGAAAGAAACAGAATGAACACCCATTAAGGCTTTAGATAAGTTTTAATTATTTTATCTTCTTCCAAAAGATAGAGATTGATTATAGTAATTAGCTGATATATTTTCATTATTAAAGAGAAAAACTATTATTTCTGATTTGCATGATAACCCTGAAAATAGCTGTTGTCCAGTTTTACAATTTAGAAAAATGAGTTAAGTCAATAGTTCAAGGCCATAAGGCCAATAGGAACCAGAACTAAAATTTGAACTTGTATCTGTTTCCAAGGCATATGTACTCTCTTCTCCATGCCATATTATACCCTTGTAAGTCTAGTAACACCCTTACTTTCTAATCTATGGGTTTATTATACAGATGAAAATGAAATATTCACATTATTTTAAATTATTAAAATGAAACATTTATGTAATTGAAGAAAAAGAGAGGTAAAATAAATGGAAAAATAAAAGGTGCAATCACTACGATTAGAAAAGCTCCTAGATTTAAGATCAAGGGAATCTTATTCCCATGATCTATCTTTGTTGATTTGATGAAAGAAATAAGTTATAGCAGTAATTATACTAGGGATATTAATAGAATCAATTATACTTATGCAGATTTTTATCTCTGATTAAACAAAATAATTCTTCCAAGATGCACTGAGTTTGGTGTCCTTTTTCCTGCCAAGATTAAGTGTACTTTAGGTACTAGTAGAGATGAAAGTATAACTACTTTTGAGATGTACAGTAACAAAATCATAAATTTCCAACTTAGCATCTTTACAAGGAGCAAATGTAAAAGTTCTAGCTCATTCCCATAATTGCTTTTTTCCACAAGAAAAAAAATTTTTTTTTTTACAGAATTGGAAACAAAAAAAGAGAAAGAAGTTGTCCATCGCTGAATAATTAAACATTTACTCTACTTTCCCACATGAATTTTAAAAGCTTGATTATTTGTTTTTCAGTACTGATTAGCACCAAAGGACTGATTATGGCACAATCATTGGTCACCAGCATCCGGACACCTTGATGAAAGTAGTCATCATTCAATCCACCATGTTTAGGGAGAGAAATGATATAATCCAAAAAGTACATGAATACAAAGAAACTCATGATGAGCAGACTGCTCTATGTGGTTTTTTTCTGGGGATGCTTTTGGAGAAATCTTGGTGCTGGGGTAGCCTCCTATGCTGATACAAGAGAATCACCATGTATCCACTTGCGAGGGCCATGAGCCCTATATGGGGACATTCCAGAATATCCCCAGGGTGGAAAATATGTACCCAAGGAAGTAACTCGTGTGCAAAGTGAACAGGATTTGGTGACAAACAGAAGATGGGCTGAGGTAGCATTCCTCATTGCAATGGTGGAGATTAAGTAGTGAGTACTAACGGACATACTGAAGACCCAGAGGAGGATAAAGCAACACCGATTACGATTTATGTTTAAACTCTACCAAGCAGGAGCTTTGGGGCTGAGGGTGAGGGTCTGGAGGACACTCAGCAGGCAGGTGGTACAAATGGAGAGACCCTTTCCCAAACTGTACAAGCAGAGAACTCATTTTTATTTGATAATACTAAAAAAATTCTGAGAACCAAGAACCCCCTGGTTGGCAGCATCACTATGTGAATTAGGGCCAAGTGACCTGTCGTCAAGTCAATGGGCTCGGGCCTGTGTTTAAGAAGGAAGGTATGGATACGGAAGAGGAGAAGGATGATATTGGCTGATATCTCATGACAACTGGAGAAAAGGGCATTACTACAGTAATAAAAATGTACTGTTTTGTTCTCATTCATCATTCTGGTGAAAAGAAGCATATATAAATATTATGGAGAAAAACAAGGTAAATCATGACAAATACAACCACTTTCATCAGTCTCAATGAACCCTACTGGCTACTATCAAAATACGCAGATTAATCATGATGCATTCTTTTTCCTCCTTCAATCCTGAAGCCCAGCATCCTCTATTTATCTCATTTTTGAGTTTTTCAGGGGCAGGACAATGCTTTATTTGCTTTAGATCTGCGGCAATCTGATAAAATGCTCAGTATGCAGCAAGAGCTCCACAATTCAGGGTGAATATAAGGGAGGAGGATCACAGAAAAGCTGAAAGTAAGATCCTCCCAAGCAAAGAGCATCAGCAGTGCAGCAATGCACACAGTTATATTTTCTTAGTGCTGTCTTCATTCTGGTTTATTTACTGCCTGACCAAAGAATGTTAATATCTTAACAGACGTAATGTTAAGAAGTGTGAGCTATGAAATCAGACTGCTTGTACTTAAATACGTCATCTGACATTTACTAAAGGTATGACCTGTACTTAACAAATCTAAGCCCCAGTTATCTCATCTGTACAATACGGTCTTATTGTCTCCATCAAAGAGATATTTTGAGTGTAAAAAGATTACGTATACATACCAAACATGGAAGTGTTTTTGGCACACAACAATCTATAAAACGTTAGCTATTGCTTTTATTATGTAGTTCCTCATATATATGTGACTTTGGAAAGTTATTGCCTTTCTCTTAACTTCCCAAGATATCCCTAACTTAAACAGAGAGGTGAACAGCTACCAAATTAGTGGTCTCCTTTTAACCATCTCTGTTGACAGGAATATGATGGAATTTTAGGTCTTCTCTCTGAATACGTCAAGATTTATTTTACATACTTTGGATGATCATACCAGAAAAAAAAAACGAGTCTCAGCAGGCAAAAGAGAATTATCAATCATTAGCAGGACTATGTTACAAATTTTCTTTTCTTTCCATTCTTATGAATTTGGGATCAGGCAGAAATTATAACCACAATTTAAATAGTTTTCGACTCATTGTGTTTTACTGTCTTAATCAGAAGACAGGATTTTTATCCCAAACCTTGAAAGCTGACTCTCCATGGAAGTCCAAGCTTCAAGTCTCCTGAAAGAAGGTGTTGATACTTTCCAGAGTCAATATTATACTAGGGCCTAAGTGTAAATATTATACTAGGAAATTTGGTGATGACATACTCATGGACTATTTCCCTGTGGAATGCAGGTATTTACTTTATTTCAGGTTTAATTCAAGTCTTTTAAACATGAGTTACATAATATTGCATATTGGGTCCAGTTATATATTTGCACAGTTTTATCATCTGAAAATCAAATATAAAGCTAAATTATTTTCACAGCTACTAAATATATTGTGGTTCTATAATGTCAGTCACTAAGGGGTTTTAGAAACATCAAGCAGCCATGACCATTTATGCATTTGAAGCTTAATTGGATAAATGGTCAAAAGCCTTTGCAAAAGTTTTATGTCTAAAATAGAAGTTCACTAGTAGCATTAGAAAAGTTAATCTTTTCCGTATTATAGATGAAGGTAGTGAGATACTTCCTCCATTCACACATTCAGAAATTGTTGATTTACTCCCTTTATATGCCCATGAGAAAGAAGAGAAAAATATTAACATAATGGCCCACCTGTCGCTAAGCTTTATGGGCCACACACTATTATTAAGCACATAGCCCTGATGGTCCCTGTCTTCTATGTAGTTATAAATGGCATGTACTTTGTTTATAGGCATCAACTTCATGTAAGTTATAGTATACGGACAATATTTTAAGAATAGCATTAAATAGACATATAGTATAATAACATTTTAAAAGGTAATAATTTAAAAGAATGAGTTAAAACGGAAATTATAAATTTGCCTTCTATCATGTTATTGCTATGAAATATAGGCTTTACTTTAATTCAGTTTAACTCAATAAAAAAATACAAACACATAGAGTTGTAAAACTAGTCATCTGTAAATTAAGGTCATAGGACTACTTTTTTTTCAGTGTCTATGTAGGGAACTGCTGCCTACAAACATAAATGTTTAAGGAAAGGTAGGAGTATGCAGATGCCATGAATTTGAAATAAAATTCAAGAAATCATGATTTAGGTGGTCATTGCTTTAAAACAATTGAAAAATTTTATTTTCTATAGGAGAAATTCCCCAGGAAAATCTGGAAAGCTTTATCTCTTTTTCTTCCAAAATACTGCTCAATAAAAGTGACATCTTTGATGTATTCATGAGGACCCACTTATATGTGTTCATGTGCTGTGACAGGAGAGACAGCAGGAAATACATGTTTAATTATTCATCTATCTCCAAATTCAGTTGTATCTGTCTGGTACAACTGTATCAGAACACCCTCTGAATATCTATCTCTGTATTGGTATTATAAGGAGCTATATAGATAGTTCTATGCTAATATATCATCATATTAGAAAATATTCTGAAGAATATGAAATTTCATTAAAACAAGCTGAAATTAATTATATTAGCATGTTCTCTCACACCATACTTTATTACACTCACCACCTGAATTGTACACCAATGTTTAGGAAAGCAGGGTAACAGAAGACAAACCCTTTGCCATCAGCATGGTGATCTGGAGGACCTGCCTCAAAGAGAGCTCTGAGGAGTGTTGATGCTGAGATGGTACCTGGCCCCTAAATGGACCAGGCACAAAAATAGCACTCTACACACTGGAGGAAAACAGATGCCCTCAAAGTGACTTTGATGTTCTGGTCATAATGATGTAAATCACAGAGAAAATAATACGGCAGAATATTCTAAAATAGGTCATATTTGGAAAGGCCACATTGTAAAAAAAGAAGAAGAAGAAGAAGGAGAAAGGATAAGTAGGTGGCTTAGGGCAAAAAAACCCATACATGGAATAAAAAATGTCAACTAGAAATTGGAGCATTCTCTTTGAAAAGCTACAACCAGGAGATCTTAGGGCTGATAGTGGAGTTAAGACTCCCTTTAATATCCTGGTTAAGCAAGCAATCACATTAGGCATTCTGCATTCTGCAATTACCCAAGTCATAGGTCACAGGGGATACACAATATCATCGAATGGGCCACAATCTTACGGTCCCTGCACTCAATCCAGTGGTCATAAGAGAAGTGGAGAGCATGATGGAAAGAAGAAATCCCCCACCAGACCTCAGTGTGAGTTTGGGTGTTTAAGATCTTGGGAGTAGGACTGATTACAGGGTGAAGGGAAGGAAGCACAGACAGCATTAATTCAAAAATTTTAAATGAAAACAGAGACATTTCTTCATAAGAAAACATGTCATTTTGTAGGAATATGAGGTTAAACTCTCTTTCGAGCCTATGTTTTGAACATAGGAACTCATTTCCTTCCAAAGAACTTGAAATTATTTCCATGTAAATATTTATTTTTTTAAACTGCCCAGGTGGTGGAGGCACTTATTACAAATTAACTTATGAAGATGAGATAAGCAAAACTGTGTACATTTAATGAAAATCTAGAGTTAAAATTATCCCTTCCTTGATGAATGTGAATATGAATTAGTAAGCTTTTAGTATAAAATAATGTTCCTAGCATTCAAGGAAAGCTCTATCAAAATATTAGCTGTACATGTGCTATAGGAACAGATTTCAGGAATAACATGTGACAAGGAATATCCTTTGTAAAAATGGTTTGGAAAAGCCTCCAAACAAAAGGTGTATTACAGTATTCAATGTTAAAAAGAGAAAGAAAACAGCCCAGAGGAAGGGGGAGAATCAGATTTCCAGAGATACCATTGTAAATCAACTATAATAAAAAAAATAAAATACAAAAAATAAAAAATAATAATGAGTTTGGATCTTTACCTCACATCATATATAAATGTTAACTCAAAATGGATAAAAGACCTAAATGTAAAAGCTAAAACTAATAAAATTCATAAAAGAAAAACATAGTAGTAAATTCTCATGACCTTGAACTTGGCATTGGATTCTTAGATATAACACCAAAGCATGGAGAACAAAAGAAACATAGATGCATTGTGGATCAAAGGACACTATTGAGAAAATGAAAAGAAAACCCATGTAATCAGAGAAAATTTCTAAATAATACATATAAATAATTAGTAGTCATAATTCATAAATAACTCTTACAATTCATTTACAAAAGGACAACCTAATTCAAAAATGGGCCAAATTAATCTGAATAGATATTTCTCCAAAGAAGTTATATAATATCTTTCATAGCCAATAATGCATGAATAGATGTTTTTATCATTAGTCATTGAGGAAATGCAAATAAAAACCACAATTTAAATATACACGAGTATTTTTTTTGTCTTTTTGTCTTTTGTTGTTGTTGTTGTTGTTGTTGCTATTTCTTGGGCCGCTCCCCCGGCATATGGAGGTTCCCAGGCTAGGGGTTGAATCAGAGCTGTAGCCACCGGCCTACGCCAGAGCCACAGCAACGCGGGATCCGAGCCGCGTCTGCAACCTACACCACAGCTCATGGCAACGCCGGATTGTTAACCCACTGAGCAAGGGCAGGGACCGAACCCGCAACCTCATGGTTCCTAGTCGGATTCGTTAACCACTGAGCCACGACGGGAACTCCACGAGTATATTTTTAAAAAGAGAAAATAATAAGTGTTAGTGAAGATGTGGAGAAACTGGAAAGATCACACATTACGGAGTGAATGTAACATGTGCAAACATTCTGTAAAAGTTTGTCACTTCCCCAAAACGTTAAACAGACTTACCATATGACCCAGAAATTTCAATCCTAAAATTATGCACCCCAAATTGAAAACAGATGTTCAAACAGCTTTATACATGAATGTTTTTATCAGCATCATTGACAGTAATCAAGAGTACTCAAAGGGTAGTCAAATGTTCACCAACTGATTCATGGATAAATGAAATGCCGAATATATATGTACAATGTAATGTTACTCAACCATAGTAAGGAATGAAGTATTGATACAAGCTACAATGTGTATGAACGTTGCAAACATTACAGTAAATGAAAGAAGCCAGACAAAGGGCCGCATATTGTATGTTTCCATTTGTATTTATAGTTTTGCATTTTACATTTAGCCTCATGATCCATTTTGAGTTAATTGTGAAGAGCATAGGGGTCTATATCTAGTTTCTTTTTTCTTTCTTTCTTTTCTTTTTCTCTTTTTTTTTTTTTTTTGCATGTGATGTCCTGTTTTGCCAGCATCACATGTTGAAAATATTACCTTTTCTCCACTCATTGCCTTTGCTTCGGTCAAACATGAGTTAACTATATTTGTGTGGGTCTACTTTCAGCCTCTCTATTCTGTTCTATTGATCTATTTGCCTATTCTTTTGCCAGAGAATGTTTTGCCTATGTTCTCTTCCAGGAGTTTGATGGTGTCTTGCTTTATGTTTAAGTCTTTAAGCCATTTTGAGTTTATTTTTGTGCATGGTGTGAGGGTGTGTTCTAGTTTCATTGATTTACATGTGGCTGTCCAGCTTTCCCAGCACCACTTGCTAAAGAGACTGTTTTTTCCCATTCCAACTTCGTTATTTTACATGTGGGATCCACTTGTCCCAATTGTTGAAGAAATTATTCTTTCTACTTTGAACACACTTGATACATTTATCAAAATAACTGACTTTACATGGTCATAGGTTTATTTCTGTACTCTCAACTCTATTCCATTGCTTTGTATGTCTATCCTTATGCCAGCACCAGATGTTTTGATTACTGAAGCTTTGTAAGCTACATTAATTTCAGATAAAGCTGACCTCAGAGCAAGAAAAATTATTAGTGATAAAGAGGTTAATTACAAAATGATGACAGGGTCAATTCTCCAGAAGGCATAACATTTCTTACAGTGTATGTACCTAACAACAGAGCATCAAAATACATGAGATGAAAACTGACAGAACAGCAAGGAGAAATCAGAAAGGAAAAGGAAAAATTTGAAAAACTTCTAGATGATAACACAGGAGAAAATCTAGGTGCCTTGGATTTGGTGATGAGTTTTTAGATAAAATACCAAAAACATAATCCATGAAAGAGCAAAGTGATAAGTTGGACTTAATTAAAATAAAAAATGAATGCTCTGCAAAAGACACCAGTATGAGAATGAAAATACAAGCCACAAACCAGAAAAAAAATTTGCAAAACATATATCTGATAAAAAAAACTTGTATCCAAAACATATACACACAAAACCTCTTAAAATTCAGCAATGAGAAGACAAACCAATTAAATAATAGGAGAAAAGAAAAGTGAAAACGTCATCAAAATGATTGAGTAGGTAGCTGTAAGGGCCTTTCCCTTCAGAGAAATGATGAAAAATCAAGCAAAACCCTTCAGAATTAACTTTATCTGAACTCTGTAAAAATAATCAGAGGTGTACAGCAACCGAGTAACGTCTGAATCAAGAGAAAGACAACTTAAAACCATAGAAAAGCTTTGAAGCATTTTTACCTGGCACTGTCCCATTCCCCTCCACAGCTCAGTTTTGGTCTTTTAGATGAAGCCCATGTCTCTAGGGTAGAAGCAGAGCAACTTTCTTCTCAGAAAATAATCGGTGTTGTTTGACCTGCCTGAGTGCTGCCTCAAAGACAGTAAGGTATATACCTTTGTTTCATCTAATTCAGAACTCACTCAGAGAGGGTCCAGATTAACAGAGCCTGTATGTGCGAAAGGACAGATATTGGACGTACAAGACAAAGACTTTAAATAAACTATTTTAAATACTCTCAAAAAGCTAAATAAAGTAGACTGAGACAAAGAAGTAAAAAACAAAAAATAGGAGGATGAAAGAGAATATCAAAAAGGAGATAGATATAAAAAGGAACCAAATATTAGGACAAAAATATAGTAACTGAAATCACAAATTCTCTAGAGCGTTTCTGTAGCAGATTTGAACAGCCAGGAGAATCAGCAAATGTAAAGATAGGTCAACTGAAAATATCCAGTCTGAGGAGCACAAAAGAAAAATAATAAATAAAGTGAACAGAGCCTCCAAAACTTGTGCAATATCACCAAAGTTTTACCAGCATACACATAATGGGAGCCCAAGAAGGAGAAGAGATAAAGAAGCAGAAAAACCATTTTAAAAAATGGTCAAAAAGTCTCGCATTTAATGGAAGACATAAATATCTGTATCTAAAGAGCACAACAAACTCCAAGTAAAATAAATTCAAATACATATATATATATATATATATATATAAAATGAGACACGTTATAATCAAACTGTAACAAAGACAAAAACAAAGAGACTATCTTGCAAAGAGCAAGAGTAAAGCAATTCATCATGTAAAGTGATCTTTAATAAGATTAACAGCCAATTTCTTTCTTTTTTTTTCCCTGGCCACCCCGAAAGGGCATATGGAGTTCCCAGGCCAGGGATCAGACCCAAGTTGTAACTGTAACCTATGCTGCAGCTGTGGCAACTCGGGATCCTTTAACCCACTGTGCCCAGCCAGGGATTGAACCTGCATCCTGGCACTGTAGAGATGCTGTGGATTTTGTTGAGCCATAGGAGGAACTCTTATTAACAGCCAATTTCTCATTTAAAAAAACAACATTTATGCCAGAAGATGCAAGTTCCTCTATTTCCTCTGCTCCCTTAGGCATGTTATGACTACTTAAGTGCTAAAAGAAATGTCAAAATGTCAACCAAGAATTACATATGCTATAAGCCATTCTTCAAATGAAGGAGAGATTAGACATCTACAGCTAAGCAAAGGCCGAGGGAATCCACTGCTAGAAGAGTTGCCCTACAAGAAGTGCTACAGGAAGTCCTTCATGCTGAAACAAAAAGATGCTATATAGTGTCTCAAAGAAATATGAACAAATAAAGACATCCAGTAAAGGTAACACATAGGTAAGGGTAAAAGCAAGTATTTATAATTTTGATTTCCTACATGGCTTAAAAGATAAATGTATAAGTCAGTAATTATAAATCTATGTTAAGGGACACACAGTGTATAAATGTAAAACCTGTAACAATAATAACAGAAAGGGGAAAGGGGAGTCTGTATAGAAGCAAAGTTTTATATAATACTGAAGCTAAACTGGTGCTAATTTACACTTTGTTGTTCTAAATTTAGGATGCTAATTGTAATCCCCACAGCAACTAAAGAAAATTAATTGATTAATTAATTTTTATTTATTTTTTGCTTTTTAGGGCTGCAGCCATGGCATGTAGAAGTTCCCAGGCTAGGGGTCGAATTGGAGCTATAGCTACTGGCCTACACCACAGCCAAACCAACGCCAGATCCAAGCCACATCTGCAACCTATACCACAGCTCACAGCAACACCAGATCCTTAACCCACTGAGCAAGGCCAGGGATCAAACCTTCATCCTCACGGATGCTTAGTCAGATTCATTAACCACTGAGACATGATGGGAACTCCAAGAAAATTATTTTAAAAGGCAGAAAGAAAGTTAGAAAAGAATAAAAAATGAATACTACCAAAAGAATCAAACACAGAAGAGGCCATAATTAAGGAAACAATAAATAAAAACGGTATACATATAGAAAACTACAGAAAAGTGGCAGAAATAAGTCTTCCCTAATCAGTAATTTCTCTAAAAGTGAATGGATTAAACTCTCTAATCGAAAAGCCAAGATGTAGAATAATGGATTTTAAAAATGTGATCCAATCATATGCTATTTACAAGAGACTCACTTATATCCCAAAATACAAGTAGGTTGAAAGTGACATGATGAAAAAAAAATTTGTGCAAATAGTAATCAAAAGGAATTTGAGGTGGCTAAACTAACATCAGACAAAATAAAGTAAAAAATTGTCAATAGAGACAAATAAGGACATTACATATTGATAAAAGGATCCATTCACCAAAAAAGATATAACAATAATATTACCACCTAAAAAACAGAGCCCTAGAATATCTGAAGTAAACACTGACAGAATTGAAGGGACAAATAGACAATTTTACAATAAGAGCTAGAGACTTAAGTACTGCATTTTTAATAATGGATAGAACATCAATGCAGAAAAATTGATAAGGAAATAAAGGGATTGAACACTATGAACCAACTAGACCTAACAAAAGCCATTGATGCAATGCTCCAGGCAATCACAGCACGCTACATGCTCTTCTCAATGAACACTCTCCAGCATGCAGCAGGGCACAAAACAAGACTCAGTACATTTTAAAAGACTGAAATCAGGGAGTTCCTGTTGTGGCGCAGCGGAATGAATCCAACAAGGAACTATGAGGTTGCAGGTTTGATCCCTGGCCTCACTCAGTGGGTTAAGGATCTGGCGCTGCCATGAGCTGTGGTGTATGTCGAAGATGAGGCTCGGATCTGGTGTTGCTGTGGCTGTGGCTGTGGCGTAGACTAGCAGCTACAGCTCCAATTAGACCCCTAGCCTGGGATTCTCCATATGCCTTGGGTGTGGTCCTAGAGAAGACAAGATGAAGACAAAGATGAAGAAGAAGAAAAAGAAGACTGAAATCATGCAGAGTATCACTACCTATCACAAAGGGATAAAGCTAGAAATCAATAATAGAAGGAAAACACAAAAATCAACAAGCATTTAAATTAGCCAATGGGTCAGAAAAGAAATCACAAGGGATGTTGGAAAAATACTTTGACATGAATGAGAATGAAAACACAAGAACTCAAAACTTATTGGATGCACAGAAGGCAATACACAGAGGGAAATGTATAACTTCAAAGTCTACATTAAAGGAAGATAGAACTCAAATTAATAACCTAACTTTATATAGTAAGGACTGTGAAAAAGAAAAGAAAACCAAACCCAAATCTAGCAGGAAAAAATGGAAATAATGAAGATTAGAGTGCAAATAAAATAGAGAAAACCACTTTTGCTCTGTGAAAGATACTGCTCTATAAGAGATGAAAAGACAAGCTGAGTGGGAAAATATTTTCAAAATACACATCCAACAAAGGACTAATGTCTAGAAGATAACAACAAACTCTAAATACTCAACAGTAAAAACAATTTAAAAATCTAAGCTGAAACAAAAGACATGAAAAAATCTATTACTGAAAAGGATATACACATAAGCACATGGAAAGATATTCAACATCACTGGCTATTAGGGAAATGCTAATTAAAAATCATAATATGATATTATTACACATTTCTCACAATGGCTAAACTTGAAAACTAGTGACAATTCCAAATGCTGGTAAGGATGTAGAAAACTGAATCATTTGTACATTAAGTGGAAATATCAAATATTACCTCCACTCTTGAAAACCAGTTTGGCAGTTTTATAAAGAATTAAACACACAACTAAAAGACTACCATAGACATGAAACTGCATGTCTGGTTATCTACCCCAGTGAAATATGAAAATAGCTTCATACAAAAACCTATGGACAAGCATTTATAACACCTTTATTGTAATATTCCAAAACTACAAACAACCAATATGTGATTTAAAAGATGGATGGTGAAACACAACAGTGAAAAAGAATAAACTACTGCCACATGGAATGACCTGTACAAATCTCTAAAAAATTATGCTGAGTGAAGAAAGCCAATCTCAACAGGTGACAACTGTATGATTCTCTTTATATAAGATCCTTGAAATGAGAAAATTAGAGAAATGGAGAACAGATAAGTGGTTCCCAAGAAGTAATAAGATGTGGGAGCACAAGCTAAGTATGGTAATAGAAATATTTTCTATCTTGACTGTGTCAACGGCAACATGCTGGTTCTGACATTGTCCTATAGCTTGATTGATGTTACTATGGGGGAATCCAGATAAAGGGCTCATAGAGTTCATAGTCCTTGTTTATTATTTTTCAGAAATACATATGAATATACAATTAATTCAAAATAAAATGTCTATAAAGAAAATGCATCTATTCAGATAGCACAGCCTCATCACTGAGGTACCAAGGCTATATTTCCCATAAGGTATCAACACCTGTGAATTACTCAAATTGGGTTAGGTTTGACACACACCCTATAGAGTCCTACCTTCCACATAGAAGGTTACTTCCTAGTCCCCTAGAAACATAAAGGTTTATGGTGCTTTTCATGAAGTCAATAGTCTCAGTCGTTGATACGTAGCCTAGCCAGGCATGTAAATTTTTATTTTGCTGATTATTTAAATATCTTTTAAAAAATTGCGGTATAGGAATTTTCGTTGTGGCTCAGTGGGTTAAGGACCTGGCATTGCCTGTGTAGCTGATGTGGCTCTGATCTGGTGTTGCTATGGCCATGGCATAGGCCTCAGATGCAGCTCCGATTTGACCCCTAGCTCAGGAACTTCGATATGCTGCAGGTGCGGCCATAAAAGGAAAAAATAAATACATAAAAATTATGGTATAATTGATATATATATATCTTTAATTCTTGCGGCAGAAACTTTTGTCTCCTTTCTGGTTGCCTTGCTAATGAATTTAATAAAAATGTTGAGAGTTGCTCTACATTAAGGTGTGAGATATTTTTCCTTTCCTAGAATGTTGACATTTGAAGCCTCAGGTTTTCCTCTATTGCCAGAAATCCTTTAGGTCCGCACCACCCTGGTCCAGCATGATGGGTTTCTCATTTGTGTCCCTAGAGGGCTCAGGGTTTGGACCTCTCAGAACCTCAGTCACAGAATGTAAAATGTCCGTAGTTCCTGGCAGAGACCTATCTTATCTCAGAAGGGGTCTGGATCATCAACATGCAGGGGGTGCATGTTTATACCACATTTGAGGCCACTTTAGAGATTCCTGAGCGTGAAAAGAAATTGTAAAGGTTTTGCAGCCTTCACCTGTGGCCATAGAGGGTATTTTTATATCTTATTTAACATGAGTGAGAGCTTGAACCTGTGAGCCTGGGAGTCATGGCCCACAAAACCAGTGTTACCTGGGAACCATGTGTTCTGTCTGAGAACTGACCCAGGGGTGAGGGGCCATCACATCTGATGGAGAGAGGACAGGCAGAGCCACTGTGAGCTCAAAGGAGGTGCCAGGAGGCTCTTGCCTAGACAGTGGCATTGCTGAGTCTGAAACGCAATTGTACTAAGTTGATCCTCAGCTCAAGTGAAATAACAATATTTTCCACCATAACGTGGCCCCTCTGATAACCACAGGGAACTGACAGACACCTTTGGAGCACAGCTCTTCCCAGATCATTGTTTTCCAAGAGAGAATAAAGTTAAGAGACAAGTAAAATGTTCTGCTGGGGATGCTGTCGTTCTGTCTCCCCAGCTGGGATCTTATCACTTTTCTACAGACACTAAAATTGCAGGCCTGCAAAGAGGTGAGCTCATGACCTCCTTGCCCTAAAGCTGTGCAGGTTCCTCTCACAGGCACAGATCACCCGACCTGTCCGTCTGGGTAAGCGCCTCTTTATTCCACTCACTTAGAATGAGAGCGAGGATGGGGCCTCTGCAGGTGGTGGACAGAGGAAAACTGGGCCTAACGGTGAGGTTTTTGGTAGCCTCAGGTTATCCATTCAGTCCACAGCTCAGAGGACTCTTACCTCTAGAATATGCCATGGGGATGTCTTCTTAGCATATTTATCCTTTAATTTGGCAACTCATAAAACTTAGTTGATTTTTTATACGAAATAATTAATTTTAGGTTCCCATTTATTTCTCTGAATAAAATGAATTTCACTTACTTGCAAGTATTAATTTACTTGTACATATATATTATATTATCCAGTCATTTTAGGAAAAATGAAAATTCATATTCATATTCACATTCATCACCCTGGATGATTAGTATTAATTTCAAGTTTTCCTTAATTATACACAGGTCTGTTTGTTTGTTTCTTTTTTTTTTTTGCTTTTTAGGGCTGTACCTACAGCATGCAGAGGGGTCCAATCAGAGCTACAGTCACTGACCTATGCCACAGCAACGCTACATCACAGTTCACCACAACACCAGATCTTTAACCCACTGAGTAAGGCCAGGGATCGAACTCAGAACCTCATGGTTACTAGCCGGATTTGTTTCCATGGCACCATGACGGGAACTCCCTGTTTCATCTTTTTAAAAAGTAATTAGAACTACTAATTTTAAAGTGCCTACTAGAAGTCTGTGTAATTAAAGAACAAATTCATACAAAGTAATAATTTTTAATTATTTACAAGGAAATGAGGGGGTTTTGTTCATAGCATCACCTTAAAAAGGAGTTTAACCTCACCTTCCCAAAAATATCTAACAGTAATGAAGATCTTTCTTATTACAGCTTTAATTTCACAAATTTCACATGAATGACGTCAGCACTTAAGCCTGTACTTTAATAGAAAATTTAAAAAGTAGTGATAATGGCTCTGCATCTACATTAAAAATGACACAAAACAGGGTGTTCCTGTTGTGTCTCAGTGGATTACGAATCTGACTTGTATCCATGAGAATGAGGGTTTGATCCCTGGCCTCGCTCAGGGAATTAAGGATCCAGTGTTGATGAGAGCTGTGGTGTAGGTCAAAGACGCAGCTCAGATCCCAAGTTGCTGTGGCTGTGGTGTAGGCCAGCAGCTACAGCTCCTATTCGACCCCTAACTTGGGAAATTCCATATGCCACAGGCGCAGCCCTAAAAAGCAAAACAAAAAAAGATGAAAAAACAAAAAACAAAGTGAGTAATTTTTCTGCTTGTCACCTAGGACATAAGAACATAATCTCTTGGAATTGGCAAGGAGAGAGAGTATTTGTGTCCATTTATTTATTTATTTTTGTATATTATTCCTTGTAACATACCTTTCCCCTTTTACTGATAATGGATGTGCCGGAACTCATTTGGTAAGGGGGGAAATTTAGGACTGGGTGAATTGCTTCTGGTCTTGAAGTCTGTGTATAGCTTTTACAGTATGTTTCCCAGGCTGTATGTTATAGCTTTGCACTTAGCGTGAAAAGATAAATGTGAACTAATTATATTTTCTTGTTACTAAGAAACAAAGAATAGAACAAAAAATAAAAACTGTTTAGCAAAAAAAACTAGACTTTGTTCTTACTTCATTACTGCACTGACCAGCAAAGAGATTCACAGCCAGGACTGTTGGGCTTCCCTGTACAGACAGCTCACATTTGTGATGAAGACCCTCAAGGCTTCCTGGTTTCTATACTTTGGAAAAATACCTTTTCTCCTCCCAAGTTTTCTCCAAACAGATTTAGAAGTCTTGGCACTATCGATTTCCCATGTGTAAGCAGGTAGTCTGCGTGGTCCTACACCCTCCTTAAAATGTGTGAACAATGGAGAATCCTCACTCGGGGGTTGGGAAACAGCTACGGCCATTACCCAGACGTGCCTTGTGTTTTCTTCATCTCCCAGAGTTTGTTCATTTCCCAACTGTCTGAGCACACAGCACAGGCATCCAGGTGGTGACGACTTGGCCCTCCCTCATGTGTCAGCCCTCTCCCCACAGCTCTCTTCATAGTTTCCCAAACACCCAGACCCAAGCCCACAGTATATGACCAATATCACTTGTTACACTTTCTCTCCACCTCTCTTCTGACTGCTGGCTCGAGGATTGGGACCTCAGCAATCTTCCCTAATGTGTGGTCCATTTAAGGAGAGCATGTATCATGTGATCATCCATGATTTGAGCAGGAGGACATACCTACCCTGATGTTTCCTCCGTCAGGGTATTAAAGGTAATCTTAACTGTGTTGCCTTTAGAGGGTACCCAGGCTTCACTAGTTTTAAAAAACTGTATTGAAGTCTGGTTGATTTACAATGTTATGTTAATTTCCACTGTACAGCAAAGTGACTCCTTTATAAGTATACACATATCCATTCTCACATAGGTTATCGCAAAATACTGAGTAGCTTCCCCCAGTGGGGACCTGCTGTAAAGCATAGGCTTCACCATTACCTGTAAGATTCCTGGAGCTGACTTTCAGAGTGAATGCTCACATTTCTATTTGACACTTCTTAACACTGTGTATGTTTTGCTTCCCTGAACTTCCCACTAGTCTTTCCTTCCTCTTTCACAATGTGGCCTCTCCAAATATGATCTCTTTCAGGATTTTCTTGCAGATTATTTTTTTCTGTGATTTATCTCATTATTTGCAGAACTTAAGTCTCTCTGAGCATAGCTTGTTTTCTCCAGTGTGTAAAATGAGATTTTTGTGCCTGGCACATGAGATGAGCCTTAGCATCTCAGCATCAACCATTCCTCAGAGTCTTATTTGAGGAAGGTCCACTGAGATCAGCCCACTGATGCCAAAGGGTTTCTCTTCTGCACCCAGTGGTGTGCAGTTCAGGTGAGCATGATGACGCATGGCTAAGAGAGGACACACTGAGGGAATATATTCAGCTTGCTTTACAAAAGATTCATATTCTCCAGAGTATGTTTTCTAATAAAAAATAATATATTAGCATAGGAATAGTTACATTTATTTCTTTATGATACTTTCCATTTTACAATATGTACATTATAAAACAGGTGTAACTGAAGTCTGTGTCTTAGTGATACAGTTGTTGTGAGCCACAAAATTTGAAGATGGCTGAATGATAAGAGTTATAATTTCTGTTGTCTCTCCTGGCACTTCATGGGGGGACATGAAGAGGTGCTCATGACTGCACCAAGAAGCAGACCCAGCACCTTCACAGCACCAAGCTTTCTCCAAAAGCACTCCCAAAATAAAGGGCCACCCAGACCATTCTGCTACTCATGGGTATCTTTGTGGTCATGTACTTCATGGATTGCATGCTCTCCTCCTTGATAATGGTGTGGTACAATGACCCAGTTCGTCTTAATGTCCAGATTCTTATGAGTAGTGACTACACCACCATCAGTCCCTTGCTGCTAATTAGCACAGAAAAACAAATAATCATGTTCTTAAAAGCATGTTGGGAGGGACAGTAATTGTTTAATTATTCAATGGTGGATAACTTCTCAATATGAGTGACATCACTGGCTTCCCAGTAAATATTTGTGGCATACATGATACGTACAGCTAATTAAGTTATATGGAGGCTTGCTTTTTCTGTTTAAACCTACTTACTTTGATACATGTTGATAAGTTCATAATAGATAACATAACTGCATCCTTATCTGAGATAATACAAGATTTTCATAGTTTTGATAGAGGGAAGCAAGAGCTGACCTGTGAGGTGGTTCTCACTTGTCATACCCTAGATTAGACCATGCTGTTATAGGCACTTGATGGCTTGTGATGCTCTTTAAGAAGCCAACAGTGACCTGTATTTAGCACAATATAGATATGTAAACATTTATATTCCCAGGTATATTAATTTTCTTGCTTAAAAGCCTCTTTCAAGTGGCTTAAATTTGTTTTCCTTTCTAGTTCTCATGCTAATAAAAATTTTGAAAAAAAAGTTCAGAGCTGTTCAAGATGCAGTTGTTTAAGGTTTCTGTATTCATACAGTGTTTACCTTTGAAGATTTGGGTTCATTCATGTCAGCTGAGTTTGGTAGCACAACACTGATCCATTGTGGTTTATTTCCATGATATTTTCTCTGAAGTGACAGTGTTGAATTTCTTCCTACCCTCAGTTATATACAGAATGCTGTGCCTGCCTCATGCAAAAGCTGTCCTCTATTTTCAGGTCTGTGCACATCAAGTGACTTGATGAAGTGTCTGTACTCATTAAAACCCTTAGTTACCTATTATGCTGTCTAGGGCAGGGAAGTCATCTTTGAAAAACACTTGCATAAACAAGAAGGGCCACTCCAGTGATTCTGCAAATACTGAAGGAAATAGACTCTAAAGTGATTTATCAGCTTTTCCCCACATGCATAAAACCATATGGGATATTTTACAGCTCCCATTTTTGTGTAAGTGAGAACTGTTAGGCTCACCTCACAATGATTTAAGGAGGATTAAGCAGGGCGCTATATCTAATGATCACAAATTTAGGGCTTAAATATGTTGGAATTATTTTTATGAAACATTACATAGTGGCTATAGGTGGTAAAGTTCATATTTAGTTTCTGCCTTCCAGTATGGTGTCTCAGTTTTTCTAGAATAAGCCTTTCTGATGGGTAATTTGTTTCTTTGGTTCTTTGCAGCTGACACTACTCAACCATTAGCAGAGATGATGACATATTACATATGTCTCAAAGATAAAAGTCTCCACTGCCCTGGCCACAGTGAGATTGAATGTACTTGACCTGACATAGGTCAAACAGATCCTACTCCAAAAGTACTCTTCCAGAAATAAGGGCAACATTCTCTTTCTTCTGGTTTTACAGAGCTTTTAAGAGTTCCTAAAAGTCCCAAAGCATCCATAATAGTTGTAATGGATTCTGTTTATAGTAACAACTGCATAACACATATCATAGAATTGATTATTTGGGGAGCATGGTGAGTGGGACACACCAAAAGGGGGAACTATTTGCATGATGATCAAAAGTTACACAATGAGGAGTTCCTGTTGTGGCTCAGCAGTAATGAACCCGTCTAGTATCCATGAGGAAGAGGGTTCGATCCCTGGCCCCACTCAGTGGGTTGAAGATCTGTCACTGACATAAACTGTGGTGTAGGCTGGCAGCTGCAGCTCTGATTCTACCCCTAGCCTTGGAACTTCCATATGCTGCAGGTATAGCCCTAAAAAGACTAAAAAAAAATTTACACAATGCTTGGAGACAATCAGGTTGAGAGCTGGGTACCTGAAGCAAGACTTAGGAGTTGCCAAAAATTGCAAATCAACATGTGCTCACAAAGAGTTCAGGAGATGAAAAGATAATATTCATAGACAGATGTTACCAGGTACAAAATATTCACAAGGAATGAAGTATCTTCATGCAAAGCTCATACGCTGTAACTCAGGTTACATTTTGACCCAGATCAAGAATATTTGGCAAGATGCTAGAAAGGGAATGAAAGCCAAAACTGCAGAAAAAGACCTCTGAAAACTCCTCCTTCCATAAAAGCAATGAGAAAAGTAGCAAATATTATAAAAATAAACTTTGCTGAAACTATGAAAATTAATCAGAGGCAACAATCCAAAGAACATTAGTTCAATAACAATGGCTATATCTCAGTAAGAAGAGAAAGCTTTATGGGAATGTTCATTCTTCTTATTTCCATATCCCCTTCCTATATCTGAGATAGCCTTAAAAACCAACAGTCCCGAATCATGGTAAATCAGGAGCCTAAATATCAGAGAAGGCAGAATAGGATTGGATTTCTTTCAGGACCTCATTCTCAGAGAATTGTCTGCATTAAACCTGTCTAGTGGTTTTCTAAAGACTCCACTTGCAGGGAGTTCCTTCTGTGGTACAGCAGGTTAAGGATCTGGCATTGTCGCAGCTGTGGCAACTGCAGCTTGGATTCAATCCCTAGCCCCAGGAACTTCGATCTGCTGTGGGTGTGGCCATAAAATTTTAAAAAAAGGAGAGATTCCACTTGCAGAGCTGCTTTTATATGGCCTGACTCTGAGGTCCTCCAATGAGAAAAGACTTTTCTGAAAGAGTATTTGTAAAAAATATATAGAGACAATCCTTTCACTAAGGAACTTCTGAAGCAGTGCACAAAGTTTAGAGCAAACAATAACCAAAATCTTCTTAAAAAGCTATGGTATGGGAGTTCCCGTCATGGTGCAGTGGTTAACAAATCCGACTAGAAACCATGAGGTTGTGGGTTCAATCCCTGGCCTTTCTCAGTGGGTTGAGGACTTGGCGTTGCCCGTGAGCTGTGGTGTAGGTTACAGACATGGCTCGAAGCCCATGTTGCTGTGGCTCTGGCATAGGCCGGTGGCTGCAGCTCCAATTCCATCCCTAGCCTGGGAACCTCCATGTGCCATGGGAGTGGATCTAGAAAACACAAAAAGACAAAAAAAAAAAAAGCTATGGTATGGAAGATCTATAGTGGCTTTTAAAAGCTCCAATATACCACAGGTATCCAGAAGGTCATGCTCAGGCATAGGAATGTGTGGATGCCCAGGTTTGTACATATGTTCAGAAAAGAATGGAGTGGTCCATAAACTCTTGCCTCAGACTGACCTTAAGGCACTTTGCAGGCTGGAAGAGAAGTCTATACCAGAGTAGTCAATTCTTCAAGGATACCAGTTGATGACACACCCCAAATGCAACACAGAGTCACTTGGTAAAGACTAGGAAAATTATGAATTCCAGTCATTTAAGATAATCTCCATTCAAAAATAACTGAACACTAAGTTAACTGAGACTACAGTCATCACGAATAACAAAGAAACACTATCAAATTAGTTTAGAAAAGGCAGTAAAAATGAAGTCAGACAGAGAAAGACAAATGTCATATGAGATCACTGACTATGTGGAAGTGATACAAAAGAACTTATTCACAAAACAGAAACAGACTCAGAGCTTTCAAAACCAAACTTATAGTTACCAAGGAGAAATGTTGGGGTTTGGGATTAACATATACACACTACTATACACAAAATTGATCAGTAACAAGTACCTACTGTATAGCTCAAGGAAATCTATTCAATACTCTGTGACAGCCTATTCAAGGAAAGAATCTGAAAAAGAATGGATATATATGTATATGTATGGCTGATTCATTTTGCTGTACTCCTGAAACTAACACAACACTGTAAGTCACCTATATCCCAATCAAATTTAGTTTAAAAAAGAGGAAACGTAGTAAAAAAGAAACAAAACAAACATAAAACAGCAACAGTAACAAAATATTTCTGCTTAAGGGGAGGATTCAATTTCCAAGACTGCCATATTATATTATTTAAATTATCCATTTTCAACAATAAGTTATGAGACATGAAGAAAAAGAAAAAAGAAAAAGGATGGTCCATATGCAGGAAAAAAGGAAGCAACCAAGAGAAGTGGTCCCTGAAGCACTGCAGATATTGGGCTTACTAGACAAAGACTGAATTAGCTATTTTAAATATAGATAAAGAACTATAAAGCACAGCACATTTAAAAACTAAACAAAAGCGAGACTACTACACCCCAAATAGACAATATCAAGAAACAACCAACACTTCTCAAACTCTTACAAAAAACTGAAGGGGGAATACTTCCAAATTCATTTTATGAGGGCACAATTATCCCGATGTCAAAGCTAGACAAAGACACTGAAAGAAAAAACTTATAGGTTATTCTCTCTGATGAACATAGATGCAAAAATCCTCATCAAAATACTAGGAAACTGAATCCAAAAGCACATTAAAATGATCAGACACAATGATCAAGTGAGATTATCCCTGGGATGCAAGGGTGATTCAACAAATAGAAATTAAAAAATGTGATATACTACATTATAGAGAGAAGGATAAAAATCAATTATTGTCTCAATATAGATGAGATAAAAGCATGTGGCAAAATTCAGCACCCTTTCATCATAACATGCTCAACAAACTAAGCATAGAAGGAATGCATTATGATGTAACAAAGGTCATATATGACAAGCCCATACTTAACATCTTACTCAATGGTGAAAAGTGAAAATCTTTTTCTCTCAGGTTAGAAACAAGACAAGGATACCCATTATCATCATTTCTGTTCATTATAGTTCTGAATATTCTAACCAGAACAATTATGCAAGAAAATGAAATAAAAGACATCCAAATTAAAAAAGAAGTAAAATTTTCTAAAACATGGCAAATGATATGACCTTAAATGTATAAAATCACTCCACAGAAAAATTATCAGAATAAATAAATTCAGAACAGTTGCAAAACCAATACACAAAAATCAGTTGCATTTCAAACCATATGAAAAAGAAAATAAGAAACCCATTTACAAGAGCATCATAAAGAATAAAACACTTAGGAATAAACTTAACCAAGGAGACAAAGGACTTGTACACTAAAACCTAAAAACCAATGTTGAGAAAAATTAAAGGAGACACAAATAAATGGTAAGACCCAGCACACGCTCATGGATTGGAAGAATTCATACTGTAAAATGTCCATTCTACCTAAAGTAGATTCAATTTAAACCCTATTAGAATCCCAATGGATTTTTTTTTTACAGAAATAGAAAAAGCGATCCAAGAGTTCATTTGGAACCACAAAAGACCCAGAATAACCGAAGCAATCATACGAAAGAAGAAAAAAGCCAGAACAATCACACTTCCAGATTTCAAAATACATTATAGAGCTACTGTAATTAAAAAGTAGGATGTTGGCATAAAAGCAGGAGTTCCTGTTGTGGATCAGTGGTTATGAACCCGACTGGCATCCATGAGGATGCAGGTTCAATCCCTGGCCTTAGTGGGTTAAGGGTCTGGCATTGCCGTGAGCTCTGGTGTAGTTCTCAGATGGGGCTCAGATCCCATGTTTCTGTGGCTCTGGCATAGGACAACAGCTACAGCTCCAATTGGACCCCTACCCTGGGAACCTCCATATGCCATGAGTGCAGCCCTAAAAAGATACCCACACAAAAAAAGCAGTACATATAGACCAAGGGAACAGATACAGAAAGACTAATGTTGCATGATTTCATCTACTGATATGTCTAAAATAGTCAAATTCATAGAAGCAAAAAATACAACCATGGTTGCAAGGGACTAGAGGTTGGGGAAAATGAGGTATATATACACGTATGCAAAATTAATAAGTACTAGAGATCTGCTGAACAACACAGCACTTATGGCAAACAATGTGGTACTGTAAACCTCAAAATTAGTTAAAAGGGTAGATCTCGTGTTGTGTTCTTAACACAAGAAAATAAAATAAAACAAAAACAAAGGGATACAAGAAATTCTGGGTGATTTGGATATACATATATTTTTAAATTACTGTTTTATACACACACACATACCTTGATTGTGGTGATGGAATCATGGGTGCTTACAAATATTTAAATTCCTCAAAATTGTACACTTTAAATATGTGAAGCTCTTTGTGTATCAATTCTATCACAATAAAGCTGTTTTAAAAAAGAGAAAGCTAGAAAACAAAATAATGAACCAAAAGGGACTTCTGGAGAAAAATTCACTCACTGAAATGAAAAATTAACTTGGGAGAATGAACATTAGGTTAGGCAGGCAGAAGAGCCAGCAAACATGAGGACAGGTAAATCAAGATTATTCAGTAGGAGGAACAGAAAGAAAAAAGAATTAAGAGGAATGAATAGAGCCTGTGAGGCTTGTGGGACACTACCAAACATACTAACACAAGCCTAATGGCAGTTCCCCTAAAATAGGTGGGAGTAAAGTGGCAGGAAGAATATTTAAGGAGTAATGGACTAAATTCCCCAAACTTGATGAAACACATTACTTTACACACCCAAAAACTCAATGAGCTCAAAGTAGCTTAAAATAAAAGAGAGCTAAGAGATCTACTCCCAGAGATATCATAGTCAAACTTTTAAAGGACAAAGACAAAAAACTTGGTTATTGTGCATAACACTAAAATGAACATTGAGCTACAAATACCTCTTCGAGATACTGATTTCATTACCTTTGGATATATACACAGAATTAAGATTGCTGAATCATATGGTTGTTTGGGGTGGGGGCAACCTCCATACTGTTTTTCCATAATGGCTGTACCAAGTTATATTCCCATAAAAGGCATACAAGGATTCCCTTTTCTCTACATGCTTGCCAACGCTTATCTCTTGCATTTTTGATAATAGTCATCCCAACTGGTATGAGGTAATAAAGAGAGTAGATCTTAAGTGTTTTCGCCACACACAACAATGTTAGCTATGTGAGGTGATGGATGAATTAATTAACTTGATTATAGGTGTCATTTCATAATGTATATTAAATCATCATGTTGTACACCTTAATATAACATGTTGTACAGCCTAAATAAACATAATTTTAACTGTTGATCATACCTCAATAAAGCTGGAAATATATATATATATATATATTTTTGCTTTTTAGGGCTGCACCCACAGCATATGGAGCTTCCCAGGCTAGGGGTCTAATTGGAGCTACAGCTGCTGGCCTACACCACAGCCACAGCAACACAGGATCCAAGCATGTCTTCAGCCTACACCACAGCTCATGGCAATGCTGGATTCCTGATCCACTGAGTGAGGCCAGAGATCAAACCTTCATCCTCATGGATACTAGTCAGATTCATTTCTGCTACACCATGAAGGGAACTCCTCCATTAACTTTAATTGATCTTCAATCCCCCAACCCTTGAACTGGAACTGTGAAGAAACAGGGAATATTAAAACCCAAGATGACGGCCAACAAGCACATGAAAAAATGCTCAACATCACTGATTATTAGAGAAATGCCAATCAAAACTACTATGAGGTAACACCTCACACCTGTCAGAATGGCCATCATTAACAAGTCAACAAGGGAGTTCCCTTCGTGGCACAATGGTTAATGAATCCGACTAGGTGCGGCCCTAGAAAAAAGGCAAAAAGACAAAAAACAAAAACAAAAAATAGGTCAACAAATAAAAAATGCTGGAGAGGGTGTGGAGTAAAGGGAACCCTCCTACACTGTTGGTGGGAATGTAAATTGGTACAACCACTATGGAAAACAGTATGGAGGTACCTCAGAAAACTAAATATAGAACTACCACATGACCCAGCCATCCCACTCTTGGGCATATATTTGGGCCAAACTTTCATTGAAAAATATACATCAGGAGACGGGATTAAGACAGCGGAGTAGGACTGGAGCTCACCCTCTCTCATAAAAGCAACAAAATTACAAGCAACTGCTGATCAACCTTCAACCAAATAGACTGAAAACTATAAAAAAAGATATCCTACTCCAGAAGACAGAGAGGAGGCCACATCAAGACAGCAGGAGGGACAATCATGCAACCCCCATACCCACCGGGTGGGCAGCCCACAGACTGGAAAGCAACTGTATCACAGAGACTCACTTACAGGAGTGAGAGTTCTGAGCCCCACATCAGGTATGCACGCCTGGAGATCTAGCATTGGAAGAAGGAGCCCCCAGAGAATTTGGCATCGGAGGCCAGTGGGGCTTATGCGCAGGAGCTCCATGAGACTGGGGGAAATGGAGACCCCATTCTTGAAAGGTGCACACAGGATTTCATGTGCACTTGGTCCCAGGGCAAAGTAGGGACTCCATAGGAGCATGTGTCAGATCTGACTGCAGTTCTTGGAGGATCTCCTGGGAAAACAGGGGGTGACTGTGGCTCACTGTAGGGGAATGACATTGAAAGCAAAGGTCTTTGGAATAATTATCAGCGTGTGTTCCTCTAGAGGGGGCCATTTTGGAAAAATATGGCCCCACACATCAGCACTGAGAAGTTCCAGGCCAAACAATAATCCAGATGGAATCAAGGCCCCAACCATCAGCAAATGGGCTGCCTCAAGACCCTCTAGGCCAATAGCTGCCTCTAATCTCACCCAGAGACAAAGCCCCACCCACCAGATGGATGAGAATCAGCTCCACCTACAAGTGGGCAGGCACCAGTCTCTCCCATCAGGGAAGCCTACTGCAAACCCCCATACCAACTTCAGCCACAAGGGGGGCAGACATCATAAGCAAGAGAGGCTACAACTCTATCATATGCAAAAAGGAGAACACACCAAAAATCTATACAAAATGAAAAGGCAGAGAATTATGACTCAGGTAAGGGAGCAAGAAAAAAACCAGAAAAACAGCTAAATGGTCTAGAGATTATCAACCTCCATGAAAGACTTTAGATTGATGACAGTGAAGGTGATTCAAGACATTGGAAATAAACTGGAGGCAAAGATTGATACATTACAAGAAACCTGAGCAAGGAAATACAAGATTTAAGTATTAAGCAAGCAGAGATGCAAAATACAATAACTGAAATAAAAAATTCATTAGAAGCAGCCAACAACAGAATACAGGAGGCAGAAGAATAGATAAGTGAGGTGGAGGACAGACTAGGGAAATCACTGGTATGGAACAGAAATGAGAAAAATGATTGAAAAGAAATGAAGGCAGTCTAAGAGAACTCAGGGACGTTAAAAGCACGAACATCTGTATTATAGGGGTTCCAGAAGGAGAATGAGAGAGAGAAAGGACCAGAGAAAATATGTGAAGAGATAATAGCCAAAAACTTCCCTAACATGAGAAAGGAACCACTCACTTAAATCCAGAAAGCACAATGAGTACCATATAAAATAAACCCAAGGAGGAACACCCCAAGACACATATTAATCAAACTGACCAAAATTAAAGACAAAGAGAAAATATTGAAAGCAGCTAGGGAAAAGAAACAAATAACATAAAAGAGAACCCCAATAAGGTTATTGACAGACTTTTCAGCAGAATCTCTGCAGGCCAGAAGGGAGTGGCATGATATACTTAACGTGATGAAAGGAAAAAACCTCCAACCAAGATTACTTTACCCAGCAGGCTTTCATTCAGATTTGAAAAAGAAATAAAAAGCTTTACAGATAAGCAAAAGCTAAGAGAATTCAGCTACACTAAACCAGCTTTACAACAAATACTAAAGGAACTTCTCTAGGCAGAAAAGAAAAGGCCACAACTAGAAACAAAAATACCACAAATGACAAAGCTCATCAGTGAAGATTGAAATCATCCACACACAAATATGCTACCAAAATCAGAAATCTTGAGAAGAGGAAACCAGGAAACTTGCAATTAAGAGACCAACAACTCAAAACAATCTTGTATGTGTATATATACACACACATACTCCTATATCAAAACTACAGAGGAACTGCAAACCAAAAATGTACAATAGATATACACACAAATAAGAAAAATCAACTCAAATACAATACTAAAGACAGTCATCAAATCACAAGAGAAGAAGGGAAGAAAAAAGACAACAAAAACAAATCCAAGACAGTTAATAAAATGGTAAAGAGAAATACATATCAATAATTACCTTAAATGTAAATAGATTAAATGCCCCAACCAAAAGACACAGACTGGATGAATGGATACCAAAACAAGACTCATATACATGCTGTCTACAAGAGACCCACTTCACTTCTAGGGACACATACAAATTGAAAGTGAGAGGATAGAAGAAAATATTCCGTGCAAATGGGAATCAAAAGATAGCTGGAGTAGCAATACTCATATCAGACAAAATAGTCATTAAAATACAGAATATTATAAGAGTCAAAGAAGGACATTATATAATGATCATAGGATCAATCCAAGAAGAAGATATAACAACTGTAAATATATATGCACCTAAAATAGGGTCTCTCAATATATAAGGAAACTGCTAACAACCTTACAAGGAGAAATAAACCATAACGCAATAATAGTGGGGGACTTTAATACCCCCTTATAGCAATGGACAGATCATCCAGACAAAAAATCAACAAGGGGAATTCCCACTGTGGTGCAGCAGAAACAAATCTGACTAGGAACCATGAGGTTGCAGGTTCGATCCCTGGCCTCGCTCAGTAGGTTAAGGATCCAGTGCTGCCATGAGCTGTGGTGTAGGTCACAGATGCAGCTCAGATCTGGCATTGCTGTGGCTCTGGCATAGGCCAGTAGCTACAGCTCCAATTAGACCCCTAGCCTGGGAACCTCCACATACCATGGGTGTGGCCCTAAAAGGACAAAAAGACAAAAAAATCAACAAGGAAACACAGGCCTTAAATGATGCATTAGATCAGATGGACATAATAAATATTTATAGAAGATTCCATTTGAAAACAGCAGAATACACATTCTTTTCAAGTGCACATGGAACATTCTCTAGGATTGATCACATTCTGGGCCACAAATCAAGCCTTGGTAACTTTAAGAAAATTGAAATCATACCAAGCATCTTTTCCAATCACAATGCTATATGACTGGAAATCAACAACAACAAAAAAACTGCAAAAAACAAACAAACAAACACAAACATGTGGAGACTCAAAAACGTGCTATTAAACAACCAATGGATCACTGAAGAAATCAAAGAGGAAATTAAAAAATACCTAGAAGCAAATGACAACAAAGACACAACAATCCAAAAGCTATGGGATACAGCAAAAGCAGTTCTAAGAGGGAAGTTTCTAGCAATACAAGCCTACCTCAGGAAACAAGAAAAAGCTCAACTAAAAACCCTAACTTTACATCTAAATCAACTAGAGAGAGAAGAACAAATAAGACCTAAAGTTAGCAGAAGGAAAGAAATCATAAAGATCAGAGCAGAAATAAATGAAATAGAAATAGAAAAGCATAGAAAAGATCAATGAAACTAAAAGCTGGTTCTTTGAGAAGATCAACAAAATTGATAAACCTTTAGCCAGACACCTAAAGAAAAAAAGAGAGATCAAATCAATAAAATTAGAAATGAAAAATAAGAAGTTACAATGAACATCACAGAAATACAAAGGATCATAAGAGACTACTACAAGCAACTATATGTCAATAAAACAGACAACCTGAGAATTCCCACCGTGGTGCAACGGAAACGAATCTGACTAGGGGCCATGAGGTTGTGGGTTCAATCCCTGGCCTTACTCAGTGGGTTAAAGATCTGGCATTGCCATGAGCTGTGGTGTAGGTTGCAGAGGCGGCTCGAATCCTGCGTTTATGTGGCTGTGGCTGTGGCTGTGGCTGTGTTGTTGTGGCATAGGCCAGCAACTGTAGCTCCAATTGGACCCCTGGCCTGGGAACCTCCACATGCTGAAGGTGTAGCCCTAAAAAGCAAAAAAAAAAAAGGACAACCTGGAAGAAATGGACAAATTCTTAGAAAAGTGCAATCTTCCAAGACTAAACCAAGATGAAATAGAAAAGATGAACAGACCAATCACAAGCACTGAAAATGAAACTGTGACTAAAAAACTTCCAACAAACAAAAGCCCAGGACTAGATGGCTTCACAGGTGAATTCTATCAAACATTTAGAGAAGAGTTAACACCTATTCTCCTGAAACTATTCCAAAAAAATTGCAGAAGAAGGAATACTCCCAAACTTATTCTATGAGGCTACCATCATCCTGATACCAAAATCAAAGATATCACAAACAAAGAAAATTATAGGCCAATTTCACTGATGAACATAGATGCAAAAATCCTCAACAAAATACTAGCAAACCAAATCCAACAATACATTAAAAGGATTGTACACCATGATCAAGCAGGATTAATCCTGGGGATGCAAGGTTTCTTCATTATCCGAAAATCAATCAGTGTGACAGACCACATTAACAAACTGAAGAATAAAAACCATATGATTCTCTCAATAGACGCAGAAAAAGCCTTTGACAAAATCCAACACCCATTTCTGATAAAAACCTTCTAGAAAGTGGGCATAGAGGGAAACTACCTCAACATCATAAAGGCCATATATGACAAACTTAGAGCTAACATCATTCTCAATGGTGAAAAGCTGAAAGAATTCCCACTGAGATTAGGAATAAGACAAGGATGTTCAGTCTTGCCGCTACTATTCCACATAGTTTTGGAAGTCCTAGCCATGGCTATCAGAGAAGAAAAAGAAATAAAACAATCCAAATTGGAAAGTAAGAAGTAAAACTATCGCTGTTTGCAGATGACATGATACTATACCTAGAAAATCCTAAAGATGCTACAAGAAAACTCAGAGCTCATCCATGGATTTGGCAAAGTTGTAGGATACAAAATTAATACAAAGAAATCAACTGGGAGTTCCCGTCGTGGTGCAGTGGTTAACGAATCCGACTAGGAACCATGAGGTTGCGGGTTTGGTCCCTGCCCTTGCTCAGTGGGTTGACGATCCGGCGTTGCTGTGAGCTGTGGTGTAGGTCGCAGACACGGCTTGGATCCCGCGTTGCTGTGGCTGTGGTGTAGGCCAGCAGCTGCAGCTCCGATTCGACCCCTAGCCTGGGAACCTCCATATGCTGCAGGAGTGGCCCAAGAAATAGCAAAAAGACAAAAAAAAAAAAAAAAAGAAATCAACTGCATTTCTATATACTAACAATGAAATATCAGAAAGACAAATTAGGGGAACAATCCCATTTACCATCACATCAAAAAGAATAAAATACCTAGGAATAAACCTATATAAAGAGACAAAAGACCTGTACTCCGAAAACTATAACACACTGATGAAAGAAAACAAAGATGACACAAATCAAAGATGACACAAAAGATGACACAAAGAGACATACCTTGTTCTTGGATTAGAAGAGTCAATATTATCAAAATGACTATACTACCCAAGGCAATCTACAGATTCAATGCAATCCCTATCAAATTACCAATGACATTTTCACATAACTAGAACAAAATATTTTAAAGTTTGTTTGGAAGCACAAAAGACCCAGAATAGCCAAAGACATCCTGAGAGAGAAAAATGGAGCTAGAGGAATCACTCTCCCTGACATCAGACTATATTACAAAGCTGCAGTCATCAAAACCACATGATACTGGCACAAAGCAGAAATATAGATCAGTGGAATAGGATAGAAAGCCCAGAACTAAACCCATGCACCTACAGCCAACAAATCTATGACAAAAGAGACAGGAATATAAAATGGAGAAAAGACGGTCCCTTCAGTAAGTGGTTCTGGGGAAAATGGATAGCTATATGTAAAAGAATGAAATTAGAACACTCCCTAACACCATACACAAAAATAAACTCAAAATGGATTAAAGACCTAAATATAAGACTGGATACTACAGAACTCTTAGGCTGAACACTCTCTGATATAAACCACAGCAATATCTTCTCAGATCCACCTACCAGAGTAATGATAATAAAAACAAAAATAAACAACTGGGACCTAATTAAACTTAAAAGTTTCTGCATAGCAAAGGATACCCTAAACAAAATGAAAAGACACCCACAGAATGGGAGAAAATACTTGCAAATGAATCAACTGACAAGGGATTAATCTCCAAAATTTATAAACACCTCCTACTGCTCAATACCAAAAAAAGAAACAACCTCATCAAAAAATAGGCAGAAGATCTAAACAGACAATGCTCCAAATAAGACATATGGATGGGAAAAAAAAACAAACACATGAAAAGATGTTCAACATCACTCATTATTAGAGAAATGCAAATCAAAACTGCTATGAGGTACCACCTTACACCAGCCAGAATGGCCATCATCAAAATGTCTACAAACAATAAGTGCTAGAGAGGGTGTGGAGAAAAGAGAACCCTATTACACTGTTGGTGGGAATGTAAATTTGTGCAACCACTGTGGAAAACAGTATGGAGATTCCTCAGAAAACTAAAAATAGAATTACCATTTGATCCAACACTCCCACTCTTGGGCATCTATCCAGAGAAAACCATGACTCAAAAAGATACATGTACTCCAGTATTCATTGCAGCAGTATATATAATAGCCAAGACATGGAAACAACCTAAATGTCCATGGCAGTGGAGTGGATAAAGCAGATGTAGTACATATACACAATGGAATATTACTCAGCCATTAAAAGGAAAGAAATAATGGCATTTGCAGCAATATGGATGAACCTAGAAATTATCATACTAAGTGAAGTCAGTCAGACAGTGAGACACCAACATCATATGCTGTCACTTACATGTATAATCTTAAAAATGGACACAATGAACTTCTTTGCAGAACAGATACTGACTCACAGACTTTGAAAAACTTATGGTTTTCAAAAGAGACAGGTGGGGGGATGGGCTTGGGCTTGGAATGGAAATGCTATAAAATTGGGTTGTGATGATCATTGTACAACTATAAATATAATAAAACTTATTGAGTAAAAAATATATGCACCCCTAGGTTCATTGCAGCACTATTCACAATAGCCAAGACATGGAAACAACCTAAATGTCCATCTACAGATGAATGGATCAAGAAGATGTGGTATATATACACAATAAAAAAAAGAATGAAATAATGCTATTTGCAGCAACATGGATGGAATTAGAGACTCTCATACTAAGTGAAGTAAGTCAGAAAGAGAAAGAAATACCATATGATATCACCTGTCTGGAATCTACTATACAGCACAAATGAACCTTTCCACAGAAAAGAAAATCATGGACTTGGAGGACAGACTTGTGTTTGCCAAGGAGAAGGGAATGGAATGGGATGGACTGGGAGTTTGGGGTTAATAGATGCAAACTATTATATTTAGAATGGATAAGAAGTGAGATCTCGTTGTATAACACAGGGAATTGTATCTAGTCATTTATAATGGAACATGATGGAGGATAAGGTGAGAGAAATAACATGTGTATATATATATGTATGACTTGGTCACTTTGTCGTACAGCAGAAATTGACAGGACACTATAAATCAACTCTAACAAAAAATATTTTAAAAAACAAACAAAATAAGAAATGAAAAAGGAGAAATCTCAATGGATTCTCCAGAAATACAAAAAAAAAAAAAAACCATAAGAGAATACTATGAACAATTATATGCAGATAAATTTGAAAAGCTAGAAGAAATGGACAACTTTCTAGAGACAGCCCACCCAAACTGAACCAAGAAGAAATAGACCAATTGAACAGACAGATCACTAGAAATGAAATTATATATGTAATTTTAAAAAAAACCACTCCCTACAAACAAAATCCAGGACCAGATGGCTTCACAGGCAAATTCTACAAAAAAAAAAAAACATGAGGAAGAACTTATACCAATCCTTCAACTTTTCCAAAAAGTTGAAGAAGGAACACTCCCAAAGACATTCTATGAAGTCACCATCATCTTAATTCCAAAACCAGACAAACATACCTCCAAAAATAAAATTATAAGCCAATATCTTTGATGGATATAGATGCAAAAATTCTCAACAAGATTTTAGCCAACCAAATCCAACAACATATAAAAAAAAATCATACACCACAACCAAGTGGGATTTGTCCAAAGTTCACAAGGATGGTTCAACATATACAAATCAATCAACGTCATACACCACATTAACAAAAGAAAAGTCAAAAACTACATGATCATCTCAGATGCAGAAAAAGCATTTGACAAAGTCCAACATCAACTCATGATAAAAACTCTTACCAAAGTGGGTGTAGGGGGAATATAATATAATAAAAAAAACATTTATGACAAATCCACAGCTAATATAATACTCAACAGAGAGAAACTGAAAACTTTCCTGCTAAAATATGGAACAAACAAGGATGTACACTCTCACCACTTTTATTCAACATAGTACTGGCACTCCTAGCCCCAGCAATCAGACAAACAAAATAAATAAAATGTATCCAAATTGGAAGAGAAGAGGTAAAATTATCACTCTATGCAGATGATATGATACTATACTATACATAGAAAACCCTAAGGACTCCACACAAAAACTACTTGAACTGATCAATGAATTCAGCCAATTGTAGGATACAAGATTAACATTCAGAAACTGGTTGCATTTCTGTATACTAACAATGAATTATTAGAAAAGAAATGTAAAAATACAATACCTTTTTAAATTGCACCCCCCAAAAATTAAATACCTAGGAATAAACCTGGCCAAGGAGGTGAAAGACATATGCTGAGAACTATAAAACATTAATCAAGGAAATTAAAGAGGATTCAAAGAAATGGAAAGATAGTCCATGCTCCTAGACTGGAAGAAATAATATTGTTAAAACGGCCATACTACCCCAAGCAATCTACATATTCCATGCAATCTCTATCAAATTACCCTTGACATTTTTCACAGAACTAGAACAAACAATCCAAACCATTAAAAAAAAAAAAAACCAAAAGAGAACCTATAGAACAGGAGAAAATAGTTTCAAATAATGCAACTGCCAAGGACTTAATCTCTAAATTCTTTAGTCCAGAGGTGTCCACGCTTGTCCAGCCTGCGGTGCCACCTTCCACACCATTTGGCTTAATGTCACATACCTGAAAATGGAGCAGCAAATTACACGAGACAAAAACTTCAAGGAGAAATACATGAATCATTTACAAAAGCTGGAGACTTCAACACCTCCTTATCAAAAGTGGAGATCCAGCAGGTAGAAAATCAGTTAGGGCACAGTTGAACTCAAGAACATGCAATAAACAGGATATAATTGACACTATTGCTTCCATGGTCCATCTGTTTTTACATGTTGTCTACTTCATTGATTAGAGCACTTAGCATGTTAATCACAGTTGTTTTAAATTCCCAGTCTGGAAATTCCAACATCTGATGTTTGATTTTGTCTCTTCAGATTATATTTTGATATGCCATGTAATTTTTTCTTTATAGCTGGACTAGATGTACCCAATAAAAGGAACTGCTCTGGAAGAACAACTGCATCATAGCAGTATGTATTTTTCCTTTTTTCTCTCCTCCCCAGATTTACAAATATATAGACAGCCATATCCTGCATATCACAAAAGGACATCCATGAGTTTCTCCCCACCTGTGCATCCAACCTGGGCAGACAGGAGCTCAGTGGAGGCTGTGGATCCAAGGGCTGGTGACCCTCTCCCACACCCATTTGCCACAATCAGGAAAAGCGATGCCTGGAGAGTATAAAATAGGGAAGGCACTCATGGGGGAAAGAATTCATGGGGGGGTCCCTCCAGCCCAATGGGAGAAGCTAGCCTGCCATCAGAGCATGAGAGAGATGAGTCTGGAAGAAGAGAAGACAGAGGAACTCTCCAAGCAGTACCCCTTCCCAGAGTGACACTGCAAGGTACTGAGATTTTTGTTAGTAACAATGACAGCAGTGGCCTTCTTGGCAGAGGAGTTGAAAGCAAAGTGTGTAGCTGAAGGAACTTGTTCCTCTACAGCAGCACCTGGATTTCTGAGGAGAGGCTTCTATGATTGAGATGGGAGGAGGAGTGAGAGCAAAGGGAATGGGGCAGACAAGAATATCCAAGGGCATTGAAGGGATGCATGTCCTGCTGTCTGCTCCAGGATTTCAGTCACGGACCTGCCCACAGAACATTGGAGAACCCCCACTGGAGGATCCCCTAACTGAACCAGGGAACCCAAAGCCCCAGGTGCTAAGGCCACACTTCCTCCTACTCTGCTGCCACCTCTTCTTGCTCATTAGTGTAGCTCTGAAACCCAGTTCCAGAAAGAGAAACCCAGAACTTGAGCTATAGTGCCATCTTCTGAAATACAAAAGAAAGTTTTCTAAGTGCCAACCTGTTGAACTGTAACAGCCAAAGTAAACAAACCCAGAGTACCCTTGTGACACAGTGGGCAAAGAATCCAGTGTTGTCACTGCAGTGGCTTGGACCACTGCTGTTGTGTGGGTTCAATCCCTGGCCTGGCCCAGGAATTTCCACTTGCCACAAGCATTGCCACAACACCCCCCTCCATAAATCCTTGTTAAGGAAAGTGTTTGCTACTTTAAAGGTGAAAGGTGAGGTGCATATCCTCAAATGGTATGAAAAATCAGGAAAGTACAGCCTTGCAAAGACAAAATGATAATTCTCCAACAACTGAATTAAAAGGCATAGAATATAACAATCAAACTGATAAGAATTCAAAATAGCTGTTATGAAGAAATTCAGTGAGGTATAAGAAAACTCAGAAAGGCAATGCAGCCACAACAATGGCAGATCTGAGCCATATCTGTGACCATTATCACAGTTTGCAGCAATGCCGGATCCTTTACTCACTGAGTGAGGCCATGAATTGAACCCACATCCTCCTGGATACTAGTCAGCTTCTTAACCCACTGAGCCACAACAGGAGTTCCCTCAATAATCATTTTAAATGTAAATAGATTGAATTTACCAATCAAAAGGCACAGAGTGGTGGAATAAATAAGAAAAACAAGAACTGGAGTTCCTGCCTTGGCACAGTGGATTAAGAATTTGACTGCAGCAGCTTGAGTCACTGCAGAGGTGTGGGTTCAATCCCTGGCCTGGCACAGTGGGTTAAAGGATCTGGCACTGCCACAGCTGTGGATCAATCCTCAGGTCAGAGCAGTAGCTTGGATTATATATTCACAATATAAGCAATATTGGCAATAAAAAAAAAAACAAAAAAAAAGAAAAGAAAAATAAGACATACATAGGTTAAAAGTGAGAGAATGGAAAAATACATCCTAGCCAGTGGGATCCAAAGGAAAGTTGAGGACAGCCACAGTCATATCAGACAAAACAGACTTCAAACTAATAATGCAATCAAGTGATAAAGGTCATTACATTAATGATAAAAGGGATAATGCATCAAGAAGATATAACGACTATAAATATATATACATCCAACATTAGAGCACCAAATTATATTGAGCAAAAATTAACAGATCTGATGGGAGAAATAAACAATACGAGTAGAGGACTTTAATACTCTACTGTCAGCAATGGATTAATAATCCAGACACCCCCCCAAAAAAACCCAACAAGGAAACATCAGAATTGAACCATATTTTATTTTATTTTATTTTAATTTAATTTATTTTTGTCTTTTTATAGGGCCACACCCATTACATATGGAGGTTCCCAGGCTAGGGGTCAAATCAGAGCTGTAGCTGCTGGCCTATGCCACAGCCACATCAATGTGGGATCTGAGCCATGTCAGCACCTACACCACAGCTCACAGCAATGCTGGGTCCCTAACCCAATGAGCAAGGCCAGGGATTGAACCCATGTCCTCATGGATACTAGTCACTTTTTTTAACCACTGAGCCACAACAGGAACTCTTGGAATTGAATGATATTTTAGACCAAATGGACTCCACAGACATATATAGAACATTCCACCCAACAGCAGCAGAATGCATATTCTTTCCAAGTAAACATGAAACATTCTCCAGGATGGATTATATGATAGGACACAAAACATGTCTTAGCAAACTTAAGACTGAAATCATACCAACTATCTTTTCAAACCACAATGGTATGGAACTAGAAATCAACAGCAAGAAGAAAGCTGTAAAATATACAAATGTATGGAAACTAAATAAACACACTTCTGAACAATGGGTCAATGAAAAAAATCTAAAGAAAAATAAAATGTCTTGAAACAAACTGTAATGGAAACACAACATCAAAATTTATGAGATGTAGCAAAAGTAGTTCAGAGATGAAAATGTATAGAGATCAATGCACATACTGAGAGATTAGAAAGACTGTAAATAAACAACCTAAACTTTCATTTAATAGAAAAAGAACAAATAAAGCCCAAAGTTAGCAGAAGAAAGGAAATAATAAAGATTGTAGAGGAAAAAGATGAAATAGAGACCTCCCCCCAAAAAAGATAGGACCAATAAAATTGAGTGAGTTTTTTAAGAAAGATAAACAAAATGGGAGTTCTAATGGTGGCTCAGTGGAAACAAAACTGACTAGTATCCATGAGGATGTGGGTTCAATCTCTGGCCTTTCTCAGTGGGTTAAGGTTTTGGTGTTGCCATGAGCTGTGGTGTAGGTCACAGATGTGGCTAGGACCTGGCATTGCTGTGGCTGTGGCATAAGCAGGCAGCTGCAGATCTGATTTGACCCCTAGCTGAGAACTTCCACATGCTGCAGATGTGGCCATAAATAAATAAATAAATATTAAAAAAATAAATAAACGAAATGGACAAAACTTTAGCTAGTCTCACCAAATAAAAAAGAAGACTGAAGTAAATAAAACCAGAAATGAAATAGGAGACATTCTAACTGATATTACAGAAACACACAGGATCATAAGAGACTACTATGAATAATCATATGGCAATAAATTAGATAATCTAGAAGAAATGGATAAATTTAGAAACATACAACCTACCAAGTCTTAATCAGGAGAAAACTGAAAACCTGAACAGACCAATAATGAGTACAGATAAAAGACTCAGCAATGAAAAACTTCCCAACACAGCACTTCATGACCAGATGGCTTCAATGGCAAATTTTACCAAACATTTAAAAAAGAATTAACACTAATTCTTCTCAAACACTTCTGAAAAATTGAGGGGGAAGAAACATTTTCAAACCCATTATACAAGGCCAGCACTACCTTGATATGAAAGCCAGATAAGAACAACAATAAAAAAGAAAACTATAAACCAATGTCCCTGATGAATATAGGTGTAATATTTTTCAAAAAATAATAGAAAATTAATATTAGAGTATTCATTCTTCAAATGAATTGAAGACTAAATTAAAAGTATTATACACCATAACCAAGTGGGATTTATCCCTTAGATGCAAGAATAGTTCATATGAAAATCAATAAATGTAATATACTACATTAATAACATGAAAGTTAACAATTACATAATTATCTCAATAGGTGCAGAAAAGGTATTTGAAAAATACATCTTTCATGATTAAAAATTAAAAGATTGGGTATAGAAGGAATGTATCTCAACATAATGAAGATCATATATGACAAACTCACAACTACATTATACTCCCTGGAGAAAAATTGAAAGCTTTCTTTCTAAAATGAGGAACCACTTTTATTCAACGTTCTACCAGAAGTCTTAGCTAGAGCAATTAAAGACCAAAAAAATTAAATGCATCAAAATCAGAAGGGAAGAGGTAAAATTGTTGCTATTTGAAGATATTTTTATGTATGGAAAATACTAGACTCCACCAAAACTGTTGGAACTAATCAATGATTTCAGTAAAGTTGAAGTATACAAAATCAATATATAGAAATGAGTTGCATTTCTATACACTAATTATGAAATATCTGAAAAAGAAGTAAAGAAAACTGTCCCATTCATAATAGCATGATAACAATGAAATATTTGGGATTTTTTTTTTTTTTGCTCTTTAGGGCCACACTGTGGCATATGCAAGTTCCCAGGCCAGGGATTGAATCAGAGCTGCAGCCACCAGCCTATGACAGAGCCATAGTAACTCCAGATCCAAGCCACATCTGTGACCTACACCATAGCTCACAGCGATGCCAGATCTTTAACCCACTAAGCAAGGCCAGGGATCGAACCCGCATCCTCATGGTTAGTAGTTGGGTTTATTACTGCTGAGCCACAACAGGAACTCCAGGAATAAATTTAACCAAAGAAGTAAAAGGTCTGTACAATGAAAACTCTACTCTGTTTCAATACTTTATTGAAAGAAATAGAAGACACAAACAAATAGAAAGACACACCATGTTCATGGATCAGAATTAATATTGTTAAAATGACCACAACACTCAAAACAACCTGTAGTTTCAAATCCACTTGTAGATTCACCTCTCAAAATTTTAATGGCATTCTTCACAGAAAAAAAAAATCCTAAAATTTGTGTTGAACTACCAAAGACCTCAAATAGCCAAGACAATCCTGAGGATAAAAAAACAAAGCCAAAATATACTACAAACTATGTGATTTCAAACTATACTAAAAATTTACAGTAAGTAATCAGTACCGTAGCAAAAAAGACACAGATCAACGGAGCAGAATAAACAGCTCAGAATTAAATTAAACTAAATTCCTGTTAATACAGGTCAACTAATATTCGACAAGGAAACCAAGAACACTCAATGCGAATAGGATAGTCTTTCCAACAAATGATTTTGGGAAAACTGGATAAATGCATATAGACCAATGAAACTGAACTCCTATTTTACAGGACCCATAGAAATTATCTTGAAATGGACAAAGACTGAACTATAATACCTGATACTATAAAATCCCTAGAATAAAAGGTAGGGAAGAAACTCCTCACATCAGTCTTGGTAATTTTTTGGATATGATACCACAAGCACAAACGGTAAAAGCAAAAATCAAAAAAAGAGGTTACATCAAACTTAAAAGTTTCCTCACAGGAAAAGAAACAATGAAATTAAAAAGCAACCTACAGAATGGGAGAAAATTTTTGCTCACTGTACACAGTTCTCCATATCCGTGTGTCCTACATCCTCAGATTCAACAAACCTCAGATTGTACAGGGAGCTTCTATATAGAAACTAACCTCAGATATAGAAATCTGTAGAAAAACATTTTTTAACCTTTCAGATATTGTTTCATTGTCTCCTGGTTGCATTATTTTTGACATGCAGGAGTCTCATTTTTATCATTTTTATCTATTTTATTGTCTCCCCTTTTGGCTGCTTTTAAGATCGTTTACCTTTGTTTTTAAGCAGTTTCACAGTAATGTGCTGAGGGATCATTTTCTTTTTGTTTTTCTTAACATTTCTTCAGATTCTTGGTTTGTATATCTTAACAATTTTTAAAAAAACCTTTGGCCATTATTTTCTTCCAATGTTTTTCTTCTCATTTTCTTTTCTTTCTGGGACTCAAATAACACATAATTTAGAATGCTTATTACCCTACTTATGCTCATTTCATTTTTTAAAACTTTTTCTATCCTTAAATTAGTTTGGATGTCTAGAAACTTGAAGTTCCTTGAAGCTTTTTTCTGCAGTATCCAATTCTCTTATCTGAAATTTTAGATTGTAGACATTATATATTTTATTCTTATATTCCTATTTAGTTCCTTTTAGGTTTCCATCTCCAGAAGCAACTCTTCATCCATTATATCTATTTAATCTTTTAAATATTGATATTTGTTTCTCCTGTAGTTCCCAATGTGGCACAGTGGAAATGAATCTGACTAGGAACCATGGGGTTGTGGGTTTGGTCCCCAGCCTCGCTCAGTGGGTTAAGGATCCGGCATTGCCGTGAGCTGTGGTGGAGGTTGCAGACGTGGCTCAGATCCCACATTGCTGTGGCCATGGTGTAGGCCAGCGGCTACAGCCCTGATTGGACCCCTAGCTTGGGAACTTCCATATGCCATGGGTGTGGCCCTAAAAAGACAAAACAAACAAACAAAAAACAAAGTACTATCTCCTAATCCTAATACCTAGAACATCAATGGGTCTGCTTCTATTGATGGTATTTTCTTTTAATTATAAGTTACAGGGTTCCATTTTGTCACATCTTGTAGTTGTTTATATAATTTTGTATAAACTACATTTGAAACTGAAGCAAAATTTTGTATGGCTTATTTTAGAGAAAGTGCAAAACTTTTCCTACCTCTGATATGAAGAGGGCAAGATAATCCAGATTCTTCATAGAGTTGAGTTGAGGCGGGTGATGCTTTAGCTTTAATTATATCAATATGCCTGTAATTACCTCAACTATCAACTTCCATCTCTGCCTCTGCTTTTCAATTATTTTATTTCATTTATTCACTGTTAAGATTGGCTCACAGCTTGAAACCTGAAACTAAGCTTTTGACGTCATGAAATATATGACCACTAATACTCAGAAGTATTAGTATTAGCTGCATGCTCCACCTCAGAATTGATCTAGGGTGCGGGTACCCATCACATGCTGTAGGTAGCAGACAGTTAGAGCTACTGTGAACTCACAGGAGACACCAGGAATCTCTCACCCCAAGGAACAGCATTACACTGTTGAAATGAGATTGTTTTAATTTGATCTTAAGAACAAAAATGACAGAACTAGTATTTTCTATCATGATTGTTACCTTTCTACTCCCTTTATGCAGAAGTGGGAAGCAAATTTATTACAAAGTTTTAAACAAAGATCTTCCCAGTTATTTTCCATAAGACAATAAATTAAAATTAATAGGTAAAATGTTCCACTGGGGACTCCATAGTTTTGTCCTCCTCAGCTGGATCTTGTCACCTTTCTACAGACACTAAAATTGCAGGCCTGCAGAGAGATGAGCTAATGACATCCTTGCCTTAAAGATGTCCGCTTTCTTCTCACAGGCACATATCACCTGTAACGTTCATCTAGGTAAATGCCTCTTTATTCCACACACTAAGAATCAGTGTGCAGGCAGGGTCCTCAGCAGGAGGTGGAAGGAGGAAATTAGGTCTAATAGTGATGATTTTTGGTAGCCTCAGATTAGCCATCCAGCTAACCATCTCCCAAATCTCAAAGGATTGTTTTCTCCACAATATGAATTTTTTTTTGTCTTTTTGCCTTTTCTTGAGCCGCTCCCATGGCATATGGAGGTTCCCAGGCTAGGGGTCCAATTGGAGCTATAGCCACCGGCCTACACCACAGCCACAGCCACACGGGATCTGAGCCACGTCTGTGACCCACACCACAGCTCACGGCAATGCCGGACCTTAACCCACTGAGTAAGGGCAGGGATCGAATCTACAATCTCATGCTTCCTAGTCGGATTCGTTAACCACTGCACCACGATGGGAACTCCACACAATATGAAAAAATTTGAGTATACTTATCCTTTAATTTAATGACTCATAAGAAACATTTGATTCTCATATAAGTAGTCCATTAATTTAGGTATCCACTCATGTCTCTGAATAAAATTACTTTCATTTACTTACTATTTCAGTTCTCAAGTTACATATTTTATATTATCTACTCAATTTAGACTAAAATTTTATCTAATTCCTATTTACACTCATCATGAAAGGGAATTTTTAGCTTTGGTTTTTAATTGAACATACTCAATTTACTTCGCTTAATGGGTCAACTAAAACTATTTCTCAAAGTTTTCTGTAATTTGTATATTTTTTAAAATTTAGAGTAGATGCCTTATTAGAAAATAAGGTTCACTTTTCAAAAAAGTGTTTTATAAAGGGAGTTTCATGTCACACTACTATAAAATATCTACCAGTATTTTCTCACGAAAATCTTTGTTGTCCAGTTTTAATTCCATAAATTTCAAATTAATTGTTTTAGTACTTAAACCTATGTTTTAGCAGTTATGAAATTTCAAATCACATAACAATAAAAATGAGGCTGCACTTATATTAAAAATAAGGAGAAAAAAGTGGTGACAATAGCGAGTTCCTCTACTTGTCTAAGGATATTATCTTCCAGAAATTTGTGAAGAGAAAATCCCTCTTCCTTTTCTGTTGGTAATGGATATGCCAGAACAGATTTCATTAGGAAGAAAATTATGACACTGATTTCTTATGCTTGGGTTTTAAATTTTACTTTTCAAATTGTATCTTACCATGCATTTATGATGAACAGACAAATGTGAACTAAGCTCCCTTAGCAAGGAGGTTAGCAAGAAAGCTTTTTGCTCTTATTTTGCCCTTGGTTGATCAGGAAAACCAACTCCTACACAGGACTATTTGTATTCCTCAGGCTTGACAACTTAATATGTGTGGTATGTGGTGCCTCTGGGGTTTTAATGTTTCCTCAATTTGAAAAAAAAATCATTGCTCTTCTCATGATTCTTATCAAAATAGATAAAAACATTGATACTATAAATACTGACGTTCATATGAGCACCTGAGGTGTACTTTACAATCCTTCTATTTGGCAAAATCAGTAAGTGATTCTCACTCATGTTTTTTGAGAAACCACTGCCATCCATCAACCCACATGTTCTTCAAGTTTTTCTTCCTTGTTTTTCTGGGGTTCACATGTGTCACACATGCTCTGCACACAGCATGGACGTCTAGTGGATGATGTGGCTTCTCTGACTGATCCTGCTGTTTCTTTACAGCTCTCTTCATAGTTCTCCCACTAAATTTGTGCCTTGGGGTAGAGAATATTACCCAATATACACACAACCCCAAACCCACTAGCATGGCATATGATCAGTTACATCTTACAAATACTCTTTGCCCATTTAAAGTTTAATTTGTGGATGACAAATGGAATGAAAATGATGGTGAAAGTGACCTACATGATAAAGACAAACCAAAATGTATGTGCTCTTTGGTGTACCTAAGGTACATTCCTAAGGCATTAATCATATTATTTAGATGTCACCCTAACAGATGTGTATTATTATGCTCATGTTGCAGATGGAAAAGTGTGTGTGCCCTTCCTTCCCTTCCTTTCTTTTAGCTTGTTTTCATGAAATATTCATATCCACTAGAATGCTTGCTAATAAAAACACTATGTTAGCACAGAAACAGCTATGTACCTGCATAAGACAGTCAGCTCTCTGTATGGGCAGGTTTCACACTCACAGATTAAACCAACTGTGGGTGGGACATATTTTTTAAAATTCCAGAAAGTTCCAAAAAGCAAGACTTGAATTTGCCATATGTTGGCAACTATTTATATAGCATTTACATTGTATTAAGTATTGTAGGAGTTCCCATCATGGCTGAAGTTCCCACTGTGGCTCAGTGGAAACAAATCTGACTAGCATCCAGGAAGACGCAGGTTTGACCCCTGGCCTCCCTCAGTGGGTTAAGGATCTGACATTGGTGTGAGCTGTGGTGTAGCTCACAGATGCAGCTCAGATTCCACATTGCTGTGGCTGTGGTGTAGGCCAGAGACTACAGCTCTGATTAGACTCCTAGCCTGGGAACCTCCATATACCATGTGTGCGGCCCTAAAAAGACAAAAAAAAAAGTATTGTAAGTAACCTGGAGGTAATTTATATTCCTTTTCTAATTTTTCATTGTTAGTATAGATAAATGCAACTGATTTCTGAGTGTTAATCTTGTATCCTGCTACTTTGCTGAATTCATTGATCAGTTTGAGTAGTTTTTGTGTGGAGTCCTTGGGGTTTTCTATATATAGTATGTCATCTGCATAAAGTGACAATTTTACCTCTTCTCTTCCAATTTGGATACCTTTTATTTCTTTTGGCTGTCTTATTGCTGTGGCTAGGACTTCCAATACTATGTTGAATACAAGTGGTGAGAGTGGGCATACTTGTCTTGTTTCAGATTTTAGCAGGAAGGCTTTCAGCTTTTCTCCATTGAGTATTATATGGCTGTGTATCTGTCATCAATGGCTTTTATTATGTTAAGATATATTCCCTCTATATCCACTTTGGTAGGAGGTTTTGTTTTTGTTTTGTTTTTTTTTTTTGTCATGAATGGATGTTGGATTTTGTCAAATACTTTTTCTGTATCTATTGAGATGATCATGTGGTTTGATAGAGACAATATAAGGTACATGGGAGGATGTGCAGAGGTTATATGCAAATTCTATGCCAGTTTAATATATGTGACTTGAGCGTCCTTGGAGTTTGGTATTCACAGGGGTGCTGGAACAAATCCCCCCAGATACTGAGGGAGGACTATATTTGCAAACAAATAGAAAATAAGTCTATGTGGCGTGTGTGCATCGCTGATATAGCTTTGTGTGGTCCATCAAGTGCAGAGACAGCTGGGTGATTAGAGTTACACCTTCTCTTGCCTCTCCTTGCACTCCAGACAGGAAATATAAGGAGAGGCTCATGGATGCATCACATTATATCATTTGCTTTGATCAATACTTGGGCAAAAGAAGGTTAAGTTTTCTTGTGCTGCTTATGCAATCTCTCCTATTAAAAACAAAAACAAAAACAAAACAAACAAAAAACGAGAGTTTCCAGGGCTTTTTTTTTTCTTTCTTTCTTTTTTTTAAAGTGATCATGTCCTTTACTTGTCGGACAAAGATCTATTTCAATATCTCAAGTAGTAAAAGGAGAGATGTGGGAAAACTGGAGAGGTCAGCAAGTTATGCAGACCAGTCCGAAAACCCTGTCCCATATAAAACTATGGAAAACACTGGCTCCTTTGCCTGAAAAGGGAAGCATTAGTAGGCACATGGTGACTTTCCTCTGCTAATTTAAGAGATGTTATAAAAAAGAAGGAACAGATTTGCTCTGCTTGGTTTCAAAGAGCAGACACAAAGACCAAGGACTACTAGGAGATTGGTTGTGTTTCAGAATGAGAAAATCCTAATAGGCACAATTGCCCAAATATGAGATAAGGCTGCTTTATGAGGAGTAAAAACTAGGAGTTTGTTTTTGACCCTTTGCTACAGACTTGCTTCCTGAGAGGCAGATTCAGAGAAAAGATTAGTTGTAGGATCTAGTGGTTTAAAGCCATGACCACCTAAACCATGATTTCCTGAACATTCTTGCAAATTTAAGGCAACTGCATCTTCTGCCTTTCCTTGTTTCTATTTGTAGGACTGTAGTCCCCTGAATAACACTGAAAACAATGAAGTCCTATCCCCCTTATAGATAATTCAAACATCCTTCTAAACCACTTTGCAATATAATATATTTGTAAAACTTTATTTTTTTGGCCACACCTATGGCATGCACGAGTTCCTGGGCCAGGGATGGAACCTGAGCCACAACACTGACAATTCCAAATCCTTAACTACTAGGCTAACAAGGACTCCTGTAAAATTGTATTTTCAAACTAAGTTAAAGCAAAGCTTGTACTTCACAGAAATTACACAGGAGTTTATAAAGTTAATAATTTTCATTGTAATTTATTGTATACCATTCTTTAAAATTTTTCTTTTAATTATTAAATACTATAAATCTTATTAGTGTTATTCCTTAAAAATACAATCAGTATATAATACGTATATGAGACATATTTAAAGGAAATACATATATTTCATAAATACATAAAAGACATAGAAGACCTTTCAGGACTGTGTTCTTTTTTTTTTTTTCCCACTGTACAGCAAGGGGATCAAGTTATCCTTACATGTATACATTACAATTACATTTTTTCCCCACCCTTTCTTCTGTTGCAACATGAGTATCTAGACAAATTTCTCAATGCTATTCAGCAGGATCTCCTTGTACATCTATTCTAAGTTGTGTCTGATAAGCCCAAGTTCCCAATCCCTCCCACTCCCTCCCCCTCCCATCAGGCAGCCACAAGTCTTCTCCAAGTCCATGATTTTCTTTTCTGAGGAGATGTTCATTTGTGCTGGATATTAGATTCCAGTTATAAGTGATATCATATGGTATTTGTCTTTGTCTTTCTGGCTCATTTCACTCAGTATGAGGTTCTCTAGCTCCATCCATGTTGCTGCAAATGGCATTATGTCATTCTTTTTTATGGCTGAGTAGTATTCCATTGTGTATATATACCACATCTTCCGAATCCAATCATCTGTCGATGGACATTTGGGTTGTTTCCATGTCCTGGCTATTGTGAATAGTGCTGCAATGAACATGCGGGTGCATGTGTCTCTTTTAAGTAGAGTTTTATCCAGATAGATGCCCAAGAGTGGGATTGCGGGGTCACATGGAAGTTCTATGTATAGATTTCTAAGGTATCTCCAAACTGTTCTCCATAGTGGCTGTACCAGTTTACATTCCCACCAGCAGTGCAGGAGGGTTCCCTTTTCTCCACACCCCTTCCAGCACTTGTTATTTGTGGATTTATTAATGATGGCCATTCTGACTGGTGTGAGGTGGTATCTCATGGTAGTTTGGATTTGCATTTCTCTTATAATCAGGGATGTTCAGCATTTTTCCATGTGTTTGTTGGCCATCTGTATATCTTCTTTGGAGAAATGTCTATTCAGGTCTTTTGCCCATTTTTCCATTGATTGATTGGCTTTTTTGCTGTTGGGTTGTATAAGTTGTTTATATATTCTAGAGATTAAGCCCTTGTCAGTTGCATCATTTGAAACTATTTTCTCCCATTCTATAAGTTGTCTTTTTGTTTTCTTTTGGGTTTCCTTTGCTGTGCAAAAGCTTTTCAGTTTGATGAGGTCCCATGGGTTTATTTTTGCTCTAATTTCTATTGCTTTGGGAGACTGACCTGAGAAAATATTCATGATGTTGATGTCAGAGAGTGTTTTGCCTATGTTTTCTTCTAGGAGTTTGATGGTGTCCTGTCGTATATTGAAGTCTTTCAGCCATTTGGAATTTATTTTTGTGCATGATGTGAGGGTGTGTTCTAGTTTCATTGCTTTGCATGCAGCTGTCCAGGTTTCCCAGCAATGCTTGCTGAATAGACTGTCTTTTCCCCATTTTATGCTCTTGCCTCCCTTGTCAAAGATTAATTGACCATAGGTGTCAGGGTTTATTTCCGGGTTCTCTATTCTGTTCCATTGGTCTGTCTGTCGGTTTTGATACCAGTACCACACTGTTTTGATGACTATGGCTTTGTAGTATTTCTTGAAGTCTGGGAGAGTTATGCCTCCTGCTTGGTTTTTGTTTCTCAGGATTGCTTCGGCGATTCTGGGTCTTTTGTGGCTCCATATAAATGTTTGGATTGTTTGTTCTAGTTCTGTGAAAACTGTCATGGGTAATTTGATAGGGATTGCATTGAATCTGTAGATTGCTTTGGGTAGTATGGCCATTTTTACAATATTGATTTTCCCAATCCAGGAACATGGAATATCTTTCCATTTCTTTACATCTTCTTTGATTTCTTTGATTAAAGTTTTATCGTTCTCAGCATATAGGTCCTTTATCTCCTTGGTCAGGTGTATTCCGAGGTATTTGATTTTGTGAGGTGCAATTTTAAAAGGTATCGTATTTTTGTATTCCTTTTCTAATATTTCATTGCTGGTATACAGAAATGCAACTGACTCTGAATGTTAATCATATATCCTGCTACTTTGCTGAATTTGTTGATCAGTTCAAGTAGTTTTGGGGTTGAGTCCTTAGGGTTTTCTATGTGTAGTATCATGTCAGTCTGCATACAGTGATCATACAGTGAGTTTGATCTCTTCTCTTCCTATATGGATGGCTTTTATTTCTTTTGTTTGTCTAATTGCTGTGGCTAGGACTTCCAAAACTATGTTGAAGAGCAGTGGTGAGAGTGGGCATCCCTGTCTTGTTCCAGATTTGAGTGAGAAGGCTTTCAGTTTTTCCCCATTGAGGATTATATTTGCTGTGGGTTTCTCATAAATGGCTTTGATTATATTCAGGAATGTTCCCTCTATACCCACTTTGGCGAGGGTCTTGATCATGAATGGATGTTGGACTTTGTCAAATGCTTTTTCTGCGTCTATTGAGATGATCATATGATTTTTGACTTTTTTTTTGTTAATGTGGTGTATGATGCTGATTGATTTGCGTATGTTGAACCATCCTTGTGAACCTGGGATGAACCCAACCTGGTCATGGTGTATAATTTTTTTGATATGTTGTTGGATTCGGTTGGTTAAGATTTGTTGAGAATTTTTGCATCTATATTCATCAATGATATTGGGTGATAGTTTTCTTTTTTGGTGGTATCTCTGTCTGGTTTTGGAATGAGGGTGATGGTGGCATCATAGAATGTCTTTGGGAGTATTCCTTCTTCAACCTTTTGAAAGAGTTTAAGGAGGATGGGCACCAATTCATCTTTATATGTTTGTTAGAATTCACCTGTGAAGCCATCTAGTCCTGGACTTTTATTTGTAGGGAGTGATTTTATGACCTCTTCAATTTCATTTCTAGTGTTCGGTCTGTTCAGTTGGTCTGTTTCTTCTTGATTCAGTTTTGGCAGGCTGTAAGATTCTAGAAAATTGTCCATTTCTTCCAGATTGTCAAACTTGTTGCCGTATAGTTGTTCATAGCATTCTCTTATGGTTTTTTGTATTTCTGCTGTATCCACTGTGATTTCCCCTTTTTCATTTATAATTTTGGTTATTTGGGTTCTTTCCCTCCTCTTTTTAGTGAGTCTGGCCAGGGGTTTGTCAATTTTGTTTACCTTTTCAAAGAACCAGCTCTTGGTTTTATTAATTTTCTCTATTGTTTTTTGAGTCTCTATTTGATTGATTTCTTCTTTGATCTTTATAATTTCCTTCCTTCTGCTGACTTTAGGACTTTTTTGTTCTTCTTTTTCTAATTCATTTAGGTGGAAGGTTAAGTTGTCAATTTGGGATCTTTCTTCTTTTTTGAGAAAGGCCTGTATTGCTATAAATTTCCCTCTGAGCACTGCTTTCGCAGCATCCCATAGATTTTGAGCGGTTGTGTCTTCATTATCATTTGTTTCAAGGTAGTTTTTAATTTCCTTCTTGATTTCCTCATTGACCCATTGGTTTTTCAGTAGCATGTTTAGTCTCCATGTAGTAGGTTTTTTCTCTTTCCTTTTCCCATGGTTGATTTCTAATTTCATGGCATTGTGGTCAGAGAAGATACTTGAGATAATTTCTATGCTCCTAAATTTATTGAAGTTAGCTTTGTGTCCCAATATGTGGTCGATTCTTGAGAATGTTCCATGAGCATTTGAGAAGAATGTGTATTCTGCTTTTTTTGGATGTAGTGTCCTGAAGACATCAATGAAGTCTAACTTTTCTATTGTTTCCTTTAGGATCTCTGTTGCTTTATTGGTTTTCTGTCTAGAGGATCTGTCCATTGATGTGAGGGGGGTATTAAGGTCTCCTACTATGATTGTATTCTCATCAATATCTCCCTTTATGTCTGTTAATATTTGTTGTATGTATCTGGGTGCTCCTATATTTGGGGCATATACGTTGACGATAGTTACATCCTCTCCTTGGATGGATCCCTTAATCATTAAGTAGTGTCCTTCTTTGTCTTTCTTTATGTCTTTTGTTTTAAAGTCTATTTTGTCTGATATGAGTGTTGCGACTCCTGCTTTTCTGTCATGTCTATTGGCATGAAATATTTTTCCCCACCCTTTCACTTTCAATCTATATGTATCTTTTTTCCTAAGGTGAGTTTCTTGTAGGCAGCATATTGAAGGTTTTTGCCTTTTTATCCACTCAGCCACTCTGTGTCTTTTGATTGGGGCATTCAGTCCATTGACATTTAAGGTGATAATTGATAGATGATTATTTATTGCCATTTTGAACCTCGTGTTCCAGTTGATTCTATGGTTCTCCATTCTTCCTTTTTTTTTTTTTTTTGGTTGGATGGTCTCCTGTTATTATCTGCTTGAGTGTATTTTTTTCTCTCATTTTTTGCGATTGCAATATTTGGTTTTGGCTTGTGGTTGCCCTGTTTTTTAAGTATGCTAACCCCTTCCCATAATTGTGTGTTTTAGCCTGATGGTCCTGTAAGTTCAAACACTTCATTACTATATTAAAATTAAGAGGAGAAACATACAAACAAACAAACAAAAAGGGTTATTTACTTCCTAACATCCCTTGCCCACATTTTATGGTTTTGATGACTCTTTTTTATTTTATTCTTTTTAATTTTGTTTTGTTTGAAGCATGTTCATGATTAAATCTGTATGCTGGCTTATTTGAGTGACGGCTCTCTGATTGTGGTTTCCTCAGTCCTAGTTCTTCCTCTTCTTCTTCTTTTTTTTTTCTTTTCTTTTTTCTTCCCTTTCCTTCCTTTCTTTTTGGTTTAGAGAAGCCCTTTCAATATTTCTTTTAACCTGGGTTTTGTGTTGCTGTATTCTTTAAGTTTTTGTTTGTTGGAAAAAATTTTTATTTCCCCTTCTATTTTAAATGATATTCTTGCTGGATAGAGTATTCTAGGTTGCATATTTTTTCCTTTTAGCACTTTAAATATCTCTTGCCATTCCCTCCTGGCCTGTAGTGTTTCTGTAGAGAAATCAGCTGATATTCTTATGGGGGTTCCCTTGTAGGTAACATTCTGTTTTTCTCTTGCTGCCTTTAGGATCCTCTCTTTATCACTAACTTTTGCCATTTTTATTATGATGTGTCTTGCTGTGGGTCTATTTGGGTTCAGTTTGCTTGGGGCCCTCTGTGCTTCTTGTATCTTGAACCCAGTATCCTTTAGATTTGGGAAGTTTCCATCGATAATTTCTTCAAATATATTTTCCATTCCCTTATCTTTTTCTACTCCTTCTGGAATTCCTATTATGCATAGATTGGCCCGCTTTATATTATCCCATAGGTCTCTTATATTGCTTTCCAGTTTTTTGATTCAGTTTTCTGTCTGCTGACTGGATTGGGTGATTTCCATTATTCTATCTTCCATATCACTGATTCGTTCTTCTGCATTATTCATTCTGGTTTTTACTGCCCTTAGTTCAGTTTGCATCTCTGCAAATGAATGTTCTAGTTTTTCTTGGCTACTCCTTATATTTTCTAGTTCCTTTCTGGGAGTATCTGCATTACTGTTCATATCTTCTCTTAATTCCTTCAGTATTTTCACTATTTCTCTTTTGAACTCCAGGTCTGTCAGACTGCAGAGATCTGTTTCATTGTTGACTGTTTTAGGTGAGTTCTCCTGTTGGTTTGACTGGGGGTGGTTTCTCAGCTTCTTCATCTTGCTTGTTGTTTTCTTTCTCCTGAGGGAGTTGTACTCTCTGTTATCGGGCAGTGTTTGCCTTGTCACTGCTGTGGAATACTTCCTGAGGGCTGGCGTTGTTGGTCAATCTTTTTTGAGGCAGTGTGGCTTTTCTGGAGTGTTGATGGGGCTAACAGTGTTTCTTTGAAGCAAAGGAGGGCTTCCTGAGGGCAGACAGGACTGGGAGGACCACACCACGATGGTAGCAGATTTCACTTGGTCATGCAGAGCTTGCTCTGGTGTTTTTAGGCTGTGGGGTTCTTGCAGGGGGTTGGCAGTGTTGGGCAGCTGTTCCTCAGGAGTGCAGCACCCCCTGGGGGCTGGAGCAGATATCTGGGTCACTGAGAACCTAAGAGGCTCTTCCCTAGGGCAGCCCAACTCAGAAGGACGGCCTGAGAATGTAGGCGGATCTTTCACAGTCTGGCCAAGCTTGCTACAGATTTTCTGGGCTGCAGGGGCTCCTCCAGGGGGCTGGTGGTGCTGATCAGCTATTCTTCAGGAGTGGGGCACCCCCTGAGGGCTTTGGTGGCTAGCAGGGCTGCTGAAAACCCAAGAGGCTCCTCCCCAGGGAAGCCTGACTCAGAAAGACTGTCTGAGATCTTTTCCCGGCTCGGCCAGGCTTGTTGCAGCTTTTCTGGGCTGCAGGGGGTCCTGCCTGGAGCTGGCAGTCCTATGCAGCTGATCCGCTATAGCTTGGCACCCCCTGGGGGCTTGGGTGGGTAGCAGGGCCACTGAAAACACAAGAGGCTCCTCCCCAGGGCAGCCCGACTCAGAAAAACCATCCGAGAATTAGGCAGATCTATTCACGGCCTGGCTAGGCTTGTTCTAGCTTTTCTGGGCTGCAGGCCTTTTCTCAGGGGCTGGTGGTGTTTGGTGCTGCTCTGCAGAAGTGTAGCCCCTCCAAAGGGCAAGCCAGGGACAGCCCCTGCGGTGGTAGGCTTCAGGCAATTGTTGAGGCCAGCCCTCCCGGATGGCAGGCAGCCCCAGGTCTGGCGAGAGTGTAGGGGGTGGCGGGGGTGGGGGGAGGGGATGCACTGGGAAGCACAGCTTTCTGCTAGCTAGCAGCAGGACTGTGTTCTTAATGATAGCCTCTAACCTGTAAAACTCAGAGACAAGTGGGAATTTTTTTTAGGGCTGCACCAGTGGCATATGGAAGTTCTCAGGCTAGGGGGGTAAATCAGAGCTATAGCTGCTCCCTATACCACAGCCACAGCAATGCCAGATCCCAGCTGCATCTGTGACCTATACTGCAGCTCACAGCAATGCCAGATCCTTAACCCACTGAGTGAGGCCAGGAATTGAACTCACATCCTAATGGCTACTAGTTGGGTTCATTACCACTGAGCCAGAATGGGGGCTCCAAGGTTAACTTCTTCAAAATTTTAGATAATCAAAAATTCCCAAGGGCTTTAGAACAAGAACCTACTTTAGATCTGAATTGTTAATGCTATCTCATGTTCAGAGCAACAGAACATAATAGAACTATTTACTGAGTACCTGTGAAAACACTTTAGCCTTATCCTCTTGATTTGCAGATGAAAAATCTTTGAAAATGTCTAAAGCCACTTTGGGATGTTATAAACCCCATATTTATGAGGCTTGAATTAAAGTAAATGCTTATATTACACAGGGAACATATTGCAGTAGCCATAACCAAATTCTCTGTTAAAACTTTATGCTTTGTCCTCATGACTAGCAAGACATCTGGGCTCACTTGAAGGAAGCCTTCAATGACACGCTTGAACTCCTGTGTGGAACTCATATGAAAGAAACATCTTTCAAGGTGGAGTGGATACTAGTTTTCCAATTAAAATCTTTAAAGAAAATAACCCAGAATCTATTTAAATTGCTGTTATATTTACCACTCTGGTAACATATGCCAAGACTGGAGAGAAAAAGAAATTTGGGAATGTGTTCCTGCTAAGGATTGATAACTTGACTCTGCTCACTTAAAATAATGTTTTCTGGTTGGATAATGAAAAATATGTAATACATATTTTTTAAGACACACAATTAAATTTAAGCTGCCTGACTTCAGGGACCATTGTTCTCAACACTGGATATACTGAAACTATTTGGTCTGGTAACAGAGATAGAACTGAGATAACATAACTCTGTACCTGGCTATCTAGTTGACAGCTGTTGTTTAGGAGAATATGATTTCTACTTTTATGCCTCTTTACTCTAATTCAACAAAAATTATTGAGCTCTTAAATATCCAGCATTATATCCAGTTTATGTAGATAGAAATCAAACTGGCTATTTTTACTATAGAGGGACCTTTGGATACTATGCAAGTTGGGCAATGGGGTACACAATCCAGTGAAGACTGGGAAGCAGTGAAACAGGGAAATCCTAGGGATGGTATCTATGGGTAAAGCAGTCTTGTGCACTGAAGGGTAGAAAAGAATGCACTGGGATCAATCCATCTATTTAGATGGTGGCAATAATGCTGGTTGAGAGTGTTGACATTGGTCGTATTTGTGATTAAGAATTTTTCTTGAGTTTCTCCTCAGGTGTTTACTACATGCTGATTTCCCCCCAACAAAGGTGAATGAAAATAACAAACTTTCCAGGTTCATTGACATAAGAAATGCCTTCTTCTCTGAAGTTGGCACTGGGGTCTCAGCCAACACCCTGCTTTTTCTCTTCCACATCCTCACCTTCCTTCTTGAGCACAGACTCAAGCCCATGGACCTGGCCATTGGTCACTTGGCTCTCTTTCACTTATTCATGTTGCTAACTGTGGCATTTATGGCTTCAGACATCTTTGGGTCTCAGAAAACTTGGGATGACATCAAGTGTAAATTGGTTCTTTACTTGTACAGGTTGATGAGGGGCCTCTCCATCTGTACCACCTGCTGGCCAAGTCACCCAGGCCATTACCCTAAGTCCCAGAAACTCCTGTTTGGCAAAGTTCAAACATGAATCATCACATCACAACCTGTACTACATTCTCTTCCTGCGGGTTTCTAATATGGCCACCAGTAGTAACTTCTTGGTGTCCACTATTGCCACCCTCAATGTGACTGTGACCCATCTTCTATTTGTCACTAAATCCTTCTCACTTTATCCCATGATTTACTTCCTTAGGTACTTATGTTTTGCACTGGTGACCTTCCAGGATGTCTCCATGTTGGTGCTCATGGCCCTCTCAAGTGGATACATGGTGATTCTTTTGTACAGGCACCAGAGGCAGACCTGGCACCTTCACAGCACCAAGCTTTCTCTAAAAGTATCTCCAGAAAAAAAGGGCCATCCAGACCATTCTGTTGCTCATGAGTTTCTTCATGGTCATGCACTTTTTGGATGTAACTGTCTTCTCAACCTCAAGAATGTTGTGGAATAACAACCCTGTGCATTTGTGTGTCCATATGCTTGTAAGAAATGGCTATGCCAGCATCAGTCCTTTGGTGCTAATCAGCACTGAAAAATGAATAACTGAGGTCTTACAATCCATATGGGTGAAATGACCTTAAATGTGTGGTTATTCTTCAATGAAATGACTCATCTAAAAGATAATCTAAGGCACTGACTTTAAAATAATTAATCATGGTGTATTGGAGTTCCCATTCTGGCTCATCAGGTCAAGGACTCAATACATGTCTGTAAGGATGTGGATTCAATCCCTGGCCTTGCTCAGTAGGTTAAAGATCTGGCACTGTCATAAGCTGTGGTGTAGTTTGTAGATGTGTCTCCAATTCAGTGTTGCCATGGCTGTGGTATAGGCCTCAGCTGCAGCTCTGATTCAATTCCTAGCCCAGGGACTTCCATACACCACAGGTGTGACCATAAAAAAAAAATTATGGTATATAGCCTGTTCTCTCTGGGTCAACTGTAATATGTGGATTTAGGCTTTGTTAAACCTGTTTACTTTGATACATGTGGCTCACAAATACACAGCAGATCATTTAACAACACACCCACCTAACAAGATAATTTGGGGGTCTCATCCAGATCGCATTCATAAGAATTGAACCCCTTACACAGTAACAAACTTTATTTATTTTTTGGCCTTTTTAGGGCTGCACCTGTGGCATATGGAAGTTCCCAGGCTAGGGGGTTGAATCAGGGCTCTAGCTGCCAGCCTACGCCACAGTCAGAGCAACGCCAGATCCAAGATATCTGTGACCTACACCACAGCTCACACCAACACTGGATCCTTAACCCACTGAGTGAGGGCAGGCATTGAATGTTCATCCTCAGGGATACTAGTCAGGTTCATTACCACTGAGTCATGACAAGAATTACGAAACTTTAAAGGAGTTGAAAGATAATCAGTGTTTATGTGGGGATGCATGAAAGGGAAAAGAAAATCAGAAAGTGAAATTTACAAATGGTACCAGGAAAATCTGAGGGATAACTGTGGTAATTATTTCACATGCCTTATATATACTGAAAATAATCAGTTATATTCTTCAAATATGTACAGTTTACTATATATCAGATAATTTAAAAAGATATTAAAAAAGTGAAAGAAGAACAAAGACCAAAGTCAGCAGAAGGACGATCAGAGCAGAAACAGAGACCAAGAAAACAAGAAAAAAGATTAATGAAACCAAAAGCTGTTTTTTGAAAAGATAAAGAAAACTGATGTCTTTAGCCACTCTCATTAAGAAAAAGAGGAGATGACTCAAATAAATGAAATAAGAAATGACAAAGGAAAAAATTTAACTGATATCACAAAAACACAAAGCATCATAAAAGTATACTATGGGCAGTTACATGCCAATAAATTAGACAACCTAGAAGAAATGGATAAATTCCTGGAGACATACAATCTTCTAAGGCTGAATCAGGAAGAAATAGTAGTGAAATTGAAGAGTAATTACAAGCACTAGTAGTGAAACTGAATAGTAATCAAAAAACTCTCAGAAAACAAAAGTCCATGACTGAGCAGCTTCACAGGGAAATTCTACCAACCTTACAAAGAGTAGTTAGTACCTACTTACCCTTCTCCAACTATTCTAAAAAATTAAAGAGGAGGGAATACTCCCAAGTTTATTCTACAAGGCCATTATTATTACCCTGATACCAAAAGCAGACAAAGAAACTACAGAAAAAGAAAATTAGAGGCCAGGGCACAGTCTTTAGGGTATTAGCCTACTGTGGCCTCCTTTGCCTGACAAAGCAATAAAGCTATATTTTCCTCCTTTGTTCCCCAGCCCCAAAAGAGAAAATTGCAGGTCAATATGTTTGATGACTATAGATGCAAAAAATACTCAATAAAATATTAGCAAACCAAATTTTAAAATATATAAAAAGGATCACACACCATGTTCAAGTGGTATTTATTTCAGGGATGAAAGGATGGTTCAATACCCACATATCAATCAATTAACCACATTAATAAAAGGAAGGGGAAAACATTATATAATCATTTCAAGAGATGCAGGAAAGGCATTTGACAAAATTTAACATCCATCCATAACAAAAATTCTCATTCAAGTACATATGGAGAGAATATATCTCAACATAATAAAGGCCATTTCTGACAAACCCACAGCTAACATCATACTCAATGGTGAAAAACTGAAAGCTTTTTCTCTAAACACAGGAACAAGACAAGGATGCCCACTTTTTCTTGCCACTTCTGTTTAACATAGTTTTGAAAGTCCTAGCTATAAGCAATCTGACAAAAAAAAAAAAAAGAAAGAAAGAAATAAAAGGAATCTGGTTTGGAAGAGAACAGGTAAAAGAGGCATCATTTGCAGATGACATGATACTATATATAGAAAACCCTAAAATCTCTATTGAAAAACTATTAGAACTAATAAATGAATTTGGTAAAGTTGCAGGATATATTCAATTTATATATAAATACATTGGTTTCCTATATACTAATAATGAACTATTGGAAAGAGAAAACAAGAAAATGTTCCCATTTAAAATCACCTCAAGAAGAATAAAATATCTAGGAATAAACTCAACCAAGGAGGTGAAACACCTATGATCTAACAACTATAAAACACTGATGAAGGAAATTGAATATGACACAAAGAAATGGAAAGATAGTCTCTGTTCATTGATTGGAAGAGTTAATATTGTTAAAATGCCCATACTACCATAGGAATCTACCAATATAATGCAATTCTTATCAAAATATCCATAATACTTTCCACAGAATTAGAACAAACGATCCCAAAATGTATACAGAACCACAAAAGACTCCAAAAAGCCAAAGTTATCTTGAAAAAGAAGAACAAAGCGAGAGATATCATGTTCCCTGATTTAAAACTATACTACAAAGCTAAGGTAATCAAAATAGTATGGTACTGGCACAAAAAAAAGAAACATAGATCAATGGAGAGCCCAGAGGTGAATTCACATTTATACAGTCAATTAATCTACAAGAAAGAGGCAAGAATATACAATGGGGAAAAGACAGTCTCTTCAATAAACAGTTTTGGAAAAACTGGACAGCTGCACACAAAAGAATCAAACTCGACTACTTAAACTATATAGAAAAATAAATCAAAAATACATTAAAGTCTTAAATGTAAGACCTCAAATCATAAAACTTTTGGCAGAAAACACAGGCAATACGCTCTTCAATGCTGGTTTTAGCAATAGTTTTTTAGATATGTCTCTTAAGGCAAGGGAAACAAAAGTGAAAGCAAACAAATGAAACTATGTCAAACTAAAAATCTTCTGCACAACAAAACAAAAAGGCCACCTAGTGAATAGCAGAAGACATTTACAAATGATATATCAGATAAGAGGTTCATATTCCAAAATATACAAAGAACTCATACAAGTCAACATCGAAAAAATAAACAACCCAATTTTTAAAATGGGCAGAGGACCTGAATAGACATTTTTTCAAAGAAGACATATAGATGGCCAAGAGGCACATGAAAAGATACTAATATAACTCATCAACAGGCAAATACAAATCAAAACCATAATGAGATATCATCTCACACTTGGCTATTATCAAAATGACAAAAAAATAGAAGTTCCCATCGTGGTGCAGTGGTTAACGAATCCGAGTAGGAACCATGAGGTTGAGGGTTTGGTCCCTGCCCTTGCCCAGTGGGTTAAGGATCCGGCGTTGCCGTGAGCTGTGGTGTAGGTCGCAGACGCAGCTCGGATCCTGCATTGCTGTGGCTCTGGCGTAGGCCAGCAGCTACAGCTCCAATTCGACCCCTAGCCTGGGAACCTCCATATGCCGCAGGAGCGGCCCAAGAAATAGCAAAAAGACAAAAAAAAAAACAAGTGTTGGTGACAATTGGAAGAAAGGGAACTGTCCTACACTGTTGGTGGGAATGTAAGCTGGTGCAGTCACAATGGAAGCCAATATGGAGATTTCTCAAAAAATTTGAAAGAGAACTGCCATACAACCCAGCAGTTCCACTCCTATATATTTATCCAAAGAAAATGAAAACACTAATTAGAGATGATATATGCACTCTATGTTCATTGCAGCAGTATTTACAACAGCCACACTATGGAGGCAACCTTAGTGTCCACCGATAGACAAACTGATAAAGATGTGGTATGTATACACACAATAGAGTATTACTCAGATGTAAAAAAAGAATAAAGTCTTGCCATTTGCAACAACATGGTTGTATCTAGAGGATATCATGCTAAGTGAAATAAGTTAGGCAGAGAAAGACAAATACTGGATGATTTCACTTATATATAGAATCTAAGAAAAAAAAAACAGATGAACAAACATAAAACAGAAACAAAGTCATAGATACAGGGAACAAATAAGTGGTTGCCACAGGGAGCATGGTGAGGAAGGGAGAGAAAATAGGTGAGAGAGATTAAGAGGTACAACCTTCCCATTACAAAATAAATGGTCACGGGGATAAAATGTATAGCATGGGGAATGTTGTCAATAAGTTATGTAACATCTTTGTGTGGTGCAGATGGTAACTAGACTTATTGTGGTGATTATTTTGAAATGTTTAGAAATACCAAATCACTATGCTGTGCACCAGAAACTAAGGTAGTATTGTAGGTCAATTATCCTTCAAAAACTAACAAATTCACAGAAGAAATCAGTTTTGTGGTTACCAGAGGCGGGTGGAGGGAGGGGACGAGGGATGGAATGAACGTAGTTTCAGTTACAAGTAAGTACTTTGAGTGTAATCTACAACACGATAAATATAAAGAATACTGCCATATGTCATATATGAAAGTTGTTAAGAGAGTAAGAAGAGTTCTGATCACAAGGAAAAAAAATGCCATTTCTTTACTTATCTACATGAGATGATGGATATTCACTGAACCTACTACAATAATCATCTCATGATATATGTAAATCAAATCATTATGCTGTACACCTTAAACTTATACAGTGCTGTCAATTATAGCTCAATAAAACTGCAAGAAAAAATAGGTTCTCGAAGGCTCCCCCAAAGAATAAACACAATAAACAACTTATCGTGATTATATTTTTTAAAAAATAGGCGAACAGTGGTTGTAAAACTAATCAAAATGTGATTAAAGACACTATTTCAGCAAACCTTGAATAGGAAAAATTCAAAGAAAATCACGCTAGAGAGATCATAACGAAATTGCTAAAGCCCATAGATAGAAACATCTTGAGAGCAGCTAAAGATAAAGAGATATTACATATCAGGAAACAATGACCATAGATTTCTCATTAGCAATAAGAGATATCAAAACACAGTGGAAAACATCTTTCAGTGCTACAAGACCAAAGAAGAAGACAACCCCACTGCTGTTCTATATCCAGAAGAAATATCCTTCAGGAATGAAGGTAAAATGAATTAATTCTCCAAGTGAAACTGAGAGTTTTTTTTTTTTTTTGCCAGCCTGTCTTCTCCATGAAAAACACTTAAGTACTTCACACTGAAGAAACATGATCCAGAGAGAAAGGTGGTGCTTCAGGAACCAAAGGGGAGCACAGAATGTTAAACAAGATCATGGCCAAGGAGAGCAGACTTACGGTTCCCAGAGGGGAGGGGAAGGGAGAGGAATGGATGGGCACTTGGGTTTTTTTGGATGCAAGCTGTTATATTTGGAATAGATGGGCAATGGGGCCCTACTGTACTGCATAGGGAAAGGTGTGTGGTTGAGTCACTTTGCTATACAACAAACAGAACTTGAAGAAATATTGTAAATCAACCATACTTTAATAAAATAAAAAATAATACAATTATCAAAAAGAATTGCTAAACAGCTGGGTTGCTAGGAAAGATACTTTTAATTCTTCTTAGGTTTTCATTAAAATACACAGAACTGTTTAAAGCAAAACGTGTAACACAGACTAGCAGGGGGTTTCACGAGATGTAAGTGTAATGCACAGAACAGCAATGGTGCCATAATGAACCCATGTGGTGCTGAGGTTTTGACAATCTACATGAAGTGGGATGATGTTGATGCTAAGCCAGTCGTGAAAAATTAAATATGTATATTATAATCTTCAGGGCTACAACACGTAAAACTGCTCAAAGACAGAGTGCCAAAATGCCGTTTGACAGTAGAATATTAATATTATTCAAATAATTCAAAAGAAAGCAGGAGAAGATGAAAAGAATAAAATGCAGAGGAGACAAACAAAACACAAAAGCAAAGTGATAGATTTCAATCTAACTGTATCTGTAAGTATACGAAATGTTAATAATCTAAACAATCTAAATAAATGCAAAGATGGAGAATGATTTATTTTTTGGGTTCATCCGTGGCATGCAGAAGTTCCCAGGCCAGAGACTGAACCCATGCTACAAAACAGCCCAAGCCACAGTAGTGACAATGCTAGATTCTTAACCTGCTGAGCCACCAGGGAACTCCAAAAAGCGATTTTTTTAAAAAGTTCATATTACATGTATTCTAAATGGGAACACTTTAAATACAGAGTGAGAGAGATATTGTAAAGAGTGAGAGTAAGAAGTCTCATTTTAAATGTCAGGTAAATAGACATGGAGTTGAAGCATTTACTTTTTAAAAATTGAGATAACACAGGGAGTTCCTGTTGTGGCTCAGTGGAAACAAATCCAACTAGTATCCATGAGGATGCAGGTTTGATCCCAGTCCTCTCGGTGGGTCGGGGATCCAGCATTTCCGTGAGCTATGGTGTAGGTTGCAGATAAGGCTCGGATCCCACATTGCAGTGACTGTGGCATAGGCCAGCAGCTGTAGCTCTGATTTGACCCTTAGCTTGGGAATTTCCATATGCCTTGGGTGTGGCCCTAAAAAGAAAAAAAAAAATTGGGATGACACATAAAATTTAACATGTTAACCATTTTTAAATGTACAGTACAGAGACCTGAAGTACATACCAGCAGCACCATCCATCTCCAGAACTCTTTTCACTTTAAATAACTGAAACTCTGCTCCCATTAAATCAACTCCCCAGGCCCCTCCCCCAGCCCATAGCAACCACCACTCTACTTCCTGCCTCCAGGAATCTCACTGGCTAGGAACTTCATGGGAGTGGAATCATTCAGTATTTGTTCTTTTGCCAAGGCTTATTTCACTGAGCACAATGTCCCCAAGGTTTATCCTCACTGCAGGACGAGTCACAGTTTCCTTCCAGCTCTGAGAGGCCCCTTCTCTGTTCCCTCTCTGCCAGAACAGCACAGCTTCTGTTATGACTTAAAGAGAGAAAAGAAATGGGAAACTCACCCTCATGCAGGATGTGTCTCCAAGCTTGAGATCCCTTTACAACTGGCCTACTTTTGCTTACTTTTCAGAGTTCTTGGACAGTTGTCTTTTAGATTTTGTCCAAAGATTTTCTCTGTAATTAGCAAAAGCAATGAGTTTTACCATAGAAGAACTGGAATTTTTCCACTGTATTTTCATTTCAATTTTTAAACTTTACATTTTATTTCTAGAATTTTCACACGGCTCTGGTGGTGATGAAAGTGTTCCTTCATAAGAGTGTGGACTTTAAATTAACAAATGTGTATAATAAAGAATATGCATTCTCTAGTTTTTACTCTTCAGGAGCAAGAAATAAGCAAATAACAATTCATTCACAAATATTCTCCAGGGTAAGATCAACTATTTACAAGTAAAAAATCCAAATTGCCAGAACATGCAAAAATCACATTTCTATTGAAATTAAAGAGGAAAGAACTACGTATCTTCAAAAGTCCAGATCCTGTAATAACCACATATATATGCATGATCAAATTAAAGGAATGAATATGGGACTTAAAACATGAGCAAAAATCAAAAGACCTTAAAAATACGGAGTTCCTGTCATGGCTCAGCAGAAACGAAACTGACTAGTATCTATGAGGACAAAGGTTTGATCCCTGGCCTCCCTCAGTGGGTTAAGGATCCTCTGGTGTAGGTCACAGACATGGCTCAGATCTGGCATTGCTGGGGCTGTGGTGTAGGCTGGCAGCTACAGCTCAGATTTGAACCCTAGCCTGAGAATCTCCATATGCCGTGGGTGTGGCCCTAAAAAGACAAAAAAATATATATATGAAGGCATGTCTCCCACTCTTTCCTCTCATGGATTTCTTTCTCATGAACCGGCCTGGCAGCAATCATAGAAACCATATCCATCTGTCAGAGGATACACAAAAGGAGCCTTTGAGGGCTGGAGAGTGTGGGGGGAAATTCCAGAGGCGAGAACCCAAAAAGGGGTCCTAATTCTATGTATGTCTCTGCAAGTGTTTCCAAGACATCTGCACCCTTATATTCACTGTAGCGTTATTTACAACAGCCAAGACATGAAAAAAACCTGAATGTCCATAGATGGATAAATGCATAAAAAATGTGGTGTGTGTGTGTATGTGTTTGGCTATAGAAAAGAATTAAGTCTTGTCATTTGTGACAACATGGATGGACTTTGAGAACATTATGCTAAGTGAAATATGTCAGGAAGAGAAAGACAAATACTATATGATCTCATTTATATACAGAATCTATAAAACAAACAAACAACAAAACTAAAAAAACAAACAAACAAAAAAACCCAAGACCTCAGTTCACAGATACAGAGAACAGATGGTGACTACCAGTAGCAGGGGTTGGGGGCTGGGCAAAATGGGTGAAGGGCAAAGGGTACAAATTTCCAGTTAAAAAATAAATCAACCCAGGGGATATAACGTAGACCATGGTGACTATGTTAATAATGCTGTATTGCATATTTGACTGTTGCTGACAGTAGATCCTGAAAGTCCTCATCACAAAAAAATAAATTTTTTGTAACTACCTATGGTGACAGATGTTAACTAAACTTGCTATAGTGATCATTTTGCAATATGTACAGATATTGGATCATTAGATGGTACACCTGAAATTAATATCATGTTATATGTCAATTATACCTCAATAAAAATAAATATTAACAAATCAAGAAATAACAAATGCTGGAGAGGGTGTGGAGAAAAAGTTACCCTCTTTCACTGTTGGTGAGAATGTAAATTGGTACAACCACTATGGAAAACAGCATGGAGGTTCCTCAGGAAACTAAATATAGATCCAGCAATCCCACTCCTGGGCATCTACCCAGACAAAATTTTCATTGAAAAACATACAGGCACCCCTATGTTCATCACAGTGCTATTTACAATAGCCAAGACATGGAAACAACCTAAATATCCATCGACAGAGGAATGGATTAAGATGTGGTACATATATAAAATGGAATATTACTCTGCCATAAAAAAGAACAAAATAATGCCATGTGCAGCAACATGGATAGAACTAGAAATTCTCATACTAAGTGAAGTAAGCCAGGAAGGAAAAGACAAATACCATATGATATCACTTATTCATAAAATCTAAAATATGGAAGAGATGATCCTATCTAAAAAAACAGAAACAGATCATGGCCAAGGAGAGCAGAGTTGGGGTTTCGAAGGGATAAGGGGCAGGGAGTGGGATGGATGGGCATTTTGGGGGTTTGGGGGGATGTAAACTCTTATATTTGAAATGGATGGGTAATGGGGCCCTACTGTACAGCACAGGAAAATGTGTGTGATTGGGTCACTTTGCCGTACAACAGAACTTGAAGAAACACTGTAAATCAACTATAATTTTTAAAAATAAATTAAAAAATAAATTTAACAATACATTAATAAGTACAAAATCTTTGCTGTCAATGAGCTCCACTTTACAGCCAAAGGCTTTGTGACTTAACACTCACAATTTCCAGTGTGCATTCTCTGTGGTTAATGAGGCACTGGAAGGTGTTCACACATTAATTACATTAATAAGATTTATATATGCTAAGAATTTTTACATATTGAATAAGAGATTCGTTGTTCTGAGAACGTTTTCCACATTAATTTCAGTTCTAAATGATCTCTCTCCAGATGAATCCCCTGCTCCCTGATGAGGATCATTTATAACTGAAGAATCCCTACATGGTTTTCATCCCACAGACTTCGTACAACTGTTGAACAAGAGCTGAGCTGAGCTTAAGGACTTCCCACATTTACTACATTCAGAGATTTTAATGGTTGAATGGTTTCCTCCCTAGATTTTAGAGGGCTTGTAACAAGTTGAATAGGAACCTCCAAAATTCACCCAGAACTTCAGGTGATAATCCTATTTGGAAATGGAGTCTTTGAAAATGCAATTACTTAAAATAAAGTCAGACTAGACTAGGGTGGACCCAACTCCATTGACTGGTTTCCTTAAAGAAGTGTGGGGATGCACAGGCACACAGGGAAGAAGGGCCCATGAGGACAGGGACTGGAATGACACGTGGCACTCAAAGAAGTCCAGTTACCGGCAATCACAGAGCTCAGAGAGAGGAATGGAACGGATCCTCTCAGAGCTTCAGGAGGGGTCAGCTCTGACAACACCTGGTTTTCCAGCTTCTGGTTAATTTGCTGAACAGCAAGAGAATAAACTTTTTTTTTTAAGCCGCCACCCATTTGTGGTTATCTGTTATGGCAACTCCAGGAACCTGCCACAGGGTTTTCTTCTGAGGTATAATGAAGTGAGGCTCTCTAAAGAGAGAATGAATGAAGAGAGCCTCACTTCATTCATTGTGGTGTTTTGAGGGATTATTATCTTTACAAATATTTGGTGGGTAAAGAGCTTTACCTCCTGGCACTATGGCTCCTCGTGTTCATTAAAATCACAGGAATTCCAGAGTTACCATCATGGCTCAGCAGAAACAAATCTGACTAGGATCCGTGAGGGTGCAGGTTCAATCCCTGGGCTCACTCAGTGGGTTAAGGGTCTGGCATTGCCATGAGCTGTGGTGTAGGCTGCAGATGCGGCTCAGATTTGGCATTGCTGTGGCTCTGGTGTAGGCTGGTGACTACAGACCCCTAGCCTGGGAATCTCCATATGCCCTAGGGGTGGCCCTAAAGAGACAAAAAAAAAAAATTTCACAGGAATTCTTTCTGGTACCACTTTTCTGCTCACAATGAAGTGGTGTTTTCTGGTGGTGAAAGCTCCCTACATTTATATTAACTATTATTATTATTTTTATTATTACAGGAATCTCTCCACTACTAATCTCTTGAGGTCTTATGAGGTTTGTTACACCTGAAGGTTTTCCCACACTGATTACATTCTAAGAGTTTTACTCCTGCACAGGTTGAGGTATTACAGAAGACTTTCCCTCACTCATTATGTTCACAGGTGTTCACGCTAGCAGTTTCTCTCAGCTTTGTCTAAACTACATGAGAAATGCCCTCAAATAACTAAAGGATATTTTTCTTAGAGGAATATGCTCTGAGCTCAGGTGAAACTGGTTTCCAGTTTTACCACATTCTTTTCCTTCCTCCGCAGTCAATGTTTTATTGCAAATGAATGTAACTGGTTGAGATCTCCTTTGCAAATAAGTAATACAAATAACTGTGCTTTGTGAATACCCTTATCATCTACCTAGGTATATCCTTGGTCAAAAGTGCCCTGCTGTGTGTATGACGTTTTGGTTTCATGTCTACTCTTCCAGAATCAAAGAGAGCTCCGCTGAAAATAACCCCTTCTCTATCTGAAAAAGCACCTGGCACAAGGCAATTGGTACCAAACAGAAAACAAAACAAACAACAACAACCAAGTAAGTGGAAAAGAATGAAAGAAAATGCACAGTTTGGAGGGTGACTAGAAACTAAGGAGCCAGAGAGATGCTGGGGGGAATGACAGAGTAACCCCAACACACCCTGCTTCATAAACATGATGACAACACTGGAAAAAAAAAGTCACAATGAACTCTTTCAGAACTCTCAAAAATAACAAGACTTGTAACAATTAGGAGCACGCTCATTCAAGAAAAGTGGCCAGAAAACGAAACAAAACACAACACAACAAAAAAGAAGAAAAGAATAAAAGGAAAATGGCCAAAGCTCAGTTGGAACAGCCATCTCTGTGGCATTTAAATCACTCTCTGCACACTCTCTTCGCCTTACCTGTGGGTATCTTTGAAAATCAAGAGCCATCAATCAGGGTGAAAGTCTACAGCCCAGCAGCCGGCGGAGGGGAAGGACTGGGCTAGGACACACTCAAAGCGCATTCCCAGAGAACTGTCATTATTTCGCCTGTCTAGAAATGCCTGCGATAACCCCACTCAAAGGCCTCCTCTCATTTTACCTTACTCAGAATCACCCACTGAGAAAAGCATTTTCTCCAGATGCACCTGTCAGAAAAAATCAGCAGCAATTGAGCTACCTGAGGTAGTAATAACAGGGTAAAAACCAAGCTAACCAAAAGCTTTTACAAAGTAAAATCTGGAGAACAAGCTGTCCCTGGCGGGGGCAGGGAGAGAGTTGAGTTCCTGGGGAAAATAAAAGACCTTGAACACACACAGGATTGTGTGCATACTCAGGGCCGTGGGTGTGCTAAGGAAGATGGTTTGCACAAGCAGGAAGCAAAGACGAAGGTGGCGTTATCAACTGCTTTCCTTCACTGAAGGCCTGTCCCAGCACACACAGTACCTCTCAACTGTGAGATATACTAGCCCCATGGTTTTAAGAAAATCTCTCTGCAATGATCAGCTGACCAAAACGGTGACACAGCAGGGATTCCAGTGATCACAATGGAGAAGAAAAATGCAGACCTTACAAAATTAGGAATCCCACAGCCCCAAGATCAGCAATGTTAACACCCTGGGCGGGTATCCTTTTATCTCATTCTCCTTCAGAAAAATATCACCCTCAGCTGTTGCTCCCATGGCCTCCACTCACAGTCTCTCAACAACTCACCTGACTTCTGCTCCCAGCATGTGAAGAACCCTAGTTCCAATGACAGCATCAGAAACCTTCAAGGCACCTCTTGGTCCCCTCTGCTCACTCCCTGTGGTCTTCAGCCTGAGGGGTCTTACCTTTCTTCCTGAAACCATCTCTTCTCCAAAATCCCTATCATGACTCCCACCTGATGTGCCACCGACCTGACTGCCTGCTCTGTCTAAATGTTACTGCGCCCCAGGACTCAGGGCAAGGTTCCCCGGGCTTCTCTGGCCACTTGGTCACTGTTGGTCTCCTGGATTACAGTTGACTCTTGAACAACACAGAGGCTTAGGGACATTGACCTTCTACAAGGTTGAAAATCCACATATAATTTCCCCATAAGTGGTTCCTCCCTACTCAAGGTTCAGCACCTGCAGATTCAACCAGCTGGGGGTCGTGCTGTACTGAAGTATTTTCTAGGAAAACAGTGTGAGGATAAGTGGACCCACACAGGTCAAACTCGTGTTGTTCAGAGGTCTGTAACTGTAAATATTGTCCAGTGCCCGTGACTCCCTCCCTCCCCTCCGACCCGCAGTGCGATCCACATGGACATCAAATAGTATGTCAAACTTAACAATGCAAATGCAACTTCCTAACCTAACAACAACAAGATTTTTCCTGCCCCAAGTCTCCTCTCCTCTCTGCCTAATATCAGGCGGCCTGAACCCCCTTGTACTGCCCAAGCTAAAACCCAAGAATCATGTTTCGTTTCTTTCACCCCTTATTGGTCACATCTACCTCTCAGCAAGCCCTGTCTGCTCTAGAGCCAACATAACATATATCCCAGATCCAGTCAATCTTTTTTTTTTTCTTTTTACGGCTGTGCCTGCGGCATATGGAAGTTCCCAGGCTAGGGGTCGAATCAGAGCTTCAGCTGCCAGCCTGCGCCACAGCCTTGGCCTCACCAGATCCAAGCCGCATCAGTGACCCATGCCACAGCAACACTGGACCCTTAACCCACTGGGTGAGGCCAGGGATCAAACCAACATCCTCATGGACACTATGCCCAGATCTTAACCTGGCTGAGCCACAACGGGAACTCGCCAAATCCAACCACTTTTACTCTGCTCTCAGCTAGTCATGCTGTTGTGTAATACAATAGATACTCTACGGACACCCGTGGATGCTCAAAAGTCCTCCCCTCACAGATTCCGTTTCCCAGAGTCACTTGTGGGTTCAGGCTGCTGGAATCTGGGGGAGGAAGGAGCATATGCTGCCTCCAGCCTGACCCCTATGACTTCCCCCTCAATCCTCCTCCCACAGGCTAGAGGCGGGGGGCAAGTTGACAGAGTCAAAAGTTGTTCTAGTCCAGACTTCAGGACACCTTCTGGAGGAGTACCTCACAGACACATCACACTGTGCAGTGAGTGGGAGAAAAAGTTCTTAATGTTAAGCAACTGAGGTTTGCAAGTTTTTTTGCCTTGCAGCCAACATGTACTCTAACAAACACAGAAAGCACATGAAGAGACTGGTCCACCCAGACCAGGAGATACCTCCGTGACAGTGCCTGACTTGTCTGCACCAGACAAGGTGAACTTGAGCCTAAAGCATATGATTTTTACCTTCACAAGGATAAGGCATGGGTGGATATCAAGTGTCAACAATTAAATTTGAAATTAATTTAATTTAATTCCTGCATCCTCTTCTCTTGCTCCTGGAAAACGGTCTGTCCATCAACTGCCCTTCCCTCACTGTTTCCATGGGTCCCTTGTCTGTATGGCTTTGGTACATAGCTAGAGCAGGAAGGGAACCACGTGATGTGAGTCAGTCAACAGATACTTAATACCACCAATCATTTGGGCCCTGGGCTTAAACCCAGGACCAGGAGGAAAATGAGTCATACTCCCTTGCCTTGAGCAGCTCCACAGTCTGGCAATTTCTCCTCGGAGTGACCACTCTGGAAGAGGAACTCTGCTGCATTAACAAGCTGACCTGCTGAAGATGGGCTGGTCCAGGATACCAGGGGGTCCATTATCTGGGTCTCAGTCTCTTTATCTTTGTTCCAAAGCAAGCAGAAGATGCAGAACAGAACAAATAACCACATCCAGCCAGGAACGGGGTGTGTACTCACTCAGCTGTGGTTGGGGGGGTACAAAGTGAGGGGTGATTAGATCAGGCAGTCATGAATAAGGATTGATGAAGGTGAGCAGGAGGCAATGCTTAAGTCATCTAGGCATTCTTCCTGGATGAGCAGGAGCTCAAGGAAAGCACCAGGAGTAAGGAAGAGGCATGCAAGGCAGGGGGACCCACAGATGCAAAGGCACTGAAGGCTTTGGTTTGGAAGAAACACACGCTGTGTGTATGGGAGCAGCACTCAGGGCAGTCCTCTCTGTAAGGATCTGGGCTTGACCCACAACGCTGCCACACCACTACACACATGTCCTTGGGTGTCTGGCCAGAGGCCATGTGGGGGGAATGCAGTCAAACTCAACTCACCAAGCTCTGCACCCTGCACCAGCTATGGGTCGACCAGGAGAAAGGGTTAGGGTTAGGGTTAGGCTTTTCTTTTCTTTTTTCTTTTTTTAGGGCTGCATCTGTGGCATATGGAAGTCCCCAGGCTTGGGGTTGAATCGGATCCAGGCTATGCCACAGCCATAGCGACGCCAGATCTGAGGCATGTTTGTGACCTGTGCAATCTACACTAGATTCTTAACCCACTGAGTGTGGCCAGAGATTGAATCTGCATCCTCATGGATACCAATTGGCTTCTTAACCCACTGAGCCACAGCAGGAACTCCTGAGGGGTCCCCTTTTCTACTGTACTGTGTAGTCTAAGAGCAGCCTTGTTTATCCCACCCCCCAACACCTTAACTTTCAAAGCCTTTTCACACGCAGGATCTCACTGCATTCTCACAGCTCCATGAAATAGGGATTAGAGGCACAATTTCATCGGTAAGGAAATGAAGCTGAGAAGGAGAGAAAGACCAAACTCTGTAAGAGACACTACTCTGGTTCAAGTGATTCCACTCAGGCCAGAATTTCTTGGGACAACCTAACAAGACTCTTGGCCATTTGTCCTGTGACAATCTTTTCTTTTTCTGGAAAACACACACACACACACACACACACACAGGCTTGATGACTACAACTGAGATTTAGTATGTACATTACGCAAACTAGCCAAAATAGAAATTTTAAAAGGTAACTTAAAATAATAACTTTTTATCATCCTAATGTTTTCTTCCACTCTATTAGACTATCTGTAGAGGAAAACCATCTATAGAAGGATGGCCTTTTCCTCATGAGCTCGCAAGAGACTAGGTCAGGACCACTTTTTGTGGCCTCTCCTAAAATAGGGACGGGTCTGCATGTTCACACATTTGAAATAAAAGAAATTTTGCTGAGAAAGCTGTGCAAGTAATATCTGATTACTTAAATGAAGCGTGGGTGGAAAATAAAGGGGATTTGGGGGGGAAATCCTTCTGACTGAACTCTGTTTCCTGGCTTATGAAAAACAGAGCCTGACAAAGAGAAGGGGATGTCCCCAACCTTGGCCAAGTTCCCTATAGCATCCTGGCAAAAAAAAAAAAAATTGCAGGAAGAGGCTGTGAGTGCAGTCAGACCTAGAGCCAGTTTCTGAGTACAATTCTGTGGCCTGTTCTCAGAAGTCTAGACAGTGCTGAAACACTGTGGGTAGACGTTTCATAGTACTCCTATTTCTACCTGGGAAATTAATCAGATACACAAAATTCATTAAGAGTTGTGCTAAAAATATGTGAGCTGCTTATAAAACAAGTTTTAAGGGGCTTTAGCCAGTTTCCAGTCAGCCCATGGTCAGCAGCCACTAGAGAAAGCCCTGAGTACAGTTCTGGCGCCATCTCGTGTCCGTACTGAGAATAGCAATCCAAACTACATAAAAATGCACAAAGCAGAGGAATGAAGGGAGTGACACACTCCAGAAGGGGTGAGTAGCCAAGCCTTCCTGAAATTTGGGGAAGGCAAAGGAGGGCTTTATCTCATAGGCACCGAAGGGCCTGAGTGACATGAGCAGGTTTTAGAACAATTTAGCTGTAGGGATACAGGCTGGAAGGTGAGAAGGGATTGGATGCCTGTGGGCACGGTGTGTCCAAGATTATGTCTCTGCCTGAATCTTGGGTTCCAGACCAGAGGGACAGTCACTTCCTAACAAAATACAAGCAGGAATTCCTGGCTTATTTGTTCACATCTATGTCCCCACTGCCTTGAACAGTACCTGATATGTAACTTTTTTTTTTTTTTTTTTTTTTTACTGTAAAGGCATGGTCTTTTACAACATAAAAGACTAGGGGGCAATAGCAAAATCCTGATCCCCTCCCCCAACCATCCCCAAAACTACTTCCTGAAAAATCCCAAGTTAGCTTGGGGCATCACACCAGCCTGAGAAACAGAAGGTCTCCTCACCTTACAGGTGAAAACTGAGGCTCCACGAAGTAGTCACCTCCCAGGTCCCAGGTTCTGCTTCAGGTCAGAATGCTGGCCTTGGGAGCCGCCCGGGAACCAAGACATGCTCTCTGAACCACGTGGCAACAATTTCAGATCCAAAGAAGCAGAGTCTGTCGAGCGATGCCCCCATCTGGCTCTCTTGTCATGGTCTGACAAGACCATGGTCCAGGTTGACTGGACCCAGGCGACCCCACCGAGAGGGATGACACCGAATTCCACAAGAAAATGCCAAAAGTCTACACCATCCCGTGAGAGAGAGAGAGGTTGCCACCTCCAGCGGCTTCTGCCCCTTCCACGGCCTCAGCAGCGCAAACCGGGAAACTGAAGCTCCCACTGGAAAAGACTCCCTCCGACGGTACGTCGCGGGCCTGGGGAAGGAAGCGCCCTGGTTTCCCTATTTAGCGTGAAAAGACGGGTCTAAGGCGAAGAGCCACAGGACTTTCAGAGCAGCCTCTCCTCTACCCACTCCCGAAGGCTCCAGCAGGCGAGACCAGCTCAGACTCTCAACTCTGGCGGCTTCTGCTCCATAAAACAAACGGCCCGCTCCGCCTCGCTCCGCTCCGCCGACAGGCTCCGTCCACCTGCTCGGCTCCACTCGGCCCGCTCGGGCCCACCTGCTCGGCGCTTTCGCCCTGAAAAACAAATTTGATTCGCAAGCCTGCGGGGCGGGGCTCTGTAGTCCTTGCTGGGGTCCGGCTTGTCCCCATAAGTCCCTTTTCGGGGCTGTGTCCCGCCCAGCCATCTTCACCCGCAGCAGCCCCTCTCCCTTCTCCAGTCACGTGAGAAGCCCCAGGCACCTGCCCACCCCTCATCAATCCAGCCCTCTGGGGGAACCGGTGGCACACGATCCCCAGGTTTCCCTTGGGTTTCCAGCGTCGCGGAGGCCGCGAGAGCTAAAGGGGCGGCTTCTGGACCATTGTGGATTCAGTTCGCATCCAGGCCCAGCTGGATGACTTTGGGGCCGACCTCTCACCTCTGAGTCCCTCTCCAGCAGCAAAATGAAGCCGCTGCTACCCCGCTTTCCGGAGCTGGTGGGAGGGCTGGGGAGTTGGTGAGCGAGTGTTGCGCTCAGTCGGTGTGGCGGCCTGGGAGAGCCGGGAACAAGACAGCTGGTGGATTCCAGCTCTCTGATGAGACTCATGAGTCCAGCATCCTCTCGGTAAAGGCCGAGCTCCTAGGCAAGCAACTCTCTGTGGACGCTCTGCCCTCCAGCAGGGACCAAGACATCAAAAAATGAGGCTCACAGGTGTCAACCAGGTCCTAGTCCTTTGGAAGGTTGGGGTGAAGAAGGCGTAGCTTCTTACAGTGACTTCACTGTGACTGAGGCTCATCCACAAACCTTTAATAGCCTGAAACCCAGTGCTGGAGAAACAGGGCAGTGGTTGGGTACTTGAATTGCAAGCTGCAGAAACTGAATTCGGGAATTTAAATGAAAACAATTGTTGGAAGGATACTGAAGAGACATGGAATTAAGGGAGGCCTGAAGACAAGGGTCAATAATGCAGGAGCTGGGCTGTCCCAGGTGGTCTCAGAACCCAAGACCTTTGAACTGTAACCCCTGGACACTGGGCTGTCCCTGCTCAGACTGTGTACAGAGAGCGGATCTGATTAATGGAGTGTAAGTGTCAGGAAATTCTTCTCATTGGAGTACATTTTGAAGGATGAATAGAAATTTTCCAGGAGTTCCCGTCGTGGTGCAGCAGGAATGAATCCGAATAGGAACCATGAGGTGTGGGTTCAATCTCTGGCCTTGCTCAGTGGGTTAAAAGATCCGGTGTTGCCATGAGCTGTGGTGTAGGTCACATGGCTCAGATCTGGCATTCCTATGGCTGTGGTGTAGGCTGGCAGCTATAGCTCCAATTGGACCCCTAGCCTGGGAACCTCCATATGCTGCGGGTTCAGCCCTAAAAAGCAAAAAAAAAAAAAAAAAAAAAATTGGCCAAAGGGAGAGGGGAGGGAGGAGCCTTCCAGGTAGGAAACGCATGTACAGGACATGTCCATGACAGGGTGGGAATCTTGGGGCCATCAGGGAATTCTGCTCAGATGCTTTCCTGCTCATCTTATTCAGTGCTCACAAAACCCTACAAAAATAGTGCTATTAATTTGGGGGGAAATGATTTTATTTTCTTTATAAAATTGCCAAATGCTTTTATAAAGAATTCAGGCTATATAGCAAAATGCTACAAAAATGGGGGCAGGGGAATCAGTGCAAATTCTACTACTTCAAATATCCAGGATTAATATTAGCCACATCATTTCAGATACCTTTCTAGACATATGCATGGCAGGAGGCAAGAAGGAGAGAGAAGAAAGGGGGACGATTGGGTGGAAGGAAGGGAGGGAGGGTAGAAGGCAGCTAGGAAAAGAAAAGAATTGTGTAAATGGGGATCACGCTCTACTTGCTAAATTTTAAAGTAAAATATGTGGGGCTTATCTGTACTTGCATTTAACAAACTAAAAAGAATTTAAATGAAATAAAGCAGTTGCTAGTTTTACTTATCATTTGTTATCATGACAGATACCATTTCCTACAAGACTCCCTCAAGATTATGAAGAACGTTAAGAGACGGGAGGTCATTCATTTTCTTAAATACATGTTTTGCTCTCGGGTCAATTCTTCCCTGCTATGGAAGATGAGAAAAGTAAGTCCCTCACACTCTCTTCATGCCCACGCCCAACATTCTGCTGTTGGGCTATTGTTTTTATAATGCCAAGGTCTTCAGTATCGACATTTACACTGCCACCTCCCTTCCCCTGGATGCATAGTCCCAGTTCTGGGTTTGTTTGGCAGCATTCCTCACCTCGAGCCCTGTTACCTTGGTTTTCCCTCTCTGAGTTCTGTGTTTAGATTTATCTCATTGTGGGCATAGCCCCATAGGACAAATGTGAACATTGAGGTTTGTTCAACCTTGCCCATGGCAGATCAGGGCAGGAGTCAAGATCCTAACTCCAGACACTGCTCAGGAGATGGGAGCTTTTGGGGTGAGGCTGTCATCTGGGGAAGGAGAGAGTTACTCTCTTCCCGAACCTTCTGGGAAGACCAGAGGAGGCTGAACAAGACACAGGGCTAACCCTCCCTATGGAATCAGATTCAGGGTGGGGCAGCCCTCCTGTGAGGCCTCTAACCCAGCTCCAGAGGTCTGAGGAGGGAATTAGTGACAGCAGCTGCTGGTCCTCTTGTTCTAGATGTACCTGGAGCCTGAGGACCGTGGATAGAAAGTACAACAATGAGGAAGTTCAAAGCACATGTCTTCCGTCTACTAGAAACAAAAATTCACAACCAGGGTCTAAACAATGACAAGTTTCTTTAACTTTGGTGGGGGAAAAAAAAAAGAGCCCAGAGGTGGGCAGTCTGAGCTGCTGTGGCAGCTCAACCATGTCCCCAGATTCATCTGGTTTTCCATCCTGCCATCCTTCTCAAGACAGCAGCCAGAGGTAGTGAAGAAGGAAGACCGAAGGACCAGGAGACCAGAGACTTCACCTAAGCCTCATGGGCCAGAACAGAGAGGCTTGCAGGTGATGCTGGGAAATGTAGTTTTTTAAGTCATAAGATAGACACTTTATCTTCATGATAACCAGTAATTTTTTTTTATTTTTTATTTTTTACTTATTTTGTCTTTTAGGGCCGCACCAGAGGCGTATGGAGGTTCCCAGGCTAGAAGTCAAATCGGAGCTGTAGCTGCCAGCCTACACCACAGCATAGCAACTCAGGATCTGAGCCAAGTCTGTGACCTACACCACAGCTCACAGCAACGCCAGATCCTTAACCCACTGAGCGAAGCCAGGAATCGAACCTGCCTCCTCATGAATGCTAGTCAGGTTCGTTAATCATTGAGCCACAATGGGAACTCCAATAACCGTTATTTCTTCATCATTTTAAAATCTACAGTAATGGCAACAGCCACACTTATTCACTTACAGATGTTTGTCTGAAGTGCCAACTGTGAGTCAGGCACAGAGCCAACTGTTGTGATATGTCCCCTTAACTCTCATAATAGAACTAAGGAGTAAGCATTGTTCTCCCCATGAATGGACAAGAAAACAGAGGCTTGGGGAAGCTGATGATCTCTTTAAGGTTCTGTAATTATGTAACACAGTTGGGATCCAAGACCACTACTTTAAAGCTTTGGCTCTTTACAATCTTTCCACACCAGTGGTTTACATTCCTCTCTGCACCCAATGCCTGGGACCCACCCCTCAGAAAATCTGACTTAATTGGTTGGAGGTAGAGCCTGGGCATCAAGATACTTGTCATCTTATCTAGTTCTCTCAGCAACTGGAGATGCTATGTTTCTCTCTACTTAAAATTAGGGTAACTAAGGTCCAGAGAGGTAGACTCACTTACTCAAAGTCACACAGCAAGTTCACCATGGAGCAGGGATGTGTGCCCACATCTCTTAACCTTCTCCAAAGAGCTGTTCTTGGCCCCAGAAAAAGGCAGCTTCCGTAAAGTTGGGAAGAACACTGGCCACCCCCTCTGCCCCAGCCAGTCCCGGAGCCTCCCTGGGAATGTGTGTGCCCAAGGGGCAGCTACCACGTGACGGCTGGTGATAAAGGGCCAGGCCATGCCAGGATGTACGGCGGAAGCCCAGCCCGCTGAAGGCAGAGGTGTGGCTGGGCCTGGGCCGGGACCGGACGTGGGGATGCACTTTTTCCCCAGCACAACAAGCTGTGGGTTTCCTCCTCCCCAGCTGAGCCCTGCCTGATATGTCAGGCCCAGGATGGGTCACTAGCCAGGGACTGGAGGGCTGGCAGGAGGGCAGGGACCCAGGGCCTGTCCCTGGAGGAAGTCACATGGTGGGGGTCACAGGCCTGACCCAGGAATGGTGGAGAGAGGGAGATATTTCAGGCCTGAGAGGAAGGGCCCAGCCCACGAGATGAATCATCAGGGACAGATTATCCTGAGGAAGACCTTGGGGTGGAATGGTGATAAGCACCCTCCTCCCAAGGTGACCAGAAGCCCATGTCAGTTGGCCAGGGATCGGTGAGGCTGTGTGCCTAGAGCACTCAGATGTGTCTAAGAATAGCTCCAGGTGCTTTCCAGAAGCGACTTTTCAGCGGCCTTATGCCACAAGGATGAGCGCCTCCACTTTCAAGATAAGGAAACAGAGCCTGGGGGATATGTTACACATTCAAGGTCACAGGGGCAGAGATGGGGTTGAAGTGGAATCTACTCCTCGATTGCCACCAGCTCACCTCCCAAAGCAGGGAGGCTGCTACAGCCTTCCCATTCCAGGTGCTCCAGGCCTGCACTAGAAGTCTCAGAAATAAAACCACAGGGCTCTGGACTCCTCCTGGCAAACCAGGCCTCAGGTCTTATGCTTGCTTCTGGAAAGGCACTAGACTTGTCCAAAGTCCTCTGTGTATAGATGGGAAAGCTGGACTCCAGCAGGGTTGCCCCCTGGGGATTCTAAAGCCACCAAACTCCAAGTTCCCCCACCCCCGAGTATAGTTATTTAGTGTAAAATGGTCTTGTAATGACATTAACCCCAAGTTCAGTGGAAAATCCCATCAACATGATGGCCATCTGTGGGCGCACAAACCAGGAGGGTCCTTGGAAACCAACAGGGACAGTCCTTCTCGAATTGGAAAAAGCTACCTGTGGCCTAGCCCCCTGCACAAAACAGCAATTTGACAAACTTTTATTACAGGCAGACTGTACTTTCATTGTGCTTTGCAGATGTGTGTGTGTGTGTGTGTGTGTGTGTGTGTGTTTAAATTTAAGGTCTGTGTTTGTGTGTGTGTGTTTTAATTTAAGGTCTGTGGCAACCCTGAGTTGAGCAAATCTATCAGCAAACAATTTTTCCAATAGCATTTACTCACTTTGTGTCTCTGTATCACATTATGGCAATTCTATAAAAAATATTTTAAACTTTTTCCTTACTATTATATTTGTTAAGGGGATCTCTGATAGGTGATCATTGATGTTTCTATTGCAAAAAGATCATGGCTCACTGAAGGCTTAGATAATTGTTAGCACTTTTTAGCAATAAACTTTTTAAGCAAAGGTATGTTCTTTTTAAAGATCTAATGATATTGTACACTTCACAGACTACAGTATAGTATAAACATAGCTTTTATATGCCAAAAAAAATTCATGTGACCTGCGTTATTGCAGTATTTGCTTTATGTCTGGATAATCAGAGTCTGGAACGGAACCCACAACAACTTAGGAGCCTACCTGTATTCCACTACTGAAATATGTACTATCCTAAAACTAAGTCAAGGCTCTTCTCAGATCAGCAAGGTCCAGAATGAATATAGACAACTACAATCAAGACTACAAAACCTGGAGTTCCCGTCGTGGCGCAGTGGTTAACGAATCCGACTAGGAATTATGGGGTTGCGGGTTCGGTCCCTGCCCTTGCTCAGTGGGTTAAGGATCCGGCGTTGCCGTGAGCTGTGGTGTAGGTTGCAGACGCGGCACGGATCCCGCGTTGCTGTGGCTCTGGCGTAGGCCGGTGGCTACAGTTCTGATTCAACCCCTAGCCTGGGAACCTCCATATGCCGCGGGAGCGGCCCAAGAAATAGCAACAACAACAACAACAACAATAACAACAACAAAAAAGACAAAAAAAAAAAGACTACAAAACCTGAAGTTCACATCGTGGCACAGCAGAAATGAATCTGACTAGGAACCATGAGGTTGTGGGTTTGATCCCTGGTCTTGCTCAGAGAGTTAAGGATCCGTGGTTGTCGTGAGCTGTGGTGCAGGTCGCACATGCAGCTTGGATCTGATGTTGCTGTGGCTGTGGTGTGGGGTGGTGGCTACAGCTCTGATTAGACTGCTAGCCTGGGAACCTCCATATGCTATGGATGCGGCCCTGAAAAGACAAAAAAAAAAAAAAAAAAAAGACTACAAAACCTGGCTTTGAAATGAATGATACTGACCAGAGCAGAGGCTGTCACCTGGCCTGGCCACTGCATCCCCCTGCCATCTGACCTGGCATCTCCACTTCATCCGACCTCTGACCGTGTATTTCCTGCATCATGGGTTGAACTGCTGTCCCACCCTGTCCCTCTACCCTACCTCCTCCTAAGCTTCCTTCACCAGGGCAGGGGTTTCAGTGCGTTATTGGCAGATCTCCACTTTCTTCTCGTGAGGGTCCAGTCACAAAAGTGTGCAACCTCGTGACTGACCATAAACACAAAGACATACTCCAAATGGTGAGGGAGATGCAGACGTGGGCAGCCACGCCCGCTCCCGTCTCAGAGCTAGAGAAAGCCAGGCCTGGGGGTGTGGACCTGCTCTCCCCCACCCCCAACCCCTCGGACCTCTGTCGGTGGTTTTCCCGCTGGTTTGATGAGGAGCCATGTTCCAGGCACAGTTGTCCTCCAATGCCAGGGGCTCCCCTGAAATCAATGATGTCTACCTCCACCAGGAAGTCCAAGACAGGGACCTGAGCAACTTTTTTTTTTAAACTAAATCATTCCGATGCACCTGGAAGCTTGAGAAACACTGACCAAGATGAACTTTAAGATTCCTGAAGGTCCTAAAGGGCCAGATTCCGACATACATATTGTCACCAAAATCACGGTCATCTTTGTCACCTGCACAATCATCATCATCATCAAAGAGCCATCATGTGTCAAGTGCATCATGTATGCCAGATACTCTGCCAAGTGCTCCACAGATATGACAGCATACAATCCATGAAGTAGCCTGATTATTACCATCCCAGTTTACAGAGGAGGAAACTGAGGCTGAGGGAGGTTAGTCATTTTCCTAAGATCACACAGCAAGTGGCTTCTCTCCCTTCTCATCCCCCTATCCCCCCGAGCCCACATCCTGGGAGAGAGGACCTGGGGATCAGAAACCCCGGGGCAGGATAAGGGGGTTAAGCTTCAGGGGGGAGGTCGCCAGTCCCGAGGGGGCGGGTGCTGGGCAGCCACAAAGTCCTGGAGGCTTACTTGCTTCCCAAAACCCACAAGGGACTGTCATGGCCCTGCTCACGCACAGGTGACATGGGCGGGCCCCCACAGCTGCAATCAAGGACAGGCCTTTGCCATCAACTCCTGCTTCTCTGACTCTGCTCCCACCCCTCCTCTTCCTCTCTTCATTCTGCACAGGCTGCCTCCCCAGGTCACCTGTATGTCACAGCCACAGACCTTCCTCTGGAGGGGCTCAGGTGAAGGGGTGAGGTGATATGTCAGGAAAGGAGATGCAGCAGACTGGCTGGGCTGACAGACTGGCCCCTGGCGGTGCAGGTAATACCCCCAGTGGGGGAGGTGGTCAGGGGTGGCTTCTGAAGGAGGGCATTTCTGATTCTTCTATACTCAGCATGGGCCCCTTTCAGAGAGGCCTTCCTAGCCACGCCACTCTCTGTCATGGCCGCTTATTTAATTCGCTTCTGAGCACTGATCCCCACAGGAAAGTCTTTCTTTCCTTCATCCATTCATTCAACAAAAACCATGTGTCCGGCCCGGGGCTGTATGATGGTGACCTGGAACCATGCTGGCCCCGACCTCTTGCAGCCTGCTTCCAGCACAGGGAGATGGACCAGGAAGGAAGGCGGGGTTCCCTGCAGTGGCCGGTGCTGGGACAGAACAAGAGGGGCCAAGGATAGAAGGAACCTGGACAGGAGGCCCCTTGAGGTCGAGTGGCCTGGGAAGGCGTCTCTGGCATTTCAGGCACGTGCAAAGGAAGAATAGGTGGTGTAACAGTGTCTCAGCTTTAATTTCAGTGACTTCCTTGAAGCCACATGGCAGAGTGACAAAGGAGAGTGTCATTCTCTTGGCTCTGCCCAATGTCCCTGTGTTCCTTCATGCTGAAAAGACCCCGCTTCCCTGACAGGCAGCCCCCAAGCAGCAAGTCACGGGGGGTCTGACTCTTGGGAATTTCCATACTCCCCTGCTCCTAGCTGCTCCCAGCACTGCAGGGACTAAAGCTTTCCCTCTGGTTTGTGTTGTTGACATTTTCTTATGAGCGCAAATGTAGGCAGAGACTGTCTTAAACGCAGATGTCCTTTCTTGACCGATGGTGTCACCAAGTAGTGTCTGTGACCTCCCCATTCATTTAATGTTCCAACACCCATGGCCCTCACTGTGCTCCAGGTAGCCTTCTAAGCCCTTTGCATTAGCATCTCAGACTTCACAACAACCCTAAGAGGTAGAAACTGTAACCACCCCCACTTTACAGATGAGGCAAGGAAACAAGTAAGTAACTTTTTCAAGGTCGAAGAGAAGCCACCACCTGACCCTCTCCAGAGCCCACACTTGGAGCAGTGTCTGGCTACCTAGCACGTTTACACAATCACTAGTAACGCAGCCCTTGGGATCCAAGCAGCCTCTCTGCCTCCAGCAGGGGGCGCCAAGGGCCCCAGCCCCAACTCTGCCCTAGGCTCCCTGGGTGCCAGACCCCTCCCTTGATCAAGACAGAGGGAGCCGAAGGGAAAGAGACCCAGTTAGCATGGCTCTGCCCAGGAGTATTTTCTGCAGCAGCAGGTCCCACGAAGCACTAAACAGTTATTCACACCTGATTCCAGATCTTGCAATGAATCAGATACAATTACTTCTTGAGGATCCATTGTTTAAAAACAACACAGCAGTCCTGAATCACATACCTACTAAGTGGCAGAGCTGGGATTCAGAGTCAGGCTTATTTTATCCCAAAGTCTATGGTCCTTTTATCAGGCAGGGCCCTTGGTTGATGTAAGCACTGTGCTGGGTGCTGGGGATACAGAGATGGGGAGACAGGACTGTGCCCACAGGGAGCTCGTGGAGGAGGGAGGGCCGTGTGCCCAGACATCATTCAGGGTGGAAGTGTTCTGCCAATGGCACAGGGCCACGGAGCATAAAGGAAGAAATGTACTAAAATGTGCTCCCCTTAAAGGAGGGGGTGGTGCCTGCCATGTTTGCTGCTGTGCCCCATACCTGGCATGGGGCCTGGCATGCTGCAATCTTCAGTGAATGTTTGATGAATGAATGAATGAATGAGGAAGAGCCCAAGTGTGCCTAGGCCAGAGGTTAGTCAAGGAAGGCTTTGCAGATGAGTTCACATTGAGTGGGCCTTGAAGGATGTCAGGATTTGCCAGGTGGAGAAGGGGGTGATGGCATTTCAGGCATGTGCAAAGGAATAACAGGTGGTGTAAGAGTGCCTCAGCTTTAATTTCCATCACAACCCACAATGTATACACACACACACACACGCACACACATATGCACACACACGGAGCTTTACGTACAATGCCCTGTTATTTTCTGGTCTATTCCCATTCTGTAAATGTTGGTGACAACCCACTAATTTGCTGTGACATAGGCACAGGGGATTTGGGGAAAGTGGAGGCTGGGAAGGTAATTGGGAGACAGGCTGGAAGGATCTTCCGCTGCCAGGGAGATGAGGTCACATCCTTCCCAGCACTTGCCTCCCTGGCAGGGTCTGACCCTGCAAGCCCCTTGGTCCTTCTCTGGCTCTTTCTGTAACTTCCAGCCTCTCCAGCTGGTTGTCTTCAGTTGCCTGCAGCTGCTCCTTTTCCTAGCTGATTCTTTAACTCATGCTCAACCCCTCCCTGGGCATCCCATCCCCACTGCCCACCTCTAGTTGTAGAGAACCCAGTCACCCTCAAAAGCCCACATGCTCCCCTTTTGGGTCCCCAGCTCCCATGTTCACCTGTCTTTTCAGTGACTTACAGACACATCAAAGTTGGCACCTACAAAAGCAAGTTCATGGGCTTTAGGCCGGCTCCTCCCTGGCCTGTCTCTGTGTTGTCCTCACCAGCCACATGGTCTCACAGAACAGAATCATGGCCTTGGACTTCCTCGCTCTGGCTACCCTCCAGACCATCTCAATCTACCCACTTCTCCCTTTGACCCTGCTGGGCCTTTGCTCCCTGGATAAGTGTTAAGACCTCCTGCCCCCTAAATTGGTCCCATAACAGAAGTCAGGAGCCTTCTTCTTTTTTTTTTTTTTTTTTGTCTCTGTCTTTTTATGGCAGCACCCATGGCCTATGGAAGTTCCCAGGCTAGGGGTTGACTCAGAGCTGAAGCTGCCAGCCTACACCACAGCCACAGCAATGGGGGATCTGAACCATGTCTGAGACCTACACCACAGCTCATGGCAACACCAGATCCTTAACCTGCTGAGCAAGGCCAGGGATCGAACCTGCGTCCTCATGGATGTTAGTTGGGTTCGTTAACTGCTGAGCCACAATGGGAACTCCAGAAGCCAGGAGCCTTCTGAAACACACATGTCATGGTATCACACCGCTCCTTCCCTTTCTGAGAAGGCTCAAACATATGAACATGCCTGAATGTACCCCCATCTCTGCAACCCTCCCCACCACTTTCCCCCAACACTCCCCTCTCCAAGCCCCTTAGACCTCTGTGGGCCCCACTTCCCCTGGCTTCAAAAACTACTTGGTTAATGCCAAAACATTTCTTCAGGATCCCAGTTTAGGTGTACCTCCTCCAGGAAGCCTTCCTGACCCCCCAGGCTGGCTCTGGAGCCCCCCCTCTCCGTGTTCCCACAGTGCTCTGCATGTCCTCCACCTTGATGCCTGATGCCATTTCTACTGCCATCCCCAGCCTCTCTTCTCTATTAAGATGGGTGGCATAACTGAAGGGTTAAGAGCAGATGTCAAAGCTACAAGGCTCTAGGCTCAAATCCCAGCTGTCCCAAGTACTGGCTGTGGGAGTTTGCGACTACATTCAACCCCTCCATGACTCACTTTCACCACACTGTAAAACAACCATAAATTTGACAATAATAAGATTAGCAAAAGGAATCACACCTGTCTCATGGTATTGTGGGAGGGCTAAGTGATTAAATATGCTGAAGTTCTTAATGACAGTGCCTGGCCGGTCATACATTCTACCTAGGGAATTGCTAGTTAAACTGGTCTGTCCTCAAACTAGTTGTTTCCAGAGGGCAAGACACTGAATGTATTTGATCCGCACTGCCAGCACCTGCCCCAACGTCCTGCTCATGGATATCCCCTAACATTTGTGATACAAGTGGATCCTTGGTCTAAGAATGACGGTGCACATAGAAAACAGAGCGCACGTTTGAGCCACATGCTGGATGCCAACTGCTCTGTGGGGGGTGGAGGAGGAGCAGGAGGAAGACAGGACAGACCCTGGACTTTTCCTCTCTCCCTGGGCTGCTCCGATCCTTGTCCCCATCACTCACTGCTGCCTCTCTCCATGGATGTACCCCGCCACAAGCACAGGGTGGGGGGTTGGGTAGTGCTCCCCCTCCCCCCAAGTCTCTTTCTCCCCACTGAGTTCTCCTCCTCTCTGCACCCCACTTCTACCCTAGATGTTCCAGTTACAGTTGCTATGTAACAGTGACCCCACACCACAGTGGCATCAAACGACCATCTTGTTATACTCCCAGGTTACAGGAACTTAGGCTGGACTCCCCGGGGTAAACACAGAGGCCACTGTCCAAGCCCGCACAAACCCACCCAGACTCTGGCAGGGGGACGCAGAGAACCCACCTGGAGGCCAGGGTAGTCTCCTCTCTGGTCTGTTCCACTTTGCCTGGCCTTCTCCATCCCCCAGTGGACTCTCCCCAGGGTGGCTCGGGAATGCACAAGTCAGAATCAGGCTTCCTCTGACCCCTCAATGCCTTCCACCAACCCCCCCCTGAAAGCCACCTCCTAATTGGTCCACACAGCTCTGTGGGGTCTGCAGCCCCCACATCCTCCCTTCCACCCTGCTGGCCTTTCTTTTCTTCCTCGAGCACAGGCCCTGTCCTCTCCTGGGGCTCCTGCCGACGCATGTGCTTTGGCACTGCTGTCCTCCTCTCTGTACTGCTAGGCCCTCAGCTGGACTGCTATCTCCTCAGACCTGAAATCAACCCTCCAGGAGTTCCCTCTGTGGTTCAACCAGATTGGTGGCGTCTCTGCAGCACCAGGAGGCAGGTTCCATCCTCAGCCCAGCACAGTGGGTTAAAGGATCCAGCAACTGCTGCTGTGGCACAGGTCGAAACTGTGGCTTGGATCTGATCCCTGACCTGGGAACTCCATGTGACGCAGGGAAGCCCAAAACTAAGGAAAAAAAAAAAAAAAAAAAACCCTCCAGCAGCAAGAGTTGTCTCTCCCATGACTTGGCTTTATTGTCCTCACTTGCCCCTGGGATGTCTGAAATTAGGCATTTGTTTACTTCTGTCTGCCTGCCCCATGAGCTCTGAGAGAGAAGGGCGTTGTCCCTGTTCCTCTCGGAATCCACTGTGCCCACCACGGTGCCTGGCACAGACATTTGTAGAATGGGAATGAACGCATGAATAGTGGTTTTCAGAGAATGTGTGTGATTTAGAAAAGCACTTCAGAAGGAAGGGCAGGCCTGGGGAGGGGGCTATTACTCAAGTCAGGCAGGCCTTGTTTCCATTCTGTCCCTGCCGCTCACCACCTGCTGACTTTGCAAAAACACCTTCGCATCGCTGAGCCTCAGTTTCTTCAGCTTTGAGTACAACAGCCACTGGGCCACGGGACTGAGTGCACTTCGCTAGAAAAGGTCAGGGCCTGTGGTCAGCGGGGACGCTGTGCCCACGAGCAAGGCCCAGCTGCACCGCCTGCCGCGCCCGCCAGGTGTCGCCTAGAGCGCGCGCTGAGCAGCCGGCTGCGCCCGGAGCCCTCGGGCGGCTCAGGTTCCCCACCGCTCCGCTGGGTGCGGGGCATTCAGGCCTCGGTCCTACTCGGGTGTAGGCTAGGAGCGGGATTCTCGAGCAGGCTGGCCTACCTGGGCACCCACCTGGCGCCCCGCCTCGAACAGACGAGGGTGGGGAAGAATACGCTGAGCCAGTTATCCCCGCTCCGCCTGTAGCCCTGCGGAAGGGGGCGCCTTCCCCTGAAGTTGGGCTGGAAGCCCCGTGGAACCGGGTACTGGGATGCGCCCTACACCACCAGCTCCCAGAGCTCCTCAGAGCGGCGGGGACCGGCAGGCAGGCAGGGCCACGAGGGTTCTCGGCCGAGCCCTGATTCCCCCCAACCCGAGAGCAGTCCCTGGGCGCCTGCTCGCCCCGCAACTTGCCAATTAGCTCCAGGTGGGAGTCATGAGGACTCCCACTGCCCCCAAACCGGCTCCACGCCCAGGAGCCGGGAGGGGGCGCCGCGGGAGCGCGTGGGGTAAGCGCGAGAGCGTTTGGAGCAGTCGGCTCTGTCCCGCGGGCGCTCCGGGGAGGCGGGCGGGAGAGGGGGCGGGGGAGGGACAGTAGAAAGGAGGGAGGGGAGGGGCGGGGGCGGGCGGCTGCAGCGCCCCCGCACTCCCCGCGCCTCGCACACTTGCACCGGCCGCTCGCGCGCAGCCCGGCGTCTCCCCGCGCTGCGCTCGCTCCTCCCTCCCTCCTCCCGTTCCGTGGCTCCCGCGCTCCCCGCGAGGCTCAGACTCCGAGCGCGCGGACGGGCGCACTACAGACGGCCCCGGGAAGTCTCGGCCCGCGCCTACAGGGCGGGCTATGTTGATTGCCCCGCCAGGGCTGGCCCGCGGGATCAGCACAGCCCAGCCCGCGGCCCCGGCGGCCAGGGGGGACTATGAACCGGAAAGCGCGGCGCTGCCTGGGCCACCTCTTTCTCAGCTTGGGCTTGGTCTACCTCCGGATCGGGTAAGGGCCGCTCGCACCCTTTGAACGCGCGTCCCGGCAAAGTTGGCGTGGCTCGGAGAAGGGTTGTGCCACACGCGAGCCGCTGCCAGCTACCAACTTCCTTAGCTCCCAGGAGAGTCCGGGTAGGTGCGGTGCGTGGAGCGGTGGGCGCACAAAGGCACCCCTCAGACGGGAGCCCTAGGGGCGCGCACAGCTCCAGAGATGCGGGCAGGGGAACCGGCCATCCTGAGAGAGCCTGAGGCTGGAAGCCCCCAAACCAGGGACAGCATAGGGACGCTCCAGCTTAGGGGATTCTGAAGAGACTAGCTGCTGCAAAGGAGTCAGCCTCTCCCAGGGACCCTTCAGACCAAGGCATGCGAACAGCAGGTTCAGCAGGGGCACCCAGCCGGACTGGCCGCTCCCAGGGAGCTCAGCCCCCAGAGAGAGCCGGAGAGGAACTCTGTACACAGAGGCGCGGGCACAGCCGCTCCTAGTACAGAGCAGTCCCGGGTGGCAGGCGGGGCCGGTCTACGAACAGGGAACAGGTACCCGGAGAGAGGGACGTTCTCTGGCAAAAACACTAACCACTGCTCAGAACCGTGCTACCCTGTTTCCAAGGACCCTCAGGACTCCCAGACTGTACTCCAGACCAAGGGGACAGGGCCAACTACTCTAACAGACGCACACAAAGGTAGGACTAGAGATGGCCCGAGACACCCAGGGAGACTAGCTCGCAGAGCCAGCGACAGAGAGAGGCGGGACACCCCGCCCCCTAAAACAGGGCACCCGAGGCGGCCAGCGCGTCCGCGGAGCAGCCCTCCCCGCCGCACCCCAGCCTTTTTAGGAGGTGAGGCGGGGGCAGCGCTCAGGCTGGAAGGTGGGAGGGGGCCGCTCGGGACGCGTCTTGGAGCTGCATTTGCACGGCCAGTCACCCTTTGTACTTCGGAGATAATGCGCGTGGTGCACAGAGGGGTGGGGGTAGGGGGCTTTAGGGACGGAGAGAGGTTCTGACCCTCAAAGGGCCACCTTGGCAGGTTTCACACAACCTGCTCCCCCAGCTCTGCTTGGGGAGGGGGCGCACTGCAGCGGCTGTGACGCGGGTGTGTGTATGGTGGATCCTTTGTGTTTTGTCACTACCACTCCCCCGCTTCCCCACCCTGCAGCTCTGGAACCTGGATTTTACGAGTTGACCGGCCGTGGCGGCTAGCAGGTGCGCACAGAGCGGACGAGGCGGCTGCCAGCCCTGACCGCGGGCCGAGAGGCGACCGCGGGCGGAGAGGCGGCTGCGGGGCTCGCGCGCTGCCTGCCTGCCTGCCTGCCTGCCTGCTGGTGTGTTTTAAGTGTTATTGATTCGCCCGCGTCTGTGTGGCTTTTCATTTTTTCCCCTGCTTTAATCTTCATCTTGGCCCGCGCCCCGCCGCCCCGCGCGCATCCAGCATCCAGGAAGCCGGTCGGGCTGATTGGCGCTGGCCGCGTGCGGCTTTATCTCCTTTTTAATTAGAAACGGGGCGGAGGGACCTGGGAGCGGAGAGAGAAAGGGAAAACAACAGAAAATAACCTCCCCCGGCCGCCCCGCCCGCGCGATCTCCCGCCGGCGCCGAGACCCGCAGGGGCCCTGCTGCCCTGAGGGAGGGAGGAAGGGAGCCACGGAGGGCGCCGGCCTTCCTCCCCCGGCTGCCCTTTGGGCGGGGAGAGGGCCAGGTCGGAAGGAGTCGTAGAGTAGTTTGGAGCCAGGCCCTGCTGCCCTCTGCACCTCGGGTTATCCATCTATGAAATGGGCATAAGGGGTCAGGTCCCATGGTCCCTTCCAGGCCTTCCATTTCTCGGATTGATTGCAGGGCATCTGTGATATTCTTATTTTATTTGGATATTTCAAATGACTCAGGCATTGGCCCTTTGTAACAGTCAGATCCAATCATGACTACTACAGCAGCTCATTTTTTGAGGACTTATGTACCTGGCTCCTTCTGAACACTTCCCATGTTTTAATTTAACACATTTGATTTTGCAGCAGCCCTGTGAGTGAGGTCTAATCAATATCCTCGATTTAGCCATGGGACCACTAAAGTACAGAGAAGGGGTGTAACTTGCCCAAGGACACACAGCTGCTAGGTGATGGAAGCTTAGATGGCACTGAACTCTTATTTGCAAGACTCTTGTTCTTATGGATTTTTGATTCTGTTATTTAATTTAACCTCACTCTCTGCTGGTGTAGGAATTTCCTGGCGGTCAGCTAGGTGATCAGAGGTTCCTCTTGGCTTGTGGCCAGAACATCTCCACTTTTTCTTTGCTGCCTCTTCCCCGAATAGTTCAAACATTGCAGCCCTGTGTTAGAGTCTCTTTTAGTGACTGAGCTGAATAACCAAGAGCTCTTACCAGGCTCCTGTTTCAGACCTATCTAGCCTCCAGGTTTCAACCTCCTGGAGCCTGGGTTTTCAGCCCTCTGAAGTGGATATGTGAAATGGATATGGTGATTCCTACCCAACAGGGCTGTTTACAAAGGCCATGTGGGCTAATGTTTGCAGTCTCACCTGCCATACGCCTTTGCATATAGGAAGGATACTGCAAAAGGTCACTGTTGCATTCGAGGCATATCTGGGGGCACCTTTCATGTAATAGCCACTCCTCCCCAAGTGACATTTTTGAAACACCATAATCTATTCATTCAGTAGGCATTGAGCGGACAGCCTCCTGGTCCTCAGAGTCAACAGTCTAATGAGAAAGACAGGTGGTAATGAGGAAGCCTGTGGATTAAAATCAAACACATGCATTAACACATCTCAGAAGACCACAAATACTCAAGAAGGTTAAGGAGACAAACAAATTGTGATGGAAAGCAAGGTGGGTTGGGATGGGGAGGCAGGTTCCCTTGGCTGGGATGGTCAGGGAGGTGACCCTTGAGGTTGCATGGATGATGGCAAGAAGCCAAGCACGTGAAGCTCAGGGGTAAGAGAGCTTCCAGGGAGAGGACCAAGGCAGGAGGGGGCTAGTGTGTGGCAGGAGCACTGGCGGGGGGGGGGGTCAGTTATGATCTCAGAGAGGCAGCTCTTGTGGTGTTGGTCAGGGCACCCTTGCTCTAAGAAATCCCAATTCCAGAACAACTTCCCAGAGCTGAGCCTGGGCCGGAATGACAGGCTCTTAGCACAGTGGCTGGCCATGGCCCGGGCAAATGGACACTGTTATTGTCATAACCAGGGTGAGGTCCCCTCTTTCAAAGGATGCCTGGTGACCTTTAAAGGATTATACAAAAGGAAACTCCAGACAAGTGGGCCATCTCTGTGTAAAGGGAGGGCTACCTGCATCATCAGGGTTCCCACTGAAGCCTCTTTGGGGCTATCTTGATGTTAGGAAATGGCCCCACCCTCAGGCCAGATACCCACCAGTCACGCTGACTCCTCTCTTTCCCTTGCACCTTTCCCTAACCCTCTTCTCAGCGCCACTTCATCCATTAGCAAGTTTGGTCAGCCCCATCTGCAGCCACCCCCACCACTGCCGCCAAGGCCCAGCCACCACCACCTCTAACCTGCCCATGTCCCCTGCTCCTGGAGGTGGAGGCCCGAGGTCCTCTCCCCCATGACCACCAGTCCTCAGTGCTTCTTGATGCACTGAGAAAATTCCAGCCCTAAGCCATCTTCCCTCCCTAGACGCCCCTGAGCCCAGGTTCTGCGTTGGCTTCTGTGGGTTCTTTCTGCTCCTTGGCGATCCCAAGCTTGTCGTCCCCCCCCCCCCCAGCACTTTGCATATTCCATTCCCTCTGCCCAGAATACCCTTCCCCAGAACTTCCCAGGGCTGACTGCTGACCATTCAGGTCTCTGCTGCATTGTTGCCTCCCAGGGAGGCCCCTTGACCCCTCCAGCTAAAACAGCCTCTCTCCCTTCCCTGCCAAGCCCACCCTCACTTGCCACCACAGTAGCTTCATTGATTTTCTTTGTAGTGCACAGCTCTGGGACATGTGTGTTGTCTCCCCTTGAAGTCCCTTAAGGGCAGGGTCTTGCCTGTTTCCCAGCGTGGTACCTGGGAGCCTGGGTCCCTCATAGGCATCTAGTGTGTATCTGTGCAGCAGATGGGTTGGGAAGATGGGAACCTTGCTGTGCTGGTCATAAGCATCCTGTAGACCAGCTGTGTCTGGAGAAGGGTGAACATGCTCCCTTGGCCTGCAGGAACAAGGCACTTGAACTTGGATTCACAATTACTTTTTAAAGATGCTTGTGTAATAACACATATACATCCATACATTATACATATACAGCATGTGGGAACAGTTTTTTCCCTTTAATGAACATCTGTGCACCCACCACCATTTCAGGGGCACTTGCTCCATGACACTGTGACACTTGGTGGCTCCCTTTGCAGTTTGACCACAGAGATGATTCCGGAACAGTATTCCATTTTGCATGATTTTAAACTTCTCAATTGAATCCTCCCATGGATGCAAAGGCAACTGTTTTAGTTCATTGGACAATATGTTTGTGACATGCATCATCTTTGTGTCTAAAAAAGAAATTAAATCTCTTTAATAGTGAATTTACATATGGTATGAATTCTGATGGGAATTATAAATGAATGAATGTGAGTTGGGGTGCAGTCTCCAAAATGTTGGTAGACCCCTTCTGGGGCAATTGGGTCAAGGGAAGGCAGGGCTGGACATCCTGGGAGGGCCTGTAGGTCCCCCCGCCACTACCACCTTGTTGGCCTAACGCTTCATTTCGCTGTGTCCCCTGTTCCAGTGGCTTCTCCTCGGTGGTAGCTCTGGGCGCGAGCATCATCTGTAACAAGATCCCAGGCCTGGCTCCCAGACAGCGGGCGATCTGCCAGAGCCGGCCGGACGCCATCATCGTCATAGGAGAAGGCTCGCAAATGGGCCTGGACGAGTGTCAGTTTCAGTTCCGCAATGGCCGCTGGAACTGCTCGGCACTGGGGGAGCGCACCGTCTTCGGAAAAGAGCTCAAAGTGGGTATGTGCTTCCCCAGACATCCCCCGCAGGGGCTTTTAGGCTCTGGGGAGACCAGAATACCTGGGGGGAGTGCCCTGGGACCCCTCACCCACCCCAGGTTGGAATGCCCCAGGCATAGGATCCTACAGGTGCTGCACTTTGAATTCAGCTCTCCTGTTGCAGGTCAGCTGTCTGATTTGAAGCCACACCACCAGGTGCTCTTGGTGGCATTGCCAGCCGGCAGCTGGTGGCCCAAATGCTAAATGCATGATACAACACTGATACTGTTTTCTAAATTGAAGCCCAAATTTTACAATTATCTGTTTCACCTGAAAACATGAACCTCTGACTTTTGCAAAATTGGCAGAGCTACTGCTTACACCTGTGCCCACATAACTCTAATGGGCTAGAGCTGAGAACACAGCTTCCTTTAGCTGGAACCTGGGCAGCCCATTTGCTACCACAGTCCCCACCACTCCCTGTTGCCACCCAGTTCCCTTATGTGACTTGCATGGCAACTTTGTGGGTATTTGAGTTTCTAACCCCTGTTTTGTGGGAATGATGTGTCATGCAGACATGTGCATGTGCACATGCATACACACACACACACGCAAAGTATTGGGCCACACATCTACTTTCCAAAGCAATTGTGAGAAAAGCCTGGTGGAAAGGGCATGGGAAGTGTGTTTGTTGCTGGGAGGCTCCGGCTTGTGCAGGGAAGGCCATGTTGTGTCCTTTCTTGCTTGCATCCATCTGGACTGAGGGATGGGGAACCCTGCAGGCTCACTTCTGAGCTCAACCATGAACTTTCCTGAAATTGTGGTCAGCCTCGGGTCATTGGACTGCAGTGGTTGACTGGATCTGCTCAACTGGTCACCAGGCCCCCCCAGTTCTCTTTCTCCTTCAGTTGCCCCGACATTAGCAAACCCAGTTCCTATTGAAGATTCACCCCAAATCTGGCCACTGCTCCATGTCCTCACTGCCTCCCCTTCTGGTCACACAGCTGGCACCTCTGGGCTCCTGCCCCTACCCCCATTGGCCCCCTGGCCATCCTGCAGGTCCTTTCACAGCCAGGGTTGTTCTTCATAAATGGAAATTAGATCTTGTCATTTTTCTGCTTAAAACCTTTGGAGGCTCCCCCTGGCCTCAGAATGAAATCCCAACTGTTCCTTGGTCCCCGGCTGCCTTCTGCCCTCAACTGCTTCCCTCTCCCTGTCCCCCTTGCCCACCCAGCATCAGCCAAACACATGACCCTGGATTCTGCTCTGGGGCTTTGGCACCACACATTCCTTCTGCCCCAGGTCCTTTCTCACCATCTTGTGAGCCTCCCCTGTGGTTTTCCTACCTTTTCCTGCTTATACCCCTCCCCCTGTTTCTGGGACTCAGGCCTGGGCTCTGGCATTATTTTAAGCTGTGTCTTTGCCAACATAAAGATGTTACAGATAAGGAAACCGTGTCTCCGGGGCGCAGGAGGGATGGTGGGGCACTTGCCCAAAGTCAGCAAAAGTAGGGTCTCCCAAGCCTGGGCTGATCCCGGCCTTGCTTGCAGTCTCGGAATAGCCTGGCCTTGGTGGCATTGTAGTAGTGCATTTAGGGGTATAACAAGAGGGCTCTGCTGTCCAGCAGCCCCCCAAGCTGGCCAGTGCAGGCTGAGGCCGGGAATACCACTGCTCTATACCACCAGAATATACTACCAGTCCACCCTGAGCAGGGGCAGAGCCTAGGACAAGGAGCATTCTTCAAGAGGAGGGCATGGGGAGTTCCCTTTGTGGCTCAGTGGTTAACAAACCCAACTAGGATCCATAAGGATGCAGGTTCGATCCCTGGCCCCATTCGGTGGGTTAAGGATCTGGTGCTACTGTGAGCTGTGGTGTAGGTCACAGACACTGCTTGGATCCTGTGTTGCTGTGGCTGTGGTGTAGGCTGGCAGCTACAGCTCTGCTTCAACCCCTAGCCTGAGAACTTCCATATGCCACAGGGGTGGGCCTAAAAAGCAAAAGGGGAAAAAAAAAAAAAAAGGAGGAGCGCATGGGTAGGAGAGGTGGCCTCAGAACTTAGAGGATTTAAGCAAAATGAGGAGCCTTCCTAGAAGACCTGGAAGGGAGTGGGAGCCGGAGCCTGGAGATGTGTGGGGTCAATCTGAGCAGTTTCAATTTCTAGCTAGTGGGAGTGATTGGGGAATTTTGAGCATGGGCATGGCTGCCCAGGTGAGGTTGGACCATATGAAATTGCCTCTAGTCAACGGTGTTAGACTCACAAAAATAACAATATCGTATGATTCAATCTAATAGGAATTCTGGAGGTTTCACTAAAGAGTGGGTATGAAATTCATTCATTCCTTCATTCTGTCATTTATTCATCCACTCATTCATTCACCAAAAATCTCTTGAGAGCTCACAGTACCTGGAGGCTGCCTTTTTAGCCAGTGTTGTCAGGGATGGCCTCTGGGAGGTGAGTCACAGACATGTCTGGGGAAAGACAAAGAGGGGCAGCAGGCGCAAAGACCCTGAGGCAGGAATGTGCTTGGTGGTTTAAGTGGTGAGGCCAATGTGGCCAGAGTGCAGTGAAAGTCAGGAAAGGAGCCAGAAGATGGACAATATGACATCTGTCTAGCCAAGTCAGGGGTTTGGATTTCCCTCTGGTAAATGGAGCTCAAGGGAGTAGAGGAACAAGGCTAGGAGTTAGGAGTCTGGTCTAGTCTCCCAGTCTATCAGGCCCTGCAGGACAGAGCTGACTTTCTGTGGTGGCACCTGTGAGAGCCCTGCCACCCACCCTGACTGGATCAGTGAAAAAGGCCTGACTTCAGGCTGGGTGTCCTTTCCAAACCATCACAAGGCTACAGGCAGCAGAGCTCTTGTTGGCCACACTTGCTCGCAAGGCTCCCAGGCAGCTTGGGCAGCCGTAACCAGGACCACAGGCTGGCCAGCTCACACACAGTCCTGGAGTCAGGAAATCCAAGGTCAGGGTTGATTTCTGAAGCCCTTCTGCTTGGCGTGTAGGCAGTCACCCTCTGCCCTGCTGCTGTGTCCTCACGTGGTCTCTCCCCCATGCACGTGCTCTGATGTCTCTGTATGTCCTTGTCACCTCTTCCAAGGACACCTGTCAGGTTGGAAGAGGGCTGACCCTAATGGCCTCCTTTAACCCAGTCGCCTCTGTAAAGGCCATACTTCCAAATACGTCATGTTCCAAGGCACCAAGAGTTAGGACCAAGGTTAGCATATGAATTTGGGGGAACACAATTCAGCCCATAAAAATAAGCAACCAGAGAGCAGCATGATCTGTGCTCTAGGGGGAGGCATAGAGGGTATGCTGGGGGCTCAGAAGTGAGACTTCAAGTGGGAGGCATGGACAGCCCTTGATCTGGGTCTTGAGGGTGGGAAGGGTTTGTACAGTGAATGAATGGGATCCCAGGTGGAGAGAACAGCCGGCAATGGTAGGGACATTGGACTGCTAAGGGAAGGGTTAACAGAGGTCTGAAGCCTCCAGAGGCCAGAGGACAGTAGCCTCAGGTGAGGTGACAGGCTGGCTATCAAGGGTATTAAGTGCCAGGGATTAAGTGACCCGAAGTCACGTTTATCAACAGCTACTCAGGCCCAGTGTGGCCCTCAGAGGCCCAAGAAGGTGTTCACTGCCCCCTGCAGACTTTGTCTTTTCTGAAATACAAGGATGAACTGCCCTCCTGAATCTACCACCCACACAACAACTAGAAGGTGGACTGGGAGTCTGCATCTCTGTCAGCATCCCTCACATGCCCCCTCCCCCCACAGCCACACTTTCTCCATCCTGAATCTTGATGTCTAATTTATCCTCTTGACACATTCCCTGGAAGGACATTTAGTCTGAGCCTCATTTAATTTTCTAAAGGAAAGGCACACACACTCTTTTTGGAATTGACTTTTCCCCCCTTGCTATTAACATAGCTCATGTGTGTTGTTCTTTGTAGCTGTTGCTGATTCATTTTAGCTGTACTGATTCATTTTAGCTGTGGTAAATAGACCCCATTTGTGCATGCCTTGGTTTTGGGGCTTCTGGGTTGTCCCTAAGCACCTGCTGTCAATAAGTGCCACCACGGGCCTCCCTGTGCGTGTTTCCTGGCACCCACAAGCATGCTTCTCCTGGGTCTGTACTTGAGGGATGGAATTGCTGGTCATGAGGTGGGAGGATGGACCTGATTTCTGCAGTGAATGTGCTGTGTGCCCCTCCCCCAGCCAGCAGTGTTGACCTCTGGTCCCTCCAGCACTGGAATGGTCCAGACATCTTCATTCTTGCCTGGGGATGGGGGTAAGATGCTTTTTCACTGTCATCTTGATTTGCGGGTTCCCGAGAAGTGATGTGGTTAAAAAATCTTTGTGTATTCACCTGCTGTGCTTTTCTTCTGTGTGTTGCTTGTTCGTGCCTGTTTCCCATGTTCCCATGGGGTTGTGTGTTCTCCCCTCAGGTCATGGTCATATTGTGTGGAGGAGAGAGGAGTAAGGGCTGCGGCGGGGGTGGGGGCGAGGATGAGGATTGATGACTGGGGGCCAGAGCTAAGGCAGCCCTTCCCCATGGGTCTTCTCCACTGTGAGAGGAGGTCTGTCCACCTGCTTCTCAGCCCAGAGCCAGGTGGAGGCTGACTGTGTCACATGGCTGTTTTGTGGCAGAACTGAGATGGGTGGTGCTGGAGAGGTTCTTGTCTGTGTCGTCCTGCCAGATGTGAGCTTCTCAATGCCACTGTATATCCGACAGTCTTGTTTTGCTGGTGGGCCATGGAGTGGCCAGGTGAGTGCTGGCATCAAAGTCACACAGCCCTCTTGCCAGGTGGCAGCAGCATTGACAGGATGTAGGGTCAGGGCCATCAGAGGATGTTCCTTTGCCCTCCTAGGAGGTCCCCAAAGCCTGTCTCCTCTAAAGATGAACTCAGGGGATGGGGGACACCTGCTCCAGGCTTTATTCCTAGTGCAGTGAGATGGGGCAAAGCTATTGGGCCTATTTCTAACTTAAGCTCACCATTTTGACTCTACCTACCAGTGTGTCCCCCAGTCTGGCTACTTCTCACCTCCTGATTCAAATTTCCTTCTTCAGAGACTTGTTACCCAACCATATTAGCCCCCTGGCACCCACCCCCACCCACGCAGCATGCAGCAAAGAGTCTCACCATTGTCACTCTGACCATGGTACCCCCTGCCACGTACCTCTTTCCTGTTGCTTTGAGAATAAAATGCCGACAGGTGCCCTCATCCTTTGCCGACCTCGGTGCCCTGTATCGTGACCCAGCTCTGTTGCCCTCTGCCCACCTCAAGCATAGGTCTTCCCACCTCAGAACCTTTGCCCTGGCTGTTCCCTCCACCTGCCTGTCCTTCCAACCTCAGTTCATGTGTCGGCCTATCACCAGGACCCCAACATGGTGTAGACCGCGTGTCCCCTGCCACCCCTCACCTTGCTGCGTTTGTTTCTTTGCATCACTTTACTGTTCTAGGGGACATTCTCTATTTGTTTGCTGGTGTGTGCTTTGCCATGTAATGGTTCAGCTCTGAGGTCACCTGCTGGTTCTCTTCCCAGCTTCCCCGTTTCCTGGCTGTGGATGGTGGCAAACGGCAATGGCAATAGTACTCATCTCACAGGTTGTGGGTGGCTGAGTTTATTACTCCCCTCAAGGTGCCCAGAGGTGCCTGGCACTTGGGACATGCTCCATAAATCACAGCTGTGGTGTTCTTGTGTCTCTTCAGCCAGCAGGGCTCAGTAAAGTAGGGCACCCCAGGTACCAGGGCAGACCCCACCCCACTTCCTTCTGGAGCGGGGGCCAGAGCAGAAGGACAACAGGGAGAAGCTCTGAGCAGTGGCAGGTAACCCCAGCAGTATTCAGGCCCCCACTCAAATGCCACCTCCTCCCGGAGGCCTTCCTTACCCATTTGGCCTGAGACATCCTCTCCCACAGGTCACCCTGGGCTGCTGTCTTTTGGCACTTAGCACTTTGAGAAGTGATATTGCGTACTTTTGCAACGCTGTGTCTGACATTGGTCTCTGCAGCCCCAGTGCCTGGAGCACAGTAGGTGCTCAGGGAGCATGTGGGGAAATGCTTGCCCCCGGGCAGGCCAGCTCCCCTCTACCCCAGGTGCCCAGTGCTCTGAGCCCTTGGGGTCTTGTTCATCTTCTGGCCCTAGACCTGGGTGCACATGCACTGGCAGCACTCTGTTTTCTTTTTTGAGTGAATGCTGTTCATATCTGACCTGAAATACAGACTGAATGTTCATTCCTGCACATGATTGCTTTGATCCCTGTGACCCCAGCATTCTGCTAGCTCCCCTCCCACATTTGCATTGGCTTCAAATGGGATCAAATGTTGACCAGATTAAGGCCTATGGGAGACCCCCCAACTGGCATGACTCAAGGGGACCTGTTCCTGGTCTGTACAGCGGAGCACTGGTCTCCACCCCTCCCCACCCCTAGTCCCTGATCTGGGGAGCTCAGCATTCTGTACTCCCTGCTTGAGAGAAAGCCAGTGTATTAAAGGCTCTGAAAAGTCCTGCAGACAAGAGAACAGTTGAGCAGGCTTCCCCTGGAGGGTCCACTCTCCTCTGACCTCAGACTCATGGCCCATCGGGTGGAGCTCCTCTTGAGAGGCACCTACACTGGGAAACACTGCTCTGGAGACCCTCACAGAGGGATCACACTCCTGCTGTGCTTTTTGGACTAACCAGGAATCCACCACCAGTGTATTCACTCACCCCTGAGTCTGGCATCCTTTCCCAAGCGCACAGTGGAGGCATGTTCTTGTTTCTGATGTGGGTGTGGATGCTGAGATCTGTATTAGTCAATGCTACTTTCTCCAGAGCCCCTGAAACGACCACAAAATTAAAAATACCTGGTTTTCTATACAAGGACAGGAAGCCATTCACTTGTGTGTACAATGTGTATACAGTAATGCCGTGTAGAAGGAGCATGTGCCATAGCCAAAGTAGTCTACAGTATTTTAGTTCAATTTTGTTGTTTTTAGATTCCACATATAAGTGAGATCATGCAGTATTTGTCTTTCTGTGTCTGGCTTATCTCAGCATAATGACCTCAAGGTTCATCCATTTTGTCATCAACAGCAGGAGTTCCTTCTTTCTTATGGCTGAATAATATTCTGTTGTTTGTATATGTACATGTATATATGTACCACATCTTCTTTATCCATCTGTCGATGGACACTTGGGTTGTTTTCATGTCTTAGCTGTTGTAAATAGTGCTGTGATGAACATGAGGGTGCACGTATATTTTTGAGTCGGCATTTTCTTTTGTTTGTTTGTTTTTTAGAGGCACACCGTGGCATATGGAGTTTCCCAGGCTAGGGATCAAATCGGAGCTGTAGCTGCTGGCCTATGTCGCAGCCACAGAGACACAGGATCTGAGCTGCATCTATGACCTGCATCACAGCTCTTGGCAACACTGGATCCCTAACCCACTGAGTGAGGCTGGGGATCGAACCCCCAACCTCATGATTCCTAGCCGGATTTGTTTCCACTGTGCCACAACGGGAACTCCCAGCATTTTCATTCTCTTTGGCTAAATACTCAGAAGTAGAATGGCTGTATGGTAGTTGTAGTTTTAATTTTTTGAGACCCTTCATACTCTTTCCGTAGGGGCTACACCAATTTACATTCCTGCACATCCAGTATGTTAAGTTTATTTTCTCCTAAGTGCATTTGGTCGAATTCATGTAAGTTAAGTGCTCACGCATCATTTCCTGCCTCCCTCCCCACCACTGTGTGTCCACATACTCATTCATTCATTTTCAGTGTGGTAAGTGGCTGACGAGTTGACCACAAGGCCTGCCCTTGGGGCACTCGCTGTCATGGGAACAGACAGCAAAGAGGGGCAGCCCTGGGGGTCTGATGGAAGAGGAGTGGGCCCTGGGTGGTGGATGGCACTGCCCAGGATCATGCAGGGCCACCTGCAGGAGTCACCTGAAGTGGATCTTGACCCAGGAGAGGAAGGGTGTGGCAGGAGGAGCAGCTGGGAGAGGCTTCCAGGCGGAACCCAGAGTGATCTAGGCATGGGCTCTAGGCTGTGGGGAAGGGAGGGCAGAAGAGGCTAGAGAAGTGAGGCGGGGCTCTCAGGGGAGAAACAGGATGTGGGAAGATCATCAAATTCTTAGCACATATAGAAAAATGCTAGGAGCCCAGCATTATCGTCAACAAAGAAATGTGCTCTTCGGGACAGCTACATTCTTTTTCATATACTCATGGCCTCCTGTTTGATATTCTCCTGTGGAATTTTTCCAGAGAAGGGCACAGATGACCTAGGATCCAGGCCACCCTCCTCTGTCTACAGACCTGGGACCTTGATGCATTTTTGGGCTTCTGCTTCTGGCCCGGTTCTCCTGCTGTGCAGTCACTTCAGCAGCTCACCACCTCCATTGGGTGACAGGCCAGGCCTGGGATCCCGTGTCTGGGAATCCATGTGCCTGGCACAATGGCTCCATCCGTTCCAGGAGAGTGGACGGAGCACATGTCTGATGAGCTAATGGCAGCTCAGAGCTATGATTTGAAGACCTTTCTGGGGAGAGAGACAACAGAAGCAAGGGGCGGGCCAGCTCCACTTTCTCTCTGCCATTTCTTAACAATACGCCATCTTGCCTGAGCCAAAGACCTATTCTCTCCCTATTCTTGCTTAGAACGCAGCTAACAAAGGACTTTTTGTGTCGTTGGCATTTTTTTTTTTTTTTTTTTTGCAAGCCTCAGTTCATCCTGGGTTTTAGCTCTCCTGACACTATTCTTTGAGATGAGTCTTTTGTGATAACTTTCTCCTGCCAGCTTTCATACAGTCGACAGACACACACACACTCAGTCATTCATTCATTCAGCTGGCGAGGCTTCGCAGATAAATAATCCAGGCCCCCACAGCCTCGTGGGAAATGTTAATCTTTGAGTTCGGCACAGAATAAGGATGGTGAAGGGGTTGGAGCCACAAGCTGAGGAGGGCGTGTTGGGAAGCTCCTTAGAGAGGAGACCGTGGAGCCGCTTCTCAGTAGAGATGGTTAACCAGTAATTCACCTAGGAGGAGCTGCTTCTTATTGATCCCTTGCAGGTGCAGCCCAAGCCTGGGGCCCTGGCTTGTTTAACTTTCTGAACAACCTTAAGAGCAGGTGTTTTATTATCCCCATTTTACAGAGGATGAAACTGAGGCCTTGAGCAGTCAGTCACCTCACTGCAGGTCCTGGCACCAGGGAGTGGAGCCAGGGTATAAACCCAGCTTTTTCAGTAACCCTCCTCACTGGGCTCCATGGCCTTTCCCCTCGCAGGCAGGAGAGGAAGGGCCTTTGCAGACTGAGGGAGCAGCATGGACAAAGGCTTGGAGGTGGGGAGGGGTGGTTGTTGACCTTGATGGGGGGTCAACAGTGCACTCTGGCCTTGCTTGCTGGGAACAGAGATGCTGGGATGGAATGGAGGCAGGAGAGTTCATCTCTGTGGACCCATTAGGTCAGCCAGGTTCAGCCCAGACACAGGGCCTCTGAACCCCTGTTCTCCCATCTGCTCACCCAGAGGCTCCCTAGTTCCTGTGCGCAGAGGCAGCCAGATGCGGCATTCTGAGTCCAGAAGGGCTGCGAGTGCCATGCCATGGGGCCGGCGAAAGCAACCTTTTTCCATCTCTGTATTTTCCAAATCATCATCTATTTCAGCTGGTGTCACTGCAGATTGCTCACTCTCTGACCCATTGGCTTTAAATAGCAGAAGAAAAAAAAAAAATACAATGCACTTTGTGGTTTCCAGTAAGATACCGTAAATACACCCAGATAATATTCCGGTGCAAACCATTTGCAGTGGCTGCACAGGGCGGTGGAATGGAATCTTTCGGGCAGGCTTGGACATCAGCTTATTTCCTCTGTACCCGCCTGGATCGTTACAGAGCTGGAATGCAGGGAGGGCGTCAGTGGGGCTCCCTGGGTTCATCTCAGTGGTAACACCGGTCTTTACTGAGCACCTTCTAGGGAGCTGGGCCTCTCTGAACACAGATGTTTCATTTTATCTCCAGGGCAGCTTGGCAGTGTACTCCTGGTGGTTCCTATTTCACGGATGGGGAAGCTGAGGCTGGGGAGCCAGAGTCATTGCTCAGGGTCACCCAGCTGAGTGAGGAGCGGAGGGGAGAACTGCCAGGCCCCATCTTGCCCACATTCTGAGCTGAAGCCACCTGTGCTTCTGCATGGAGGATTACCTGGAGATGCAGGTGGGTGGTGAGGGAGGGAGCGTGTGGTGGCACTGAGGGCAGAACTCCATGCTGGGAGCCAGGAGACCCTGGTCCTGACCCTCTGGTCTTGCTGAGTCACTGGTGACCCTAGCCAAGGCTCTTGGCCCCTGTGAACCTGTCATTCAAGAGGAACCTATGGGCTTTATGTCTGCAGCTCAGGGAGATTTTTCTCTGGTTTTGGGGACATGAGGGACCTCTGCCCAAGGCAGGATGGTGGGGCTGGCAGGACCTTCTGCTGCCCCATAGCCTCACTTCCTGCCACACCCACTGGCTCACCTGCCCCCACCACTGCCCACACTGGGTCAGGGCCACTGCAGGGGCTGCCCATCAGCCTGGAATCCCCTCTCCCCCAGACAGCCTCATGGCTGGCTCCTCTGTGCTCCTGTCACCACCCTGTTCCACAGACCACAGAGACCTCAGCCACCACTGAGCGAGGTGATCTTCCTGTCTGTCCCCCCCAAAAAGCAAAGCGGTGTCTGGATCCCTCCTCTCAGCCCCAGCACGGTGCCTGGCACATAATTGGTGCTCAGGAAATATCTGTTGAGTGAAGGACCAGGGCATGTGGCCTGGTCAGGGTGGCTGAGGGGTGGCAGGTGTAAGGGAGGTTCTGCCTCTGCTCTTGAGCAGCGAGGAGAGGTAGGTGGTCAGGACAAGAGGGGGCTACATCTGTTCCCGGAGGGGGCCAGTCAATCCCAGTGTCCTCTGCTCACTGGCTTCACATGGAAGATTCAACAAAGAGGGGCCAGTCAGACTGGAGTGAGTCTCGTGACCTTAAGGCGGGAGAGCGGCTCAGACTTGAGCCAGGCTGACCAGCTTTGAGTCCTTGTCAGACTGTATCCCTCTCTGGCCTCAATTTCCATATCCGTAAAGTGGAGATAAAACCACTCCACACCTCATGGGGCTGTTGCCAGCGTGAAGCATGTTGGTCTGTGCTGAGTGCATACAAAAGAGGCTGGCAAATAGTAAGCATTTTATGACTTTGCCAGTCTTCTTTGGAATCATGTGCCCTGGGGCCTCCCACCTCATTCTGTTTCCGCAGCAGTAAAGCAGACACCTTAGAAGCACCTTGCAGACAACCAGAGACAGAGGAGACGGCTTCAGAAAATCTCCTGACTGGAGGGGCTTCCCAGGTTGCGAGAGGGGTTGTCCTGGGGGCGCAAGCGTGGTCTGGGGCTGGGGGAGTCCTCTGTGGTGGCTAGAGGTGACACGTGCCTCCAGTTTGCATCCCAGCTCTGTCTGGGCAGGTTCCCTCTCCTAGCCCCAGTTCCCCCCAGGTGAAATAAGGAATTGCTGCTCACCTGGGGCAGGTGAAGGTGGTGTGGACAGGAGTTGAACTTGGCCTTTCATGCTGAGAGTGTGAGATTTTAAGACTTCAGGATCCTTCTCTACTTTATTTCTGCTGTCACACCATGTTCTCAGCATGCCATCCCATTCGAATGGCTCTTATAAATTATTTACTGGTGTGGGGGTTTGCTGTTGTTTTTTAGGACCTCACCACAGCATATGGAGGTTCCCAGGCTAGGGGTTGAATCAGAGCTATAGCCGCTGGCCTGCGCCACAGCCCCAGCAATGCCGGATCCAAGCCACATCTGTGACCTACACCACAGCTCATGGCAACGCCAGATCCTTAACCCACTGAGCAAAGCTAGGGATCAAACCTGCATCCTCATGGATACTGGTTGGATTCTTGACCTGCTGAGCCACAACGGGAACTCCATTTATTGGCATTGTAGCTGATAACAAATGAATGGCAGAAATAAAGGCATCTTGATGAGGGTCAATGCCTTAAGCTGAGGGACTCTCTTTCCACTGGGGGGCTTTCCCATGCAGTGAGGAGCCGGGGAGGAAGGGGGCCCGGGACTGAGTGAGGATGCTGCCACCCTGGGCCTGGATCCCCAGTTCCAGCTGGTTTCTGGGCTGGTGGCCTCAGGGAATCCATTTACTTCTTAAGAGCCCCGCTTTCCTCATCTGTGACATTGTGGAGAATGGCATTTGCCTGACGGGGCTGTTGGGAAGCACCCCCAAGTGTGAGTCTGGCACATAGGAGGTGCTTAACAGAGGTTACTTTCTTTTCACCCTCTCCCCTCAACCAAAAAGCCCCCAAACACCAGGCTTTTGGCTGATCCTGTGCTGCTGCCCTGGGGGAGGTAATGCTGGACAGGTGGGGCCCATTGCTGCCCCAAACCTGCCTGGCCAAGAGAGCCTCTCTGAAGCCTGGTTGGGGGGCTTCCTTGTGAATAGGTGAGCAGAGCACTTTTCTAGGTTCCTAGCATGGAGCCTGGCCAGTAATAAGCACTAGGTAAAGCTCACCTGGCTTGGGGCCACTGTTTGGCACGTTCATTCATTCCTCCATCTATTCATTCACATGTGCCCACTACAAGTGTGTCCCCAGGGACTTGACAGGGGCCATGACAGAGCACTGCCTTCAAGGAAATTGTGTTGTTGGGGCAGTGGGAGTGGTAGGTGTGGTGAGAGGAACAGATAGTAATTATGTCTGAGATGGCAGGAGGACCACGGAGAAAACTGAAGCAGGAAGGTTTCTCTGGACCTCCCCTTGGTGCTGGTGATGTCATCCATTAGAATTAGTATAATGCCCACTGCTGTTTATTTATACGCTGGCCACATGCCAGGTGACGGCTACTTCTCCCCCCAGTGGTGAGTCTGGCAGATATGGAAATGGAGGTTCAGAGAGGCCCAGTGACTTGCCCCAGGTCACCCAGCTTCTTGCAGGGCAGGGTCGGGAGTGAGGCCTGCTCATTCATTCCTCCCTCCCACACCATGGTGGGGGCTGCAACCAGTGGGAGCAAGACAGACAAAGCTTCGCTCACACATGAACCCCACGTTTGGCTGGGGACAGCCAGGCGCTGGTTCCACCCACACACTTGACTCTACATGCAGCTCTCGGGGTGTCAGAGCATCACAGAGCTCCACCAGGCGAGATGGGACCACTCACTGGTAATAATGGTAACAGGACAGTAGCTAGTGTTTGTGGAACTCTTACTCTGTGCCAAATGCCGCACCCTGGGACTCAGTCGCTCACTAGTCCACAGTATGTAGATGCTATTGTCATGCCTGTTTCACAGAGGAAGTGACAGAGGCTTAAACAGGTTAATAGGCCTAACGTTAGTTACACTGCCAGCCCACTGACCAGGGCAGCGTCCCGGATGGTAAGTGAGGAGGGGAAGCAGGGAGAATGGGGCAGTCTTAGTCTAACACTGGTGGGCAAGGCCCATGTCAAGGTCAGTGGCAGGAGTTAGTGGTGACCCTTTGGCATCTGCAAGTCTTGGACTTGATCAGCCAGTCCCTGGGTCTCTGGGAGCTGGGCAGCTAAGAATGATGGTCCCTCTGTTTCAGTGAGTGCAGGGGCAGTGGGTGTAGAGGTGACAGCCAGCCTGGTGGGCAGGGAAGGCCATGCCCTTGAGGAGACTTCGCTCTGGTCTGGAATGCACCTTGAGTTCAGGGGAGTTGTAGCTGAGAAGCTGCCCTTCTCCCACCCACCTTGGGGGATGGGCCACAGACCCTGGGTGGGAACCAGAGCCATCTGTCAGCACAGTTGTGTTTGGTTAGTTGTCTTGCCCTTGGCACCTGCATTGTCATGTGGTCCTCAGGGGGCTCAGAGAGTCCCAGAGCCACCACCCCCTGGGTGGCAGAGCCCCACACACTGTCCCCAGCCCCATACCCAGGGAGGAGCCTGGGGGAAGGGCAGGTCTTAGGGGGCAAGCCACCCCATTCCCCACCTGGCCATGAACTTGCTGCTCTCTTTCTGGGTCTAATAAAGGCGACACAGTCTCCCTTCAGCTGCCGGTGGGTCCACTGCACTTTGCAATAATTTCATCCCTGGGGACAGCTCTTGATTCTCTGAACCTCCCTAAATAAAGTGGGTGACCGTCATCCTGTTTTACAGTGGAGAAACTAGAGCACAGAGCAGTTGGGTGACTCAGCCAAGGTCACACAGCTAAAGTGGCTGCACAGGGATTTCCTTGCCCAACCCCAGTCCTCTCCTCTGTACACCCTCCACCTGATCATTCTCTCTCTGACGCTCGTGAGAGTCTCATCTCACTGCCACCATCTCCTCTAGTACATTATGTGTCTATGTGTTTGGTCCTCAGTGCTGTGAGCTGGTGCCTGCAGACTGAGGCTCAGAAGGAGGAACTTGGCCGAGTCACAGTCAGCCAGTGGCTGAGCTGGGACTTGAACCAGGCACTCAGCAGCTATGTTAACAGGGCTGTCATGGAATGTCGGGGCCGTGGGGCAGCATGGCGAAGCCATTGGTCCAGCAGGCATATAGGTCTCTGTGCCTGCAGGGTGGGAGAGAGGTGGCTGGGGGTCTAGGTTGCTGGTTACTTGCATCTTAGCAGCCCAGGTGAGGGAACCTCGAAGGCAAGGAGTGGTGGGTGAAAAAAGATGTACCTGCCTCTGGGTCACAGTGACCCGGGGCTCAAGGCATCTTGGAAGTTGTTGCTTCCTCTGCCTCCTCAGGTGCTGCTTCAGACCCCAACCTCCTGGACCACTCCTCCACCCCTGGGGCATCTTCCTTCCAGTTGCTTGACTGACCCCCACCCACCCCGGCTCTAAGCCGACTTGCTGGCTACCTGGTACTCAGGGCCGCCCGGTACTTATGGCCTTGGTTCATCTCCATCCTGTGCAATAGCCACTACTCTTGGGCCCAGAGAGGCTGGGAGGCTGGGTGGAGGCACATAATTGTACCAGGCCTGAGCGGCTCCCCACCCAGGGTTCTGTCTCTGGCACCCCAGCCACTCAGGACCCTTCACCCCACTTGATACCCAGCACCATCCTGCAGGGCCCTTAGAGTTGGTTCCCAGCCTCCGAGCAGGGCTGGGTCCACGCAGCTGGGAAGACCTATGCAAAAGTGATACCTCAGTGGCTTCCCAGACCCCCTACTGCCCTCCTAGTGCCATCTTTGTCCCTTCTGCCTGCAGGTTCCTCCCCTTCCAAGCCCTTGTCTTCTGGGTCAGACTGAGGCCCTGGGGCACAGGTCCAGGCCTTCCCTGGAGATGCTCACAGTCTAGTGAGGGGGCCACAGTGAAGAAAAGGGCACGGACCCATACATGGTAGGTGACACAGCAATCATGACACATAGCAAGGCCGTGAGCACAGGATCTGCTGTGTCAGGCAGGTGCCATGAGCCAGGTCGAGAGTTGAGAGCTTTGCATGGACAAACTCTTGTCATTCTTTGCCATTCCCTTGAGAAAAGGACCATCGCTGTGTCCCCATTTTACAGCGCTGAGATATAGGAAGGATTGTCAGTGGCTGAATGTCAGAGCCAGAAACTCAGGTTCAAGCCCAGGCCTCTGGCCCCAGAGCCTGTGTTCATTATGAGTGTTTAAGAAATGCTGTTTTACACTTCGTCACCAGGCACTGTGAGTTTTGTGTATGCTTGTGTGCGTGTGTGTGTGTGCGCATGCATGCACATGCAGCGTCCGTGGCCATATCAGTGTGTGTGTGTCTTCATCTGGCCTCCCAGAGCTGGGTGGCTGGCCTGCCTGCCTCCCTCCTCCACTGCCCAGGCAACTCCCCAAGGGCATTCGGTGACAGGGAGGGACCAGGCGTTGTGTGAGGGGTGCTCAGGACAGAGTTTCCATGGTGTAAACAGTCTCTGTGCATCCTGCATGGCAAACTCAGCCTCCCCACCCCTCCACCCTGGGCCCGGTGCCCTCCTGGGATGCTCCGGTCCTGACCCCCGTCTTCCCACCCTCTCCCCACAGGGAGCCGCGAGGCTGCCTTCACATACGCCATCATCGCTGCCGGCGTGGCCCACGCCATCACTGCTGCCTGCACCCAGGGCAACCTGAGCGACTGTGGCTGCGACAAGGAGAAGCAAGGCCAGTACCACCGGGACGAGGGCTGGAAGTGGGGTGGCTGCTCTGCCGACATCCGCTACGGCATCGGCTTCGCCAAGGTCTTTGTGGATGCCCGGGAGATCAAGCAGAATGCCCGGACTCTCATGAACTTACACAATAACGAGGCAGGCCGAAAGGTAGGCAGCCAGGGAGGGGAGCCGGGCAGCTCTTGCAGAGATGCTGCAAAACAGCTTGTTTGGAACGGCTGGTATTGGGTCTCTGGTGAGGGGCCACAGGGCTCTGCTTGAATCTGTTGTTGGTTTGCTGCTGGTCAGGAGTTCTGTGTGGCATGAAGCTTGTCAGTTACCAAAGAGGTTGAATCATTGAGTCTCTGTTAAAACATATTGAATGTAACTCAGCAAGATGGAAAAAGGGACGGGATGTGAACTCTCATCTGTGGGCCCATAAAGTCAGCTGTACACAGTCCAATTGTGGGAAGGGTTGAGGTGAGTTCAATAGGAGCCATCCCTGTGGGGCAGCTGCCAGGGTTAACCTATCCTTGGTCACCTTAACCAAGATCTGGAACTCAAAATAATGGAGGTGACCATGCTCTCTTCCCTGCCTTCTCTGGTCCTCCCACCTTCTGGGCTCAGCTCAGAAGAGAGTCAGGGCTATCCTGGGATGTTTCTGGAGGAGGTGGCTGGGTTAGAAAGGGGGCTGGACATGCCATCCTGCAAGGAGCTGCTGTCCCAGGCAAGGGAGCAGATGGACCTGCCCAAACAGGGTGCAGTGAGACCCCATGGGGTGGGGGTGTCCCAGCAGGGTTGGTCCTGCCAGTGTGAGGACTGGCTAGTGCACTGAGAACTGGATTGAGTTACCCAGGAAGATGTGAGCCCACCCCTGTCCTAAGAAGTACTGTGTTTGAACAGAGGCAGCTTGAACAGGCATCTCCAGGTACCCAAGCCAGTGCCCTGGCCCAGGTGGTGTCCTGGGCTGAGGCCTGAGCTTGGGAGTGGGCTCTGGAAGTGCCTGGATGGGCTGAGGTGCTCAGAGCCCAGTCTGGAGCCCGCAGCCCCAGGAGGTCCTGGGAGGGGAAAGGTCTGCTGTCGGCTCCATGAGCTGGGGAGGATGGGGAGGGAAGGCTCAGTGCCAGCTATTGGGGGGGTGGAGGGGGGCTACTGCAGAGGGCTGCAAACACGGGTGCCTCGGGAGCCAGGCAGGAGCAACAGTGACAAAAAAGGAGGACACTGCATAGGGCTGTAGTGAGTTGGGGAACACAGACCCCATGCCGGGGGCCCCCAACCTAGCTCCAGTGTATTGAGGCCCAGGGTGGCTGTATCCTCTGATTTTAGACTCGGATTTTCATGCATATGCACTTCATTTTTTAGGTGTTGGCATTTAAAATTGGTAGTCACCAGTAACTCTTTAAAAATATAAATGGGAGGAGTTTCCGATGTGGCTCAGTGGGTTAAGAACCCAGCATAGTGTCCATGAGGATGGAGGTTCTATCCTTGGCCTTACTCAGTGGGTTAAGAATCCGACGTTGACACAAGCTGCTGTGCAGGGTGCAGATGTGGCTCAGATCCTGTGTTGCTGTGTCTGTGATGTAGGCCTGTTGCTGCAACTCCAATTTGACACCTAGCCTAGGAATGTCAGTATGCTTGCTAGAGGTACGGCTGTTAAAAAAAAAAAAAAAATGTGCATGTTTATGTGAAAAGAAAAAAAATTACTGTAGGGGCTCAGAAATCCACAAGCTGTCTGAGGGTGGCCCACCTGCCCATAGGTGATCTTGTCTGGCTCGAGTACATTCCTGGTCCAGCAGGCCTCTAGCTCCGGACGTGTCAGCTCACTAATCCTCATGACACCCCTGTGAATGGGAGCATTGTCATCCCATTTTACAGATGAAGAAGTGGAGACACAGAGTGGCCAAGTAACATGCCCCTTGAGCAAAGGCAGAGTGAAGCTGGCGCCTGGCTTTCTGGTTGGCGGTTTCTGTGCGATGCAGGCTGCTGGTCTGAGCGGGGCTGGCAGTGGACAACCTGGGTTCAAATCCTGGCTCCGTCACTCATTTCTTCCTGGTAGGGAAGCAGAACTGGCAGGAGTGCCCTTAGGCTGAGGTGAGGAGGCAGGAGAGCCCTTACCCAGGGCTTGGCATGAGGTGGGCGTGGCCGCATACTGAGCCAGGTGTCACTCGGGAGGGAGCTATCTGGTGAGCAGGGCTGGGGTGGCCCGCACCCCTCATTAGGGAGGAGGCCCTGGGCGCGCAGCTACCTGGCAAGTGCCAGGTCCTTCCCCCTGCCTTCCTGTACCCTCTCCCTCTTCTGCAGCCTCCAGCCACATCCGTGTGTCAAAGCCTCCCAGGGCCACAGTGAGTCACAGAGCAGCTGTTTACCTGGCCTGCATTGGGATGAAGGCCCTGCCAACCCTACCTGGCCAGTCCTGCAGCGGGGAGTGCCTGCTCCGGGCAGCACAGTCCTCCAGGGTGCTCAGCGGTTCATTCCTCCCACTTTCTGTGGTCAGATCACTTCTCAGGGCTGAGGTCACAGGTCCAGGCTCCCTCCTGGCCCTGAAGCTCTGTCCTGGGGAGTGAACAGGAAGACAGGTGGCTTCCCTCTCCTCACTGTCCTCACGTGTGGCCACCTGGTCGGGCCCCAGGGAGTAAAGGTGAGGTGCCTAGCTGGGGGTCAGGAAGCTCCTGGGCACATCAGGTGGGGGAGGGTTTTCTGAGCCACCAGCTTCAAAGGCGCGAGGGCCATGGCTACTGTCCAGGCAGATGATGGAAGCCATCAGACGTCATAAGACCAACCTCAGGGGGCTTCCTGGAGCAGGTGGGCCCCAGAAAAGGAGTGAGTTTTGGCTTGGCAGAGGAGAGATGGAGGTCACCCAGGTCTGGTGTGAAGAAGTCGTGGCCAGAGGCCCAGAGGTTCAGGGGCCCAGGCTGGCTGGTCTGTGGGTCCCTGAAGGGGGAGCAGCAGCGGCGGGGGTGGGGGAGAGGGGGCTCAAGGTCACCTGCCAGGCCAGGGGGTGAAAGCTGTGGGTTGTCTCCTGGGGCTGCCCTGTCCTTAACTGCTCGAGTTCCAGCCCAGGCATCTCTTCCTCAGGCAACCTTCCCTTTCAACACCTTCCAGCCTTTCCCAGATGGTGCCCCATTCTGAGGGCTTCTCCCTACTTTAGATCATGAGCTTGATGAGGGCAGAGACTTCTTGCATGTGTTCACAGCTGCACCCCGGGGCCTGACATCCAGAGGCGCTTTCTGTCTGTATGAAGTGAATGGTTAAGTATCCGCCAGTCACTGGGGAGCTGCTGGTAGTTCTGGAGCAGGGGAGACAGGGCAAGTCACAGAACAGAGTGAGGCCTTGGGCAGGGTCAGGAACAGGTTCTGGACATCTTGGTGGAGTGTGGGTTTGCCCTGACTTGATACTTCTGAGATAGAATGGTTTTCCCAGCCCAGGGGGAGGGCCCTGCCCCACACCTGTCCCCCGCCCAGCCTCACTGGTTCAAGAGGACCTTGAGGGTGGCTTCCTGGAACAGCAGTTCAACCAGGCACTGTGTGTTTTCCAGAGCCAAAAGGTAGAATTTGGGGCTCCCCGTGTGCGCAAGAAAGGCCTGATGAACCACCAGTCCAGCCCCTTTGTGGTGCGGAGGTATATACAGAGGCCCAAAGAGAGTCCTGGCTGGCCTTCAACTGCCCGGGGCAGTGGCCACTCCACTCAGCCAGAGCACAGTAGAAAGGTGGTCTTCCAGCCTAGCCCCTCACTCCCTGCCATGGGGTACCCAAGGGCCCAGACAGGTATACAAGTGATTAGGGGCAGGACAGTTGTCTAGCTGGGGCTGGGGAGTGGGGGGGCACATGTGTAAGGGTCAGTGTACATCAGCTTTGGGCTCCATCCCTTTCAGGGTGTCAGTTTTGTCATCTATCAGATGGGTCTGTGATCCTCAGTTTATTCTGGATGCCAGTCAGGGCCAGATGAGAGCACACGTGGGAGACCCCCGGCATCCTGCAGCCTGCCATTTATTCAGGGACATGAGACCCTGTCCCAGAACCTCTTCCCACCGCAGGCTTCCATGTGTCCCACACGCAGTGAAGTTGGAACCAGCCTGCAGCTGCTCCTGGCTACACATCCTGGAAGGGAGCACAGATGCATTTATCACTGGCTCCCTCCTCCTGCCGCGAGGAGACAAGACCCAACCTGACCTCAGGCTCTGGGGCTTGTTGGCAGCTGGTGCAAGAGAAAGGGTGGAGAGGGGTTGGGGAGGGAGTGTGCATCCCAGGGCGGGGTGGTGGCAGACCCACTGAGGGGAGACCCAGGGCCTATCCTCCAGGCAGCCCCTGGGGCTGCGGGGGAACCCATGGCCTCTGCTGGCCAACAGGAAGGAACGGCTGGGGAGGGTCTCTGCCCTCACAGATCTCCATTTGGGTCTGGCCCCAGGCAGAGCCAGGCTCTTCCCTGAAGATGGGGCTGCAAGGCTTGGGGTGGGATACCTGGCGCCACGGTTGTCCCATGCGTTTGGTGCTGGCTCCTGCAATTGTGTGGTCTGTGGTGTCAAATCAGAGTTGTTAGGTTAGAAGACAGAACCAGGAGAGCCAATAGATCTCTGGGGAGGTGATTCTAGAACCATACTCTCTATTGGAATCTGAGGGCCATTATTTAGGAATTGAAATCACAGAGTGTGCAGGTTGGGATTGTAGGATGTTTTCCACCCTCATCCATGCGGTCTAGAACCAGGGTCTTTGGTGGGGAGGGAGAAAGGTTTCCGAATCAGGGGGTGAAATCTCAGGACAGCAGGATCTTTGTGCCTTTGCATCATTTCTTTCCAACCTTTTGGGTGTGAACTTCACACCCTCTTCCCCTCAAGGCGCTCAGCCTAGTGAGGGAGGCAGGTGAGAGGAGCAAAAATGCGGATTCAGGGCCATAAACCACAGCAGAAAGGCCAGGCAGAGGGTGCGCAAGAGCTCAGAACAGGGAACAGCTCCTTCTTGGAGAAGTCAGGACACCTCTAGAGGCAAGTGGAGGGGGCTCCTCACTAGGAGGGTTTTGAGGGATAAATAGGAGTCCTCTGGGTAGACAAGGCAATGGGGAGAGAGGGAGTTCAGCAAGAAGTAACAGCATAAATAAAAGCCTGAAGTCCTAAGAAGCCTGTTCAGGTGGGGGCGGACCCTGTGTATCTGGGAAGAAGGGGATAATGGGTGGTAAAGCTGCAGAGGGGCTGGGGCCAAATGCAGGGCCTGGAGTGCCCAGCCCAGGAGTAGGCTTCCCCCTTATGCTGGCAGTTCCTGAGGAGGCTCTGGAAGGGGCATGCCATGGGCAGGTCTGGCCCTCTCTGGGACGAAGTTGAGAACAGAGTGCAGGAGGCAGGATGGCAGCTGGTGCCTCAGTCTAGCTGGGGACATGAGTGGGCGGGAGGGATGGCTCTTCAGGGAGCAGAAGCGACGGGACCCCCTTTGGGTGGAATTTGGGGTGGCTAGGTAGGCACCATGCCTCACTAGACTGGAGGGGAGATGATGGCTAGGGTGCTTTGAGGCAGCAGATGGACATGCCAGGGGCCACTGGGGCCTGCACAGAAGTCACTTGGAGCCACTTCCTGGCAGCCACCAACAGGAGGCATTTGGCAGGATTGCCCAGCAGGAAGATTCTTGTGGGAAAGCCTGGAGCTGGGCACAGCCCTGGAGAAATGGACAGTAGGACAAGAGGGCTGAGGAAGCAGAAGAGCAGAGGGGGAGGTGGGCCCTTCTGGATGCATCCTGAGCACTGTGCTCTGAGTCGGCCTCTGATGCATCGGGGCTCCTGAAGCCAGGCCAGGCAGGGTGCAGGGGGCCGACCTCTCCACCCTTCTCTGATGATACTGCACTGGGCTTGGCATGCCATTGAGGTCTGGCTGTTCACTGGGGGTGAAGTGTGCTGGGAACTCGGGGGGCCCCTGGGAGGGAGGGCCTGCCGCAACCGCCTCCTGGGAGCGTGGTGACTGCTCCCCAGAGAGGCAGCCTTGGGGATGGGGGCCCAGCTGGGACGGGGCTGGCCCCTGCTGGAATGTGCCGCTTGCTCCAAGGGAGGTGAGCTCAGGGGCTTGGAATTCCACCGAGTGAGAAGTCACCTCCCAGTGCCTGCCCAGCCTCTGCGCACGGAGGGCGCTGGTCCTGTCCCTTCCTGCCCTGCCCCGTCTGGTCCGGGCGCTGCTAGGAGCTGGATTCCCACCCTGCCCTGGCTGTAGGCAGACCTGTGAGTCAGGGGACACCAGGGACCTGGCCTCTGGCAGCTGGGGCGGGGCCCAGATAAGGCTTGCTCAGCTATGCTCCTCTCTGCTGTCCTGAGGGCCACTTGCATAGCTGACCAGATAGAGTGGTCAGCAGTGGCACGTTGAGGGCCTGAGGAAGCAGGCCCCGCCTGTGAGAAGGCCTCCACGGGCTGCGGGCCCTCTGTTCCCCTCCAGGTCAGGTGTGCATGTGGGTTCTTCCCTTCCCAGAGGGAAAGGCTTCCAGCTAGAACTTGAGGGACTTGGACAGGGTGGCCTCAGGTACATCCCGGCCCTCCAGGGCCTTAGTTTCTTGTATGATGGGACCTTATGTCTCAGAAGGGTCCTGTAGTTCTGACATGTGTGTTGGGGGCTACAAGGTTCTTGGATCCCACTGGACACCAACCACACACTCCTGGAGTCAAACTTGTTCCTGCCCCAGGGCCTATGCACCTGCTATTTCCCCGTCTGGAATGCCCTTCCCTCAAATGTTTGCATAACTGGTTCCTTCTATTCTTCAGGTCTCTTCTCAGAGGCCCCCTCCCCAGGGAAGCCCTCCCTGACTTTCCTCCCCTATAACCATGTCGCTCTCTCTGTACACCATGCCGCCTTTTTTTTTTTTTTTTTGAATTGTCTTTTTGTCTTTTTAAGGCCACACTCACAGCATATGGAGGTTCCCAGGCTAGGGGTCCAATTGGAACTATAGCTGCTGACTATAGCCGCAGCCACAGCAATGCCAGAACTGAGCCACGTCTGCGACCTACACCACAGCTCATGGCAACACTGGATCCTTAACCTACTGAGCAAGGCCAGGGATCAAACCTGCAACCTGATGGTTCCTAGTCAGATTCATTTCCACTGCGCCATGATGGGAACTCCTTTTTTTTATTTTTAATTTTTTTTGTTGTTTATTTTCTATATGACTTACCGCCATATGAAATTATGTTATTTACACAGCTCTTTATGTCTCTATTTACTGTCTCCTCCTGCTACATTGTCAGCCCCATGAGGTTGGTGGGGGGCATGCATGAGTTTACAGCTGTATCCTCTGTGCCTACAACAGTGCATGGCACAGACTATGTGCTCAGAAAATAGTTGTTGAGTGACTGAATGCATGACAGGTGTCTCCTCTTACCTGGGGGAATTTCCTGAGAGTAGGGGTTGCCAGGTAAAAAACAAGACTCCCAGCTTACATTTGAGATGATGAATGCTTTTCAATACAAGTATGCCCCAAATATTGTGTGAGGCAAACTTATGGCAGCAATGTATTCATTGTTCATCTCAAGACTGAAAGGAGTTTCTTGCAATTTTATTTAATTTTCGTCTTTTGTCCTTTTAGGGCCGCACCCGCGGCATATGGAGGTTCCCAGGCTAGGGGTCTCATCGGAGCTGCAACTGCTGGCCTGCGCCAGAGCCACAGCAACACCAGATCCGAGTTGTGTCTGCGACCTACACTATAGCTCACAGCAACACCGGATCCTTAACCCACTGAGCAAGGCCAGGGATTGAACCCTCAACCTCATGGTTCTTAGTCGGATTTGTTTCCACTGAGCCATGACAGGAACTAGTTTCGTGCAATTTTAAATTAAACTTGTGAAGTGGAGATATGGTTGATGTAGGTGGGAGAATTCAGAGGGATCCTGTGTGCCCTTTGCCCAGTTTTTCCTGACAGCTCTTGAAGCCGTAGTTCATGGTCCCAGACAGCTCTGGCTTTGAACACAGGACGACTCAGAACACAGAACCTCTGTGCCACCATTGGAGCTGATTTCCTCCTTCCCTGTCCATCCCTGGCAGCCACTCGTCTGCTCTCCACTTCCACAATTTTATCATCTTGAGAGTGTTAGAGAAATGGAATTGTGCAGTATGTAACCTTTGAGGCTGGCTTTTTCTACTCAGCATAGTCCCGTCAACTCACTTCGTTGCATTTCTGAATAGTCTGCTCCTTTTTAATTATTTTTATTTTTATTTATTTATTTTATCTTTTAAGGCCGCACCCATGGCATATGGAGGCTCCCAGGCTAAGAGGTGAATCGGAGCTGCAGCTGCCAGCCTACGCCACAGCCACACCAGATCCAAGCCGCGTCTGTGACCTACACCACAGCTCACGGCAACGCCAGGTCCTTAACCCACTGAGTAAGGTCAGGGATCAAACTTTTGTCCTCATGGATACCAGTCAGATTCATTTTCGCTGAGCCATGACAGCAACTCCTAGCCAGCTCCTTTTTAGTACTGAGCTGAGTTCCATGGTATCCATGTGCCCCTGTCTCTCTGACCAGTCACCTGCTAAAGGACGTCTGGGTTGTTTCCAGTTCAAGGCTATTACAAATAAGGCTGCTGTGGACATTCATGCACAGGTTTTAGTGTGGACATGAGGTTCCATCTCTTGGGGGTAGATGCCCAAGTGTGTAAGGTTGGATTGTACAGTAGTTGTGTGTTTAGCTTTGTACGAAAGTGCAGACTTTTCCAGTGTGGCTGTGCCATTTTATATTCCCACAAGCAGTATACACAGGATCTAGTTTTTCTGTATCCTCTCCAGCATCCGGTTGTCACTGTTGTTTAGTGTTGCCCTTCTGAGAGGTGTGTGCCAGTCTCACCATGACCCCTGCCCTAACAGCTCGTGATGTGGGCCATCTTCCCGTGTGTGAATTTGCCAGCCACACATCCTTTTCAGCACAATGTCTGTTCATGTCTCATGTCCACTTTCTGAGTAGGTTTTTCTTTTCTTTCTTTTTTGGCTGTCCTGAGGCATATGGAGATCTCAGGCTAGGGATCAGATCCAAGCCGCAGTTGCAACCTATGCCACAGCTGTGGCAACACCAGATACTTCAACCCACTGCACTGCTCTGGGGACTGAACGTGCGTCCTGGTGCTGGAGAGAAATCGCCAATCCCATTGCACCACAGCAGGAACTCCTAAGTAAATTTGGGTTTTACTGTTGAGTTTTGAAATTCCTGTGTATGTTCTAGATGCTAGTTTTCTGTCAGACACCTGGTTTGCAGGGTTTTCCCTCCAATTATAGCTTGCTTTTTTCTCCTCTTGAGATTTTTGCAGAGCAAAAATTTTCAACTTTGATAAGGTCCAATTTATCAAATCTTCCTTTTCTGGATAGTGATTTTGTGCTAAGAAATCTTTGCTGAGCTTTTGGTTCTGAAGATTTTCCCCTACTTTTTTTTTTTCTTTTTCAAAAAGCTTTGTCATTTTACATCTTACACTTAAGTCCATCCTTTTTTTTTTAATTAATTAGTTTAAAATCAACTAAGGTTTATTTCTTTTTAAAATTTATTTTAAAAATGTGTTTGGAAGTTCCTGTGGTGACTCAGCAGGTTAAGAACACCACTAGTATCCATGAGGATGCAGGTTCAATCCCTGGCCTTGCTCAGTGGGTTAAGGATCTGGCATTGCTGCATGCTGCAGCATAGGTGTTGCTCTGGCTTTAGTGTAGGCCATCAGCTGCAGCTTTAATTGGACCCCTAGCCAGGGAACTTCCATATGCTGAGGGCGCAGCCCTAAAAACAACAACAACAACAAAAATACAGAACAAAACGAACTCCTTGCCTCACCCTAATTCCCAAATTGAATTTTCTCCTAAAAGTTTTATAATTTTGCATTTTACATTAAAGTGTATGATGTGGTTTTATTGTTATTATATTTGGTTTTTTGCTGTTGTGTTTTGGCCAAGTCCATGGCATGCAGAAGTTCCTGGTCAGGGATTAAAACTGAGCCACAGCAGTGACAACTCTGAATCCTAACCACTAGGTCACCAGGGAACTCCCATGATACACTTTGAGTTAAATTTTGTGTGAGGTATGAAGTTTAGGCAACATTCTTTTTTTAAATTTAATTTTTTAATTCAATGAATTTTATTATATTTATAGTTATACAACCATCATCACAACCTAATTTTAGAGCATTTCCCTCCCAAACCCCCAGGCCATCCCTCCCCCAAACCTGTCCCCTTTGGTAAGCATATGTTTTTCAAAGTGAGTCAGTATCTGTTCTGCAAAGAGGTCCATTGTATCCTTTTTTTTAGATTCCACATATAAGTGATAGCATACAACGTTTGTGTCTGATTAACTTCACTTAGCATTGTAATTTCTAAGTGCATCCATGTCGAGGTTCATTTTCTGTCTATCGTGAGCCCAGCCCTGGCAACCCTACCTGGCCCTGGCCGCCCTGTGGAGGCGAGTGGTCTGCAGATGGTACTGAGAACTGCAGAACCATTTCAGAACCGGATACTCCCTTCCTTGGGCCCATTGAATAGATGAAAGACCGACGCCACTGAAGAGGGCCCCAGCCAAGGCCACACACACACCAAGAGAGCTGGCGGGGGGGGGGGGGGGCAGGATTCGCACCCAGATCGGGTACCCAGTTCAAACTCGCCCAACTCCTAGGAGGGCAGAGGCAGGTGGGGCTGGGAGGTCCACTGGGAACAGCCCGCGGGATGCCCGGCTGGGCTGCGCAGACCGCAAAGAGGAGCTGGGCAGGTCTGGAGTAGAAGCCGCTGAGTAGCACTGGAGTGGAACCAGCTCAGTCTCAGGGCTGAGGTCTTTCCAGTTTTCTCCAATGATGCAGCGAGGGCAGGGCCCAGCCAGGTCCAGTGGGTGATGCTGAGGTGATAGCAGTGGCCCGTGCTGGGGAAGGGAGGGGATGCGATGGGGGCTATGGGAGTGGAGAGCAGGGGCGGGGCAGGAACAGGTCTGTGGGCCCCCAGCTCCAAGAAGTCTAGTCCTCAGCCCCCCACATTGCTCTGGGCTGCTGGAACCCCCTCCTCGTGGGAACCTGGGTGGACGTGGGCAGCCTGGGGTGGGCCCAGAGGAGGTTGCTGGACACCCTGGCCTGGGAGGAGGAACTCGGGCTGCAGCGGGCAACCTCAGGGACTGTCACTGTTTCCCAGTCAGTGAAGGTCTGGACACTGGGGAGTGGGAAGGTGGCAGGCAGGACCCGGACCTTGGGTGGAGGGATGTACGGAGACGCAGGTTGAAGCCCTGATGAGAAGGCGGAATTAGCCGGGGGGCAGGTGCCTGTTTGCTGGGAGAATCTAGACACTAGATTGTGTGTTGGGGCTTGAAGTGTACATCCTGATGAAATCCCCGCGAGTACTGTGAGTTGACCTTCTCTGTCGCTCTCTCCGTGTTACTGATGGAAAATGGAGGTGCAGAGAGGTACAGAGACTTGCTCAAGGCCACACAGCTGGCAGTCTGTCTCCAGACTCAGTTCTTTACCTCTGAACCCCAGGGCTTTTTGGACTCAGATGTGTTTATCCCCACCCCACCCCCCATTTGCACATCTCATAATTCCAAGATGTCTTAAGATTTGGGAACTCGGGTCTCCAGCCCCCAAAGACCCCAGGATCTGGTGGTTCGGGCATGTAGATTATTCAGGCACTGTTTGTCCTGTCCCCTTCTGGTCACTGTGGCCCTGGAACAGTCCTTGGGCCAGTCTTGTCTGTGAGGAGATTCTTTTGGGCCAGGACGGAGCTTGGCTGTATGGAGCAGAGGGTTCTGCACACGGCCCCTCCCCAGCAGGAGGTGGTCCTGGACCTTCATGGTGGGTCTGGGTGGGACTGGACAAGGAGCTGCCCCAGAGTGTCCATGCCTGTGCAGGGACCTGGCACTCCTCCTGTCATCATGGGGCGTCTGGGTGTGCTCAGCGTCGGGAAGACAGCTGGGGACCCACATCCTCTCCCCCTGCCAGATTCTCCTTGTCCTTCCAGGCAGGTGTGACATACCTTGGCATCTCCTGGAGCCCAGTCTGGAGCTGGGCACAGTAGGTGCTCTTAGCTATGTGGGGGATGTGAACGCAAGGCTGGTGTCCGGAAGGGGCCCTTAGAGGACTGGCAGGCTGGGGGGTTGGAAGTGCCTGTTCTCTGCCTTCCTGAGTACAAGGTGGGTGGGCTGAGAATGGCTTGTCCCAGGCTGGGAGGTGGGCCCTGGAGACCATCCCTGGCTTGCCTGCTCCTGAGCTGAGTGGCCTTGGGTATGTTAAGTCACTTTTCTGTACCACAGTTTCTCCATCTGTAAAACATGGACAATGCTAGCTTCATAGAGTATTGTGAGGATTAAATGATGAAATGAATTTAAAGTGCTTAAGCTGCTGTCCTATTTGGTTGCCACAGGCCGCACGTGGCTATTTATAGTGATTATAAATCAATAAGATTAACCCTTCAGTCCACATTTCAAGTGTTGTGTATCCACGTGGTGCGTGGCTCCCCTGTTAATTCCATCGCTGCAGGAGGGGCCAGTGGACTGGCTGGTCATTGCAGTGCTGGGCTCAGACCTTGGTGCGATGACTCAGGAGACCTGGAAAGGTCTGGTAGGTGGTTGGAGGCCCCCTGCCAGCCCCAGGGAGGCTCAAATAGTGGCCATCTCAATTCTCTTGGAAGGAATGCCCAGTGTGGTGCTGGCCCGTCTGAGGGGGCGCATTTGAAACCGGCCGAGGTGGGAGGGGGCGGCATGATGAGGCCCCCAGAGGCCTCCCAAGTGAGGTGAAGCCGAGGGGGCTCGGTTACACTGCGGTGAGACCAAGTCAAAAGGCGCCCACTGTGGACAATGGTCGCCTTTGTCCTCAGGACAGGCAGTGGGACTCTCGGGTGTTATCAAATCTGCCCAGACAGGGGAGGGGGAGCCCAGGGTGGGGGGCAGGCGGTGGGGTCAGGAGTGGCCCAGGAAAGGGAGGAGGAATTGGCACCAGGGCGGCAGTGTCTCTTGCCCTAATCCTGAACACTGGCGTGTCCTTTGAGGAGATATCCAGGTGCTGTCATGTCCCACAAAAGGCCTTCTTGGCTAACAGAGGGGTTTCCTCAAATCTTTACCTTGCAGTGTGTGTTCGAGACACACAGCCAGTGCTCCGTCTGTAGGAGTTAATCTGTTTCATTGGTCTGACAGCCTTGGGGGGCCTTAACTCCACAGATGGGCAGTGGAGGGCCAGGCCAGGCTTGAGCAGGGTCCAGGCTCCCGGGCAGTTCCTGCTGCAGCCGAACCAGGGCTCACCTGATCTCAGGGCCTCCCCCTGGGGCATTGTGGAAGGGGCAGACCACGGGCCAGGGGTGTCAGCTGGGAAAGACCAGCCCTCCCCTGCCCTGTGCCTCTCCCAGCGCCTGACACACCCTGTGCTCCGCTATCCATGAACCATTGCCTGGGCAGGTGTCATTCTTCCCATTTTACAGACCCGGGACCGAGGTACAGGGTGCTTACGTGGTGTGCTGAGGCTGCCCAGGTAGAAAACCTCCGAGCCAGGATTCCCTCCCACCTCCCGCCTCTGCCACCCACGCACCTCTTTTTCGTCTTCAGTCCTGTGAGTGTCTATTTTAGACCTGGAAGGATTGGTAGCATTTTGAAATAATAATCATTCTAACAACTTCTGTAAAACACTTCCTTTTTTTTTTTTTTTTTTTTTTGTCTTTAGTCCTTTTAGGGCCTCACCGGCAGCATATGGAGGTTCCCAGGCCAAGGGTCTAATCGGAGCTACAGCTGCTGGCCAAAGCCACAGCCACAGCAACGCTAGATCCAAGCTGTGTCTGCGACCTACACCACAGTCAAGGCAACGTCGGATCCTTAACCCACTGAGCGAGGTCAGGGATCGAACCCACAACCTCACGGTTCCTAGTCGTGTTCGTTTCTGCTCCGCCACGGGAACTCCTGTAAAACACTTCCTAATTTGCAAAGCCATTTCTGTTCCTTGGCCAAGTTTCACAACATTCCTCCAAGTGTGTGGTTTAGGTGTGCCCATTTTGCAGGCGATGTGCCTGAGGCCCTGACCAGGTGGCAGATCTGTGGGGCTGTTCCCTCCTGGGCTGTAGCATCCTGGGTGGGGGCGGGTTGGGGCTCCCAGCCACACGGTGCTCTTGACTCAAGAGGGATGTCAGGCTTTTGTTCTTTGCTGGGAGGTGGGAATGACATAGCTGAGGAACCTGGCCAGAAGAACCCTGACTTTGCCATCTTTTTGCTGCGTGACCAAGCCTTAGTTTCCCCAGGGAGAAAGGCCATGATAATTGCACTTCTCTTCGCCGCCAGTCAGGTTGATGGGCTCATGTCTGGAAGAGCCGAGTCCCACACATACTAAGTGCTCAGAAGGCAGCAGCTGCCCTTATGAATGTTGTCAGTACTGTTACCAGCGGCCGTAGGAGTAGCAGGTGTTTTAAAGCCACAATGAGGTTCTAATTCCTGTATTCTATTCCTAAGGGTCTTTCTAGCACTAAAGCTCTGTGTTTCCCATGTACCAGTTGTGAAGTCTACTAGGAGGCCTGGGGGAGAAGGGGAGGTCCTGGAGTTGAGATTAGTCACTTCACTAGACAGAGGGGGGTCACCAGGGGACGACCCCACATTGGCTCTCTACGCTCCGTGACTGGTGAGGTCCACCTGGGCCTCTCAGGAATGTCTGAGCTGCCACCTGTGGAGAGAGCCATGGCTGTGTCCTTTTCAGCCCATGCTACAGGTGCCAAGCATGTGCTACATCCTGGGACCTGCAGAGCTATCTGTCAAGTCAAGTCCCAGACTGCCCATCCACACTCAAGCCCTGTGCATCCAGCTGCCTCCCCGTCCCTGCTCCAGGCGGTCAGCTGGCCGAGGAGTGCCACCTGCCCAGGAGTGTAATTGCTGGATCATAGGGCAGCTCTATCACAGGATATTGAATATAGCTCCCTGCTGATCCTCCCTCCATAGACACCCCTACCCTTGACCTGGTTTGGGAACTAGCAGCTTGGTCCTCCCAGTTGTCCAGCCTGAGACCCTTGTTTGTCCTGACGCCTCCTTCCACACCCACAGCCAGCCTGTGGGCTCTGCCTAAAATATCTATCTAGAATCCCCTGAGCCCATCCTCTCCTACCTGGAGTACATAAGAGCCTCACTACCTGTCTCCCTGTTCCCACCTCGGCCCCCTGCAGCCGTTTCAGATGTAAGTTAAATCCCCTCCCCACTCATAGCCTCGCAACAGCTCCCACCTGACCCAGAGCAGAAGCCAAAATCTTCCCAGAGGCTGGCCAGGCTCTTCATGTGACCTTCTGACCTCATCTACTTCTCCTCTGCTCACTCTGTTCTACCTACACGGTTTTTCAAGCACACTGAATATGTCCCTGCCTCAGGGCCTTTGCACTTGCTGTTCGCTCTGCCTGGAACGTTCTCCAGCCAGACACTCACCACCCCCCCACCTCAAGTCTTTGCTCAATATCACCTTCTTAAGAAGGTCTCTCCTGACCACTCTCTTTGAAATTGCCCTCCTTCTGCTTCACCACTTCCGTCCTCATCATATTTTCTTTTTCTATGTAGCAGTCACAACCATGTGACATGATATTGGTAATTGGCCAAATGATCCCAATGTGGCTGGGAAAAAACTATGCTCTGCAGGAGGCTTCTGTGGAGACAGTCTAGGCTCAGAGCAAAGCTTCTTCTCTTCTTTGAACTCCAGGGATGTGTCTTCAATATTTGTCCCAATGGGCCACTGGTAAATAGAGATTTGATTTTTGAATTTATTTATATTTTTATCAAAGTATATTCGATTTACAATGTTATGTTAATTTCTTTTGTACAGAAAAGTGATTCAGTTATATATATGTGTGTGTGTGTTCTTTTTTTATATTCTTTTCCATGATGGTTTATCACAGGATATTGACTATAGGTCCCTGTGCCATACCGTAGGACCTTGTTATCTATCCTATGTAGAATAATTTGCATCTACTAACCCCAAACTCCCAGTCCATCTCTCCCCACCCCCTCTCCCCCTTGGCAGCCCCAAGTCTGTTCTCTATGTCTGTGAGTCTGTTTCTATTTTATAGATAAGTTCATTTGTGTTATATTCTAGATTCCACATGAGTGATATTATACGGTGTTCATCTTTCTCTGTCTGACTTCACTTAGTACGATCATCTCTAGTTCCATCCATGTTGCTACAGATGACATTTTGTTCTTTTTATGGCTCAGTAGTATTCCATTGTGTATGTATACCACATCTCTTTCATCCATTCATCTGTTGATAGACATTTTGGGTGCTTCCGTGTCTTGGCAATTGTGAATAGTGCATCTGTAAACATAGGGGTGCATGAATATTTTTAAATTATAGTTTTGTCTGGATATATGCCCAGGAGTATGATTGCTGGATCATATGGCAACTCTATTTTTAGTGTTTTCAGGAACCACATACTGTTTTTCATAGTGGCTACACCAACTTACATTCCCTCCAACAGTGTAGGAAGATTCCCTTTTTTCCCCACACCCTCTCTAGCATTTGTTATTTATAGACTTTTTAATAATGACCATTCTGACTGCTATGAGGTGGTACCTCATTGTAGTGTTGATTTGCATTGCTCTAATAATTAGTGATGAGCATCTTGTCATGTGTCTGTTGGCCACCTGTGTGTCCTCTTTGGAGGAATGTCTGTTTAGTTCTTCTGCCCATTTTTCCATTGGGTTGTTTTGTTGTTGTTGTTGAATTGTATGAGCTGTTTGTATATTTTGGAGATTAAGCCCTTGTCTGTTGCATCATTTGCAAATATTTTTTCCCATTCAGTAGGTTGACTTTTTGTTCTGTTTATGGTTTTCTTTGCTATGCAAAATCTTGTAACTTTGATTAGATCCCATTTGTTTATTCTTGCTTTTATCTCTGTTGCCTTGGCAGAATGACCTGAGAAAACATTAGTACAATATATGGCAGAGAATGTTTTGCCTACATTCTCTTCTAGGAGTTTTATGGTGTCATGTCTTATGTTTAAGTCTTTAAGCCTTTTTGAGTGTATTTTGTGCATGGTGTGAGGGTGTGTTTTAAGTTCATTGATTAATATGCAGCTGTCCAGTTTTCCCAGCACCACTTGCTGAAGAGACTGTCTTTTTCCCATTGTATATTCTTTCCTCCTTTGTCAAAGATTAATTGACCATAGATATATGGGTTTATTTCTGGGCCCTCTATTCTGTTCCATTGATCCGTATGTTTTTTGTCACTACCATGCTATTTTGATTACTCTAGCTTTCAGGTATTGTCTGAAGTCTGAGGGTTATGCCTCCTGCTTTTTTTTTTTTTTTTTTCCTCAGGATTGCTTTGTTAATTCTGGATCTTCTGTGGTTCCCTATAAGTTATAGAATTATTTGTTCTTGGTCTGTGAATAATGTCATGGGTAATTTGATGGGAATCACATTAAGACTGTAGATTGCTTGGAGTAGTATGGCCATTTTAACAATGTTAATTCTTCCAGAGATTTTATTTTTAAATAACTGTGTAGCCCTTATCTTACTCCAGGCAGTATTCTAAATTCTCTCCCCCACCCCACCCTTCCCTCTCTCCCTCCCTATCTCTCTCTCCATACACACACACACTCATATAATTCTCATGAGTGAAGTAAGTACTATTATCTTCCTTTTACAAATGAAGACACTAAGGCACACAGGGGTTCATTAACCCATCCAAGGTCACACAGCAAAAAACAGAATAAAATAAAGAGCCAGGATCTGAATCCAGGAAGTCTGGCTCCAGAGTCTCTAATCTTGCTTTAGTTCTTCTCTTTTGTGCATTCACTCACTCATTAAGTATTTATAACATGTCTTCTTTGTGTCAGGTGCAAAATTTTAGAAACCAGCAGATGACTAAAAAATGGCCCCTATCATCAGGGAGCTAATAGAAAATGCAAAACAAGTAAATAAGGGGAATGGAAAAATATAGCCATTCAGCAGACATTCACTGACATACATCTACTAGATGTCAACCCTCTGTTAGGCACTGGAAATCAGAGATAAGATGGTCTGCTTTTGAGGTATTCACATCCTAATAACAGAAGGAAAGGATGAGTTACTGCATATAGTCATGACAGCATGAGCTGAATTTGGTAAAGGAGAGGGCAGGGGACTAGGAGACTTCAGGATGGGAAGTCCTCCATCTGGGGTTGGTTTTGATGGGTGGCTGGCTGAGTGGTTGGGAACATGGATATGTGGATAGGTAGATGGACATACAGATGATAGATAATATGTGGAAGGATGATTAGATGAATGGTTATATGGATTGATGGACAGATGTGTGATTACATTGATAGACAATAGAATATGGATGGATGGTTGGATGGATGGCTAGATGGATGGATGAGCAAATTTATGATCAAGTGGATAGATATTAGAAAATGATTGGATGATGGCTATGTGGATGTGTGGATGGATGGATAGATGTTTGGAAGCGTAGATAGATAGGAAGCATTTGGAAGGATGGTTGGATGAATGGTTATATGGATGATTGGTAGGACGGATGGATGGATGAACAAATTTATGATGAGGTGGATATTAGAAAATGGTTGGATGGATGGATATGTGGATGGGTAGATAGCTTTTGAAAGTGTAGATAGATAGGAAGCATTTGGAAAGATGGTTGGATGAACAGCTGGATGGATGGACGAATGGATAGTTATTTGGAAGGTTGCTTGGTCGAACGGATGGGTGAAAAGCTGAGCTCATTGCTGAAAGTTGGACATTATCCCAGTGAGATCACCAGACCAGCTGAAAGAAAGGGATGGAAATCCACACATTCATTCTTTTAAAAAATGTTTGTTAGGCACCTATTTATTTGTCTGGTACTGTTTTGGGCTATGGGATTAGGTGGTACTTGCTTTTATGGAGCCGACATTCCAGAGAGAAAGCAGAGGACAAATAAATAAATATATATAGACTCTACTGTCAGAGAATAATAAATGCTAAGATGAAAAAATAAAGGCGGATGAGAGGGCAAAGATGATGAGAGGGAGCCTTTTATTGGGATATCAGGAGAGGCCTCTTTTTTTTTTCTTTTTCTTCCCGCTTTATTGAGATGTGACTGACAAGTTAATGTTGTATTTTCAGATGTACAATGTGATTTTATATACATATACACTGTGAAGTGATCACCACAGTCAAGTGAATTAATGTCACCTTATATAATGACTTTTTTGGGTAAGATCTTTTGACATCTCTTCTCTTAGGAAGTGTCAGGTATAAAATAGAATTTTATAAACTGTTGCCACAGCGCTGTGTATTAGATTCCCCAAAATGTATTCATCTTATAAGTGGACGTTTGTACCCTCTGACTAACATCTCCCCATTTACCACACATCCCTGGCCCCTTGCAGTCAGCATTCTACAGGAGAGTCCTCTTTGAGAAGGTGAGTTCTGAATAGGAAGTGAGCCATCTGGGGAACAGCATTTGAGACAGAGGGAACAGTGAGTGCAAGAACCTAGGGCAAAGAGGCCAGTGTTTCTCACTGAGTGAGTGAGAGGGAGAGGCGAGATGAGGTCACTGATGGGTGTGTTTGGAGTCTGGGGTCTGGGGTGGGGGGATGGGCAGATCACCTCCTGGGCCCTGGAAGGAGTGTGGGTTTGGTTGTGACTCAGAAGACCAGTAGCAGACTTTGAACCTGGGCTGCCTTGCATTTGGAAAGGCACCACCCTCCCCACTTCGCTGGTAGGTTCCCAGCCCTGCTCCCTCCTGGCCTGTTCAGTTGGGAGGCTGTCAGCAGTTTGATCACAGCTCCCAGCTCTCAGCGTTTACAGCTCAACCGTGAAACAGGCCCCAGGCAACATGTGGCACCTCGGAGTGATTTACTTGCTCACCATTTCTATATTTAGTGTCATTTCATGCCCATGGGCCAAGTTTTCAGAGAGAAAAAGAAGGAGGAATTTAGGGGGAGTTGGTTAAGCTCTTGTTTTGTGTTTGGGGTTTTTTTTTTTTGTTTTTTTTTTTAACACATAGATCCATTTTTTCAATTGCTTTCTGAGATTATCTCCCAGCCTTTGAAAAGTTACAGGATGCCAACTGATGGTGCATTCCAGGACACTATTCATTTCTGAGAGCCTAGTCCGTTTCACTGCCCTTTTCTCTTGGAAGTTTGTGTTTGCTTGCTGGTGGGAGTGAGCTGGGTTTAAAGAACCAAGTGTGTGGACCCAGGGGTAAAGGAATCGATTCCTTACTATTTCACGTAATATGGCTCGACTTCAGGCCATGTTCTCACTGCCCTCTGAAGTGGGAATCCCACAGACCTCCAGCCAAGGTGCCTGTAGGGCATCTCAGACTTTAATTTGCACATGCATCACCTTGGGAGAGTGTGCAAATGCAGCTTCTGACTCGGTCTGGGGTGGGGCCTAAGATCTGCATTTCCAACAAGCTCCCCAGTGGTGCCCTGGGACCACTCTTGGAGCACAAGGCTTGTGCCAGCACTGTCCAATAGAAATTAACACGAGCCACGTGTGTAATTTAAATCTCTCTTATAGCCACAACCAAAAGGTAAAAAGGGTGACATTGAATTCAGTAATATTTTTTATTTAATCTAGTATGTCCAAAATATTGTCATTTCAGTAGGTATCACTGTGAAAATACTGAGATAGTGTATGTTCTTTTTTTTCCTGTAATAAAATCTTTGGAATCTGGCATTTGCTTTACACTTAGAGCACAGACAAGCCACAGTTCAAGTGCTCATGTGGCTGGTGGATCCCCTCTAGACAGCATATCTCAGTCTGGCTTGACTACCTCTGGTGATGGGGAGCTCACTCCCTCCTGGGATGTTCAGTCCATGCCCACAGCCTCTCATTTGGGAGTCATCCCCAGGCCAGCTGGGAAGAGCCAGCTCCACTCACTGAGTCCCCGAGCTGGTGGGCATCCTCTGCGGAGAATGGTCCTGCCAACATGTTGGGTCCCTGTGAAGCCCTCTCCTCCAGCTCCCTCCTGGGGCGGCAGGTACCCCACGTGCTCAGCTGTGTCTCTCTTGTTGATGTTCTCAGCCCAGGGTCAGGGAGCTTAGGTGTCCCCCTGCTGTTACCCAGCCAGGAGGTGTCCAAGCTGGGTGCCAAGTCAGGATGTTGAGACCTCTGCCCCTCTGCTGTAAGAGGCTCTAGTTCCTGCAGCAGGACATGGTTTCAGCAGGCCTCCTGGGCCCCTGCAGGGCCAGCCCACACGTGCTGATGGAGCCACAGAGCTGGTCGGGAGGGAGGTCATCAGAAGCCATGCAGCCCTGGGGCTCAGAGCCTGTGGCAGCTCCTTGGAGCTGCAGAGAGTAAGGAACTAGCTCTTCCCCCACCATGCCCACCCCTCCACCCAGGGGAGAGCCCCCAGCTTGGCCGGAAACTGCCCTGGGATCAAGATAAGCTGGGGTGTGTTTCCCAGTTGCTGGCCTGGAAAAAACCTGACTCCGTGGGGGCAGGAAAGAGGAACGCTCAGAGTAGGCGTCCCTGTGCCTATGCCCATGCCCAACCTTTCATGGTTGCCAGGCAGCATGAAACCTCAGGCCAGCCCACCGCCCTGACACCAGCACAGAGGGAGTGTTTGTCCTGGGATGGGGGACTCAGAGGGCTTCAGTGGTACCAGGTCACCCAGGCAGGGCACCTCTGGGGTCAGGAAAACTCATCTTGGGGTGGCCTGGGACAGGGGACGTTCATCTGGCATGACCTGGCTCCTGGGCCCTGCCTCCATGCTCTGGAGCGTCTGTTCCTGCATCCTCTGTCCCACAGCCCCTCCCTGGGGGCTTTAGCTTGACCCTCTGTGGACTAAGTCAGGGCCTCTTCTGCCAGACCCACCATGAAAGAAATGGCCATCCAGGCTCCTGGACCATTCATTCATTCACTCATACATTCATTCATTTATTCAGCAAATGTTTGCTGAAACCCCCAGCCTCTTCTAGATGCCTCCTAAACAAGACAGAGGAGAAACCAGAGGAAGAGTGTCACAGGCAGAGGGAACAGCAGGAACAGTGCCCTCAGGCAGAGATGGGCTGGGAATGGTTTAAAAAGACCTTGTGTTAAGTGTTCACAGACCTGCACAGCCATTATCACAGGCAACTTTAGAACTTCCTTATCACCCCTAAAGGAACGCCCGCCATACCTATTAGCAGTCACTCCCCACTGCCCTCCCCCAGTCCCAGGCAACCAGCAATCTGCTTTCTGTGTCTGTGGATTTACCTGATCTGGACATTTGGTGTAAGTGGAATTGTGCAATACATGACCTCAGGGGGCTTCTTTCACTGAGCATCATGTTTTCAAGGTCCATCTGTGCCATAGCAGGCATCAGCACTTCATTCCTTTTTTTTTTTTATAATGACTTTTATTTTTTCCATTATAGATGATTTACAGTGTTCTGTCAATTTTCTGCTGCACAGCAAGATGACCCAGTCACACACACATGTATACAGTCTTTTTTTCTCACCTTGTCATGTTCCATCACAAGTGACCAGACAGAGTTCCCAGTGCTATACAGCAGGATCCCATTGCTTATCCATTCCAAAGGTAATAATTTGCATCTACTAACCCCAGATTCCCAGTCCATCCCACTCCTTCCCCCTCCCTCTTGGCAACCACAAGTCTGTTCTCCATGTCCATGATTTTCTTTTCTGTAGAAAGGTTCATTTGGGGCGTATATTAGATTCTAGGTATAAGTGAAATCATATGGTATTTGTCTTGCTCTTTCCAACTTCACTTAGTATGAGAGTCTCTGGTTCTATGCATGGTGCTGCAAATGGCATTATTTTGGTTTTTTTATGGCTGAGTAGTATTCCATTGTGTATAAATATATATACATCTTCTTAATCCAATCCTTTTTAATGGCTGAATAATAGTCCCCTGTATGGATGGACCACATCTTGTTTATCTCTTCATCTGTTGATGGACCCGTGGGTTGTTTCCCCTTTTGGCTACTGAGAAAATGTTGTTGTGAATAGTGCTGCTATGAACCCTTGTGTACAGGTTTTGTGTGAATGAGTGTTTCTGGTCTGGTTGTTGTGCCATCCTCACAATCAGGCACCACATGTCTCTGAAGTTCACCCTCTTCAGGGCTGTCCCTGGAAGAGTCCAGGTCTTTGGGTCAAGAGAGAAGGAGGGTCTGGACAGACCCAGGTGGAACCCTGCACTGGGTCATCTGGTCCTGTGTCCCCTGGGGCTGGTAAAGCCACAGGGCAGCAGGTGCTGTGGATGCTGGCCTGGCCCTTGCCAGCTGGGCCATTTGGAGCTGATTATGCACCAAAGTGGGTTTTCAGGGGGTCCCTGGAAGGTGGTCACTCCTGACTGAGCCTCCATCACACTTCTCCTGCATTTGCTCAGGCTGTACTCTGCCCTCCACGTGGCTAACTGAGGGACCTTCTGAAAGCCAAGTGCCATGGACCTGTCAGCAGGTAGGTGGGCCTCCTGGCCTGCCCAATGGCTTCCTTCCTCTTTCTGGGCTCTCCTGCCCCTTATGTGCTGGCCTTCAACCATGCTGTGCCTTCTGCCCAGCCTGTCCTGTCTGTGTCCAACTCAGCCCTTCAGGTCCTGTCTCAGCTCAGGGGTCATTTCCTTACCTCTTCACTCCAGCCAGGCTCATGGTTCTGCCCCCAGCCATTCATTCACCAAGTGTGTACTGAGCACCAGCGGTGCTCTGGACACTAGTGTGGGCGCTTGGGACAAGGCAGGGAGAGGACAGACCAAGTCCCTGCCCTTGGGCAGTTGGTGTTTTAAGGGAAGACAGAGAAAATGTGTGCTGTGTCAGATACTGATGCCTTCAGGGAGCATGAGGAACCAGGCAGGGGTCAGGGAGAGTCCTTGCAAGGGTCCCCAGGGGAAAAGTGCTCCAGGAGTGGGGAAGAGTGCTCCAGGCAGGAGGAGAGCCATGCAAAGCCCTGAGGCATGCACATGCCTAGTGTGCTGGGAGAACAGCAAGGAACCCATGGTGATTGGAGTGGAGTGGACAGAGCTGTGGAGGATGAGATCAAAGAGGTAGCAGGGACCACAGCATGGGGAGGGGGGCAGTTGGAGAGAGAACAATGTAATGAACCCCACTGACCCAGACCCAGCCCCATTCTTGTCTCCACCCCAAGCTCCCCCAGACTGGAAGGGTGTGGGGCAAATCCCAGGCCACGTGTTATTTCACCCACTGTGTACTTCTAATCAGTAAGGATTTTAAGGACATGACCATGACCCTGTTCTTACTCAGCACAACATGAACAACTCTGATGCCATGGAATACTCTGCCTGACTCAGATTCCATTGTCTTAGAGACATTTTCCAGTCGGGCTGTGGGAGGGGACCCCTGGGGGCTGTAACCACAGGAGGTGCAAGTGTGCACTTTCCATCAGAGCCACCACTTGTGCCCTGTGATGGTTGGAGGCACGGCCGCCTTCCCCACAGAGCAAAGGCTTCAACAGAGTAGGGGTGGGGCCTCCTCCTGCCACCTGGCCACCAACCTCAGGGCCATCCTGGTCAGGGAGTAAACTAGCATGTGATAGGAAAGTGAATGAATGAGCGAGCGAGCGAGTGCCAAGGCCAGTTCACTGATGCATCGGGAGGAATGTGGGTTCCATGGCTCCACCTGCCCTTTAGGGCTCCCTGCCCCTCACACTATAGTTGGGGTCCCTGACTTCCTCATTTGGGGCCACCACCCCCAGACCCCATCCCCAGCATGGGCAGACCCTGTCAGAGGCCACCCCGGGGAAGTCCATGGGGCTTGTCCTGTCCACGTCTGCAGGGGGCTGTGCTGGTCCCGGGCTCTGGCTGGTAACACAGGGACACCCAACCCCCACCCCCAACACCGCTGGCCTCCACCATCTGGGCACCTGTGTGAGAGCGTGTGTGTGGGATGGTGCTATGTGTGCAGTGTGACTGTGTAAGCACATGCCTGCCAGAGTGAATGGGGTGTGGGACCCTAGAAAGACAAGCCTGGGGACAACGTGTGTCGGTCCATGAGACTCAGTTCCTCCAGGACCCCACAGTTGGCCAAGGCCAGTTCATGGAGGCCCCGAGAGTCAGGCCACCAGCTCTGGGCTTCTACTCATGGGCACAGACAGTGTTTGGGCCAACGTAACCAGACAACACTCATTTCAGGAGGTCCCCATCTAGATTGGGAAGCTTCTCCCCTGGGTGGGTTGACCCTCCTTTTCCCGAGGCTCCGGCCAGAGTCTGTGCCTCCCAGGCTGTCGGGCCGAGCCGGCTGCATTCCAGTGGCCCTGTCCCATGGAACTCAGCTCTCCCCCGCCATCCCCACGGGAGGCAGACGGGTATTTGCTTGAAGTCAGTGCATCCAGTATGACTCAAAGAATGTGACCAACAAGAAAATACTCCAAATGTTTACCAAAAAAAAGAAAGCTGTCTTTCCCCCTCTTTCATCTGAGTTGCCCAGAGGAATACAGCTGCAGCTGAATGAAATGAAGCTTTCTGCTCATGATGGATCGACATGGAGGAGGAGGGGAGGGGGAGGAATGGGCCAGGAAAGCAGGGAAGGGGGTGTTGGCTTCAGGCTCCCAGCCCGCAACCTCCCTCCCAGGGCGGCACTCATACCTATTGTCTCCTGTATGTGGGGTGGGGGCAGGAGTCCATGGTGGCTGCCTGCCCTCTGAGTTCCCCATTATCTTAGATCAGGGTCCTTGGAAAGGCCCCCTAACATGGAAGTGTGCATGCAGGCATTTCCCAGGGAGGGGTCTGGGGAGATGCACCTGTAAGGCAACGAGGAGAGGGGGCTGTGACACAGCAGCCACAGAGGCTTCAGGGGTCCCAGGGGCTGCAACAGCCCTTCAGACTTGTCCCTGTTAAGACAGGACACCTGGCCTGGGTATCCCCATCAACCAGTCCTCAGTCTGGTACTGCCCGGAGGATGGGGTGTGGCCTTGGGCGAGGCAACTCCCATGATGGGAGAAAGATTGCAGCCAACACTCTGGGCATCAGGGCAGTGAGTGCTTGGTCCCGGGGGAGGACTGGGGTGGGCACCATGGCACCCACTGCACTCTCCAGCCCCATGACCATGGCCTGAGGGGGCAGGGCATCCCAGTGCACCCACCTCTGTCCTCCCCAGTACATCCCATGGTCTCCAGCCAGGTGCCTGGCTCCCAGTACCTCCCAGCTGTGGCCATGGGGCCTCACCTTCCTCACCTGTCAAATAGCGCTGCTGTGCCGATTCATTGAGTGGCTGTCTGCTAAGCACTTGGAAGGCCAGCTGATGCTCTCAGTGGTTTTTATTAGAGTCAGGCATGGTCCCTGCCCTTGTGGGGCTCACAGTCTGGTGGAGGGAGAGGTGTGCAAGCAGGAAGTTAGGATACAGGGCAGCTTGTGCCTGACGTGACATGGAGCTCTGTCTGAACAGCTGTCCCTGCTCTTATCCGAGACCAACCTGAGCATTTCTTGCAGCGCCATCAGCAACTTAACAACCTCAATAGCACAGCTGCCCTTCCTGAGATCCTCCCCCACCTGGGCACCTTGGTCACTGGACCCCGATGCTTCCACTGTGGGCTGTGTTGTGTTGAATGAGAAGACAGAACCGAGGTCTGTGAGGTGGTGGACCTCACCCAGTGTCCCAGTCGGGGTCTGGAAGGTGGAAGGGTCAGGATAACAGAAGGGGTCCCTTACAGGGGGCTGGGCAGCACTGAGGCCTTCCTCTGAGGGATGCTGCAGCACTGGGGGCTGGTACTTGGCAGCCGGAGGAGGGGGTCACTCGGCAGGAGCTGTGGTGATAAGTAGAGGAAAGAGATGATGGCCCCTTGTGGCCCCACAGAGAAGAAGTCTGGGGAAGAAATATTCCTGCCTCTCTCTTCTTCTGTTCTGTCCTCCCAGCTGGACCTGACCAGAGGCTGGTAGACAGGGAGCCTGTGGGTGTAGTGTACACAGATGGGCCTCTGGGGACAGAGGAGGGGGCACTCACGGGTGTCCAGCACACCCAGGCCCTCAGCCTTGACTCCAGCAGGGCCCCCACCTTGTCTGTTGCCCGGCACAGGGCATGGCTGTGACACATGCACAGGAAAGGACACCTTCTGTCACACACAGCAAGACGAGCACTCACCTCTGTGTATAGGTGGTTTGGGTCATGAGCACCTGGGCCTGGAGCCGTGAGAGAGGAAACCAGAGTGACTGTGGCCCATCCTCCTGCCCCAGGTCCCCTCGTATCCAGCCCAGGCAGGAAACTAGCCCTGGGAAGAGGAGGCCCCTGCACCCAGCAGATCTTCCCTCGTGCCTCCCCTGAGTGGTGCCACCTTCCCTGGTGGCCCAGCTGCCTCAGGGGGGTGCAGAGAAGGTCTGGGAACGAGGCCTCTTGCTGGGGTGGCTGGAAGCTTGGAGTGGAAGGAAGCACGGTGGTAACACAGATGGGAAAGGATGCTGCATGGACCGATGGGGTGAGGGCAGGAGGTGGTGATCTTGGGGGTTCTGGAAATTGAAGGGCCAGAGCTGCTTCAGGGGCCCAGGGAGTACTCACAGTAGCCTCTGGGGAAATGGTCACTCCAGCATGTCTTTGCACCTGCACCACCCAGAGCTTGACACCTACCATGGTGACATCTGGGACAATGTGCTCTCCTTGTCCCTCTGTGTCCCTGTCTTCTCCCTTGGAAACCCCCTCTAGCACCTTCATTGTACAGCAGGGAAAACAGGGTCCAGAGAAGGAAAGGGACTTGCCAGCAGCCACACAGCAATGTAGAGGCAGAACTCTCAGGTTCCGGGCCATAGCATTCCTTGCATGAAAGGAGGAAAACTCATTTGTGAGACACACTGCACCAGGCCCTGGTTGCCCTTCTCGCCTTAATCCCCACTATTTCCTTTGAGGAAAAACTTTCTCCTACTTTACAGCAAGGAGCAGATCACTGAAGATGCTTTTGTTTCCAAGTAACAAAATACCTTGCTAGATGTGCCTTCAATGATAGGAGTTGGCTTTTTCTTGCAAATTAAAAATCTGGATGTAGTTTATTTCAGAGGCTCAACATTCTCTTTGAGGCCACCCAATCTGTTTCCATCCTTCCATCTGCCATGTCACCTTGTTGGCCTCTGGCACTCTTGCCTTTTGGTCACAAAATGGCTGCCTAAGCTCCTGCAGTCACACTTTTATACCACAGCATTCAAAGATAGAAAATGAAAAGTTGCTCTCTCAGTTCTCACTTTTCATCAGGTAGGTCCTATGTTTTCAGCCTCTGTGGTCAGAGGCAGGCAAGCTATGATGAGGACATGGAGGGCCAGACGGGAGTGTGCCCTGTTCCCAATGGCCATTTCTGCCATCATCAACATGTGGTGGCTAGAGGTAGGATTTGAACCAGGTTCTTGGGCTACCTGGCTCTGACACTGGTGTCTTCTCCTCTGCTTCAGGCTGCCTTTTGTCACAACCTGCTGCCATGGTGGGACTCATTCTGATTACATGGGTCACTGCTCATCACCAGGGGTGCAGATGGTCCAGAACTAACCTCTCCCTGAAGGGGAACCAGGCTGGCCAACAGCAGAGGGCATCAGATGGACTGAAGCAGCAGATGCCCAACTAACCCAGAGCCGCAGCTTCCACCCTCGAGGCCCTCAGACCTACTCCCTGCTGTGACTTCAAACCCATGAACTAAGGACTCTTTACTAGGTTTACATAAAGCATCTCGCTGCACAGACGAAAGGACTTCTGTGCCAGCTAGAGAATTTTAATCCATAAGGGGCAGAAACCCAACTCAAGGTAGCTTTAAAAAGGGGGAATTCATTGGTTCATGGCGCCAAATGGTTCTGGGGTCATGAATTCTGGGCGTTTGATCCAGAGAAACCAAGTCCACACACCCCTTATGCTCTCTTTCTCCGGTCAGCTTCTTTACTTAGATCTGTATGGTTGTGAGATGCTTAGGCCTCTGCATCCCCTCCTGTTCTCATCTGGCAGGAAATTACAAACTGTTCTTACCAACAGTTCACACTGAATCCCCAGGACTCACTCTGATTAGTCCTGACCTGCCTGAGTCAGCAGCCCATACCTGGCAGTGGCCAGTGGGAACAGGGGGTGATGACTGGTGGGATCTTAGAGTGATGATTGGTGGGATCATGGAATGATCATGGTGGGAACTGGGATTGATGACCAGCGGGACTACTTTAGTGGCCATGGTGGGAAAGAACCTCCCGGTGGAGTCAGAACTTGCAGAGGCCACACTGTGCTCACTGTAAAACAAGGCACAAAAAGAAGGGAGGCAGGAGTGGGAGAGGTGGGGAGAGGTCCATGCTGGAGAAGTGGGGCACGGCAGGGGGCTTGCAGGAAGAAGTGGCATTTGCGGAGGCCCTGAAAGGGCTGGGCCGGGCCCTGGGCCAGGGTGAATGGAGGTACCTTCCCGGAGGAGGGCATGGCCGCAGGACTGATCCCCTTGGGGGTGGGGTGGGGCATCCCCCTGGCTCTCTTGGGGGCATGAAGTTCTTCCTGAAGTGTGGAGGGAAGGCGAAAGGAAGCAGTGGAATTCAACAGTGGCAAACAGCTTTTGGTTTTAACACTGAGAAGCCCCTCAGAATGCCATGGTGGGTGAGAGGCTTCTGGCACAGGAATGCCATGTGGAAGGGAAGTGTGGGAGCTGGAGGTCACTGTCAGGCCTCCTTCCTCCCAGGCGGTTCACCTCACATCCTCTGGGCAGCCCTGAGTCTGGGACAGCCCAGGAGGCCAGCGTCGATAGTATCTGTTCAGTGTCATGAATCAGGAATTTTCTGGGACCAAGTTTCTCCTGAGACCTCTCCCAGCCCTGAGAACCCCGCCCTGGTAATTCTGGGCTCTGGGAAGCACCTGGGACATTGTCGGCACTTCCTGGGGGACCTGTCAGAAAAAGATTGATTTTTCTCCCTCCAGCGGTGCAGAAAATCCTTCCTACTGCTCCAGACAGGTTTGGGGCTGGGTGGGGGCACAGAGAAGCAGAGTGTGAGTGGCCCTGCCCCACCTGGCTCAGGAATCCCCGCTGAGACCCCAGTTGCTGCTCCCACACTCTCAGGTCAGGGAGCCCACCGCCTCCAGGCAGCCCCCCAGTGCTGGTCCCGCCTAGTGGGCACAGCTGGCCTCTCACTGATCTGGAATCTGCTGCCTGGGCCTCTCCTCCAACCAGGGTCCCAGTTTCATCCTCCAGGTTCACTGTCCCTTCCATTCCCCCAGCCCCAGGACGGGCCTGCAGAGTATGTGGGGCAGTGACCAGGACCCCAGAAACTGTAGGCTGAGCTGCTCCAGCTCCTTCAGCCCGGGCCTCCATCCCCTCCTCTACACACACCCTCTGGTTCTGTCTCTCTGCCTGAGCAGAGCCCAGTCCTGAAAATCACCTAGCAGGACCATCTCCTCCAACTTATGAGTGCTAGACCTCAGTTAATATGGCTTCAGATGGTGGGTGTGACCGCAGCCTTTTTGTTTGCAGTGAATCGGTGGTCATCTAAAGCTTTCCATCTTTCTTAGGCTCTTCCATTGTATGCTTCCGCAGTCATTTTTTAAAATGCCAGAAATTAGAGGTGTGTGTCTTGCTTCTGGCTGGTTTCAACCACATGTTTTATTTAGTCTTTGGAAGTGACTAAATCCTGACTGGGCCAGATTTCAGTGGCCCTGAAAGCCCCTTCTGCCCCCTAGGGGCCCCTCTTCCTGGCCACTCTCTATGCCTCAAATTTCCTCATCATGCCCTCAACACATGCTCTTCCCAAGCCTGGCTCCCTGTCTCAGTGCACAGCCTGCGTGTCCATCACAGGCCTCTGAGTGGCCCCTGGGAGGCTCCTGGGATCCTCTCCCAGAGAGCCCTGGCTTCTCATCTGTCCACTGCCACCATCTTCATTGGAGCCACCATGGTCTCTGGCCTCAGTGATGTGGATGGCAGCTTCCCTCCAGCCCTTCATCCTGCCTCTAACTGACCTAATTTCCACCCTCTCTGGAATGACCTTTAAGGTACCAGACTTCATCACCCCCCTGCACGAAAGCTGCTCAGGGGCACCCCCTGGCTCAGAGGTAGTCCAGGTGCCTCTCAGCCCATCTCCTCTTGCACTGCCCGGCTGTGCCTGTCCTCCCTGCTGCCTCAGGACCCTGGCCTGTGCTACCCCCTGGTATGAACTGCATTCCCCCCAACCCCCAAGGTTTGGCCGATTCTGACATCTCACTTCTGTTATCTGGCCCTTGCCCTGTCAGGGAAGTCTTCCTGGAGCCACACACGGGCCAGCTCCTCTGGGTCAGATCGTCTCACTCCTTCACGGCACTCACAACCTGTAATTAGATTTGGGAGAGAATTAATTCCATGGTGGCTCTGGCGCGGGTCTGCAGGCTCAGAGAAGGCAGGGGCAGCATCTGTTTGCATCACAGTCCTCCTAGGGCCTCCACAGTAGAGGTGGTGCCACCAGCACCCAGTAGGTGCTCAGTGCAGAATGAGTGAGTGAATGAATGCACACAGTAGCAGGCACACACTAGGTCCTTCTTTCCCCTTGCAGCTGGCTGACCTGGTCTATGCCAGGTGTTGCGCCTAAGGTTGGGAACTGAAGGGGACTGGAGTGTCACAGGTGGGCTTCTCCAGGAGCAGAGGCTGAGATGGAGTCCATTAGGGAGGGGAGGAGCAGGAAGGGCAGGAGTGGAGTTGCGATGCTGCCCAGCAGAGCCTCGGTAGGAGTTCGAGAGCTCTGCCCATCAGAGTAGCCGGACCTTGAGACCCCCACCTCTCTCTGTTCCTGGCAGCAAGGAGGGCTGAGGTTCTCTGTAGCTGGGACAGACAACAAAGGATCTGAACACTGGAGGCTGTGTGCTGTTGACACTCCTGTGATGTGCTGGAGGCTGTGCCTAGCACTTGCAAGACCCACTATTAAATATGAGAGATTTGTGAGCTGATTGTTAAACCACTGGGAGCTTAAAATTGGCCATGGAGGGAGCATTTATCCCACAGGAATTGGCCAACACTACAAAACAGGGCTTTCTCTTTTTTGAGAGCCTATTGACCAGCATACCACGACTGTAGCTGTGAAGCAAGGCCTCCCTTGAAGAGGAATCGGGGTGGTCTCTCTCCATGTCCACCACAGAGAACTGCTGGCTTGATGGGGGATGCTAACAGGTAGACAGTCAGTGCAGGGACAAGGTGAAAAGTACCCAACAGCCCAGGACAGCTAGGGGACACGTGGGGGAGTTAACGACTGCCCTAGCAATCAGGGAGGGCTTTGTGGAGGAGGTGACTTTTTTGTCTGACATGGTAAAATATTCAAACAGTACAAAGTCCTATGAAAAGTAAGGCTCCTGGTCCTGGGTACCCTCCCTGGAGGCAGCTCCTCCTCCCACCTGCCATTGTCTCATGCATTCTTCCAGGGATGTTATTCTGTGCTCCAAGGAACACGCACACACAGGTCTTATTTCTCTCGCACAAATGAGCTCATGCTCCGCATACTTTCCTTTAGCTCAGTTCTCCCCACCGTGTCTCTCACTAGAAAGTACAGGGCCACCTTGTTCTCTCTGGCAGCTGCAGGACATTCCAGTTATTGACGCACCATGGTTTGTGGAACTTGTCCCCATTGGTGGATCTTTAGATTTTTTCGGCCTTTTGATATTTCAGATAATGCCTCCATGAGGCCGTCGTCCTGCACATGCAGGAGCCTTCCCGGAGGGTACATATTCTGCAGTGGAATTGCTGGGTCGAGCATCTGTAGTGGCAGTAAAGATCGGCCTTCCAGATAAGGACCAGCAGGTGCAGAGCCCAGAGGTGGACCTGGGGGAAAGTGCCCGTGCTGTGGGTCAGAAGGCGGGCTTGCTCTCGGACCCGCTGTGAGAGAGAGGGTGTAGCGCTGGGGTCAGGGCCAGGGCTATGCGCACTAGGAATTCAGGAGTTTTGGCAGAACCTGCAAGCCAACCAATGATGGATGGATGGGTAGAGTGTGGCATATATCCCTACAATGGAATATTACTTAGTCATAAAAAGGAATGAAGAGCTGACCCCTGCTTCAGCATGGATGGATTTTGGAAGCATTATGCCAAGCAAAGGAAGGCTAGACACACAAAAAGCCATGTGTTGTGTGAGCCCTTTTATATGAAATGTCCAGAATAGGCAACTCTTTAAAGACAGAAAGTCATGGTTACCAGGGGTGGAGAGGAGGGGAGAAATGAGAGTGACTACTACCGAGAATGGAGTTTCTTTTCTTTAAAATTTTTTTATTAAAAGTCGATTATATAACATTGCATCGATTTTGGGTGTACAGCAAAGCGACCCGGTCACACATATATATACATTCTTTTTCTCATATTATCTTCCATCATGTTCTATCCCAAGAGATAGGATTTAGTTCCCTGCATTGTATAGTAGGACCTCATTGTCTATCCATTCTAGATGTAAGAGTTTGCATCTACAGAGTTTCTTTGAGAATGAAGAAAATTATTCTAATTAGGTAGTGGTGATGGTTACACAGCTCTGCATATACTAAAACCCAGTGAACTATATACTTTTAAGAGTTTGACTCACATGGTATGTGAATTATACTGCAATAAAGCTATTTTAAAAAGAGGGCGTGCTAATAAAACCAAGGACAAAGTTCAAGGAACCAGGAGGGCTGATGCAGCACGCTGGGGCTGCCAGCCTTGTGACCGTGACCCCTTAGGTTTGAGGGCCAGGAGGTGGGGTGCTGGAATCCAGGGGGACTTACAGAGAGGACATCGGAGCAGGAGCTGTACCTTTGCTGGGGATCCCAGCCTCCCTGTGGGGCCGGCAGGGAGGGCTCCCTCCAGTACCTTCCACTGGCTGGACCCCTGGAAGGGACACAGCCCTCGGCCAGTCCGCCCTGGGCCAGATGACTCACTGACAGGAATCATCAGCTCCTGGGTATAGCCCTCCAGTCTGGCCCCTGCGGCAGGGAGTGGGAGGGGACAGTGGGGAGTGGCCTGGACAGACCCAGCCCACTCTGTCGTCTTGAGCCCCTTCCTGTCTCTGAGCTTCAGTCTCCCCACCTGTGAAATGAGTGGGATGCCCGTCTCTCAGAGGTGTAGGACAATCCGGTCTGTCAGAGCTCTGCAAACGCTTTGTCTGGGTTAAAGAGCAGTGAGCACACAGGTCAGGAATCTCAAAGGGTCAGAAGCAGCCTTGGAAATCATGTCATTCAAATGGGGAAACCCCGTCCCAGCGAGGACACCAGCCAGTCAGCAGCAGGGACAGCATCGTCTCAACTCCAGAGACTGGCCCTGCTCATAGCTCCTCTCCCGCAAGCTTTAAAAGCAAAAACGAAAACAAAACCAGGCTGTGTTTCAGAGCTGTTTTAGGTTGGCAGCAATTGAGCAGAAGGTACAGAGAATTTCCCATGTGCCCCCCGGCCCCAACAGTCTCCCTGCACAGGGAGTGCTGCATCTGTTACAGCCAAGGAGAAGTCTTTAAAAAATTATAAATCCTGCTCTGGGCCACCACTGGCTCCCCAGTGGTGGGCACAGTACCATCCCTTCTCCTAGCCTGAGGAGACAGGATGACAAAATGCCACATGATGGCCTGGAAGGGACCCTGGAGCAGAACAAGGACCTACGGTTATCAACCAAGGAATCTGAATAAAGGGTGGACTTCAGTTCATAGTAAGAAGTCCATATTAGCTCATGATGAATTTACCATACTAATGTAAGATGACAGTCCTAGGCAAAACACAACAAGGGAGAATGGGGACTCTAGTATTGTCACAGTTTTTCCGGAAATATAAAACTTGGAATAATGGGGTTCATTTAAAAAACTGAATAATAAAAAATTGCTCCTCTTTAGCACAATCCACAGAGCCTGAGAGATGGCCCACCTGTGCCACCTCCGCACCTGTACTGGAGCCAGGTCATGCATGGCCTTGGCCCTGTTCCACAGAAGCCTTTGTTCTGCTGTCCTTCAAGTGCAATGTTTTAAAAATTGTATTGAAATATAGTTGATTTACAGTGTTGTTAGTTTCAGGTGTACAGCAAAGCGAAATATATATATATATATATATCCATTTTTTTCAGATTCTTTTCCAATGTAGGTTATTACAGAGTATTAAGTAGTGTTCCCTGTGCTATGCTCTAGGTCCTTGTTAGATACCTAGTTTACATATGTGTATATGTTAATCCCCAAATCCTAATTTATCCTGCCTCCCCAGCCTTTTCCCTTTCATAACCATAAGTTTGATTTAGAGATCTGTGAGTCTGCTTATGTTTTGTAAATAAGTTCGTTTGTATCATTTTTTATTAGATTCTACACATAAGTGATACAATATTTGTTTTTCTCTGACTTACTTCACTTAGTACGATAATCTCTAGATCACATCCATGTTGCTGCAAATGGCATTATTTTGTTCTTTTTTGTGGCTAATATTCCTCTGTGTGTGTGTGTCTACACTTTATCCATTCCTCTTTTGATGGACATTTAGGTTGTTTCCATGTCTTGGTCATCCTAAATAGTGCTGCAGTGACCATTCAGGTCCATCTATCTTTTTGAATTACAGTTTTCTCTGGATATATGCCCAGGAGTAGAATTGCTGGATCATATGACAGTTCTATATTTAGCTTTTTGAGGAACCTTCATACTGTTCCCCATAGTGGTTGTACCAATTTACATTCCCACCAACAGTGTAGGAGGGCTCCTTTTTCTCCACACCCTCTCCACACATTTATTATTTGCAGACTTTTTGATGATGGCTATTCTGACCAGTGTGAGGTGATACTTCATTGTAGTTTTGATTTGCATTTCTCTAATAATTCGTGATGTTGAACATCTCTTCATGTGAGTTTGGCCATCTGTCTGTCTTCTTTGGAGAAATGTCTATTGAGATCTTCTTCCCATTTTTTGATGGGGTTGTTTGGTTTTTTTTGATGTTGAGCTGCGTGAGATGTTTGTATATTTTGGAGATTAATCCTTTGGCAGTCACTTCATTTGCAAATATTCCCTCCCACTCTGTGGGTTGTCTTTTTCTTTCTGGTTTCCTTTACTGTGCAAAATCTTTTGAGTTTAATTAGATCCAATTTGTTTATTTTTGTTTTTATTTTCGTTTCTTTAGGAGGTGGATCCAAAAAGATATTGCTGCAATTTGTGTCAAAGAGTGTTCTGCCTAGGATTGCCTCTAAGAGTTTTATCATATCCTGCCTTACATTTAGGTTTTTAAAACCATTTTAAGTTTATCTTAAAATGGTGTTAGAGAATGTTCTCATTTTTTACATGTAGCTATCCATTTTCCCCAGCACCACTTATTGAAGAGACCATATTTTCCCCTCCTCTGTTGTAGATTAATTGACCAAAGGTGCATAGGTTTATCTCTGGACTTTCTATTCTGTTCCATTTATCTGTATTTCTGGTTTCATGCCAATACCATACTGTTTTGATGATTGTAGCTTTGTACTATAGTCTGCAATCAAGAAACCTAATTCCTCCAGCTCTGTTTTTCTTTCTCAAGATGGCTTTGGCTATTCAGGGTCTTTTGAATTTCCAAACAAATTTAAAATTTTGGTTCTAGTTCTGTGAAAAATGCCATTGATAATTTGGTAGGGGTTGCATTGTATCTACAGAAGCCTTTGGTAATATAGTCATTTTGACAATATTGATTCTTCCAACCCAAAAAGATAGTGTATCTTTCCATCTCTTTGTGTCTCCTTTGATCTCTTTCATCAGCATTTTAGAGTTTCCTTCCTTAGGTAGGTTTATTCCTGGATATTTTATTCTTTTTGGTGCAATGGTAAATGGGATTGTTTCTTTAATTTCTCTTTCTGATTGTTTATTGTTAGTTTATAGGAATGCAAGCGATTTCTATGTAATAATTTTGAATCCTACAACTTTATTGAATTCATTGATGAGCTCTAATTGTGTACTGGTAGCATCTTTAGGATTTTCTATGTACAGTATCATCATCTGCAAACCACAACCATTTTACTTCTTCCTTTCCAGTTTGGATTCCTTTTATTTCTTTTTCTTCTCTGATTGCTGTGGCTAGGACTTCCAAAACTATGTTGAATAAAAATGGCAAGAATCGACATCCTTGACTTATTCCTGATCTCAGAGGAAATGCTTTCAGGTTTTCATTGTTGAGGTTCCAGCAGAAATACAAGGAGGGAAGAGATCTGTGCTGCCACATGCCTGCCTCCCCTTGGGTCCTGCCCACTACCCAAATGTCCTCTCCTCAGAGAGGTTGTCCCATACCATCGGTGTCATGTAGCCTTCCCGACCTCCTCCCGTTGGCCCTAATCCTGTTCCATTTTCTTCATCTCTCTTAACTCTTATTTGAATCAGGTGCCTGCTCCCCTCTCCCCGCAGCATGTGCTCTTTATAAGGGCAGCAGCTTCATGCACTCTTCCTTTCCTAAGTCCCCTGTCCTCACACAGGGTCAGCACATAGTAGGCACTCAGCACATCCCCTCAGCTCCTCTGAGCACCAGGTCCCTGCCTGCCAAGCAGCAGCAACAGATGAGAGGTGAGGAGGAAACACACCCCTCGTCCAGTCACCTGAGGGTTAAGGTTAGGAGGAAGGAGAAAAAGTGTGTGCTGAGACCAGGCCTCACCATATATCTTCTCATTTGCTTTCCTTTTGCACCAAGGTGCCTCTGCCTCACAGGATGATAAACTGCCGTGGCTCCCAGCCCCCTGATGGCCCCCTCCCCACACAAATCCTCCCAGGGCCTCCGACTGCCCCTTCATCCAGCAGTGCAGGGTTAGTGCCCAGCCCACCAGGGCCTCCAAGACCCTGGACATTCAGGCAAGTGGCCTGGGCCAGGGGTGCTGGCTGTGCAAGAGTTTGAAGTCCCCATTGGTGACTTCTCTCTGGGCTTTTCCTGTGAGCCCCTGCTGCCTGCCTGGCAGCTGGGAAGGTACACAGATTCATATCATCTCAGAACCAGCAAACCTGTGACTGACTGACCTGGAATCAAGCTACGCTCTCAGTGTTGGGCCCCAGCGTCGCCCAGCAGCTCAAAGCAAGGAGCCAGCCTGGCCACTGGCTGGGGTGGAAAATCCCCCACATGTTTCTTCTGCTTTTCCCCCCTGCCTTTGGGAGAGGGCTTGGCACCCAGCCCTGACCAGGGTAGTAGAGCTTATGCCCAGGTTAATGTGGATAAAACGTGATCACTGAGGCTCTCAAAATGCAGAGTCTGCAGGACTGATAAGCTATGCATTATCTGACTAGGGGCCCATATGAAAACCGCAGGGGAGGAGGGCAGCCACCTGCGCCCGCCTGGAAGCTTGGCGCTTACCCCTGTGACAGGGAGGCATCTGTGTCACAGATGCCAGGCAGAATCCAGTGCCTCCTCACTGCAGGGGTCAGTACTGCATTCCTTTCTATGACTGAGTTAACATTCTGTTGTGAGGCTAGACCAGGGGTTGTTTTGTTTTGTTTTGTTTCTTTTTGTCTTTTTAGGGCCGCATATGGAGGTTCCCAGGCTAGGGGTCTAACTGGAGCTACAGCTGCCAGCCTATGCCACAGCCACAGCAACACCAGACCCGAGCCACATCTGCGACCTACACCACAGCTCATGGCAACACCAGATCCTTAACCCACTGAGCGAGACCAGGGACCGAACCCGCAACCTCAGGGCTCCTAGTCGGATTCATTAACCCACTGCGCCACGACGGGAACTCTCTAGACCACGTTTTGATGCTGCTGTGAACACTGTCCTGTTAGTTTTTCCCACATTTGTATGCTCTCACCTCTCCTGAGTGTACACGAGGAGTGGCAGTGCTGGGTGGCATCTCAACAGAAATGCATTTCTCGCAGGTCTAGAGGCTGGACCTTCAAGATGAGGGTGCCAGCACAGTTGAGTTCTGGTCAGGGCCTTCTTCCTGGTTCGTACCTGAGGCCTTCTTACTCTGCCCAGAGGTGCTGGAAGCAGCTGGGTTCTCTCTGGGGCCCTTTATATGAGGCACTAACACCATTAGTGAGGGCTTCACCCTCATGACTTAGAACCTCCCAAAGGCCCCACCCAATAGCATCACTCTGGGGCTTAGGTTTTCAACATAGAAATTGAGGGGTGGGGAGGGGGGACCCAGACACCGAGACTGTAATACTGGGTCTCATGGTCACTATGTTTAACACGTGGCAGGACTGCCAGGCTGTTTCCATGGGGCTGCACCATTTCACACTCCCACCAAAGCAGCACAGCAGGGCTCCCATCTCTCCATGTCAACAACTGCTGTATCTGTGTTTCCTCTGCCACAGTGGCCATCCCTGTGGGTGTGCAGTGCTGTCTCACTCTGGTGTTGGTTTGCATTTCCCTGGGAGCTGATGACAAGCATCTTTTCATGTGCTCATTGGCTGTTGTCCCCATTGCATTTTTATACATTGCAAGCACAGCTGACTTCAAAAAGCACTCAGGTCACCCATGTGGATTTAAAAGAGTAATTATATATATAGCACCCATATCAAGGAACAGAATATGGCCAGAACCCCAGCAGACCCCCAGGTGACCCTCACCAACCACAGCCCCTCACCTCCTACCCCAGGGATGACTGTCTTGGTATCTGTGGACCCTCATGTCTTTACTTTTCATCACTGTCTCCCCCTCTGTATGTGCCCCTACACAATTGCACTGAGCCCTGCAGTGATGTGCACTGTGCTCTTCCCCACCTGCAGATCCTGGAGGAGAACATGAAGCTGGAGTGTAAATGCCATGGCGTGTCAGGCTCCTGCACCACCAAGACCTGCTGGACCACACTGCCGCAGTTCCGAGAGCTGGGCTATGTGCTCAAGGACAAGTACAACGAGGCTGTCCACGTGGAGCCCGTGCGCGCCAGCCGCAACAAGCGGCCCACCTTCCTGAAGATCAAGAAGCCGCTGTCCTACCGCAAGCCCATGGACACCGACCTGGTGTACATCGAGAAGTCGCCCAACTACTGTGAGGAGGACCCGGTGACAGGCAGTGTGGGCACACAGGGCCGTGCCTGCAACAAGACGGCCCCCCAGGCCAGTGGCTGTGACCTCATGTGCTGCGGCCGCGGCTACAACACGCACCAGTATGCCCGCGTGTGGCAGTGCAACTGCAAGTTCCACTGGTGCTGCTACGTCAAATGCAACACGTGCAGCGAGCGCACGGAGGTCTATACATGCAAGTGATGGCGGGGCCACGTGGCCCCGCCAGCCACACACAAATGGCAGGAGGACTGGACGCTTTCCATGCTGCAGTCATGGCTCAGACCTTCACAGGGAGCCCCAGCAATGCTGAGCTTGTCTTGTCTGCTGTGGGGGTGCCTGTGGGGGCACTTCTCCAGGGCCCCAAGTCATCCATGCTACACCCAGTGCCGCTCTGCCGGGCCCACACGCCGCCCAGGACCCTCCTCAGCTGAGCAGAGCCTTCGCACCAGAAACTCTGGACCCTGGGCCTCAACATAGCAATATTTAACAATTTATTCTGATAAAAAATAATATTAATTTATTTAATTAAAAAGAACCCTTCCACCTCATCGGATCCGTTTTCTGCAATCAAAGTGGACCGCTTGCTTTCCTTGTGGGATAATTTTGTCTCTAGGACACGGAGCCGAGTAGAACTGTACATAGTCTTTATGCAGGTATTTCTACTAGTTGATTTCACAAGCACCCCCCCCTGCCACACTAGATGTTTAAGTACAAGAGCAGGCATCCTTTATACATATAGAGATATACACACACACACTTCTATTTTTTTGCTGTTTGCTGCTAATTCTCCAGAAATGTAAGCTGGTCCAGAAGTGGGGACGTTTTCCAGAACACGTTTCCCATCCTGCTATCCTCCCCAGCTCAGACTCACCCATTGGAAGGTCCAGTTTGGAAGAGAGAGAGGGGAGGTAATACTACAACCCCCATCAGTTTCCATCGTTTGGAAAGTGAGCCACTGGATAAGAGAATATTTTGTAAGAGACTATTTTTATATGAATATTTTATTTATATTGAGTCTGCCTGTATCATTCCACGGCCTGTGCTTCTTAATTCTGGTACTCCCTTTGGGGTGAGCAGTGGCAAGACCTGGGTGTAGGTCCAGGCCCTGTGGGGACCCTCACGCAGTGAGGTCCTCAAGTTCCACTGGCCCGGGGGGGGGGGGGGCGGGCAGGAGGGCCTTGGATGCCTGGCTGCAGTCTCACTGATATTACCTGGGAGGAAGCAGGTGCCCAGCCTTAGCCAGGTGAGCTCAGGCCTTTTGAGCGAGGTCTGTGCACATTGCCCTTGAGATGAGCATGTGCTGGGCAGGCTCTTGCCCTCAGCATCACAGGACCGTCAGTGGGACAGGTCACCTCCACTTGGCAGAAGCCAGCTCAGGGAGCCTGCTCTTTACCAGGACACCCTGCCATTGCCATGTGCCCTCAGTTATGGGGCAGCAGAGCTGGGGGAGGGGTCCCATGAGCAGCCAGGCCAGTGGGGTGTCTTGGTCCCAAGGCAGACTGGCAGGGAGAGGTGTGGACAAAGCCTGTCTACACTATTCCAGTGCCTCTCAGCCTGGAACACTTTCCTCCAAGAGGCTGTGGGTGTTCTAACGTGTGTCCGTTTGCATTTCCATGTGTGTGCGTGCGTGCTTGTGTGTGAGAGAGAGAGAGACTTTACAGCTCCTTGGGTTGTGGTGTGATTGCACCTCCAGGCACCTCTGGGTGTGTATGTCTCGTGTGCTCTTGCGGGTACACGGCTGTCTTTGTCTCTCTCTCCATGTGCCTGGGAGATCAGGGTGGCATATGCCTGTGCATCTGCTGGTCCTGGGAGTCTCTGCTGGTGGGTCAGGGGCTTGTGGTGGGAGGCAAACTGTGGGGACCTTTAGCAATTGTGCTGAGCCACCAAGAGATGGCATCTTTGAACTCTGTGCCCACAGACACTGATGAAACTCAGATACCTCTGAGACCACAGCCTCATGGCCCTGTGCATTAGGAGCCCCTCAGTGTCAGTGTGTTGAACTCCCCAATATTAGCACTGGGCCTGAATCACAGCATGGACAAATAAAGTGGCTGGATGGTTGGCTGACTTCCTCACTTGGACCATTTTTTTCTTCTTGGATATCAGGATGAGTAGATATGTAACGGGATGAGTGGATGGGTGGATGGATGGATTGTTGAGTGGGTGGGTAGATGGATTGCTAGATGGATGAATGAGTGAGTAGACAGGTAGGTGGGTAAATGGATAGATGATTGGTGGGTGGATGGATGGATAAGCAGGGGATGGATGGTTGGGTGGGTGGGTGGATGGATGAGTGGATGGGTGGATGGGTAGGTGGATGGAAGAGTGGATGGGAGGGTGGATAAGTGGATGGATAGATGCATGTATAATGGGTGGCTGAGTCTGCACATAGGTGGAAGGATAACAGAGGGGAAAACACACAGAAGTTTCTCGAACCTCCCCATGTCACAGTTTCTCTCTGCCTGGGAAAACCTCCAATGTCTACCATGAACAGAGGCTTCCCAATCCCACAGTCCCTCTGCTCCCAGTCTCCACCTGAGAATGGGGGAGGTTTTGATCAGACTCCCCAGATAATCCTTTAATGTTACTGACATAACATGCTATAAGAAGATACCCCTTGTGCTCCCTGACTATCCGGGTGAGGACTGGGCGTGGCGTGAGGACAGCCAGGCTGTTGAGAAGAATGGCCAGGTCAGCTGCCAGCCTTCCCGTGGCCCCTGAGATACTGTGAGTTCCCAAGCCTGGGGCTTGCCTGCTCTCTGAAGTACCCAGCTCAGCTGCGCTCGCAGCCGGAGCCTCAGCCTCGCCATCTGTGACAGGGCGCAGCAGTCCCAACCTCATAGGGCTGCTGTGACAGTTCTCTTTCTTGTAAAGACTGCATGGCTCCCTGATCAAGGCTAAATATTAGTATTATTAATAATTACTATTCTCCCAATAATGATGATTCTTCAAACACAGCTCAAGGTAATCAGTGTTTGGCTCTGTGTTGGGTAAAGGTATTTTCCCCCTCTTTTGTTTGTTGCTAAAGTGGCTTTTTAACAAAGCAGACATTCAAAGAAGCTAAAATCATAAGAGGCTGAATAAAAACATCAGAGAGCCCAGGACTATGGGATTGAAAGCTCAGGTGAGGGGGCCCAGGTGTAAAAGTTGCAGGAAGTGAGCTGCTCGGTGCAGCCCACTGCAGCCACTTGGGAATGTGGGCCACCCCGTGGCCAGGCCTTCTGGTTTTTCAAGAAGGGCTGAACATTCAGGTTTTTTGCAGTAAAATCTCCTACTTTTTGTGTATGTTGACAAACACCATGAGGATGGAGCAAAACGTGGCTGCAAGCTCAACTTGGCCCTTGTGCCAGTGGCACGCGGCCTGAGACTTGGACCAAACCTCTTGTTTCAGAGACAGAGCACCTGAGGCCCAGAGACAGACAAGGTTCTACATCAGGCCACATAGCAAGCCCAGCAGAGGGACAACCAAGGCCAGGACGTGTGCCTCCCAGGGAAGCCCTTTCCCAACACCACGCACACCTGGAGGCAGCAGAATAATTCAGAGGGGGGGTTGGGAAGGATACAGTTTCTATTTGCTCAGATGTACCTATATGTGAACACATGTGTGCACACACACCACACCCTGTGGACTTCAGTTTAAAGCCAGCTCAAGGCTCCCCAGAGAAGGAGGCTTCCTAAGGGCTCTACAGGAATGGTATGCCCTTCCCCTCTCTGCAGGGGGGGCCCTGGTACGTGGCCCCAAGAAGCCCAATCCTCTGGTGCCCCCTGCCCTCCACTCAAGGGAGTCAGTCCCCCAGCAAGACACAGTTCGGGAAAGTCCTGGGCTTGGTTTTCCTCCACCTGAGGCAGAACCATCCCCTGCTGTCTTCAGACAAGTCTGTGACATGTTCCCTGAGCCACAAAGAGGCTGCTCATTCCCACTTACAGACAAGGACAGTCTCAGGGGAGAGAGGTGACCACTTCAAGGCCCTGCCACCAGAAGTGAGGGAAAGAGGGCTGTGGTCAGGGCTGTCCCAGGTCAGCCCAGGAGACTTGGTCCCCAACCTCCTGCCACCTCCAGGCTTGAGGAAACTAGAAAGGATTCAGATTGTAGGCCACACAGGGCATCTGTACTGGGCAGGTGTCTCCTTCCACCTTCCCGGGGCATCCAGAAGGTCACGGAGCTCTGGCACCCCTTCCCCAGGTCCCTCCCCCTCTGCCTGCCCACTCCTCACTGACCATGGCCATCATCATCTCTCACCTGGAAGAACATCACAGCCTCCTCCCAAGTCTCTCTGCCTCCACTCATGCCCCATCAAGGCAGCCTCCAAGCCACAGCCAGTCCAGTCCACCCCCTACCACCCACCATGCTCCTCACTGTCCTTCAGACAAAGACCATCTTCCTTAGTGGCTCATGACCTGGCACTTCGTGGCCCCTGTGTACAGCTGGCAACAATGCCATTTGGGCAGTAACTGCCCCATGACAGGCAAGGTTCTGGCAATTTTCATGCCCCTTCTTATCCCTGCACCACCCCATAATCCTGTACTGATGCCATTTCCTCTCCTAGAGCCGCACCTCACTTTCCTCCCTCTGACAAACTCCTGGTCCTTGGAGGAGCCTTGCAGGGCTACTGTAGGAAGGATGGGATCTGGAGCTACCACATGCAGGTACAGCCCTTCTCCTTTTCTTATCTGGAGCTACTGGAATTGGAACCACACCCCAGGTGCTCCCATACCACCTCTTGCTTGGAGGCAGGGAGACAAAGGAACTCACCTGCACAAATCACTGACAGGCACAGGACTGAAAGCCACATCCTGGGCTCCATGACCAGGGCTCTTTGCTGGCTCAGGGAAATGTATCAGTTAGCTATCACTGAGTAACAAACTGTACCCCCCCCCCAAAATTCACAGACTCAATGCCTTCAAACAATTTTATTAATGCCCCCAAGTCCACGGATGAGTTGGGTCATTCTCATCTCAGCTGGGCTTCCTGTCGCACCTATGGACAGCTATGGGCCCTACTGATCCAGACAGAACTCTGTCCTGTATTTTGGATTCTGCTGATGTATGACAACTTTAGCTGGGACACCTGGGTCCTCTTCTACATGGTTTCATCCTCCAGCCTTGTTCCCATCAGAGAAGGATTCCAAAAACAGGGGCAGAAGTGGCTAGGCTCCTTGAAGCCCAGCACCAGCACTACATTAACTCTGCTACATTCTACTGGCCAAACAAGCCATGGGGCCAGCCCAGGTTCAAGGCATCAGGAGGGAGACTCCGTCTCTCTCTCTCTCTCTTTTTTTTTTTTTTGTCTTTTTGCCTTTTTCTAGGGCCACACCATGGCATAGGGAGGTTCCCAGGCTAGGGGTCTAATCAGAGCTGTAGCCACCGGTCTATGCCAGAGCCACAGCAACGTGGGATCCGAGCCGCGTCTGCAACCTACATCACAGCTCACAGCAACGCTGGATCCTTAACCCACTGAGCAAGGCCAGGGATCAAGCCCGCAACCGCATGGTTCCTAGTTGGATTCGTTAACCACTGCGCCATGACGGGAACTCCGAGATTCTGTCTCTTAATGGGAGGAGTGGCACAGACACATAACAAGGGGTGTGGGACAGGCAGTGGCTGGACCACAGGACCGTGTGAAAACACTCACACACCAGCACTGCTCTGCAGCAGAGACACAGCCACTCTGCTGGATGGGCCCCACCACCACCTCCCACCTCAGAGCCCCAGGTTCTCCAGCTCCACTAGCTGCTTGGGCCTGGGGTCAGTCTTGGGTTTTGTCTTCTTCTGCCCATCAGCAAATCCCATAAGACTATGCTCTGTCTGCATACCCGTCAGCCACTGGTATGGCAGAGGCTGGCTGAATTCTTGCCACACCCAGGTCCCCTTCCTTCAGGTCACCCTGCTGGACCACACTTTCCATCTTCCTTGTACTTGGTAGCAGCCACAGGACTAAGCTCTGGACCATGAAGTTGCGGGGGGTTGCTCTAATTCCCGGCCCATCAGCACCTCCCATGCTCTCTCCCAGCCCCAGAAGGAAGAGCCCTGAATGGCCACCTGGAGGAGAGCCACCTGCTGAGCAGGAACACCCAAGGGTGAGAAACACGTCTGCTGCGGGAGCCCCTGAGACTGGGGAGTTTATCTGTGATAGGACAGAGCCCCTCCCTCACTAGGCTCCAGCCACAGGGGCCTTCCTTCTGTTCTTCCAACATGCCATGTTCTGCCCTGTCTCTGGGCCTTGGCACATGCTATTCCCTCTGACCTTTGCATGGCTGGCTCTTTCTGGTTAATAAGACTCAGCTCCAATTCCAACACTTCAAGTATATACCTCCAACCACCCTGGCTTCAAGCACCCCTCACTACTATTTTTGTTTCTTTGCAGTATTTATCACTATTTCTCATTTATTAGAGGCTATGTAGTATAGTGGTTAAGAGCATGGACTCTGGAACTGGATACCCTATGTTCAAACCTGCTTCTGCTCTTCCCTGCTGTGTGGTTTAGGACCAATAAAATAACCTCTCTGCACCTGTATGTTCCTAGTCCCACTTTGTGAATAGGGAGACAATATGAATGAGTGAATAGGAACAACAACAGAATTATTGCAGTGATTAAATAAGTTAATATATATAAATTGCAAATCACAGTGCCTAGAACACTGTAAGGGCTGAGGGAGTGTGAGGTTTAGGTATTAATACATTTATTAAATTTCCCAAGTGCAGAACTTCATTGATCTTTGTGGCCATTGGGTGTCCAGAGCCCGGCACATAGCCAGGGGTTAATATTTGTTGACCCAGAATGAATTATAATAAAATCGACAACCTAGAATAAATGAACAAATTCTTATAAATGTGCACTCTCCCAAGACTTAACCAGGAAGAAAGAGAAAATATGAACAGATGAATTATTGGTAATGAAACTGAATCATTTAAAAACCCTCAAAGGAGTCCAGGACAAAATGGCTTCACAAGTGACTCCTACCAGATGTTTAGAGAAGAATTATTATCCTTCACAAACTATTCCAAAAAAATTACAGAGGAAGGAACACTTCCAAAAAAAATCCTCAACAAAATATTAGCAAACCAATTGCAACAATATATTAAAAGGATCATACACTATGATCAAGTGTGATTTATCCCATGGATGCAAGGATTTTTAAATATCTGCAAATCAATCAATGTGATATACCATATTAACAAACTGAATAAAAAATCATGTGAATATCTCAGTCACAGAAAAAGATTTTAACAAAATTTAACATCCATTTATGATAAAAAATACTTCAGAAAGTGGGCATAGAGGGAACATATGCCATATGTTCATATATGGCGAATTATGTTTGTATACAATCACAAAGGACATATGACAAACCCACAGCTAACATCATATTCAACAGTGAAAAGCTGAAAACATTTTCTCTAAGATCAGGGATAAGACAAGGATGTCCACTCTCAGCACTGTTGTTCAACATAGTTTTGGAAGTCCTAGCCATAGCAATCAGAGAAGGCCAAGAAATAAAAGGAATCCAAATTAGAAAAAAGAAGTAAAACTGTCACTGTTTGGAGATGACATGATATTATACATAGAAAATCATAAAGTTATCACCAGAAAATTATTAGAGCTCATCAATGAATTTGGTAAAGTTGCAGGACACAAAATTAATACGCAGAAATTTGTAGCATTTCTGTACACTAACGGAGAAATATCAGAAGAGGAATTTAAGGAAACAGTTCCTTTTTTGTGGCCACACCTGTGGCACATGTAAGTTCCCAGGCCAAGGATCAAAGCCATACCACAGCTGTAACCAGAGCCACAGCAGTGACAACCCTGGATCCTTAACCCATTAAGCCACAGAGGAGCACCAGGAAATAATCCTTTATACCATTGTTATCAAAAAGAATAAAATACCTAGGAATAAGCCTACCTAAAGAAGTAAAACACCAGTACTCAGAAAACTGTAACACTGATGAAAAAAAATGGAAGACAAGACAGTGGATGGAAAGATATATCATGTTTATGGATTGGAAGAATTAATATTGTTAAAGTGTCCATAATACCCAAAGCAATCTACAGATTCAATGCAATCCCTATCAAAATACCAAGGGCACTTTTCACAGAACAAAAGAAAATAATTGTAAAATTTGTATGGAAACCCAAAACACCCCAAATACCGGAAACAATCTTGAGAAAGGACTGGAGGAATCAGGCTCCATGACTTCAGACTATAGTACAAAGCTACATTAACCAAAACTGTCTGGTACTGGCACAAAAACAGATGCACAGATCAGTGGAACAGAATAGAGAGCCCAGAAATAAACCCACAGATTAATCGATGACAAAGGAGGCAAGAATACACAATGAAGAAAAGACACTCTTCAATGAGAGGTACTGGGAAAACTGGACAGTTACTTGTAAAACTGTGAAATTAGAACATTTTTCTTACACCATATACAAAATTAAACACAAAATGTATTAAGAGGGTTAAATGTAAGACCCAAAACCTTAAGACGCCTGTAAGAAAACATCAGCAGAACACTCTTTGACATAAATTGCAACAATATTTTGGGGGGATCTGTCTCATAAGGCAAAAGAAATAAAAGCAAAAATAAACAAATGGGACCTAATTAGACTTAAAAGCTTTTGCACAGCAAGGGAAACCATTGGCAAAATGAAAAGACAACCTAATGGGATGGGAGAAAATCTTTGCTAATGATATGACTGATAAGGGATTAATATTCAAAATATATAAACAGCTCTTACAACTCAACATAAAAAACCAAACAACTTGATTTTAAAATGTGCAGAGGTCCTGAATAGACATTTTTCCCAAAGAAGAAATGCAAATGTCCAACAGACACCTAAAAAAAATGTTCGACATTAAACATCAGAGAAATATAAATTAAAACCACAATGAAATATCAGCTCACACCTGTCAGAATGGCCATCACCAAAAAGACCATAAATAACAAATGTTGGTGAGAATACAGAGAAAAGGGAACCCTTGACACTGATGGTAGAAATGTTAATTGGTACAGCAACTATGGAAAATAGTATGGTGGTTTCTCAAAAAACTAAAAATAGACCTATGACCCAACAATTCCACTTCTGGGTATATATCCGAAAAAAGGTAAAAATACCCATTTGAAAAGACATATGAACCCCCACGTTCATAGCAGCATTATTTACAATAGCCAAGACATGGAAGCCACCTAAATGCTGATTACAGCTAAATGGATAAAGAAGATGTGGTACACACACACAATGCAATACTACTCAGTCATAAAAAGGAATAAAATTTTGGCCTTTGCAGCATCATGGATGGACTTGGAAGGAGGGCATTATGCTAAGAGAAATAAGTCAGACAATGAAAGACCAATACTGTGCAACATCACTTACATGTGGAATCTAAAAAATACAATGAATGAATATAACAGAAAATAAGAAGACTCACAGATATAACGAACAAACTAGTGGTCACCAGTGGGGAGAGATAAGGTGGGAGGGGAAAGAAAGGGGGAGGGTATTAAGAGGTACAGACTATTGAATATCAAACAAATGACCTACCAGGATATATTGTGCAGTACAGGGAATACAGCCAGTATTTTGTAATAACTGTAAATGGAGTATAAGCTTTAAAAATTGTGATTCACAATATTGTACACCTATAATTTACATTATTATACATCAACTAAATCTCAACCAAAAATTTTTTAAATAAAAACAGAAAAAGACTTCGCTCAAGTATACGGCAATACAAAATAAAAATTAGGACTTCCCATTGTGGCTCAGCAGAAATGAACCTGACTGGCATCCATGATGTCACAGGTTCAATCCCTGGCCTCTTTCAGTGAGTTGAGGATCCGGCATTGCCGGGAGCTGTGGTGTAGGTTGTAGAATCAGCTTGGATCTGGTGTTGCTGTGGCTGTGGTGTAGCCTGGCAACTACAGCTCCAATTTGACCCTTAGCCTGGGAACCTCCATATGCCGTGGGTAGAGCCCTAAGAAAAAGACAATAAAATAAAATTAAAATTAAAATTAATTAAAAAAAAAAACAGTGAATGAAGATCAGGAGCCTGTTCTAGACTCCCAGGCCCCTGCCTGGGCCCAGAATGGGGGACAGCAGGCTCAGGCGGGCTTCTGCAGCCAGGGGGCTGGCGGAAAAGAGGTGGCCTGTCCTGAGGGCCACCTGGCTGGTCAGTGGGCAGGTGGAAGTGCAGAGACAGACTGAGCCCCCTTGATGTGGTCACAGGCACATCTGCTCCATTGACAAGGTGGCCACTGGTTGCCACAGCAACGCTCTTGGCCCCAGAAGAATGTGTTGAGGACAACGGGAAAACTCGGCAGCGCCCCCCCCCCTCGCCCCCGCCCGGCTTAGCCCCCACGAAGGCAAGTCGCCTCTGAGCCGGAGTGTCACATCACATGCCTTGGTGCAGGCTCACACAGACCCACCATCACAACACTGAGCAAGAAAGCCACAGGCACCTGCACACGCCAAGGGAGAGAGCAGACACCCCCGCCCCAACCTGAGCCCCAGATGGACCCCCACCTGAGGTCCCAAGAGATGCACACGGCCACCGAAGGACACAGGGTCACATTCACAAGAAGCACACCCACCCAGAGGCCAGACCCAGACCAGGCAGTCTCTGTCACCTGGAAGGCCACAACTTCACTTCCACATTCACATGTGGTCCCTGCCTCCTGTCGCACACATGTGTTAGTTTGAAGACAGATGACCTCCGAGGCCCACGTCCTGCCCCCCGAAGAGCAGCATGCCCCCAAAAGCCCCTGCCCTTGGCCCCCTAGGCAGGGTTCCAGCCACAGCTTGCCTCTCTTACCGTGGAGGATGGGGCAAGGCCCTCTGTCCAATGGCTTCGGCAACCCGTGGCCAAGTGCAGAGATGATCCCGGGCAGCTCCCCGTCTACCAGCTGGCACTCCTCGCCATCTGGACTCCACCAGCCTGGGGCAGCCCCCACCGCCATCCCAGCCGGTGGGCTCATGGGTAGGGGCTTCTGCCTGATACAAGCCTCAGCCCCTGATGCTCAAAGCCAGGTCCTGGGTCCTCTGTCAGAGGATCAGGAGACCCAAAAGGCAAAACGATGTTTATGGTGATATTGTGATACCTGCATTTTCCCACTCACACTCTTGCAGGCATTTTGTAGAGGCTCCATGAGGGGTGACATCGCGAGAAGTTAAAAAGGAGGGGCAGGTGTGAGAATCCAGCTGACTTCTATTAAGTCACGTGGTAAAGAGTTTGGCAAAAATGTAAGACACCACTCTTTCCATTGTTTTAGTTTGTTGGTTTTAAAAAAGAGCTATTTTTCATTAAAAATGTATTATTTCTGTACACATAGTGGGTTCATTATCATTTATAATGAAAGCATGAATATTTATATTTTTTCTGAGCTTGAATTTCTACCACTGTAAATATTGACAGATAAACACAAACAAAACATCTATGGGCCTGCAATAATTTTTTTAAATGTAAAGGATCTTGAGATCCCCCAGGTTTGAGACCTGCTGCCTTAGACACATGGCTAATGACTAATTACAGCCCCTCTGCCCAGAAAATGCAATAAATAATAAGAAGTGGGAGCATGTGTTGAGTTGTTACTGAGCGCCAGGCCCCACCTGAGGGCTTTGTAGAAGGGCTGTCTCATGGAATCCTCATGCCAGTCTTATGAGGGAGGTGCTATCAAGGTGGGGAGGAAATGCAGGCTGAGTTTCCAGTAACTTGATGGTCATGGGGCCAGTAAGTGGCAGAATCAGGACTGGCGCTCAAGCAGTCTGGCTTGAAATCCCCCCTCTGAAACCTCCCCTCCCCATGCCTAAGGTTCCAAATAAGATACAAGATGCCCAGTTTAGTGTGAATTTCAGATAAGCAAGAAAAAAACTTAGTACAAGTATGTACCAAACATGGGCTATACTTATAGTCATTGTATTCACTATTTATCTGAAATTCAAATTTAACTGGTGTCCTCTATCTTTATTTGCTAAATCTGGTGACTCTAACTGTGTCTGCCCTGGGTGCTAAGGGCCCCTGCCTCCTGGACATGTGTCCTAGGTAGTATGGCCTGGCCACTTTCTGGCTGTGCACCCTGGGGGCAGTATCTCCACCTCGCTGATCAGCATTCTGGACCTTCTCCCCAGGGCAGAGATGAGAGGGTGGCAGGAGCCTGAGGTGCTGTGGTGATGGCAGGCACTTTTCCTTCTAGCAAACTTTCCCCTAAAAGTCAATGTCCATGAAACCTACTCACCCACACCACACCCATCCCTGCTCCCTACACCCTGCAGAGACTCTGGAGAGGCTGACCCAGCACTGCTACAATCTGCTCACCCCCACCTTCCACCCCTGGGGTGACTGTCCCCTGCAGCCTGGCTCTGACCCTCTCTGGCCTCTAGCAGGGCACATGGCTAGGGAGGTGCCCCTCGGCTACAGGCTCTTGACCGTCCTCAGGTCCTGGGGCTTCCCCAGCACAATGGCACCCATTTTACAGATGAGGAAGCTGAGACTCACCTCCCAGGGCCTGTCATTTAGTGCTTAATTAGGCGCCAGGCCCTGCTCTCCACGGACCATCTTCTGTTTGGAGCAGTCTCCAGCCCACCTGCCGCCCCCCACCTGCTCCCCAGCATACCTGGATAGTGGCAGAGAGGCGACTTGTGGCAGACAGTCCAGCACGGCTCTTGGCCCTGGAAGGTGGCCAGGGCTGCATATCCATCAGGGCCGTGGCAGTGCTGAATCAGTGTGCTCTCTGGTGGACTTTTCACTTAATATATAATTACTTCCTTGAATAGGATCCTTTCTCCGCCAGCCTGGCCCCCTTCTCTGCCATTTCAGTTTTTTTCCTGTGACCTCTAGAAGGTTGATCGATTGATGTGGTTAAGTACCAACTATGGGCAAAGAAGGCCCAGGGTAGCAGGAACCCCACAAAACACGCTCAGGAAAGAACTTCAACTGGAGTTCAGACAGGGCAGTAGGGTCTTCAAGAGCTTAGGAGAACAGGAGCTGTGTGATCCTGGGCAAGTTGCTTAACCTCTCTGGGCCTCAGCTGCCTTATCAATTATTGTTGGTGTGTGCCAGGCCCTTTTCTAAGCACTTTACACATATGCTCCCATGCAATTACCTCCATATGGGATGGGTACTGTTATAAGCCTTGGCAAATGGGTTTTACCAGGTCTGCTGTAACCTCATACCACAGACGGAGTGGTTTGAACAAGAGAAATGTATTTCCTGACAGTTCTGGAGGCTGGAATTCACAAAGCGAAGGCATCAGCAGGGTTGGGTCCTCCTAAGGCCATGAGGGAGAACCTGTTCCAGGCCCCTCCCCCTGGCCTGTAGATGGCCATCTTCAACCCAAGCCTCTCCACGCCGCCTTCTCTCAGGGCACAGCTCTGTGTCACATGTCCTCTTTCCATGAGGACTCTGGTCACAGTGGGTTAGGACCATCCCAAAGGCTTCGGCCCAGTTGGATTTCAGCTTCATGGACCCTTCCTCCAAATAAGGTCACATTTGAGGTTCTGGGGGCTAGGACTGCAACATATGAATGTATGGGACACACTTCAATCTATAACACCTGGTTACAGATTAGGAATCTGGGGCAGAGCTTAAGTGACTTGTCCAAGATCACACTTGATTTAAAAGCTAGTATTCATGGAGTTCCCATTGTGGCTCAGCAGGTTAAGGACCTGATGTCATCTCTGCAAGGATGCAGGTTCGATCCCCAGGGGGTTAAGGATCTGGCGTTTCCACAAACTACAGATGTGGCTCAGATCCAGGGTGGCTATGACTGTGGTGTAGGCCGGCAGCTGCAGCTCTGATTCGACACCTAGCCCAGGAACTTCCATATGCAACAAGAGAGAGTGGCCCTAAAATCCAAAAAAAAGAAAGAAAAAGCTGGAGGCAGGATTCAAATCCAGTTCCAGAGCCACCATCACCCTCAACCCCAGCAGAACTGCCTGCTCAAAACTGAGCTAACAGGGCTATGCTGGGGATTAAACAGCACACACTGAACAAATGTTGGCTATGAATACAGTGGTCCACCTGCCCTGACGTCTCGAGCTGCATGCCCTTGCGGGGGGCTTCCCCCTCCGGCCTCCGTTTTCTCACCTGTGAAAGGTGGGCTGGAGAACACTCCTTCCCCAGGATCATCCCAGCTCGTGTTGTTGGGCACGCAGACCATGCTGAGCACGACCTCTCCTCCCCAGGCACTGGGACCCTCCAGGTCTGGGGTCCCAGACCTCCATGCGGCCTCCCCAAGGGCTGGTGGGAGGACAGAGCCGGGGCGCTCCTCAGCCTGGGCCACCGAAGGAGAGAGGAGACGCACTTCCTTGTGACAAGGCACAGAATCACTGTGGTGTCTACTCAGGCCAAGACGGCCTCACAGGGTCCAATCCTCCCACCTGAAACAATCCAACGAGACAGATCAAAAGCATGACCTGATGATTATCGAGACGCTGGAGTCAGGCTGCAAAGGACAGTGAACCCTGCAAAACAAGAAACAAACACTGTGAGCACTGATGATTACCCACCTTGCTGCCGTGAGAGTTTCCAGGCTGGGTCATGGGCTGGACAGGGCTCAGAGAACCCCTCCAGGGTTCCTCGAGTCCAAGGCAACCTTGATTCAAAGGCAGTGCATGGGGGGGAAAAGTGCCTAAAGGGAGAACCCTGGAGATCCGCAGAGGGGACCCCCTGAGCAGCATAGGTAATCAATGCCTGCGTGTGAGGACCCTCTTTGAAGCCGGGGAAGAGCCATCAGAAAGAATTTGAGAGAAGGTGGCCTGGGATCACACAGGACTGGGCACAGTACCTGTCTCCACCAGTCAGGCTGCAAGTCTTCCATTGTCCAGGATGGGGGTGAAGCGAAGACTCGGGAAGATCTGGCCTCAGAGTGGGGATGACCAGCCAGAGGCTGACCGCTGCTCTGGACCCAGCCATCAGATCATAAAAGCAGGACCATTTCCCAGTGACCTGACTGCCTTCCTTAAGAAAGTTCAAGAAGGAATTCCCACCATGCCGCAGTGGACTAAGAATCCAACTGCAGCGGCTTGGGTTGCTGTGGAGGTGTGAGGATCTGGCATTGCCACAGCTGCAGTATGGGTAGCCACTGCAGCTCGGATTCAACCTCTGGCCTGGGAACTTCCATATGCCATGGGTGCAGCCATAAAAGAAAAAAAAATTCAAGATTCCTAGGACACAAAAAAACCAGCAGCCCACCAGTCAAATTCACCAGGTCTGGCATCCAGAGATCAGCAGGCGTGCAAAGAGGCAGGAAAACACACCTGTGATGAAGAGGGGGGGGAAAAAATCAATGAATCAGGAGCAACCCAGAACTGACAGAGACAGTAGAATTAGTAGAGGAGGAAATTTAAAAGTTACTACACCGGATGCCAGAGGTTCAAACATTTAAGATGTGGAAGATATTGAAATACCTTCTCAACATGAGAACCATGAGGTCTGAGATGAAGAAATATCCTAGACAGAAGAAAAGATCAGGAAGAGAAACTATCTGACATGAGACACACAGTGAAAAAATAATCCTTAAAAAACTGAAAAGTACATCTGTAAGCTGAGGGATAACGATGAACAGCCTAACATACAAGTCATTGGAGTTTGGGAAGAAGTGAGGAGGGGGACAGAAAAAAAATCCTTGAAGAAATAATGGTTGAAAACTTTCCAGATGTCATGAAAAACTATAAACCCACAGATCTAAGAAATCAACGAACCCCAAGCATAAGAAACACAAAGGCAGTCACAGTAAGGCACATCATATCAAATTGCTCAAAAGCAGTGATACAGAGGGAAAAAACATGTTACTTTTTCAGACACATCAAACCTAAAAGAATTCATCACCAGCAAACAAACACTACAAGAAATGCTAAAGGATTAGCATTTAGTCCTTTAGGAAGAAGAAAATGAAACCACGTGCTAAACCTGGATGTATACAAAGGAATAAACTGCAGGTGGAAATGTAAAAGATGATATTTTGCAGTTTTAAAGTATCTTTCAAAATAGTTGCCTGTTTAAACACAAGCAATGAAGCATCTGTTGTGGGGTTATAATGTAAATGAGGAGCAGGTGGCACAGAATAGTTATTTGCTTAATGAATGAAGGCAGGTGTGAAGGCAGGTCTGTTGAGGTTAAGAGTTTGTTTTATTTTTGGTGGAAATACAAGTATTATGGTTACGAATACTTACAAATACTTATATAGTTAAAAATACTTATACCTGTGTGCATATATATATATATATATGTATATATACACACACATACAAGTATATACTTATACTTCTATATGTAGACATGTACATATAGACAAGTATATGTATATATATATATACACACGTATATCTATGAATCTACGCAATATATCATTAATATATTTACATGTAATTTGCCTGTAAGGTTAATCACAGTGGTTTTACCCCAAGAGGTGGACTTAAGCATTTTGTGCTCCTTTTGCTTACCTCTACTTCATAATTGTCCTGATCATGATTTGGTGCAAAAACTTTCAATTACTGTGAAAAGAATAAAGCCCCTGGTTACAGTGGGTGTGGGAACTGTTTTCACAAGCCATTTCCTTTCTTAGCCATTTATTAAAGTCAATCCCCAAAGAGTCCTCTTCTTAAAAAGGCCCAGGGCAGCCATGTGGCCCGTGTGGCCAGAGACCCGGGTCTGCAGCACCAGGTATGACCTCGCTCCAGAGTTACCACTCCAGTTGCCTCCTGAATGTTGCCATCTAAATAATGGTACAGAAAATAATAGCATCAAATCTGAAAATAAAAACTGCCCAGTGTGCCAGGCAGAGCAGGTGGCACAGTGGTCCTTGACTCTGGCTACATGCTGGCCTCATCCTCCAAGGACCCTGCCTCGACCCTGCCCCCACCCTACCACTGGGTCATGGGGGTCTCTCAGAGCTCCCTGGTATTCTTGAGAGCAGCCAAAGCTTAGGGCCACCAACACACTGCAGAGGTGACCTCAGTTGCCTCCCCCTCCAAACTTTGCAAGGTACCTAATGTTTACTCCTAGGTTGCAAGTGACAACATAAGGCTCAGAAAGGGTCTGACTTCTGACTTGTCCCAGACATTGCAGTCAGGCAAGGGCAGATCCAGGTTTGAACCCCCAGGCCTCTAATGACAGAGCACATTATCCCACCAGACACCATGTGGACAAGTCTAGACTCATCATCTTCTGCCACAATGTCACCACATCCCACATTTCTGCATCCCTGTGTTACACAGCAAGCCCTTGCTGTTCATCTTGCATCACACATTCTTAATCTCAGAGAACAGCCTCTTTATAAGCTTCCCAGTTACCCAACATGGGGCCCCCAAAGTCATCCTGGGTTCTCCCTCCTCCCAATCCCCAAATCCAATCAGCCACCTGCTCCTGGACCCCCTCTCTAGCCCCACTCTTACTGCCCATCAAGTCTCATCGTCTTGCCCAGGACTGCAGCCCAGGTCTCCCGGCCATCCAAGCCCCGGCCCCTCTCTGGGCAGCCCTGACTAGTGTTTCTCCCTCTCACATAGGATAGTAGCTGCCTCCCCCACCAGACGGGGAGCAACTTAAGGACAGAGACCATGTCTGAACCTGTGCCAAAGCCCCAGCACCCCTCATAGAGCAGGGTGCTTAGTTGGCACTAAATAAATGCTTAATGGATAGATGGATGGATGGATGAAGGAATGATTAATTCCTTAAAGACCAGGCCTTTTCTTTCTTCCCCACCGGGCTCTGAAGTTTTCAAAGTTAGGGATTATTTTGTTTGACTCTGTACACCATGCTCTCAGCACTTGCTCACCCCAAGCAGGCCCTAACCAGTGCTTGTTGCCTGAATGACAGAACTGACCTTTGCAGGTGCTGTTCCCTCCATCTAGAAGGTTCTTTCTCACAGATATCCCCATGGCTCAACCCTCATCTTCTCAGTCTTTGCTCAAATGTCACCTTCGCAATGAGGCCTCACTGCCCCACTTAACACTGAAGGGCCTTCCTTCCTCCAGGACTCCAATCTCCCCTCCGCTGCTCATTCCCACCTTCTCACTTAGGATATTATTCACATATTTATCACATTACCTCCTTAGTGTGTGTGTTCCCATCATTGATAGAAAAAAAAAAGTTCTTTTTAAACACCAAGCTTTTTGTCTCTTTGTTTTGCGTGATCTTCCCAGTGCCTGAAAGAGTATCTGGCACATTGTAGCTGTTCAATAAACCCCTCTTGACTAAGGGAATGGCTCCTGCTCTGCCAGTGACCGCCCTGTGGTCTGGGGTGGGCTCCTTGGTCCCTTTGAGCACCACATTCAGAATGATGAATAGTAAAGCAATGACACTGACAAAGGAGGTTGGGTGGGAGGGTGGTCACTGGTACAGCTTGCACCTACGCTGCCTCTCCATCCTCCAGGTGTACACTGGGCCACATGGCTTGCACTAGCCAGTTTGAAGGAGGAGTGATGTGTCTCACGTCCAGCTAGACACTTGAGAGCCAGGAGCATCCCTCCCCCACCCCCTCGGGCACCGAGACTGGCAGTGTTCCTGATGCTGGCTGCCCTGTCAGCCTGACTAGATGACACAGAGCAAAACCGCAGCTGACCCATCTGGGGCACGCTGCATGAGTGAATGATAAACTTTTGTTGTATTAAGCCACTAGGATTTGGGGCTTTTGTTACTGCAGCATAACTTTGCCTCTCCTGACTGACCGTCCTGACAAATGAGATTCCGTGGTCCACGTGTTCACCATAGGGCTCGGTGGACCTGCAGGCATAACAATGACAGTGGCTTATCAGTGCCACGTGCCTAATGCCCTGATTGCCCTGTTGTGTGGTCGCAGCAACCAAGTGACCAGGCCCCGCTGCTGTCCTGTGGCAGTACAAAGGGGCAGACACTTGCCCGGGGGGGCGAAGGCTGGTGGGCAGGCTGTGAACAGGGCAATCTGGCCCCAGTCCCTGGACTCTGCATGGTGAGCCAGCCCCTAGGAGTTCCTGCTTCTGCCTCTGACAGTGTAAGGATTCCAGCCACACCAGCCTGGCAGCCGACTTGCTACCTGACTTCTTCGGGCTGGTGGCTCAGTGCCGGGCCTCTCTGTTCTGTTTGAGCCCAGGTTGAGGGCAGGGGTGTCAGGTCCAAGGGTCTTTGTTGAGGCAGGTGTGTGAGTGAGGTCTGCTGGTCAGAGAGGGACAGGGGCCTCAGAGGCATCAGGACACAGGCTCTGGCTGCTGTGACCCTCTGCACACGCACCCCACTGCAGGGTATAGACTAGTCCACACTGCCTTGGGGGGTCCCACTCCCCCACCTGGGGCTCTTTCATACAGAGTACCGAGGCCTCCTGGCCCCTGACCAGGAAGCACTGATTGGGTCAGAGTCTGCTCACCTGGACCATCTAGTCCAGCAGTAGGGGAGGCAGAGTCTGAGAGTGAAGCCCTCACAACTGAGTTTGCCTGTATTTACCTTCTGCAAAACCAGTTGCTATGATTAGACACCCTCGCCCAGAGAAGCCTCCCTTATTTAAATTTGGGGTGGTGATGGGAGAATTCCCACACATGCCTGGGGAGTGGGGGGAGGGGGAAGAAACCTTAGCTGTGTCAGGAGCTTAACATAGGAAACCTCACTAACACCTCTGAGTGGCTCTTCCTGTGCCCATTTCACAGGTGGGAAGCCTGAGGATGCTGAGCAAAGGGGCAGTTTGTCTGAAGTCTTGGAGCTGCTGAGTGGCAGAGCCAGGACTCATGCTGGGCTCCTGAAGATGGCCAGGGTACATCCTGCAAGGCTACCGCCTGCCTGCCTTGCAGCCACCATCCCTGCAACTGCCCCTTTAAAAGGGAGCTGGGTCAGGGGCTGAAACCACAGGGGACAACTGACTCTGGGGTCAGACCTAGCTCCTGACACTCGGGGCCTTGGGCCTGGGATGCCCCCTGCCAAGCTTCAGTCTCCTTGGCAGTGCAGTGGGCACAGTAGGGATTCTTTCTGCAGTGGAAGGATGAGGTTAAACACACGGCACAGTGCCTGCAAGTGACAGGTGCTTAGTACCCATCTAACCTGCCTGCTCACCAGTGATGAGCACCCAGGTCTGTTGCTCAATAGCGCTGAAGGGTGCCGAAAGGACTGTGAGGAAGGCTCGGGACAAATGTCCAGGAGCAGAACTGCTGAGTCAGGGGGAGGTGGCACTTCATCTGCATGAGCCCTGGGAGGTGGCTCTTGTGATTGGCTCCAGCAGCTGCTGTTCCCACGCAGGGCACCAGGGGTCCTCGACACACACCACGCCCACGCCCATGCCCACGCCCGCACCTGGAAGCTCCCAGCCCCATCCTGCCCAGACCAGTGGGTGAAAGAGAGCCCTGCGCCTCTCTGGTCACTACTCAGCTTGCCAACTTCTGCACATGTTTCTGGGACTTTTCTCCTCCTCTGCTGTGAATGGGTTTCCTTACACTTTTGGTGCTGGTTCCCACCAGGGCCACCACCTGAGAAAACTTTTCTGAGCTCCCTGCCTGGCCCACCTCCCTACTCCCCAGGCATCATCTCCCTAGGAAGCTGGCACTGGCCCTGGGGCCACAGGGCTCCCTGGACTCCTGCCGTGCCCCATGCTTGGCCTCTCCCTTTGGGGACAAACGGCGTTGCCTCCTTCTGCATCCAGCTGCTCTCTGCCTCTTTCATTCACCCATGGCTTTCCCATCACAACTGGAATGAATTCAAACTCTTACCTTGGCCAGAGGCGCCCCAGAGCTGAGGCACCCTGCCCCCCACACCCACCATACCCACCTTGCCCACTATGGTTTGCTGGCTGCTGAAGCTGGGGCTTCCAGGCTGTGTTTGACCTGCCACACTCATCCTCACCCCAGGAGACCCTGCAGGTCCCTCCCTCCAGGCAGGTCCCGGTCCAGAGCCTGCCCCCCCACATGCCCCCTGAAAACTTAGGAAAAGCAAAGATTATGTGAAGCCACCCAGATGCTGAGGCTTCGCTATCAGAGCCACTGGAACAGTGGGTTGGGGCCGTGTCCTCTCATCAGCCAGAGGCCTGGCCCAAAGTCTGGGGACAACACTGACTGATGGGACGGAGCAAGCAGCCCTCCCTCTCCTGCGCTCTCTCCAGGCACAGGAAGGACAGCCTTTCTTTCTCTTCAAAAACAAAAGTAACACTTGCTCCCTAGTGTAAAAATACACAGACGTGTCTAAAGTAAAAGGTGAAAATATGCATGTCTCCTCCAAAATCTCACTCCCGGGAGGGAGGCCATAGGACCTCGCTGTGTCTCCATGACAAACAGTCACATACTCAGCCCCACCCAGTCTGTTTTCCAAGGCTGTTCTGCTAACTTCGCCATCCGCATGCATACACCTACCTCCTCCTTTTTAACAGTCGTAGTGTATTTCACAGCATAGTTTCCCAAATGATTTCACCAGCGTCCCGGTGACATACACAGGAAAGGATTCCATGTGCTTTTCCACCATCACAAACCACATGGTAACAAAGGCCTTGGAACGATTCTCTTTCTGCACTGGTGTGAGTCCCGCTCTAATACTGGCTCCTGAAAGAGGGGTTTCTGGGTCAAATGCCGGTGGCTTTTACAGTTTGATGGACTCCCCCAGGAAGGGGGTTGATCATCTCACAGGATGACCCTGGAGAGCCCCCGAGATACTAAGCTCTCCTTTGCTGAAGCAATTCAAGGGATTTTAAACCACCACCTGCTTCAGAGGGGGGCCCTCCATCAAGGTTTGGGCTGCCCTGATTTTATTTTTGTACAAACTTTTTGGGGGTCGATCCCAGCTGAGACCTGCATGAGGTTCCTTCCCAGCCTAAGGGTGACACACACACCCCTCTTCCTCCAGGACAGCACTGTGAAATCCACACAAGAAATGCACAGCCTTGTAGAATCCGTGTCACTGTGTCACCAGATGTTCAGAAGCAGGAGTGCTAATTTACGCAGGCAAGTGGGAAGGGGAGATTGGAGGGAGGGTTGCTGCTGGAAGGATGTGTGGGCTGGGGAGGCAGAGAGCCCCACCCTGGGGCCACGAAAGGAAATGCATCCTGGGAGGGTTGAACAGGAGAAGGATGGCCGTACACTCAGGAGCTCCTGGTCCTTAGATGTATGGAGCCTGAGAATCAGGATCTCATTGATTTACTTCAGATCTCATAATACTGTTGAGATTTTCCATCATATTTCCTATATCTTACGACTCTGATCACGGGGTTGTGATCCTCTGATTCTGTGTTAAAGCCCCGAGGGGGCATTCCTGTTGTGGCTCAGCGGATTGAGAACCCAACAAAGTGTCCGTCAGGATGCAAGGTCAATCCCTTGCCCTGCTCAGTGGGTTAAGGATCCGGCATTGTCAGAAGGTGCAGTGTAGGTGGCAGATGTGGCTCAGATCTGGTGTTGCTGTGGCTGTGGCATAGGCTGGCAGCTGTAGCTCTGATTCGACCCCTAGCCTGGGAACTTCCATATGCCACTGGTGCGGCCGTAAAAAAATGAGGAAAAAAGCTTCAGAGGCCACACAGCGCAAGTCACTTTGGATCGAGGCTCCTGGCATTCAGAGTGGTGAGAACTTAGTCTCTGCCTGGTGGCCCTAAGCCTTGGTTTCCAGGCTGGTTGATGGGGACAGAAGGTATCAGCACGAAGTGCCCCAGGATGGGTTCAAGGAGCTTCCCTACATGGACTGCTTCGAGGGCACCTGGCACACAGCAGGCACTTGGCAATGCTGGTCTGGGCTGCTCCTCACTTAAGTCTCAGTGGCCAGGAGCCTGAGGGCAGGTCTGGGAGCTGAGGCCAGGGAGCCAGCTATCCTGAGCTGCTTCTCTGGTTCTGGAAGTGTTTGGGGCTCCAGGGTCTAGGTCCACTGGGTGGCAAGCCCCCCACAGCCAACCGCTGCTGGAAAAGCAAAGCAAACATGCAGAGGGAAGGAAGCTTTTGAGGCTGCAGGAAAGCAAACAAGGCCCACTTTCTGCAGCTGCACACTGCAGAGGCCCACCTTTCCCAGGGCTGCTCCTTGGGGTGCTCCTCAGGTACCCAGCCTGGGGACCTGGAGGGGCATAGGGGCAGAGCAAGTGGAGACACAAAGAGCCAGGCCTGGCCTGGCCAGTGCGGCCCCTTCCTCTGGGCAGCCTCCCTGGCCACTTGGTCAGCTAGGCCCACAGGGCCCCCAGGACGGGGCGCTGGGGCTGCAAATGCAACAACACCAATAATAATAATTAGTGTTGATTACCAGGAACCAGGCACTGTTCTTAGTGAGGTACGCAGAGCATTTCATCTAATCCTCATAGCGCGCCCCTCGTCAGAGTAGTTTTATAGATAAAGAAATCAAGGCAGGACTGAGTAATTTTATAGCCCAGATGGTCCAGCTCTGAGCACTACACTCTCAATAAACCACATACTGCTATTCAAGAGATAACAATGGGGGTTCCCTTGTGGCTCAGTGGGTTAAGGATCCAGCATCATCACTGCTCTGGTTCAGGTCTCAGCTGTCGCTCAGGGTTGGATCCCTGGCCCTGGAACACTGACATGCCATGGGTACAGAGAAAAAAAAAAGAGAGAGAGAGAATGATGATGCCAATAGGGAGCATTTTCTGAATAGTCTGCTTGCAGGATACCTTCTTAAGGGGGTATCATTATGAGCCCCATTTTTCAGCAAAACTAAATAGAGGCACAGAGGAATGGAGCCACCTGCCCAGGATTATCCATTTAGAAAAGGTAGTAGCTGGGGCTCAAAGCTATTCCCATCCAAGGCCAAAACCTGTGACACCCCCCACTATACTAAGGGATTCCTTGCCTCTTGCTGCTGTAACGAATTATACAAACTCTGTGGCTTAAAACAACATGGATTTGCTCCCTGGCAGCTCTGGAGGTCAGAAGTCTGAAACCACTTTCACTGGGCCAAGGAGTTGACAGGGCTGGTTCTTTCTGGAGCCTCTAAGAGGAGAATCCATTTCCTTCCTTTTCCAGCATCTAGTGGCCACCTGCATTTCCTGGCTCCTGGCCCCTTCCTCCGTCTTCAGAGCACATATCCAGTCTCTGCTTCCATCACCACATGGTCCCTGTCTTCCTCACACGGAGCCGTTAGGACAATGTGAAGCCCACTCCCCTTCTCCCCAGACCCTCTCCCCTTCTCACCACCCTTAATTTACTCGCAGCTTCAAAGTCTTGCCATACAAGGTAACATATTCAGGTTCCAGGGGTGGGGACATGGACATTTGGGAGGGGTGAAATTATCCTGCCCCCACAGCTAGGCTAGGCTGCATCTTGCCAAAGTGGTGGTGGTGATCCCCTCATCCCTGGATACAAAGAAGCACGTCCCAGGCCCATTCAGAACCCTGGTGGCAGGAGCTAACTCAGACCTGAAGACCTTGGAACCCACTCTCAGCCTGTCTTGCACATTTGGGGATGGAGAAGCTGAAGTATCCCTGCCCCGGTGGGGAGGGTGACTCCCCCAACTCCCGCAGGCCCCCTGCACTTGGCCTGCACTTCCTCTGGGGATAAGCACCCCAGGGCTGTGGGACCCCGACATGCACCCACCTCCTGCACCTGCTCCTGCAGCGAGCTTGCCAGGGCCCAGCTGAGATGCCCTCTCTCCTGCGCTGGCACAGCGTGCACCCCATACACGCTCGGGAAGAGCAAGGAGAGGAGGCTGCAGGGCACCTGTCACCAGCCAGCTCGAGGGCGGCCCAGGTGGGACCCAGCACATTGCAGGTGCCCAGCCAGTGTGTACTTGTTCACCTCCTGCCATGCTTTAGAGCAGTGCCACCTAAGAGAAGGTTCTGCACTGCCCAGGGTGGCAGCCACTGGCCATACCCAGCTACTGAGCCTTAAAATGCCATTAGTGCAACTAAGGAACTACATCATTTTATTTTTCTTCAGCGTGAATGGCCACCACGTGGCAAGCAGCTATTATATGGGACAGAGCAACTCCAAGGTCTGCCCGGGACCTGGCACTCCCACAGACTCAGACCCTGTTTTGAGGACAGGCCATTGCTTAGGCTGACTGCTCTCAAGAACCGCAGGTCCAGGCCTAAAACTGGACCTCTTCAGCCCGCTCTCTCTAAAATGCTTGCGAAGCTCTCAACCCCAGGACTTGGCACTGAGCCTGGCCTTCTCCCCATCCCTGTTTGAACATCTGAAAGCCCCATCCTCCTGCAGCCCCAAGAGGCCTGCCACCACCACCTGCATGGGCTGAGGGTCTACTGTGTGCCAGCTGTGAATGCGCAGGCCTGCAACAGAGAAGAGGCAGCGGTCATGGTCTCTGACTTGCAGATGAAGGGAAAGTTCAGCGAGGGCCAGTGGCTTCCCCAGCTCATCTAGAAAAATGTGGCCCCACTGGATTGCAAATCCCACCCTCCCCTTGTTGCTGCTGAGAAATTTCTTTTTTGTTGTTGTTGTTGCTATTTCTTGGGCCGCTCCCGCGGCATATGGAGGTTCCCAGGCTAGGGGTTGAATCAGAGCTGTAGCCACAGGCCTACGCCAGAGCCACAGCAACGCGGGATCCGAGTCGCGTCTGCAACCTACACCACAGCTCACGGCAACGCCGGATCGTTAACCCACTGAGCAAGGGCAGGGACCGAACCCGCAACCTCATGGTTCCTAGTCGGATTCGTTAACCACTGCGCCACGACGGGAACTCCTGAGAAATTTCTTGAGCAAAGGAGCCCAGCACCTTGGAGGCCAGAAAGAGACAAGGTTAGGGCCACCTGAGGCCAGAGGAGCAGCCCCACCCGCCCCCAACTCCCAACATGCTTTCCCCAGCCTGGAGCTGGTGTCCCACCCGGAGCTGGTCAGGGGGGTTCCTGCGATGGGCCGAGGGCAGGGCAGCCCCTCGACGTGCCAGGCCCGGTTTCATCCAGGACAGGAACAAAGGGCTTTCACGGGGTGTAATCCAGGCCGAAGGGAGAAGAATGGTCAGGTGTATCGAGAGGAGGGTTCACATGGAGGGGAAGAGGCAGCCGTGCGGGCCGGGCTGGCACAGGGGCCCAGGTTCCGGCCACTCCCCGGGCGGCAGACGGTCGCTGGCAGCTGGTGAAGGCCCCGTTTGTGCGCTGTGTCCACGGGGAGGGCCGGCCTTTTAGGGGTGAGATCGTGTGGCCCGATAGCTCGCCAGGGCCTCTCCCTGGGGGGGGCCGGCCCCCCGTGAGGACTGTCGGCCATTGTTAGCCGCCCTCGTGTGAAGGAAAACGGGACACAAGTGGTCAGCTGATACCTGTGCGATCCAGCCCCGGCTCCCCTGGCTGCGGCTCTGGTTACACGGCCGGGACAGGGGAGGCGGCGCCTGCCCTGGGAAGGGCCTGTGATGCTGCTGGCCCGGGGGAAGGCCCGGCACATCCACGCAGCGGGATGGACTGGCCCTCCAGAAGGGAAGGGGGAGATCTCTGAGGCTGGGGTGGGGGGTGCCACTTCGAAGGTTTCCCCAGCCCTCCCGGGGGCGCAGAGACCCCTCTCTCTGAGAGGGGAAGACAGGAACACACCCTCCAGGGCTGCCTGACCACGTCCATCCAACCGTCCACATCCACGTGACAGAGGAAGTACAGGAGCATGTGGGAAATGAGACTGTGTGTGGGGAATGGAAGAGGCCCCATGGTAGTGTTTGCCAGCTTCCTAAATGTGAATGCGGGTGGGTACCTGCTGTAGCCCACCACGACCCCTGGCACCTAGCTCCTAACCAGTACTCGTGTGCATTCATGCCACTTGGGAGTGGCAGTCACAGCCCAGCTGGTAAGTGATTCAGTGCTAACAGTGTGCTAAATGCTCATGTGATGGGTGTTCTGTTAACTATCACCCCATTTTACAGGCAAGGCACAGAGAGGCTGAGTAATTTGGCCGAGGTACACAGCTGTGACATGACAAAAATGGAATCTGAGTCCAGGCCATCTGACTCCAGAGTCCATGCTAATGACCACTACTGTACCCTCCCCACCCGCCAGAGTCCAGTTAAATAGCGCCATTTCCTGTGCACTAGCAATGGGCTGGCCAGGCCGCTAGGTGAATTCTCTCACTTAACCAATCTGTTCAACCAGGTGTGGCTCCTATTATCACTCCCATTTTACAGAAACCAAGACTCAACTATGGGAAGTGACATGCCTTGTGCATCAGGAAGGGTCCTGGCAGGAAAGCAGCAACAAGTGGGCCATTAATACAGGACAGATACAGAGGCTTGGGCAGTCGCCAGGAAAATCAGCAAGGGGTGGTGAAGCACCAGGGGCGGCGGGGGGGGGGGGGCGGGGACGGCAGCGAGGAGTTGTTCCCTCCAAGTCCTCAGGTGCAGAAAAGCTATTCCTGGGACCTGCTAAGGGCGGTGGCTTCAGAGGAGCCATGGGCATCGGTGGACCCAGCCACAGCCACCCGCCGCCCTGCAGATGAGCCCCACTCCCCCTCCAAACCCCTTTCAGGCCAACGGAGGCCACCAGCCGGGAGGACATAGATGCAGCCCCAGGGTCGGCCCCCAGGGCACAGGGCAGGGCCACGAGTGTGTCCGGAGGGGCTGATGGAGCCCAGCTGTCTCCCTGGGCTGGTGAAGGCCAGAGTCTGGGCTCCCACAGAAAGCACGTACCTGCCCGCATGCATGCTTCCTGTCAGTCCCCCAGCTCGCCACACCACTGGGACCAGGCCCAGCGTTTAGTCCTGACACTGGGCACAGAGATGATACAAAGTCCCCAGGATACTGTGCCCCCATCTAGCAAGCGTATTTGTCCATTTACTGAAGGCCTCTTCGGGGCAAGGGAGCTGGATGAACCAGGCCAGATGCTGCTGGACACGGAATGAAGCTGATAAGCCATGGAGGTTGCAGAAAGCACAGCATCCTCCATCTCTGTCAAGCCGGCACACTAGGTATTTAACTGGTATATGCGGGTGCAGTCTGGACACTTACATGACATTTTTGGTGGTTTTTACTCATTAAAGATGCCCTGACAACATTTTATACACGTACAAACATATATATATATATATATATATATATATATATATATATATATATATATATATATATATGTTCCTTTGGGAAAGCCATTCCCTCCTCCGAGTGTCCTCCCCCCATCAGATAAGACTAATGGTATGTAAGTCATGTTGCCAGGTTTGGTCTGGAAGAAACAAGTCCCCATGCCCTGTCCACAGCAGCTGCAACCTCCATCACCACCCTCCGTCACACGTGTTAGCTGAATGCTATTTCCAGTAGAAATCTAATGCAAGCCATAGAGTTTGTCTTAAATCTTCTAAAAAGTAAAATGAAAACTATGAAGGTAACTCTAACAGTGTGTCTTATTTAACCTAATATATCCCAAACATTATTTCAAAACACGGTACCAGCCACATTTTAAGCGCTCGGCAGCCACATGTGGCCCGTGGCTATTGCACTGGGCAGCACAGATGCATGAACGCATATGAACATGAATGGATGAATGAATGGGGGTTTGCTTCAGGCTGGGACAATCAAGAGACTTCCTGCAGGAGGAAGTATGATGCTGGGTATGCAGGGGTGAGCTGATTTGGACACGTGGGGGTGGGCAGGGTCACCCAGGCTCATGACCTTCCTATTCTACAAAGGAAGATACTGAGGCCCTGGGAATTTGAGAGAAGGAGGCCTGGGCATGAGGTGCAGAGAGAAGACACAGTATTTAGACAGTGAGTGGGGAATGGGTGTGATCCCTAATGCCAAGCGCAAGGTGGTTGAGAAGGAGGTGGGGGAGGAGGGGGGAAGAGTGTGAAGGAGAGGGAGGGCAAGGGGAAGGGGAGGGAGGGAAGTGGAGAAAAGAGGTGCAGAACCCTGAAGGGAAGTCATCTATGGCTTTAAAAGATCCGGCTGCATCCTGCTGCTGCTTAAGATGCTCAGCCTGCTGTCGCCTTGGTAACAGGAGAAAAATCACAGAGCAATTTGTAATCAGTGGTGGTTCCTGCTGCTTCCTGGGAACATTGTTCCCTGTAGGAGGCCACGTCTCTGAACAGGAGGGGCCCTGCAGATCCCAGAGTCCAGCCCCCCCCCTCCCCGGCCCCCACCACAATACTGGAGATCATTTGCATCACCCTCCACATGAAGCTGGCCATTCAGAGCTCCCAGAACTCCCTGGGCAGGGAGCTCCCTCCTTGCTGCCCCAACCCTGCTGAGCCTGCTTGGGAGGAAGCTTTCCCTCACACCAAGCTGGAGCCTGACTCTGTGCTCTAGGCCCACAGCCCCACCTCCTCCCCCTGCCTGGCAGCCTGCAGAAGTTCCAGCTGGACCTCAGCATCTCCCTAGCCCCGCTAACCAAATGGTATCTGCAGACTCCTCCCATACCTGGCTGGCTCCTCTCAACTTGCCCCAGACACAGGGTCCAGAAGGGGTCTGAGCAACATAAGGCACAAAGGACACCTCCCTCAGTCTAGGTATGGACTTTGCTTAATGGGACCTGAGTTCAGGTTCAGGGAGCCCACCTTCCCTGCTCTCTCCGTGTCTGTTTCCAGGTGATCCCACCCATTGCTCTGAGACATCCACCCCAGTGGGACCAGGCATCCCCCTGCCTGCATGTCCTGTCCATCTGAAGGTCCCAGAGGCAATTGACGAGGCCAGTGTGGAACTCCTGATGGAGCCCCTGAACTTCCTGCTGAGACCATAAACTTCACCTTGTTCCTCCCTTTCTCTCCACCTCGCAGTCTGATGCTGGCACCTGCCATTCCCCCCTAACTAGATCTGGCATCCATTTACTTCTCCTCTCCAGCCTGCCACTGCCCCCTAGACCCACCACCATCATCTCTTGTCTGGGTGGCTATAGAAGCCTCCCAGCATGTCTCTCAGCTTCTCTTACCTCCTACAAATGTTCTCAGCCGAGCAAACCATCATCACTTACTTAAATAGCCCATGCTCCCCACCCCAGACTCTGCACCTCGGCCTCACTGTCTCTGGCATCAATTCCTGGCCCTCCTCCTCACCCTGCTCCCCAGGCCCACAGGCACTTTCTGTTCCTGGGCATTCCCACTTGGGCCCCTGGCACATGTGGTCTCTCTGCCCAGATCGCCCTTCTCCCAATGCCACTGTCCAGCCTCAGCTCCGGTCTCCCCTTGGAGGCCCTCCTTGAGCCTCAGTCCCCTGGCCCCTGTTCCCCGCTGCCCCCCACCAAATGACTTTCTCATAGCACTGTTCTCAGTTCCATCACTGGTGCAGGTTTTCACTGGCATTTGTTCCTTTGTCCCCACCTGGTAACAGGGTCCCCACTGGGCTGGGAGCTCCTGGGGACAGGGACTGATCTACAACACATGATGCTGAGTACATAGCAAGAGCTCAGCGGATGCTCCAGGAATGAATGTGTATCCCCTAAGAGCCCACTGTGCACTACAGGCAGGTGACAGATCATAAGCTTCGGGACCTACAGACATGGTCACATCCTCCCTGGGCCACTCAGCCATGCTATGGCCCTGAGCAGGCCAGTCCAGGACCCCAGGATCACTCTGCAGCTTCCCCCTACCCCAAGGCCTTTCCGCCAGACAGAAAGGCCTTTTCACCTCCATTTGGGCACCAGTAAAGCCCACGCAGCTTCCGCATTCACTGGAGGCAACTCCAGGGTCCAGCCACAGAATCTCAGGGGCAGGGGGGCAGAGGTCTATCCTTCTCTGGGCCATCCCATGGCTGTCAGGAGCCCCTAGCCTAAATCTGGGCTCCAGGATTCAAGATGCCCTAGTGTCAAGGCTCAGGTAAGCATGTCCAGAAGGGACAAGGCTCTAACAGTTTTTCTCACATTGTCCCCAACTGCTCTGGGACCACATGCAGAAATCATTCTCCGTGTTACAGGTGAGGAAACTGAGGTTCAGCAAGAAGTCATTTGGTTAGCAGCACACAGCACATAAGGGTGGGAAGAAGTGGGACCAGCATCCTAGGGCAGGCAGGCCCCACCCAAGGCCAGGGAGAAGGCAGACCCCACAGCACTGGAGCAGGCAGGGGGAGGGCACGCAGCTCGGGCTGCTGGGAGGGTCCCCAGCACCTCTGGACCAGGAAGAAGGGCCTGAAACTCTGGAGGTCTCCCCCTCTGCACCCTGGGACAAGCCCCTTCCTTCCTCCAGGCCTCAGTCTCCAATTCTGGAAAATGGAGCTGCCAAGCCAGCACGTGGGGGTAGGGGTGGGGTGCAGCTAGAGGGAGGCTTAGAGGAGGCCAGGCATGGGGAGAAGTCAGGCTGCCCCTGCCCCCATTGCCTCCTCCCTAGTCACTGCCTCTCGTGGCTGCATAACTCACTCTGTGGTCCATTACCGCCTGTCCCAACTCCGGCCCTGGAAGTTGTCCAGTAGTAAATGGAAAGGAGCTGGGCATGGGCAGAGCAGCCTGGCCTGTGGTTTGAGGACAGGAGCCTCCTCTGATCAATTGGGTCTGGCGAGCCTGGTGTGGGAAGAGAGATGGCACCATGTCCACACCGGCTCCCTTTGACCTTCCACCCCTGCCTGGGAACTGCCCAGGTTGACCTCCCTCCCCTGGATCCAGAGACCCCGACCTAGCCATAGAAACTGGGTGGAGAGGGTGAGTGACTCCCCTCTAGTTACTCATCACACAGAGGCCACCACCATTCCTGATCACGGGCCTTCCCAGCTACCCCTCCTTGAATCCCTCGCCCCAGGAGGAACACTTTCATTTGTGAGTGAAGAAGCTTCAGGGAGGACTCTCCAGCTAAGCTTCTCTAAGAGGCAGATCCAAGTGCAGCCACCCCCTTGGGTCTTTGTGTGCATGGGACTGTTTCCACATCTGCAAAATGGGTTCAGCAAGGGGAGCTTTAGCAAAGGAAAACTGTTTGGGGACTGTTGCCTGGCTTAGGTGAAGTCCAACCAGCTCACCCTAGATCTGCTCTACCCTGGCGCCCCCACCCCAGCGCCCAGAGGGGTGGCACAGAAGCTGCATGGACTCTGCTGTGCCTGGAGAGTGGAGGGACCGCCCTGGCCAGGGTCTACGGGAAAGCCCTCTGGCAGGGGTGGCAGTTGCAGAATGATCCAGGGGTGCCAGAGCAGCCGTGGCAGGTGCCTGAACCTGAGGTGTCATGAACCAGCCCCACCCCCTCAGGATCACCTGTTCCCCTTCATCACCGGGCTATGACTGGTCCTCCAGGAGGCCACTGATCTCCAGAGGCAGGGTGGCCTGCCCAGGGTCTGATGTGCAGTGAGGGTTCAACACCCATCAGATATCAAAGACTCAGTACGAGAAAACGTCATGCAAAATGTCTCCGTAGTAGTAGTTTTAGTAGATTACTAAATGCTATGTCGGGTAGAGCTCCATAAACTATACTATTAACATTCATTTCACCTGTTTCCTTGTCCGTCCTTTTAACTTGGCTACACCAAAGTCTGAAGGGACCTGTGGCCTGTGCCCCATTTCTGCTGGACAGCGCTGCTCCCACCTGGCACCCCGCAGTCCAGAGCCCTCCAGCCAGGCCTCCCATGCTCCTCAATGCCTGGTGACTTGGCTTGCAGTGTCACCTCCACAAGCTGGAGGCACAAAAGCTCTGTTCCCAGGTCACCGAGAGACTCGGGAGAGGCCCTGCGTGTCAGGAGCACATGGGGAACACTTAGAAACGCTGGCTATAGGGTAGGGATCGTTAGTGCTGTCACCGAGGCCCAGAAAGGAAAGCACCTATCCTGGTGTCACAGAGCGGGGTGATGGGACCAGCAGCCTCTCCAGGAGGAGGACGGGGAGCCCCTCCACCCACACCCGCATGTCCAGGCCTCGTGGCAGGAGGAGGGAGGGAGCAGCTGGGGGACCCTTTGAATTGCTCAGGTCCGAGTGTCTGACACAATGGAAGTACTGACCAGGCCAAGGCCGGGTGGCCCAAGGCGGGCCGGCCCCTGTCTGCTTAGCATACCAGGCGGAGGCCCCCGCCCCTTCCCGGAGAGGGTTCCAGGAGCAACCATAATGTCCTGATTGTCGGACAATGCTATGATGGAGGGCCCTGTCACATTTTTGTCCCCGTTACTGGGGTCCCCATTCACGGCCACTGTCACCGCGCTCGGAACAAGCCAGGCCTGGCAGCCTCCTTTGCATTAAAATGGGATGAGAAATAAGCCTTCTCCGCTGTTCAGCTGGGCAGAAAACGGGATTAGGCCAAGGGACAGGACTGAAGGCCCCTGACTGGGGGGCCGCCCAGCAAAGGCGGTGTTGGGGGCTGACCGCCCCCACCACCCCAGGCAGGGCCTCAGGCACCAAGCCCCTCTCCCTGGGCCTTGGTTTCCCTGGATCCAAAATATGGAGAAAGAAGATGCTTCCTGACTAAAGAAACACCTTCAGACATGGTTCCCAGCTGAGAATCTGCACATTCACAAAAAACAGTCCGTATTAAAGTGGACAAAGCAGAGTCAGGTGGTGGTGATGGGGACGACAGTGTCAGATGCGCCTGTCTGTCTGTCCCTCTTCTCACCCTGGGCGTTTCTCATCAGAACCTTGGAGGAAGCCCCAGGGATCGGGCTATTTCTAAAGCAGTGTAAATGAGTGCTCAGCAGCTCAAAGACTGTGAAGCAGCAAAGGACTGAAGGCAAAGGGCGGGGGGAGGGCAGTCAGGAGAGCTCACCGCTGGCCGCGGCTTCACCACCAGCAGATGTACGTGCCGAGGTGTGTGTCCAGAGACGCTTGTGCAGCCTGGCTTGGGGGAGCCAAAATCAGAAGCAGCCCACTGTCTATAAACCAGAAGTCCCGCTAAATAAATCATGAGGCATCCGTACCTTGGAACCCCATGCACTGCTAAAATGAATGGGGTGGTCTGAGAAATCTGAAATTGAAGAATGCTCAAGAAATATTAGCAAGTGAAAAAGAAGATGCAGACAAGTGTGTTTAGAGGGTCCATTTGAAGAGAAATATATACTGTGTCGAGGCACAGAAAAAGTTTGCAGTGAAGTAGAAGAAACTATGAACACTGGCTGCCTCCAGAGAATTCAAGATGTTGAGAAGGGAAATTTTACTTTTACCCTATGTAATTCGTTACTGTTAGATATATTTTTTCCTTATGAATATATGTTTCCTTTTTTATTTTATTTATTTATTTATTTATTTTGTCTTTTCTAGGGCCGCACCTGCAGCATATGGAGGTTCCCAGGCTAGGGGTCTAATCGGAGCTGTTGCCACCAGCTCACACCAGAGCCACAGCAATGCCTCTGTGACCTTCACCACAGCTCATAGCAACACCAGATCCTTAACCCACTGAGCAAGGCCAGGGATCAAACCTGCAACCTCATGGTTCCTAGTCGGATTTGTTAACCACTTTGCCAAGACAGGAACTCCCTGTTTCCTTTTTTAAAAAGTTAATTAAAAAGCATCTACCTGTGGAGTTCCCATTGTGGCTCAGCAGTAACGAACCCGCCTAGTATCCATGAGGATCTGAGTTCAATTCTTGGCCCCAGTCAGTGGGTTAAGGATACATCATTGCCGTTAGCTGTGGTGTTGGTCGCAGATGTGGATCGGATCTGGCATTGCTGTGACTGTGGCATAGGCTGGCAGCTACAGCCCTGATTCGAATCCTAGCCTGGGAACTTCCATATGCCACAGGTTCAGCTCTAAAAAGACAGGAAAAAAAAAAGCATCTACCCTGGCACCAAAGCCTCTGAGGGGTCTCCTTGTTTGCTAACTTCAATATGATCAGTTCAACTGACATTTAGCAAGTTCTTCTGGGTGCCATGACCAGGGTGGTTATCAGCCACCAAAAACCCCTACACATGCCCACTCAGAGACAGAGACAAGCCAATGCCTTCCTGAACTGGATGCCACCAGAGCAGCCAGCACCCAGCAGATGGAACCCAGAGGAGGAGGGGAGCAGCCAAGCCTGGACAGAAGAGGAGAGACCAGCTGGATTTTGAAGGATGAGTAAGAGTTCTCCAGAAATCTCAGCAAGGGAAAGTTTTCAAGGAGAGGGAGAGGAGCCTGGTGGGCCTGTGTAGGAACCTGGGTTATCCTCCACGTCACTCCCAGTCCCCAGCACACAGTAGGTACCCACAGCTAGCACTTCCTGAGTTCTTCCTGTGTGCCGGGCACTATTTTAAGCCCTTCCTATTCATGAACTCCCTCCATAAACTCTCTTAGCTAGTAACGTTCTTTGCATTCATCCCCATTTTACAGACAGAGAAATGAGGGCATGAAAGGGTATGGAAGTTGGGAGAGCTCACAGGTGCCAGGCCCGGGCTGAGAACCTGCATGGTTGGCACCAGAGCCCACTCTCTGCAGCTGGAGGCTATGCTGGCCGACCCCGCAAGCTGGGCGTTTTATACATGTGCACCATCTCTCATACATGGAGAGACTCCGAGAGACCCCCTTCCTTGACCAAGGCTTCGTAGCCGGCAAGGGGCAGAGTGAAGATTTCAGCCACTGGGTTCCAGCTCCGAGGCCCCTGTGCCTCTCACCAGGGGCACAGCATCTGGAAAGGTGTCAACAGGGCTCTGGTGGAGGTAAAGGTGCAAATGAAGGTGAGAGATGGTCGGGAGTGAAGTGGGATGTGGTAACAAGAGAGTCGGTGCCCGTGCAAGGCTCTCAGGTCCATTCTTTCACAGTGCTGTGCAGCCCAAATAAAACACATCTGGGTCACAAGTTTCCAGCCTCTAATTGGTCCACCCCCTGCTGGTACAGAGGAAGCAACCCAGCCCAGCCCCTGTCTCTGGGCCCCCATCGGCTCCAGCCAACCAGCAGGCCAAGCTTCTTCCATCACCTTCAAACCCTTCTGACTCTGCCTGGCTCTGACCTGAGTCCATCTTGCTGCAGTTTAAACTGGGGGCCCTCCTCATGGCCGGGGGAGGGGGTAAAACTTCATGGCAGCTGCCATTTGCAGCGCAGCTCCATGCCGTTCACTTCACTGTGGCATTATGGGCCAGGTGGAGGGCGTCCCCGGTGCCCTGCCCTTGTCTGCGCCCCAGAGACGCGGGCTGGGCGCTCCCCGTTAGATTAAATGGCATTTACAGCAGCTGTAAGCACGTTTGAGTTGATTACCCTATAATTTGTATGCAGTTGCAGGTCATTACCAAAATTACAATTAAACACCAGCACCCTGTAATTAGATGTTTTTATGAATTAGGTCCTGAGGTATTAATGTCAGATTTCCAAGTTCTGCTCCTCCCCCAACTCTGATACCCTTCTCTGTCAGTCAGGGGCCCAAGGGCTGGCTCATGGCTCTTCTGAGGTCCCAGGTGGCTTCGGCCAAAGGCTCTGCCACCTCCTGGATGGTGGTCCCCCGTGCCTGCCTCCATCACCCCCACAAGGATGTCAGCTCCTTGAGGACAGAGCCAGCCTCACACATCCCTACTCTAGGCACATAGCGTGTGTTCATTCCGTAAAGCATTTATTGAGAACCTTCTAGGTACAAAGCACTCCAGATGCTGAGGTCACAGCAGTGGATGTATTAAACAAAAAAATCCACGAAAAACCAAAAACCCTGTCCTGGAGGAACTGACAGTCAAGTGTAACCATCAAAACAAGAGCTGCACTTGGGTACCTGGTGTAAGAGGCACGATAAAGGCTGGAGAGACACAGTGAAGCTGGAAGAATGGTGCAAAGGCATCCTGCGGAGGGAGTGAGGCGTGTCCAGTGCAGAGCCCAGAGGAGGGCCCCCTGAGAAACCGCAGGTCTTTGGAAATGAGGCGGTAAGCCAGGGGAACGCTTGGGGGACCAGCCTCCAGAAGAGAAAACAGCACACCAACACCCAGGGCTGGGGTGAACCAGGCAAGGCCAAGGAGCAGCAACCCAGGGCTGCGTAAAGGGCAGGAGGCTGGAGAGAACAGATCAGATCACAGGGCCCCTCAGGCCGGGGAGACCTGGAAGGTGTTTGAAAGAATGGCCGAAGGGATGAGCAGAGGACTGAAGAGCCATCGAAAAGCAGCTGACCTCAGCATGGTGCAGAGGAGCTTTGGAATATTTCTTTTCTTTCTTTCTTATCCTAAGCTCTCAGGCCCCGAGTGTCTGCCCTGCCAGGAAGCCAGCTGAACTCTGTGTAAAAGTCATCCCAGATGCCACAGAGAAGTCACCACCATCCCGTGGGGCACTGAAAGGGTGCTTAAGCGTCTCCACCGAGCCTGTCGCTGCATGACCCACCTGCACGGCTCCGCCCCAACCTTCACCCGCAAGAGACGGAGCACTGCCGGCGGGCACTGCCGGCCTTCCCTCCCCACACTCCAGCCCCAGAACTGGCCTGGCTTCCTGGGCAACAGATGGGCAGGGCGAGATCAGAGGCCCAACTGAGTCCCCAGAGACCCCAGCCTGCCTCCCCAAACCCCTGGAGCCGCTGGCTCAAACCTGGCACAGGTGGGGGCTACCAGACCCCACCAGAAAACACTCCATCTTCTGCTCCCTGCTGGTCCCCTTTCTGGTTGGTCCAGTCCCTGTCACTGGGTTGAGCAGGTTGGCAGCCTGGGACCCCTAAAGCAGAGGTTTCTAGGGTGCTGATGGCAGACACACAGAGCAGGCACCTGGACGCAGGTCCACCTCTAGGTCCCCCGCCCGTGTCCTGTGGTTCACAGACACTAGAGCAGCCCAGATCACCAGTGCCATTCTTCCATCAGGAAGGCAGCCACGAGGCCAGGAGCCATGATCACATGGGAGCCAAGGGGACATGGGACAGTGAGGGGAAGAAGGAGGGCAAGGACACTGGTGAACCACTCAGCTGGCTGCAGAAATAAAGACTGGAGGGTTTATGCACATCTTTTTTTGCTCTATATGAATATACTTATATATATTAACCCCCTGCATTTCTGTTTCCCCCTCTCATCACAGACATCCATGGGTTCAGCTGGAAGAGACCTGGTGGGATGCCACGGCTGCTCTTGGCAGGAGAATGGGCAGGTTGCCTCCAGCTGGTGGGAGGGCAGGTGTAAGCACAGAGGGGTCACGTCTTTCCTCAGAAGGAAAAACGGTCACACACGTCTGGGGAAGCCAATGGGACAAAACACAGCAGTTGTTCAGTCTAACACACCATGTGGCCTGGGAGCAGCGTTCCCCAGGGGCCACTCCCTGTCCAGTTCCAGGGAGTGGTAGCCCTGTGTGGGTGGGGGCAGAGTGGCAATGGCTCGGCGTGGCCCGGGCTACCATGGTGGCATCCACAGACATCTGCACCATGTGACCCTAACTCATGTGTGGCTTCCTCTTTGGAGCCAGACTGGAGGCTTTTCCCATATGGAGATTTCTCTGCCAGCCGAGGTGTGAGAAATGCCCCTGCAGGGACACTGAGGGGACAGGGCAGGGATCTCAACCACAGGTGGGGCCTGATAAAGTGGCAGAATCCAGAGCCTCCCCTCAATGCTACTAAACTGGCTAAAGTTTCTTGGTGCCAAGAAAAGTGCAGTTTGAGCAAGCCCTGACCCTGCAAGCAACCAGACGTGGAGGAAGCCGTGTTGGAGCAGAGACGGAGGACTCTGGCCTTAATTCCTAAAAGTTCTCCAGGTACTGAATCTAAGAGAGACTGAGCAGATGAACAGTGCTGGCCGTTATAATGACTCTGTGAAAATAATAAAATAAATCAGAGCAAAACTGCACAGTGCCAAGATCCTACCTGATCTAAAGCAGCAAAGGTGGTTTACAGAACCCTGCAGGGCATGCAGTTGATTCTAGGTGGGCCAAGGGAAAAACAGTCTCCATTTAAATAGCTATAGCACATCAAAACGGTGGAAATGATTTCTCTTATGGTTAGACTAAACCAAGCAGTGAGTTTTAAAAGAGCATTCATTTAGATGAAAACACACAACACAGAGGGGCAGCATAAAAGACACCTAGGATCCCCCAATAAGATGCACTGAAAAGTGGGTCTGTGGCATCTTTGCCAAAAACACATCCCTCCTTCTGATCCTCAGAAAACACTAGATTCACAATGAAGGTCATTCAACAAAATAACCCCTGGCACCCTCTCAAAGCATAAGAACAAACATAAATGACAAAAGACAAAAAAGCAGACCCACATTGGTAGAGACAATGGAGACACGTGAAAAAACCCTGCATTAAGGCATCTGAACATTCCAGAGTTTGAATGGGTCTTGCAAACCAAGACACTTGGAAGTTGTAAAGATTCTAAACATTTTCCCTTCCCCCTAAACACCCGAAGGGACGTTGCCTCAGCCCTGCAGGGAGAGGAGGTGGCAAGCTGCGGCCAGACAGATATCCAGGTACCAGAGACCATTGCTGGTGGCCGACATACTGGCGCCCTTCAGTATGGACACCCGGGCCCTCTGGGCCCCTCCTGTGCAGACCTGGAGCTGCAGCTGGCACACCCATCCCCTTGCACGGCCCTCCATGACTTTGCCCAGCTGCCCTCTGGCCCCACTCAGCCTTTCCCTCGCAGGTGAAATACCACTTTCTCGGGGATCCTGTGCTCAACCCAGGCTGAGGCCACACTCGCCTCTGCAATCCCACAGCCCCTCTCTGACCACCTCTGCCCTTGTCTCACATCCCTGGAATTCTCAAGACCCCCCTCACGTCCACCCATGTGTCCCTAGGTCCCTTGGGCCCCTGCCCCCACCCCAGAAGGTGAGAATCTCCTGGCCAGGCTGGCCAGCTCCTCCACTTCCACCACATCTCGTGGGGCCATGGTAAAGGCAGTGGTCTCTCCAGGGCACAGTTCACTCAACCGTGTTGTCCTGCTCAGGTGGGAATCAGCCGAGATGGCAGCTTCACCAGTATTTCTCGGCCCGGTGGGGCTCACAGCACAACCTCCAGGAGCCCATCGGAACCTCCAGGCTGAATGGGGACCTCATGGGACAGACAGTGAAATGCAGAGGGACAAAGATAGTCAAGGCAGCCCCCTAGCCCCACCCCAAGTTCAGATGCTCAGGAACAAAGCCCAGGGCATCGCCAGACATGGAGCAAGCTCTTGGTTTACCCATAGATCCAGCCAGGTGTGCTGGGCTACAGCCATGGGAACAGATATAGTCTGTGCTCCTGGGAGGTCCAGGCTGCAGACTGATAGGCCAGTGCACCCGTAACGGGCAGGTGGGTGAGTGCTGGGAAGTGAAGAGGCCAGGGTGAAGGTGGCAGCACATAATTTGCCATTTTCCCACACCACTTCGAAAAAAGTGAAAAGACAAAATTAACATTAATAGTACATTTAATTTAATCCAATAGATCCACAGGATTATCACGGCAACATGTAATCCATACAAAAAATTATTGTGATATTTAAATTTTTTTTAACACTAGGTCTTGGAAATCAGGTGCCTATTTGCCACTCATGACTTTCCTGATCCAGGGTGGTCAGGGAGGCCTCTTGGAAGAGATGACTTCTGAGCAGGAACTTGCAGGAGAAGGAGTAAGACAAGCAGCTAAGGAGGGGAGGGCGTCCAGGCAGCAGGGTCAGCAAGTGCAAAGGCACTGAGGCGGGTCTGAGCCCACAACTGAAGGAGTGAGCGAGAGCAAGGGCCATAGGACCTGAGGCCAGAGAGGCAATGTGGGCACTGGCAGGGCCCTGGCGTTCCCCCTGAGCAGGTGGCACCATGAGGGAGTTGAGCAGGTGGCAGGTCCTATTCAGCCTGGGTTCTAAGGGAGCACTCTACACCAGCGTGTGAGCTCTGGGTGTGAATCCGAGCTCTGCTGGGGCCCCAGTGGTGTGACCTTGAGGACTGTGGCAGCACCTGGTGCCGGGAGGTCCTGACAGTACCTGGTAGGCGGTGGGAGTCCCCTAAAAGCCAGCGTCACCCAAGGCTCTGGGAGGGTGAGTCTCCAGGCAAGACTCACCCCCCAGAGTCCAAGGGTCTAGATTCTTGGCTTCCCAGAGAAAGGCGGGGCACCCCCACTCCAGCCTCCTGCCCCCTCCTCTGGCTCCACATTCTTGGAATTGCTGCAGGTGATAAATGGCTCCCAAACCAGGCTGCCCTCAGGGCTTCTGAATTGTAGCTGCCACTTCCTCTGGGTGGGGCCCCTACCAGGAATCCCCTCCATTCTAGCCTGGGCTTCCTCGACCCCCACCACTATGGGGACAGCCTAGCCTCTGGTGTCAAGCCATGGATGGTGGTCCAGGCCTCCTCCTCCGGGGCCTGGTCACCTCCCCATCCTCTGCATCCGGAACTTCTACCTCACTCACTCCCCAAATATGAGCACCTGCTCTTCTGCTGGCCTTGGGGATACGGAAGCAGATGGGACAGACAGAGGTACCTGCCCCAGGAAGCTGGGTTGCTGGGGTTAGTTAGAGACCCCCCACAATCCTTTATTTTATGGGGTGCCCAGAGCCCCTGACCCCTCTGACCAGATTCCAGAGACGACCTTCTTTCTTGGCCACTTCTGCAACCCAGGACAGCAGCTTACGGAGGGTCCACTGCTTTGGAGGCAAACTCCATATAAGGGACTTAGGCTAGATGCCAGGAGGTGGGGAGGGGGCACTGCAGCTTACTGACCCCCTGGGGAGAGACCCTGGGATAAGAAAGGAAAAGGTAGGGCTTCCCATGGCCTGCAGAGGTTTAAGGAAATACTATGAAACCACACATGACTAGAAAGAAGGGAGAAGGCCTGCCGGCCAGACTCCAGTACATTACGAGCAGCCATCTCCTGGGGAGGGGTGCAGAGTCTAAGAGCCTTTCTTTGTTCTTTGCCTTCTGCTTTTCCCGGACTTTCTATGATATTTATGTGTCTACTGTATGTTCAAGGGTTTAAAAGGAAAAGACAAAAATGTGATGAAGCAATCACAGTATTCAACCCAGCACATCTTAGACCCTCCTGCAGGGGCTGTGTCTCACTGGCAGGGACTCACCAGCCAAGGAAGGGATGGGGGCAACTGTTCACTCTGACCCTCGGCCCTGGAGCCAAGGCAGCCTGGGGACTAGGCGTGTAGAAAGGGAGAAGGGGGCCGGGCAGAGAGAGCAGTGTTGGGGGAGTAAGGAGGTCAGGAAGACCACGTGGATAACGAGTGGCCAGCAGGTGACAAAGGTGGTGGAGGGTGAGGGGGACTTGGGCGTCAGGGGAGCCCGGGCCCTGCATTAGTCCTGTGGGGAGCTATTGATGGTGTGTCAGCAGGAGAAGGCTGTGGTTTGAGAAGAACCATGGGCATCTCCCAGACTCCCCTTTCCTTCTGCTTTATGGCATGGCCCCGTACCTCTCCGTGGAATAAAGGTCCTGAGCTTTCCCTGGAAGGCAGTGGGATTTTATGGTTAAAAGTGGTGTCTGCAGGGAGTGCCCATCGTGGCGCGGTGGAAATGAATCCAACTAGGAACCATGATGTTGCAGGTTCGATCCCTGGCCTTACTCAGTGGGTTTAAGATCCAGTGTTGCCATGAGCTGTGGTGTAGGCCAGCAGCTGTAGCTCCGATTAGACTCCTAGCCTGGGAACCTCCATATGCCACAGGTGGTGTCCGCAGAGCCTGGCAGGTTCAGCCCCCTGGGCTGCCCTCTGTGGCTGGGGGTGGCATCCTCACCCCAGGACTGAGAACATCCACCAAATACCAGCCTCCTGGATGGCATGGGGGAGTCAGAATACATAAAGCATTTAAACCCGGGCTGGCACCCAGGAAGCTCTTGTAAACGCTGGTCCCTGCTACCTTTCCCATCTCTGTCATCTTCCCTGCCTTAATCCTGCATGGCTTCCAGGCATCCTTGGGGACAAAGATGGGCTCAGAGTCAGCAAAGAGCAGCTGTCCTGATGCCCCAAGACACAGCGCACTGCAGTTCACTCTCTCTTCAGTTCTCTTCTCCCTCTCTCTCTCTCTCTCTCTCTCTCTTTCTCTCTCTCTCTCTCTCTCTCTCTCTCTCTCTCTCTCGGAATCCCCATGCCTGCAAGAGCCTGGACAACTCCGGGGAAACCCTGACCCATCTACTTATCTCATTTAACCTCCTCAGCGCCCCCGGGGGTGGTGGGGGTGGCATTTGTTCTCAGTCCCGTTTTACAGAAGAGGACACTGAGGCGCAGAGAGGGGAGGGACCTGCCCTAGATCACACCCTCCAACAGTACCATCCTATCCAGGGGCCCCTGCCGTGCCCTGTTCAGCCTGGCACCACCAGGCACTTGAGATGCACCTTCCAAGGCAGAGGGGACCCAGTGGGAAAGGCGGGCCCCCTACGTGGAAGAGCAGCATCCTGGTTTCCCAGAATGCTCTTGGGTCCTGGGCTCCAGGTGGGGAGGGGTAGAGATGGGGGTACCTCTGGCCTTTCATCTGGCGCTTGAGGCCCTTCCCCCAGCCCCAGTCCTCAGTGGGGGGCCCCACCACCACTCACCTGGAGCCATAAATGAGCTGGTTCTGAGGCCACCTGTTGCCTAGCAGGTATGCCAGGACCCGAGAGAGGGTGGGGTCCCCAAGAAGGAAGCATCACCCACCTTGAGCTGAACGATGCCAAACTTTTGAAGCTCCATAAAAGCTGACAGACCTTCCGTCTGCCAAACCTCACCTGCCTGCCCCTCGGCCACCCCTCCCCCCACCCAGCTGAGGTGTGAATCTGGGAAGCCAGCTGGGGATCCATTAATTTGAGACCGGACCTTCCTGAGTCTTCTCGGTTTTGAGGAAACATTCCAGGGCATCTCAAGGAGATGATATGTCATCCAAAGGTCCACTACATGGCCTGCTTGTGGCCCGGCCAGGCCTCTCCGACTGTAAGGAGGAAGCTGGCATCATGGCAGCTGGCAGCTGTCTCTGCGGTTCTGAGCTGGTGGGTGGTCCCTGGGGAACCCAGCCCAGATGCCAGGCCCAGCCTCCACCTGGGGGCTGAGAGGACTCTGCTCGGTCCGGACAGTCAGGAGGGGCTGGGAGCTGTCTACTGAGTACCTGTTGTACACTGGTTCCAAAGGAAGCGTTACCCTCATTTTGCTGAAATCCAGTCAGGGGTCTCTGGCCTTGAAATCCTAAATCCCCTCAAGCCCAGGATCCCAGCAGCAACTGGGGACAAGTTTTCAGCAGCTGAGGCCCTGCGCAGGGAACCCAAAAGCACCTTTCCTCCCTCTGTGAATCAAACTGAAGTTGCATTTTCTAGAAAAACAGATATGTGATGGGATGGGGACAAGGCCTGCCCTAGCAGAGGGGAGGGGAAAGCCTCCAGGTAACAAGGCTCGATAAGGGACAGCTGCAGGAACTTTCTTTTTTTTTCCTTTTTTTGTCTTCAAAGTGATTTGCAAAACCCAGGCTAATTAATTTTCCCCAGAGCAGCAAGGATGGTCACCTGTCTCAATCGCTGCTGTCCCGCCCCTCCCCCAACACACCTGAAGGGAAGCAGGGCTGATCCGGAATCATGGAGATGGCAGAGCGGATAACTTAGCTGGCAGAGGCCTGGGGGAGGACGGGGGTGGGCCTGGCCCCTGGGAGGCTGCCTGCTGAGGTGCAGGGAGAGAAGCGGAGATTAGAGAACGCAAGAGGGCTGGGAACAGGCAGGCCTCCACCTGCCCCATGAGCCACAGGCTGCCTGGTCTGCCTCCGTGGAGCGTCACTTCCAGATTCACCGAATAACCACTGTGCCAGCACCACCTCTGCGTTATGCTCTGCCTCTGCCCTCAGTCTGGCAGCTGAGACCATTCATTTGCTCACCCATTTGCCAATAAGACCATTAGCTTCTGGTCGGAGCCCTCCTGTCCTTGGATTTGGAACACGGACCACAGGTATAAACGAAACACAGACATTGGACTTATGGAAGGCCTGGTCCACAGAGGGAGAGACCAGGCCAATTGGGTGGTGGGGTGAGTGGTGGGGCAGAAGGAGGCACAAAAAAGCTACAAAAAAAAAAAAGCAGGAGCAGAGGCCTGGAGAACTTCCATACAAGAAGCAACATTTAACTCAAACTGGGCTTTGAAGGATGAGTAGGAGTTTGTCATAAAGAAACAAACTAACAGGGCATTCAGGCAGAGAGAAGAGCATATGCAAAAGCATGGAGCTAGACAGGGCCTGGGGTGTATGGGGAACCATGAGTGAGATTCCAAATGACAAGATCAGAGGGTGATCAGAAGATGGGCATGGTTGTCAACAGTAAGACATTTGACTTGCAAAGCCTCAAGCAGAGCTTTCCAACTTTCACCCCATCCCTCCAGGGTGTGCAGAGGGATGATAAGGTGGACCAGCTACTGGGGGAAATGGAAGGCACTACTGAGATCAGAAGCTACCAGCCTGGGGCTCCAGCCGCTCAGGCTGCTCTACCTGCCTGAGGCCTGGGGGAAGTCATAAGTTAGCACACCTATAACGAGTGACACTCACTAATAAAAAAGTGTTGCCTAAAACATCAGTGTTGGCTGAACAACAGGTTCCAAGGTAAGGACCCTGTCTTGTTCAGGGGTTCAGTGATGTCATTGAGGTCACACATTTTTCTAAGTTCCCACTCTGCCAGGTCTTTGCATGCCATGGTATCTTCCCTCATGGTCACAAAAATGGCTGCCACAGCTCCCAATATAACATCCCCTCCTGATAAGCTCAAGTAAAAAGTAAGGGACCCTATGGCCAAAACTTTATGCATATTTCTAGGAAAATTATTCACAGAAGGCCCTGGCAATCTGTCTCTTAAATACTATTGGCCAAAATGGACCTGTGCTCATCCCTAAACCAATCTCTGGCCCAGTGGAGTGGGACAGCCGAGATCAGCAAAATCCAGTCAGAATTCAGCTTCAGAATTAGGCACAAAACTTTTATAGGAACAAAATCTGGATTTTGTATTTTAAGCCAAGAAGGACAAAATGATATCTGATCGACCCTTAACATTTAAAATATACAGATTTAAGAAAACTTCCTTGTTCTGTCCTAACCCTGATATATTTTTCATATCTGCTCTTAGCTCTGTCATCTTACATTTTAGTATTTTCTCTTTTTTTGTGTTAATAAAAGCTCAAATCTATTTATTTGAGTTATCTTTGCCATGATTTTTAAAATTTTTTCATTATAGTTGATTTACAATGTTCTGTCCATTTCTTTCTTTTCTTTCTTTCTTTCTCTTTTTTTTTGTTTTTTGTTTGTTTGTTTTTGGTCGTTTTAGGGCCACACCCACATGGCATGTGGAGGTTCCCAGTCTAGGGGTTGAATAGGAGCTGTACTGCTGGCCTACACCACAGCCACAACAACATGGGGTCTGAGCCACGTCTATGACCTACATGATAGCTCACAGCAATGCCAGATCCTTAACCCGCTGAGTGAGGCCAGGGATGGAAACTGTGTCCTCATGGATACTAGTCAGGTTCGTTAACCACTGAGCCGCAATGGGAACTCCATGTCTTGTCAATTGCTGCTGTACAGCAAAGTAACCCAGCTACATATCCATATACATTCTTTTTCTAACATTATCTTCCATCATGTTCCATCACAAGTGATCAGATATAGTTCCCTGTGCTCTATAGCAGAATCTCATTGCTTATCCATTCCAAGTGCAATAGTTTATATCTACAAACCTAAACTCCCAGTCCATCCCACTCCCTCCCCTTCTCTCTTGGCAACCACAAGTCTGTTCTCCATGCCCATGAGTTTGTTTCTTTTCTGTAGAAAGTTTCATTTGTGCCTTATATTAGATTCCAGATATAAGAGATATCATATGGTATTTGCCTTTCTCCTTCTGACTTACCTCAGTATGAGAACTTCTAGTTCCATCCATGTTGCTGCAAATGGCATTATTTCATTCTTTTTATGGCTGAGTAGTATTCCATTGTGTATATGTACCACATCTTCTTAATCCAATCATCTGTCATTGGACATTTAGGTTGTTTCCATGTTTCAGCTATTGTGAATAGTGCTGCAGTGAATGAACATAGGGGTGCATGTATCTTTTTCAGTGAATGCTTTGTCTGGATGTATGCCCAGGAGTGGGATTGCTGGATCCTATGGTAGTTCTGTATTTAGTTTTCTGAGGAACCTCCATACTGTTTTCCATAGTGGTTGTACCAATTTACATTCCCACCAAAAGTGCAGGAGGGTTCCCTTTTCTCCACATTGTATTTTCTTTATTGTCTGTTTCCCCACCAAAAAGGACCCATGAGATTAGGAATCTGTCTGGGTTTTACCAACTGCCTGGCCTCTAGAGCAGTTTCTGAACATAGGAGGTGCTCAGTAAGTAGGTACTGAATAGAAGCGAAGGAACCAGAGATTACAGCAGGCACAGAGGACCCGAACACCCTGTGGGAGACGGGAGCACAGAGGGCCTGAGCAGAGCTGGACAGGGCCTACAGCAAAGGTGGGGAAGTTCTCCTCCTGTCAGAAAGCATCAGGGGAGGACTATATGAGCTCGCTTGGGCTTAGAGAGCAGGGAGGCATTGGTGCTGCCGCGCAGGCCCGAGAGGACAGGACCTGAACTCAGCCTCTGACAAACGGAGTGACTTTCTGACCACCTTCCATGTCCCAGCCTCTCAGACACTGACCCCAACACTTTCTCTACCCACATTGCTCCTGCCCTCAGAGCTCCACAGCCAAACCCTCCTCATCCTCAGGCCCCACTCAGGTACCCCTTCCTCCAGGATGCCTTCTCTGCTGTCTTCAGACATCACAGAGCTTGGGCTGCACCTTGCATCTGAGCCTCCTTTCCCAACTCTCCCTGGGCTTTCTGTGCCCACAGCAGGTAGGTGCCCTAACCACGTCTGAGTGAAGGAATCAGAGGCCTAGAGGTGTTCAGACTTCCAGATGGCAGAGGCTGTAGGAGGGCAAGGGATCTCAGATGCACTGCAAGGCCAATCCACAGAAGCTTCTGGGAGCACACAGGGCTAGGTGGGCCTGCAGCCCAGCTTCCTGGAGTGGGAGGAAGAGGGAGGGATGAGAGGTCTGGCGGAGAGCTGCAGGGGAGGGAAGGGGAGAGTTCCTGCCCAGTGAGGACCAGTCCATCTCACCTCACATCAAAAAGCCCCATTTAATAGAGGACAAAAGTGAAGCTCAGGGAACACTTTGCCCAAGGTTGTACAGAGTTAACGCTTGTCCCTGCAGCTGCCAGACTCTTCTATAAACTAGGATTTCTCAAAGGGAGCTTTATCCCCCAGAGGCATGTGGACTTTCATGGGGTGTTTATGTTCATCCCAGTAGTTGGGGGTAGGGCTACTCCCATTTAGCAGACAGGATCAGGGAGCTAGACATCTCGATGCATGGGGCGGTTCCCCCAGGAAGAGCTGTCAGTACCCCTGTGTGTGATTTCCAAAGTCTAGAATCTCATTCTATTTTGCATTTAAACACAAAGCAGTTTTAGTATTTTCTGCAAGGTTTTTTAAAACACATGAACTTGCCAGGGGTAGGACCACTGTGTAAATCACAGGAAGGCAAAGCTTTCTATATCCCAGGTCTTTGCCCAGAGTTGTTCACCCGTTCACCTGCAGCCCCCACCTACAGTAAACCACACCTGGATCAGCCTACATCTACAGCCATTGCACATGGTATGTTCTCTGCATATGTGTAAATATATGTTTTAGTCCTTATTTGACAGTATGACATTTTTCAGTGAAAGAGTGTCTTATTTCTTTTAAATCTAAAGGCATTCATGATAAATAGGTACAATCATTTGACAAGATTATCCTCTCTTCTGGTGTAGTCCCGCCCAAGCATTCATGAAATGAAATATGTATTATTTCATTACAGATGATTTTCCTTTTACTTATCTTTAATATTACACCTGGGGAATCATATTGATTTGTTTAGACTATGGGTTGGAAATAGGTAATATTGCCTATTAAGGTGATCTCAGGAGAGAAGAGGAACCACTGCCATCTACTTTATTGAAGCAGGGCGTAGAAGGCGGGAGTGGGTCTCAACTCCAAGCCATGGGGCCTTGGCCCGGAAGAAGACTCACTGTATATGCCTCAGGTAGGGCATGCAGTGTGTTTCCTCAACAAACACCTTTAGGGTCTCCTCTGGCTCAGGCCTCCTGTTAGTGAGGGAGGGGAGACACAGCTGTCCCCCACCCCAGTCTGCAGGGTATCAGTGGAACAGGCAGGGGAGGGGCTGGAGGTTGGGGGAGGTGCAGTGAGCTCCTAAAACAAATCACATTTCTGCCTAAAGCAAATCACATCTCTGCCAACCAGGCTCCCTGGTCATAATGAGGAGAGTAGAGCCTCTTTGGGGAGATATACAATTGGGCAGAGAAACAGAGGGATAGATCAAGGGTTTGGAGGGTGTGATTTCCAGAAGGGATTGGACAAGGAGGAGGGCAATGTGTGGGAATCAGAAAGAAACTTCCTGAATTGAGCTGGTTATCAATAAAAGGAGATACAAGTGGAAAGGTGATAAAAAAAAAAAAAATCCTGGGACACACAAAAAAGGAAAAAAAAAATCCTGGGACACACAAAAAAGGAGTAGGGGAGTTCCCATCTTGGCGCAGCAGAAACAAATCCAACTAGGAAACATGAGGTTGTGAGTTTGATCCCTGGCCTCCCTCAGTGGGTTAAGGATCCGGCGTTGCCATGAGCTGTGGTGTAGCTCACAGATGCGACTCGGATCTGGTATTGCTGTGGCTCTGGCGTAGGCTGGCCGCAACAGCTCCAATTGGACCCCTAGCCTGGGAACCTCCATATGCTGCGGGTGTGGCCCTAAAAAGACAAAAGACAAAAATAAATAAATAGGAGTGGGGAAATACGGAGTCTGACACTGCTTGGCCACAGGGTGGCAGTGTTGGCACAAGACAGCTTGGTTGCAACTCAGAAAGCAGAGGGTGTAGAAGGAAGCAGGTTGGGAGTTCCCATCGTGGCGCAGTGGTTAACGAATCCGACTAGGAACCATGAGGTTGTGGATTCGATCATGGCCTTGCTCAGTGGGTTAAGGATCTGGCATTGCCGTGAGCTGTGGTGTAGGTCGCAGACGCGTTGCTGTGGCTCTGGTGTGGGCTGGTGGCTACAGCTCCGATTCGACCCCTAGCCTGGGAACCTCCATATGCCACGGGAGCAGCCCTAGAAAAGGCAAAAAGACCAAAAAAAAGGAAGCAGGTAACCCAAGGATTTTTAGGAGGAGGGTGTGGAGACAGGTATTCACAAGCTTGTCCAAGGCCAAGTATCTTGTTATTTCAGCACTGGCTGCACTGTATTTTACATGTGCAGAACAAATTCTTTCTAAAAATGCAGACGACCAGACTTGTGGTTACCAAGGGGTGGGGGAGGGAGTGGGATGGATGAGGAGTTTGGGGTTGGTAGATGCAAACTATTAAACTTAGAATGGAGAAGCAATGAGGTCCTGGTGTACAGTATAGGGAATTATATCCAGTCTTGGGATAGAATATGATGAGGGATGATATGAAAAAAATAGTATATATATGACTGGATCGCTTGGCTATACAGCAGAAATTGGCATAACATTGTAAATCAACTATACCTGAATAAAATAAAAATGTAATTAGAAATATATACAAATCTGTATGTCACATAGGTTTGGAATAACTATGGTTTAGGGCCCTTTCATGTGCCTAGTCCAAGCTGCCTTAAGCATAAAAGGGATTTTTTTTTCTCACTAACTGAAAAGGCAAAGGGTATATCTGCCTTCAGGTGAAGCTTCAGGCAGGGGTCATGGGTACTGACTTCTCACCCCTCTCTATGGGGTCACCCCTCTGCACTGGCTCTTGACCCAGGCAGCTCCCCTGTTGGGGTGAAGCGAGAGATGTAGAGGGTCTAGCTACATCTACATGAAGGGGGTATAGCCCCCTTCTAGCTGTAGATTCTTGGGGGCAAGAAGACCTAGAGTGGAGTCTGCTTATTCCCTATTGGCCAGGCCTTGGTCACATGATAACCCGGAGCCCAATCACTGTGGCTGAGGCAGTGATGCACAGACACGTGCCAGGGTTGGAGATGGAGTGGACCTGCCAGGACCATGGGGCCAACCACTGGAGAGGCATAAAGTCACAGGGAGCAGAGAAGGGGTTAATGGGTGCTGTAGAGAGGTGTGTCCACTATTCAGACACAGATCCACTTAATCCACAATCACGCTTTGCACAGTGGGGAGGGTTGGAGTTTAGGACAAGGAGGATGGCAACTCCAACATAATAGTGACAGACCTTACACAGGCCAGGCGCTTCTTCAGGCATTCTCACACTCCTTGTCTCAGGTAATCCCCCAGCCACAGATGGGGCAGGTGCTATTATGACCACCTCCATTTTACAGAGAGGGGAAACCGAGGTACAGGCGGCATTACTTTCCTGATAGCCCCTGGCTGGTTCAAAGTCAACCTCCCCCCTTCAGCAGATGATGTGGCCTCTCTCAGTCTTTGCTGAAGCTGATTATGTGGTCAGGAAGATAAGTCCCAGAAAAATAACTGACACAGGACAGCAGACAAACCACTATCAGAGTAGCAAGGGTCTAGCATTCAGAATAAAGGATACTCACAGTAAAGACAACTCAACTAAAAATGAGCCAAGGACTTGAATAGACGTCTTTCCAAAGGCAATGTATAAAGGGTAAACAGCACACGAAAAGATGCTCAACATCCTTAGTCATAAGGAAAAGTGAGTCAAAACCACAATAAGATTCTGTTTCACACACACGGGGACAGCTTTAATAAAAAAAAAAGTCAGAGAATAAGGCATGTTGGAGAGGATGTGGAGAAGCTGAAAACCTCAACCATCACTAGTGGGGATGTAAAATGGTACATCCGCTGTGGTAAATAGTGTGGTGTGTCCTCACAAAATTAGACATCAGTTATCATACATCCCAGAAATTCCACTCCTGGCTATAAACCCAAGAATGTTGAAAACATATGTTCACACAAAAGCTTGTACATACATGTTCATAAACAGCATTATTTACAGTAGCCAGACAGCAGAAACAACGCAAATGTCCATCAGCTGATGAACAGACAAACAAAATGTGGTTTATCTGTGCAATGGAGTATTATTCAGTCATTAAAAAGGAATGAGGTACAGACACCTGCCACAACAGGAATGAACCATGAAAACTTTATGCACAGTGAAAGAAGGCAGACAACATGGCCATATACTGTGTGATTCCATTTATATGAAATGTCCAAAACAGGTGGATTCATAGGGACAGAAGGTGGATTAGTGGCTGCCTGGAGGTGGGATGGGCAATGGGAGGGGCAATGGGAAAGGGCTGCTAAAGGGTTCAGGGTTTATTTTGGGCAGTGACGGCTTTCTGGAGGTAGAGAGTGGTGATGGGAGCATAACTCTGTGAATACAGTAAAAAAAAACCTGAATTGTACACTTTAAAATGATGGATTTTATTGTAGGTGAATTATATATTGATTTAAATAAAGAATAAATAACACACACAAAAATTGTGCAGAACCCAAGAAGAGATAGGACATGCCTGAAGAAGAGGGTCAAGGACCTGCCTCATCAAATACCAGGATGTGTTGAGATCTCCAATGATCAAGACAGAGATGCCTGGGGTTTCATTTCAATCTGGGGCCGGTGTTACCACCCCAGTGTGAATATTTTCCTTTCATGATGGGCCTCCATGAAAATACCACTGATGACATTCCACAAATGTCTGTGTGCCTCTCATTCCACTGACCCACAATGTAATAAATCATGCTGTCAGTTGCGCACCTAGCACCCAAGGAAAGACAGGCAGGAGCTGTAAAAAGGTGTTTCTCAAGGTGGGGTCCGTGGGCCTCCCACACTGTGATGCACTGTGAGTCTCCTAGAGGTGAGGTTTAAGGACCATGCTGTGAAGGTTACAAAGGAGGTCACAGCGGTCAAGTTCATCCTGTTTAATCCAGAGTTCCAACTCTCTGAAGACAATTCAAGAGGACAGTAGCTTGCCCTGATTTTCTTTAAGATACAAAGAGTTGGGATGTGTGTTTCTCCAGCATGTGGAAGGCATAAAGGATTTAGGAACCTTTAAAAATATTGGAAAGGACAAGGTGATTGACAAATGTTGATAGCCATTAGACAAGACATTTAGCTAAAGGATAGACGAGATTTGCAAATCATGACTACCCAAAGAACAGTATCATTGCCTTTCTAAAAAATAAGTGGAAAACATCTTTTTATTATTAATTTATTTATTTTGGCCATGTCCATGGCACGTGGAAATTCCAAGTCCAGGGACAGAACCTGTGCCACAGCAGTGACAATGCCAGATCCTTAACTGCTAGGCCATGAGGGAACTCTGGAAAATATCTTTTTCAACTTGTATTTCCCACATCCCAAATTCCCTTGGTCAAAATTCTGATGTGCTCTGATGATGTCACAGAAATCTTTGGGGCTGTTTTAGTCTTTAAGATGAGAAGCTATTTCTATTAAAAGGGTCCAAAGACATTCAGGTTTAAAACAAAGTCATCTAGAGGTGGTATCCATTGGTTCCTCTGTTGCCAAAGACTCAATTGGATCCTGGTTAATCATACACTCTGATAATTCTTCTGCTTGGTGGTGGTGACTTCCTTGACCCCTGGCATCCTTCATAAATGGCCATTGGTCCATGAACAATGAAAAATGCAAACCAGAACTAATCACGAAGTATTTGCAGATTCAACATGAACACATCCCTGCATTATTCTTTGAAACCAGGTCCTCTTATTATCAGTTCAGGCAGCTGAGATAGTGACAAGTCTCATTTGGGATTAAATGCAGCTCTTTTATGACTGAAACCAGCAAACACCCTTCCAGACAAAATGCCCACAGAAATGTCTTGCATCATCTCATTCTGTGCATTAACCTGAGGAAAGCCCACTGCCAAAGCCCTGGTCTTAGGCTGAGTTTTCAAGTCGCTTTCCACTGAGCATTTGATTTTGTAAATACACTCATCAGAACAAGATTTCAAGGGCTAAGAATTCTTTTTCAATTTTACTTCAAAGCAGGAGAAGTTCCCACCATGGTACAGTGGGATAAGAATCCGAGTGCAGTGGCTCAGGTCACTGCAGAGATGCAGTTTCGCTCCCCAGCCTGACACCATGAGAAAGATCCAGCATTACCAGAACTATCGCTCAGATATGATCCATGGCCCAGGAACTTCCATATGCTACAGATGTGGCCATTAAAAAAAAAAGTATAATTTTCATATGAACTATCAGGATGATCACAAATGCAATGGCTGCTTTGCCTTAAACATTTTAAAAATCACAAAGAACAACCTCAAACCCCCCTTGAGTCTGCTTAGAGTGTGCTTATGATACTAATCCTATACTCCAGTTTTTCTTCAGTGTGTTCTCATTTCATCAGTGACAACTGCCATCATGGTACCCATAATAAGATGACTTTTTACCTAATTAAAAATTATTTATAACACACATGAGAACCAAAACAAGGTTTACAAGGTCAGAGTCTTCAGTAAAAAGATAGTCTGGTCACCTGGGTGTATAGTAGAAAATTGACAGAACACTGTAGACCAGCTATAATGGAAAAAATTAAAATCATTATTAAAAAAAAAAAGACAGTCTGGATAAAAACGCAGTTTTAAACGTCCCTAAACTTGCTTGATATTTTCTCCACCTACCTTCCAAATATCACTGTTAATGCAAAAGTCATCATTGTGGAATACTACTCAGCCATAAAAAAGAACAAAATAATGCCTTTTGCAGGAACACGGATGCATCTAGTGATTATCAAACTAAGTAAAGTAAGTCAGAAAGAGAAAGACAAATAACATGATATTACTTATATGTGGAATCTAAAATACAGCACAGATGAACCTATTTACAAAACAGAAACAGACTCACAGACATGGAGAACAGACTTGTGGTTGCCAAGGAGGAGGGGGAGGGACTAGGATGGACCAGGAGTTTGGGGTTATATTTAGAATGGATAAGAAATGAGGTCCTGCTGTACAGCATAGAGAACTATATCCAGTCTCTTGGGATATACCATGATGGAAGATATACATATGTGTGTGTGTGTGTGTGTGTGTGTGCGCACGCATGTGTGTGTGTGTGTGTGTGTGATATATATATATACATATATACACACATACATATATGTATGATTGGGTCGCTTTGCTGTACAGCAGAAATTGGCACCACGTTGTAAATCAACTATAATTTTTTTAAAAAGCCATCATTGCTACCCTTCAGTAAATTTATTTTCATTAAATACTTTTTACAGGGTTTTTAACTGCTTTTAAATACCATGTGAACTTCAAAGTATTGCTGTCTTTTGTCTTAAAGTAACTACAGAAGAATATTTTTTGTCTTTTTTTTGTCTTTTTTTTTTTACGGCTGCACCCATGGCATATGGAAGTTCCCAGGTTAGGGATGGAATTGGAGTTGCAGCTGCCAGCCTATGCCACAGCCACAGCAATGCAGGATCTGAGCCGCGTCTGTGACCTGCACAACAGCTCATGGCAATGCCAGATCCTCAACCCACTGAGCAAAGGCCAGGGATGTAACCTGTGTCCTCATGGATACTAGTTGGGTTTGTTACTGCTGAGCCACAATGGGAACTTCACAGGTAGATGCTCTTTAGTTAACTCTTTTTATAAAAGGGAAACATACATTCATAAGGAAAAAAATATGGGTTAACCTTCAGTGTGTTAAGGATCAGGCATTGCTGTGAGCCATGATGGGAACTCCATAAAAAGATTTCAATATGAAAAATTTTAAGTGTGTTTACATTGAAAAGTGTGTTTTAATAATTTGCTATATTATTTTTTCAGGTTCAGCTGTTGTGTATGCAGTCCTCCCCTTTTTGAAAAGAAAGACTAAGTGGTTAGTGGGGTGTGGCACCCATGCACAGCACGTGACACTCCTAGCAGTGCACCAAGACAGAGGAGGGCTCCATTCGGCTCCATTCGTTATGGAATTCATTTATTATTAATCATATCGATTATATGTAATTATTTTATTATAAACTATATCTTATACATAATTATCTCACATAATAATTTATTATTATTATAGCAATAATCACGCTACCTACTTGTTGAGCACTTAGGCCAGCCTCCGCAAGCTAAGGAAAACAGGGGTCCCTACAGGCGCTGTTTACAGATGAGAAAACAGAGGCTCAGCCATAAAGCAAATCATCCAAAGTCACGCTGCCAGTAAATTCGAACCCTAACCCTGTCTGACCCTGCCTGCTGGTCTACAACCTTCATAGAGAGGAATTCCGAGTGCCTTAAGAATTGCAAAGCATGTGATATGGATGATGTCAAACCACTATGGCCAAATCGGTCATGCTGTGCAGTCCTGGGGAATTTGGTACAACCGTAGGGTTCCGAGTCCACCCCCCTGCGATTCCAGCAGGACCAGGCTGGAGTGGGAACGTGGATTCTGGTTTTAAATGTGTGGAGACTTTCAGGTGATTCTGATGCGGTCTGTGCACAGATGGGTGGAGGGAAAATTATCCTCGTAAGCCAGGAATTGAGGCTGCCAATTTGGGTAGAAGCTGAAGGAGTTATGACCCCAACAAGCAATAGCCTTGGCCAAAAGCTGCTCCCAGAGCCCGGCACATCCTCCTCCAACTGGCAAAGCACATTCAGCCCCAGTGAGTCATCCACCCGAGATACGCGGCCTCCGATCCCATTGTACAGATGGGGATCCCAATCCAACCCACACGAGTTAGAAGCAGGATGAGTCCTCCCGAGTCCCCACCCGCCCTCCACATATGCTGGCTGTAAAGAGGAGTTTCCACTCCAGCCCACGTCACTGTTGACACAGAGCAGAGGGAGCTGATGACAAGCTTTCTCTCCAGGGCCTTTGACCTTCTGACCCTGGCCACTTTTCAGTCTTACTTCCAAGAAGAAACATTTTCCCAACAGTAACAGAGAACAAGGTACCAGGCCCTGTTTTAAGCAGTTTATGCAGATAGTCTCATTTACTCCTCACCACAGCCCTGGGAAGCCAAGACTATTTCCATCTCCACTTTATAGATAAGAGAACTATGGCACAGAGAGGTTAAGCAACTTGCCCAAGGACACAGAGCCAATAAGTAAAGAAGACAACCAAACGATCTGATCCCAGAGCCTTGGCTCTTGAAAGCCATGGTTCCTGGGCGTTCACGGACTCCCTTGTTCATTGCATAACGCATCCGTGGCATATTGGGTTCCAAGATGCAGTCCCAGAGGTTGTGCAAGATCCATTGTGGAAAGGAAGAATACATAAACACATGTCTTCATCCATCTCTTCAATATTTCCTATTTTTGTGCATATGTACATATAAACATTATGCATAAAATTTATAAATAAATAAACAGCAAAAAATAGAGATCTGTACTTTTTTTTTAAAACCAGTAAGGGCATGCTACCAAAACAGTGAGGAGCCCATTTGTTAAAATAACTTCTGTTTTGGGTAAAATGAGCCTGATGCCAGCAACTGCCACCCAGAGTGACCCTGTGGTAGAGTGAGCAGGGGCAGGCAAGGCACACAGCACACTGCCTGCGGGGGGGATGCCCTCCATCCATTTCAGGAGTCGCCTCACTGGTGCTCCCTGGCTTGCCCATCTCCCCATTGCCTCTTCTTCAGAAACACCTATTCAGGACTGGCTATGATCCAATGCCATGGCCAGTCCCTAGGGACCTAGAGGACTTTCAGCCTTCACCCTGGCCCCAGGAAGCCCATGGTGACCAACTCAGGAACAGATGGTGACTGAGTGCAGGGAGGTCAAATGTTTTTGATGGGCTTGGATGGGGCCCACAGGAGATTCCAGGGAGCCTTCCTGGAGGAGGGGGCCTATGGATGCAGCCTTGGGAATGACTAGAACTTCATGAGAAGCCCAGAACACACCAGCTGAGAGCCAAGCCAGCTGAGTCATTTATTGGGCACCTACGGTGTGACAGGCACTGTTTTAGCCATTTGGGGCACAGCAGTGCACCAGCCAGACAAGACTCTCTGGCTTCCAGAAGCTAACATCATTGTGGGGAAAACAGAATAATGATAAAAAGAGACGGCGAGTTAGAAGGTGATAAGCTGAGATGAAAAATAAAGGAGGAGGCACTGGAGGCCCTGAAGCAGATGTTCCTGAGATGGGAGTTTCCAAGCCAGGACCTCAGGTGACCCTCTGAAGGAAAGGCGTTCCAGGAGGAGGGAACAGCAAGTGCAAAGGCCCTGAGGCAGGAGTGTGTGCAGATGTGCCCAGGAAGCAGGCCATCGGGCCTGGGGAGAGTGAGCTGGAGAAAGGAAGAGATGGACAGATCCAGGCCGCGTAATTCAGGCCTGCAGACCATCCAAGGGCTTTGTGGCTGCCTTGGAGGAAAATGGGAGCCATGGAGGGTGCAGGGCAGAGGAGGGAGGCAGTGTGACTTCCAGTTGGGCGGCATGCCTCTGGCTGCTTGTGGAGGATGGGCTGTGGGAAGCTGGGAAACAGGGGACCCAGACAGGAAGCCAGGGCAATGATCCGGCAGCAGCTTCAGGCCCCGGCTCAGCCTGAGGGACGCTCCTCCAGACTCTGTCCCTCCCACCTTCCCTACACCCCAGCTCAGGGAGTGCTGGCTCAGAAAGCCCTGCCAGCTCCCCCCAGGAAAGGCCCAGGCTAGCGGAAAGAGACGTTCAGAAACCGCCAACCCTACAATTACCGATAAGATGGATTCTTCTCCCTGACAGGCTGCAGGAGATACCGAGCCTGTTATTACCAAGGCCTAATTACAGCGTCTCGGGCTGCAAGGCTCATTGCAAGAGAAATCCGGGCGGCCTGCAAAGCGGGGCTAATCGCTCCCTCCTCCCTCCTCCTTTCTGTCAGAAGCATTCAATCTGCCCCAAATAATTATACATCTTCTCCCCCAAGAGGCTGGGAGACAGGCCTCACTCTTCTCCCAGGGCTAGAAATTCAGCAACCTGCCTCTGAAAGTGCTGTGAGGCAGCCGGGACCTTCGAATCAAGGCCACAAGCGGGTGTTGGGTCTCCCTCCCCTGGTTCCAGGTCTGAGTCCCAGCAACGCCCTGTGCCAGGCAGGAACCTGTGTGTGCATCATGCAGGGCACCTCTCAACGTCTTTGCAAATGACCTCAAGTCTCAGAGTCTCACTTCCTCGACGGACCTGTTGTGGAGTGTGAAGGATGCCCCAAGGCCCATGCTGGCCTTTGGGGCTTTTTATACCACAGAGCCATTTTTTCAAGGTGAAGGTAGTTCTGAGTATTATGTATCTACTAGATACTGAACGCACAATATTGAGTTAGTCTGTGGAATGAATGGGTTCCTCTTAATATCTCACAAGCAACCTGGAAAAGGGAGGGTTTTGTTCCTATTGTACAGAAGAAAAAACGGAGGCCCGGAGAGACTGGGCAGTTCTCCCAAAGTCTTGGCCCCTCAGCAGCAGGTGCATGGGGTCACTACAGTCCAGCAGGTGGCAGGGAGGCAGAGTGGCCTTCCTGGAAAAAAGGCTCTCAGCAGCACCATGGCTGGGCAGCCTTCAGGGGACCCCTTGCTGACCTTGGAACTCCCTGTCTGTATGGTGACATCAGATGGGACCTGGCTATTAGGTGACATGGGCGTTGTGCATGGTGAGGGTGTCCCTGGAGCCTTTCCTCCCCCCGCCCCCCACCATCCAACAGCTCCAGGGGGAGCTGGTGCCTGCCTGTCACTGGCAGTCTCCATGCCTCCTTCCTCTGTCACAAACCAAGAGGACAGACCACAGACTGGTGTCCTAGGACCACCCTGATGGCTCGTGCACCACCATCACTTAGCAGTCACTGAGTTTACTTTCACTATTACCTTTCATGTTCAGTATGTGATGCAGGGGCGTTTGGTGTGGGTTTTTAAGATACTCTATCAAGTTTCCACTTGTTTAAGGTAAAAAAAAAATGGTGAATGTGCTTAAAGAAAGGTCAGTCCAAGGAAAAGTGCTCCATAATGTGGCAAGAATGGGAAGGGGCTGCGCAGCTCCGGAACCACTCAGGAGAGCCTTGAATAACTGGACAGTGGAAACCCACCCACGTGCGTCCCCAGGCATAGAGAGAATTGTCACACCTGGTCCCCTGGCTGGAGCCTGGCCCACCCATCTCTGCCAAAGAACTCCTGCATCCTCTACAGTGCCTTCTGCTGGGGTCTCAGCCTCAGCTTCCCCTGAGGGGGAAGGACTGGCCATCATAGTCCCAGCCTCTTCAAACCCAGGTCCCCTGCCGGGTGCCATGACTAAGTGAGATGTCAGCATCAGTGGCTCCGTTTAGGCTGATGGGCTAATGAGGGGGGCACGTGACAGCCCCGAAGACCTGACATGTCTATTTTCAGGAAACATAACATCTGGTTCCCAGCCCCGTCCCTCTCCTGTACACCACCTGCCCAGCCGCGGCACCCCCACCACCGTCTGCGCCTGACAGATTGCCCTTCTGATATCTTTATTATTGCTTTGAAAAGACGCCAGGGGGGCTCTGGCCCAGGCACCCTTTCCTGGAGAAATGCTCCTCAGGGCATTCCGATGTCAGCCAGGTTAAGGAAGCGACACCTGGCCAGGTCCCGGCCAGAAGTTCTCCCTGTCACTCGGACGGCTCCATAAATAACAGCCAGCCCCTCAGAAGACCCCGCTTAGGACAGCGAGCTTCAGATGCCTGCGGGAGGCACTGCCGTTTCCATGTTTCCTGCCAGAGGTCAGCTGCTTAGATGAGTTTCAGGAAATATGGATTTCCGGAGAAAAACAATCAATAAGTACATTCAAGTCCCATGTACACCCTCCCAGGCCTAAGTTTGAGTTCAGTGCTCTCCCACTTTTCCTGCCAAAATGCCCAAGAGGCTGTGCATGAGTGGTCATTCCTTCACTAACTCATTCATTCATTCATCCCAAAGCACACTTGGGTCTATGGTGCCGATGACCTGGTTTAAAAATAAATGGCATGAAAATAAAAAAAAGGGGGGTACATTATAGAGTCAAAGACACAGAAGAGGCTTATAAACCAGTGGAATATGTGAGTCCTGTTTGAACCCTATTTGGACTACATCAGTTGTGGACCAGAAAAACATTCTTAACATAAACAGGAACAACTGAATACATTCCAAGTTAGAAAATATTAAGTAATTATTGTCCATTCTTTTGCACACAATGATGGTTTTGTGGTTAATTTTTAAAAATCCATATCTGCAAAGTCTGGGATTTTCTTTCCTTGAAATTATTCCAGGTAAATCCCCTCCCCCCCCCACACACAGATTCAGAGTTTCAGATAAAGTTACAGAGTCTGATGATGGTTGACTCCAAGAGGCCCAGGAGGGTACCCTTTTGTGTAACACCTATGCCGTGTCCTCTAATTCTGAGCACCCTTTTATTTAATGTCCATAATTTCATCTCCTCGGTGCAGGTGAGGAGTCTCAGAGACATGTAGCCACCGTGGAATTGAGAGCTATGGGACTGGGGCCAGGACATGTCAGTAGTCCTAGGGAGCCCAATAACAATTCCCATATTTCCATGGAAGTCAAGCCCTGAACCTGCCTGCAGGATGTCAGAATTTCGTTTGAACACACAGTCCCATAAATTGTTATACATAGTAATCATACATGTGTAATCATCATATAATTTATTATATGATGTAGTTTCATTTATGATTACTGACATGGTATCACATGACATACTAGAAACATTATAATATATATAAATGTGATGTAATATATTTTATGCAATGTTAGATAGCATGAATACGAGGTAGTATGTGTTGCATATTATTATACTTGTCTGTAGGAACCCTAGGAAGATATATGCATTAAGTCATGGGGTTTTTTGGCCACGCTCACAGTATGTGGAAATTCCTGGCCCAGGGATGGAACCCACACCACTGCAGTGACCTGAGCCACTGCAGTGACAATGCCAGATCCTTAACCTGCTGCACCACAGGGGAACTCTCAAACTACACTTTTAAACTGAGATCCAATTGACATAAACACAGTCTAAGTTTGGTGCACAAGGGCTGATTTGGTATGTCTACATTTTGCAATAGGATTACAACAGAGGTAGTCTTAGCTAACAGCTCTATCACGTCACATAACTATCATTTCTTTTTTGTGTCAAGAATAATTAAGGTCTAGTCTCTTAGCAACTTTGATGTTGATAATACATATTGTTGACTAAGATCATCACTATGCAGTGTGTTAGCTCTCCCTCTCTGTGTCTTATTTATGCGCTGGTTACAAGTTTATACCTTGAACACCTCCCCATCCCTCCACCCCCATCCCTGGGAACTACCCTTCTACTCCCTGTTTCTACAAGGTTGGATTTTTTAGATTCCATATATAAGTGATGTCACAGTATTTGTCTTTCTCTGGCTTATCTCACTTAGCCTAACTCCCTCAAGGTCTATTCATGTTGTCTCCAATGGCAGGGCTTCCTCCTTTCTAATGGCTGAAGAGTATTCCACTGCATATAAGTTGCCCTAAATTGCCACTGGTCCCCTCGACACTTTCTCCATCTCCCTGTTTTGTTTCTAACAGCTGTTACCATCCCAGATATTAAGTGATATTATGTAATGGAGTTATTTATCCTGTACATACAGAATGGCAGGAAATGTCATCAGCTTTGTTCACTCTTGGCACATTACCGGCCCCCAGTAGAGCTTCGCTGGGTAATTAAACAAAGCCTAGGTTTATCCAGACACAGTGCTACCTCCTTGTTCTTAGCGGGGTAGAGGCCCAAGTGCCTCACCCTGTCTTCCAGCCACATCTAGCTGACCCCTCACAGAGGAGTTGCACATGAAGGTGCCCAGGGATCACAGCGTCCACCCACTCCCCACCCCATAGAGTACCCCCACACACATTTGCTTGTGTGACTGTTGCCATATCACCAGCCCTGGTGCCTGGGACTCGGGTGTGAAGGTCATACAGGCCCCTGAGCTTGGGGACGTTCCTTTTGTAAAAAGAGGCACAAACCAGAAACAAATACTTAAATAATTTAAGTAACTGCAGATAGGGCTGAGACACTTCAAAAGAAGAAAAGTAAGATTTGTGATGTAAAACAAAGCATCATCAGGGGAGCATCTAGAGTGGATAACACTGGAAGAGAGGTTTGTGGAGAACCAGACAAAAGCACCTCAGGCTGAGAAGGACAGGTGCAAAGTCTCCAATGCTGGACAAGCCCAACAGTGCACGGGTAAAAGGGAAAACTTCAGAGGAGCTGGGGGCCTTGGCCATCACACATGCTGTAGGGGGATGACAGTATAGGAGGGCCGTCTACTCTTCCCATGGACCAGAGACTTCAAGGGTCACAGAAGTTCCCACTGAGGTAGTTACTGGCCTGGGAGAACAGCCAGGGTCCTGGTTCTGTGACTACCACTCAGAATCCCCTTTGCCACTCTGGGCCTCAAGTCTTACAGCTCTGGTTTCAGTTCCATGGATACAGAGAAGGCACCTGTGGTCCTAAGAGGCATCTTGAGGGAATTTCTAGCCAAATCACCTGGAATTCTTCCTGACAAGAGGGCAGAATCATATAGGTTGCTAAGGGAGTCTACATCCCTTCCTCTCCTACCCCATTCAGTGCTCCAAACTAAGAAGTTTTTATGCTTGAGAAACTGCTGAGATTCAGGTAAGAACAGTGGAAGACTACAGCTTTTATGCATTAGCCATTCCCAGCCTCCCAACTCAGCTGGCACTGAGGGTCTTCCTGAGTGGGCCATGGTTGAGGTGCCTCCTCAGTCTGGAGCAGTGGGTGATGTCCATGCCAATTGGCATTGGTGGTAGAAGTGATGATGTCAGAACTGGGAAAACAGGGAGGGCCGTGGCTCCACTATACTAAGTTACAATTATTATTGGAGTAAAGATATTCCTGACAGAGGTGGGACATGTGAAGCAAAGAATGGAGAAGGTCCAAGCTATTCACACACTCCTGGCCACGCTGAGTCTAAGTTCAGGGTGTGAAGATTCCCAGAAGAAAGTAAAAGAAGGAGTTCCCATCGTGGCGCAGTGGTTAACGAATCCGACTAGGAACCATGAGGTTGTGGGTTCAGTCCCTGCCCTTGCTCAGTGCGTTAACGATCTGGTGTTGCCGTGAGCTGTGGTGTAGGTTGCAGACGCGGCTGGGATCCCACGTTGCTGTGGCTCTGGCATAGGCCGGTGGCTACAGCTCCGATTGGACCCCTAGCCTGGGAACCTCCATATGCCGCGGGAGTGGCCCAAGAAATAGCAAAAAGACAAAAAAAAAAGAAAGAAAGAAAGTAAAAGAAAAGGCAAGCCTAAAAAGTCTTAATTTCAAATATACTCTCTCAATAAACACACACACACACACACACACACTCTCCCTCTCCCTCTCTCTCTTCAGGAGAAGACAGAACCTTGCTACTTCAGTGTTTGAACAATCCTCTGTTAAATCACTGAATTAATATTAAGCTATCCAGACATGGGAATGAGCCTAGGAAGTTAAGCTTAAAAGTAAAAACAAGAATAAAAAAAAAGCAAACAAAGGCAGTAGCAGCCACCCTGTGGAAGGGTGGAACTGAGAGATTTCACAGTTTGGGACTAGGCAAGTTCCTAAAGAAACAAACAAAACATTAAAAACTGTCAGAGTGAAAGTCAGAATCCATCGTCACTACAATATATTAATGAAAATATCCAATTTTCAATAAACTTATCAGATATAAAAATACACAGTAGGAGTTCATGCTGAGGCACAACAAGATTGGTGGTGTTTTGGGAGCAGTGTGATGCAGGTTTGATCCCTGGCCCAGCAGAGTGGGTTAAGGATCTGTTGTTGCCAGAGCTTCAGCTTAGGTCACAACTGTGGCTTGGATCTGATCCCTGGCCCAGGAACTCCATATGCTACAGGGAAGGAAAGAAAGGGGGGAAGGAATGGAGGGAGGGAGGAAGGAAGAGTAAAGTGTGACTCATACTCAGGAAAAAGGGCACTCAGTAGAAACTGTTGCTGAGTGTCCCTGGATGTTGGATTTAGCAGAAAAATCTTTGAAAGAAACTATCAGCAAAATGTTCAAATAGGTAAAGAAACCATATTTAAAGAACTAAAAGAAAGTATGAGAATAAAATCAACAAAAAGATTATTGATTAGGAGGTATAAATGATAGGAACACATAAAAATGAAACCATAGAGTCAAAGAATGTAACAAAAGAAATGAAAAAAAAATCTCTGGAAGGGTTCAACAGCATATTTGAAATGGCAGAAGAAAGATTCCATGAACTCAAAGATATATCAATTGAAATTATCCAATCTGAAGAAGAAAGAGTAAAAAAGATTGAGGAAAAATAAAGAAAGCCTCAGAGATCCTTAAGGCAACATGAAGCATTCCAACATATGTGGAAGTACCGAAAGAAGCAGAGAAATAAAAGAAGGCAGGAAATTTTTTTGAGGAAATAATGGCCCAAACTTCCCATATTTAATGAAAAACCATAAACGACACATCCAAGAAACTCAACAAATTCTAAATTGGAAATACACAAAAAATATTCACACAGACACATCACAGTAAAACTGTTGAAAGCCAAAAGGAAAGTAAAAATCTTGAAAATAGCAAGAGAAAAACGACTCATTACATACAAAAGAGCAACAATAAGATTAACAGCTGACTTCTCACCAGAAATGATAGAAACCATAAAGCAGTGGTAGCCTTATTCCAAGTGAGTAAAGGAAAATGCTGTCAACCAAAATTACCATGTCCAGCAAAACTATCCTTCAAAAATAAGACAAAATTAAAACATTCTGAGATAAGCAAAAACTGCCACAATTCATTTCTTTTTTTTTCTTTCTTTCTTTCTTTCTTTTTTTTTTTTTTTTTTTTTTTTGGTCTTTTTAGGGCCACACTTGTGGCATATGGAGATTCCCAGGCTAGGGGTCAAATTGGAACTACAGCTGCCAGCCTACACCACAGCCACAGCAATGTGGGATATGAGCCACGTCTGCAACCTGCCACAGCTCACAGCAATGCCAGATCCTTAACCCAGTGAGCAAGGCCAGGGATTAAACCTGCATCCTCATGGGTGCTAGTCAGATTTTTTTTGGCTGAGCCACAGTGGGAACACCACAATTCATTTCTGACTGGCTTCCCTTAAAAAGAAATTCTGAAAGAAGTCTTATAGGCTGAAAGGAAAGGCTCCAGAGAGTAATTCAAATTCACAGAAAGAAATGAAGAACACCAGAAATATAAATATGTAACTTAATAAAATAGTTTATTAATTTATATTACTTATTCTTTTTTTTTTTTTAGTCTTTCTGCTATTTCTTGGGCCACTCCCGTGGCATATGGAGGTTCCCAGGCTAGGGGTCAAATTGGAGCTGTAGCCATTGGCCTATGCCAGAGCCACAGCAACGTGGGATCCAAGCCACGTCTGCAACCTACACCACAGCTCACGGCATCGCCAGATCGTTAACGCACTGAGCAAGGGCAGGGACTGAACCCACAACCTCATGGTTCCTAGTCGGATTGGTTAACCACTGCACCACGACGGGAACTCCTCACTTATTCTTTTAATGCCTTTAGAATATATAATTTTGCATAAAGCAATAATTACAGTGGTGTTTTCTTGGGTTTAAAACATATCTAGATGCAATGTAACTGGAAATATCAGCATAAAGCAGGGGGAAGGGAGCAGAACTATACTGGAGCAAATTTTTTATATTTTACTAGTATTAAGTCAGTACTAATTTGAAGTAGACTGTTATAAGTTAATATGCATATTAAAATCACTAGAATAAGCATTAAGAAAATAATGCAAAAATGTAGGGGGAAAAACTATGGAAAAATTTAAATGGTACACTAAAAAATATCTACCTAACACAGAGAATAGCAGTCAGGGAAAAGAGAAATGAGAAAGACAAAAGACATAGAAAACAAATAGCAAAATCGAAAACATAAATCCAACCAAATTAACAATTATATTAAATATGAATTGTTTAAACATCCCAATCTAAAAAAAAGAGATTGTCAGACTTGATAAAAGGATGTGATTCAATTTTTTGGCAAGACAAACCTCAGATTCAAGACACAAATAAACTGAAAGAAAAAGATGGAAATACATAAACTATACAAACAGCAATCATAAACAGCTAGAGAGACTATGTTAAAATCTGACTAAACAGGAGTTCCCGTTGTGGCTCAGTGGTTAACGGATCCGACTAGGAACCATGAGGTTGCAGGTTTGATCCCTGGCCTCGCTCAGTTGGTTAAGGATCCAGTGTTGCCATGAGCTGTGGTGTAGGTTGAAGATGTGGTTCAGATCCCACATTGCTGTGGCTCTGGTGTAGGCTGGTGGCTACAACCCTAGCCTGGGAACCTCCATATGCCGTGGGAGTAGCCCAAGAAATGGCAAAAAGACAAAAAAAAAAATCTGACTAAACAGACTTAAAGCTAAGAAACTTTACTAAAGGAACAAAGAGGAACATATCAGACTAATAAAATAGTCAAATAAATCAGAAGATGTACAATTATGCATAGATACCTAATAAGATCCTCAAAACATATTAGTTTTGGAGTTCCTATTGTGGCTCAGTAGGTTAAGAATTCAACGCTTTCTATCTGAGGACGCAGGTTTGATCCCTGGACTTGTTCTGTGGGTCAGGGATCCAGTGTTGCTGCAAGCTGTGGTGTAGATCAGAGATGCAGCTTGGATCCAGCTGTGGCTGTGGCATAGGCCAGCAATGGCAGCTCCAATGTGACCCCTAGTCTGGGAACTTCCATGTACTGCAAGTGCATCCCTAAAAACGAAAAAAAGCAAACAAATAAACAAAACCAGAAGCAAAAGCCAACAAAACTGAAGGAAAAATAGACAATTCATAGTAGTTAGATTCAAAATTTATCTCTAGAGAAAAGAATAACATTTTAATGATGGCAGAAGGGTCAATCCATCAGGAAGACATTACAATTAAAGATATGTTTGTGTCTAATACATGGACCCTAAAATACACAAAGCAAAATTAAAAGAGAACAGAGAAAGAGAAATTCAGCAATAATAGTTGGACTTCCGTACCCTCTTTCAATAATAGATAGAACAACTAGGAAGATCAAAAAGGAAACAGAGCAGTAAAACAAAACTATAAACGAACTAGACCTGACCAACATCTACAGAAAACTCCACCCAGCAACAAAAGAATACACATTCTTTTCATGTGCACATTGAAGAGTCCTCAAGATAGAAAATATATTAAGATATAGACAAGTCTCAATAACATTTTAAAAACTATAATCATACAGAACATATACTCCAACCACAAAATTAAACTAGAAATCAATGAGAGAAAGAAATATTTGGTAATTAAATGACATACTTCTAAATAACCCATAAGTCAAAGAAGAATTAACAAAGGAAGTCAGAAAATATTCAATCTTAATTAACAAAAACAACACATATCAAAATTTATGGGATGTATTTAAACTACTGCTTATAGGGACACTTTAAGCTGTAAACACCTATATCAGGAAAGCATAAAGATCTCAAATCATTATAACAGACATCACAGAAATACAAAGGATCATAAGAGAGTAATACATGCAACTATATGCCAATAAAATGGAAAACCTACAATAAACAGACAAATCCTTTGAAAAGTGCAATCTTCCAAGACTAAACCAAGATGAAATAGAAAAGATGAATGGATCAGTCACAAGAACTGAAATTGAAACTGTGACCAAAAAACTTCCAACAAACAAAAGTCCAGGACCAGATAGATGGCTTCACAGGCGAATTCTATCAAACATTTAGAGAAGAGCTAACACCTATCCTTCTGAAACTATTTCAAAAAATTGCAGAGGAAGGAACACTCCCAAACTCATTCTATGAGGCCACCATCACGCTGATACCAAAACCAGACAAAGATACCACACACACACACACACACACACGCACACACACACACAAAAGAAAACTACAGGCCAGTTTCACTGATGAACATCGATGCAAAAATCCTCAACAAAATACTAGCAAAACACATCCAACAATACATTAAAAGGATTGTACATCATGATCAAGTGGGATTTATCCCAGAGATGCAAGCGTTCTTCCATATCCGCAAACCCATCTGTGTGATACACCACATTAACAAACTGAAGAATAAAAACCATATGATCCTCTCAATAGATGCAGAAAAAGCCTCTGACAAAACCCAACACCCATTTCTGATTACAAAAACCCTTCAGAAAGCGGGCATAGAAGGAACCTACCTCAACATGATAAAGGCCATATACGACAAACCCACAGTGAACATCATTCTCAATGGTGAAAAGCTGAAAGAACTCCCGCTGAGATCAGGAACAAGACAAGAATGTCCACTCTCGCCACTACTCTTCAACAAAGTTTTGGAAGTCCTAGCCATAGCAATCAGAGAAGTAAAAGAAATAAAAGGAATCCAAATTGGAAAGGAAGAAGTAAAACTATCACTATTTGCAGATGACATGATCCTATACCTAGAGAACCCTAAAGACTCTACCAGAAAACTGTTAGAGCTCATCCATGAATTTGGCGAAGTCGCGGGATACAAAATTAATACACAGAAATCGACGGCATTTCTATACACTAACAACGAATGATCAGAAAGAGAAATTAGGGAAGCAATCCCATTTACCATCACATCCAAAAGAATAAAATCCTTAGGAATAACCTACCTAAAGAGACAAAAGACCTGTACTCTGAAAACTGTAAGACACTGATGAAAGAAATCAAAGATGACACAAACAGATGGAAACACACACCATGCTCTTGCACTGGGAGAGTCAATGTTATCAAAATGACTGTACTATTCAAGGCAATCTACAGGTTCAATGCAATCCCTATCAAATCACCAAGGACATTTTGACAGAACTCAAACAAAATATTTTAAAGGTTGTTTGGAGGCACAAAAGACCCGGAATAGCCAAAGACATCCTGGAAAAAGAAAAATGGAGCTGGAGGAATCAGGCTCCCGGACTTCAGACTATACTACAAAGCAACAATCATCAAAACCATATGGTACTGGCACAAAGACAGAAATAGAGATTAGTGAAACAGGATAGAAAGCCCAGAATTAAACCCACGCACCTACAGCCAACTATTCCATGACAAAGGAGGCAAGAATAGACCATGGAGAAAAAAACAACCTGTCAATAAGTGGTGCTGGGAAAACTGGACAGCCACATGTAAAAGAATGAAATTAGAACACTCCCTAACATCATATACAAAAATAAACTCAGAATGGATTAAAGACCTAGCTGTAAGACCAGATGCTATAAAACTCTTAGAGGAAAACATAGGCCAAACACTTTCTGACATAAACGACAGCAACATCTTGTCAGATCCACCTCCTAGAGTAATGACAAAACAAAAATAAACAAGTGGAACTTAATTAAGCTTAAAAGTTTCTGCATAGCAAAGGAAACCCTAAACAAAACACAGAGATGACCCACAGAATGGGAGAAAATATTTGCAAATAAATCAACTGACAAGGGATTAATCTCCAAAATTTATAAACACCTTCTGCTGCTTAATACCAAAAAAAGAAAAAAGAAACCTCATCAAAAAATGGGCAGAAGATCTAAATGGACAATGCTCCAAAGAAGACATATAGATGGCCAAAAAACACATGAAAAGATGTTCAACATCACTCATGATTAGAGAAATGCAAATCAAAACCACTCTGAGGTACCACCTTACACCAGCCAGAATGGCCATCATCAAAAAGTCTGCAAACAATAAATGCTGGAGAGGGTGTGGAGAAAAAGGAACCCTATTACACTGTTGGTGGGGTTGTAAATTGGTGCAACCACTGTGGAAAGCAGTATGGAGAATCCTCCGAAAACTAAACATAGAACTACCATTTGATCCAGCAGTCCCACTCCTGGGCATCTATCCAGTGAAAACCATGACTCAAAAAGACGCATGTACTCTGATGTTCATTGCAGCACTCTTTTCAATAGCCAAGACATGGAAACAACCTAAATGTCCATTAACAGAGGGGTGGATCAAGAAGGTGTGGTACATATACATAATGGAATATTACTCAGCCATTAAAAGGAAAGAAATAGTAGCATTTGCAGCAACATGGATGGACCTAGAAATTATCATGCTAAGTGCAGTCAGTCAGATGGTGAGACACCAACATCAAATGCTTTCACTGACATGTGGAATTTGAAAAAAGGACAGACTAAACTTTGCATAACAGATGCTGACTCACAGACATTGAAAAACTTACGGCCTTTGGAGGAGACAGTTTGGGGGGTGGGGGGATGTGCTTGAGCTGTGGGATGGAAATCCTGTGAATTCAGATTGTTGTGATCATTATACAACTACAGATGTGATAAATTCATTTGAGTAATAACCAAAAAAAAAAAAAAAGAGTGAACTCCTGAGCACAGTTATTTAGGTCAAGAGTTGGCAGAGTGTGACTAGTGGGCAAAGCCCATCCACAGTCTGTTTTTGTGCTCCTCAAGCTAATAATGGATTTTACATGTTCAAAGCATTTTTAAAAATAATTTGCAAAGGAGGCCATATTGCTTGGCTTTGTTTGCTATTGTTTTGTTTAAGATTTTGCATCTATGTTTATCAATACTATTGGCCAATAGTTTTTTCTTTCTAATGATGCCCTTGTTGAAACTAGGGTTTTGGTATCAAGATTATGTTGACCTCATAAAACTAAATTGGAGAGTTCCCCTTTTTTCTATTTCCTGGAAAATTTATGGAAATTAACTCCTTGCCACTTATGTATTTGGTAGAATTTGCCAAGGTATTCATTTTTTGTGTGTTTTCATGGTGGAAAATTATTTAAATAAGATGAACTTTTTGTAATTTATAGGACTACTCATATTTCTGTTTCTTCTTGTCTCAATTTTGATATTTTTCTAGGACTTTGTCAATTTTACCTATGTTTTCAAATTTATATGCATTAAACTATTCACAATGTCACCTTATCATTTTTGAAATAACTACAGGATCTGTAGAAAAACTCTCTTTTAAATTCCCAATATTGGGAGTTCCTGTTGTGGCTCAGTGGTTAACAAATCTGACTAGGAACCATGAGGTTGCGGGTTTGATCCCTGGCCTTGCTCAGTGGGTTAAGTTTCTGGCGTTGCCATGAGCTGTGGTGTAGGTCACAGATGTTGCTCGGATCCCTCATTGCTGTGGCTCTGGTGTAGGCCGGTGGCTACAGCTCCAATTAGACCCCCAGCCTGAGAACCTCCATATGCCGCAGGAGCGGACCTAGAAAAGGCAAAAAGACAAAAAAAAATTCCCAGTATTAATAATTTAAGTCTTCATCCTATTCCTGATCAGTCTTTTAGGGAGTTTATTGGATTTATTATTAGTTTTTTCAAAAATACAACTTTTGGCATTGTTGATCTTCTTTATTACATGGTTCTTATTTTATTAACTTCTGATATTTTCTTTATTATTTTCCTTCTACTTTCTTTGGATTTATTTTTTTGTATTTTTTCTAATTTCTTATAATGATTTAATATTTTCAGCCTTATTTTTAAACGATAAAAATTTTAATTTGCTTTTAAGCATTGCCTTAGCTGTGGTCAAAAGTTTTTATAATGTAACATTTTCATTATCTTGTACTCATATATATTTTCTATTTTTCATTGTGATATCTTTATTGACCCATTGGATATTTGGTGCTATATATTTTAATTTCTAAGGAAGTGAAAATTTGGTAGTTATTGATTTCTATCTTAATTATATTGTGGTCAGAGTGTGTACTCTGGGTGATTTCAAATCTTTTGTATGTATTAAAACTTGTCTTACAGCTTAGAATATGGTCAATTTCTTGTCCAGCTGTGCTGGAAAAAGAAACATTTCCTACTTGTGTGTGCAGTGTTCTCTACTTGTTAATTAGAGCATATCTCTTTGACACATTGTTCAATCGTAAGTTTTCTGACTGAATTTTGTGTTTTTGTTTTTATCAATTACTGAGAAAGGTATGATCTACTAATATGATCATAGACTTCTCCATTTCTTCTTGTACTTCTGACAATTTTTTCCTTATATATTTTGAGGCCAGGTTATTAGGTGTTTTCAAATTTAGAATTGCTATGGAATCCTGGTATATTGACTTCTTAATGGTATGAAGTACACTGCTTTGTATATCTACCAATGCTTTTTGCTTTAATATCTACCTTTCTTAGTATGTACATAATTGCACCTGCTGACTTTCGGTCTTATTGTTTGCCTGTATATGCTCCATATGCAGGCAACTTTCAATCTATTAATTATCTTTTATTTCCTGTATATCTTTTAAAAAGGGCATATGGTAATAGTGACAGTCTTTTTCTTATATTTGGAGGCTTTTAGTCAATTTACATTTTATGTAATTGTTGCTACATTTGAGTTTAAATTTACCATTTTACCAAATGTTTTTTTGTTGTTGTTTTTGCCATGCCTGCAACATGTGTAAATTCCTGGGCCAGGGATCAAACCCATGCCACAGCAGTGACCCAAGTATGATAGTGACAATGCTGGATCCTTTAACTGCTAGGCCACCAGGGAATTCCACCAAGTGCTTTTTAACTGTCCAACCTGTTCCATTTTCCTTATTCTCTAATTTACCGACACTTTTGTATTTATTTAAGAACTCTAAAGAATTATCCTGTTTTCCTTTGTTAGTTTGGCAAGTGTACACTGTTTTAGTATTCTTTCAGACTATAATATGCATCCTTCATTTATCAAAGGCTAATATTGATTGGTACTTTGCCCTTCCTCGGACAATGCAAGGACTTTGGCATATTTGAATTCATAATAGCCTCTTGACTTTTATGTAGTTGTTGTCATTTATGTTAATCCTATATATATATATTTAACACTGTAATATTAATTATTAGTATTATCAGCATTCATGTAGACCTATCTGCATATTTTAAAAGGTTTTTCTGGGGATATTTGTAGACTTACATAGCCATTGCCGAAATCGTTCAGAGAGCTCCCTTTTACCTTTCAGCCAGCTACTCCCAATGATAATATCTTCATAACCACAATACAGTGAACCAGACCGGGTGATTATCAGTGATGCAATGCAGCAAACTAAACTGGAGACCTTATTCCCATTCACCAGTTTTTACATGAACACCTTTTGTCGGGAATGGGGTGGGGAGGAATGTACTTACAGTTCTATGCAGTTTTTTCACATGTGTAGGTTCGTGTAACCATCATCACCGTCAGAATGCAGAAATATTCTATTGTCCCAAAGAAACTCACACCCTTTCCTCAACCCTAACTCCTGGTAACGTGTGATCTTTTCTCCATAATTACAGTTTTGTTGCTTTGAGAGTGTTATGTAAATGGAATCATACATTATGTTACCTAGGATTGGCTTTTCCCCCACTTGGTATAATGTCTTTGAAATCTATTCAAGTTGTTCCATGTATCAGTACTTCATTTCTTTGGATTTCTGAGCAGTATTCCATGAGATGAATGTATCAGTGTTTGTTTAATCATTCACCCATCAAGGAACATTATGCTTGTTTCCAGTTTTTGCGTATTACACATCAGGTTGCTCTGAACATTTGTGTACAGGTTTTTGTGTGGACCTAAGTGCTCATTTCTCTGAGGTACATGCCCAGGTGTATGGTTGCTGAGTTGTGTTGTAGTTTCAAAAGAAAATGCCAAACTGTTTTCCAGGGTAGCTATAGCCTTTTACATCCCCATGAGCACTATATGGGAGATCCAGTTTCTCTCTCTGCTCACCAGCATTTTTCAGTTTTGCTGTTACAGTAGGTATGTAGAAATATTCCATCCTGATTTCAGCATGCTTTTCCCTAATAACTAATGATACTGAACATCTTTGGTAAAATGCCTCTTCATGTCTTTTTGTGCATTAAAAAATTGGGTTGTTTGTTTTTCTGTTTGTTTTTTTTAATGTGGAATTTTGAGAATTATTCATATACCCTAGACATGAGTCCTTTGTCAGATACACAGTTGCAATACCTTCTCTTGGTCTGTTAATTTCCTTTTCATCCTCTTCACAAGGTTTTGCAGAGCAAAAGTTTTAAAGTTTGATGAAATTCAATATATCCTTTTTTTCCTTTTATGGGTCATGCTTTTGATGTCATCTTTAAGGACTGCTTACAAAGCTCAGGGCTTTCTCCTGGGTTTTCCTCCATAAGTTTTGTAATTTTATGTTTTGCATTTAAACCTGTGATACATTTTTACATAAGATGTGAGACTTAGGTCTAGATGCATTTTTTTCACCTGGGCATACATACCACTGTTTGTTGAAAGACTAGCCTTTCAACCACTGAATTGCTTTTTGTGTACTCGTCAAAAATCAGTTGGTTATACTTGTGTGGGTCTAATTCTGACTTCTCTATTCTGTTCCATTAATTGGTTTGTCCATCTCTTGATGAAATACCACATATGTAGCTGCTTACTATAGCTCTATGGTAATAACTTTATGTGATATTAAATAGCCATTCCTGCTTTTTTTTTTTTTTTTTTTTTACAGCCACACTTGAGGCATGTGGAAGTTCCCAGGCTAGGGGTCTCATCAGAACTGTGTCTGAGGCCTACATCACAGCCAAGGCAACAATGGCTCCCAGCCTCATCTGTAGCCTACACTGCAGCTTGCAGCAATGCTGGATTCTCAACCCACTGAGTGAGGCCAGGGATTGAACCCACATCTCCATGGACCCTCTGTCAGATTCTTAACCCACTGAGCTACAAGAGGAACTCCATGCCTTCTTTGGATTAGTGTTTCCACAATATTTTACTTTAATCCCATCTATGTATTTAAGTGAGAAAAGCATATAGCTGGGGTCATGTTTTTATCCACTCTGCCAATCTGTCTTTTGACATTTATTTTAATACCGTTTTATTTTCTGTTTATTTCTTCTGTTTTTCATTTCACCATTTCTTTCTCCTGCTTTCCTGTGGGATACTTGAACAGTTGTTAAAATCCCATTTTGATTTATCTACAGTGTGCTTACATGTATCTTCTGGTATAGATGTTTAGTGGTTGCTATAGATATTACATTACACACACATAACTTATCAGAGCCCACTCCTGCTGACATTTGACTAGTTTGAGTAAAGTGTAGAGACCTTATCTCTCTTACATTCCTTTATTCTCCCTTGTTTATAATATAATGCTTTTAAATATTTCCTCTACATACATTGAGAACTACATCAGACAATATTACAGGTTTTGTTTCAACGATGTAACAATTTAAAAACCTCAAGAAGAGAAAGACCATCCTTTGTATTTACCCATATTTTTACTCTTTTTGTTCTGTCCTGATGTTCCAAAATTCCTTCTTTTATTTCTTTTTTCTTCAAGACTTTCCTTTAGCCATTCTTTTAAACAGTTTCTCTTAGTTTTCTTCTGAGAATGTCCTGATTTTCCCTTTTTTTCCGCTGGATAATTTTGCTGGGTACAGGATTCTAGGTTAAGAGTTCTGGTCTTTGACTGTGGTGAAAAATGTGCTACTTCCTTCTGATCTTCATGGTTTCTGATGAGAAATCCACTGTCATTTGAATTATTTTTCTCTAATGGGAAAGGTGTTGTATTTATCTTATCCTTTCATGATTTTTTTCTTTGTCTTTAATTTTCAGAAGTTTTCTTGTTTGTGTTGTGTCTTGGTGTGAATATCTTTTGAGATAAAATTTTTTTTTAATGGCCACACCCTGGTATATGGAAGCTCCCCAGGCTAGGGCTCCAATGGGAGCTGTAGCTGCTGGACTACACCACAGCCACAGTAATGCCAGATCCAAGCTGCATCTGCAGCCTACACCACAGCTCATGGCAATGCCCAATCCTTAACCCACTGAGTGAGGCAAGGGATTGAACTTGCGTCCTCATGGACACTAGTTGGATTTGTTACCTCTGAGCCATAATGGGAACTCCATCTTTGTGATAATCTTATTTGGGATTTGTTCACCTTCTTGAATCCGTAGGTTTATGTCTTTACCAAATATGGGAATATTTTGGTTGTTATTTGAATACTGTTTCAATACCACTGTCTTTCTCCTTCCTTTCACGGACTTTGATGATGTGTGCTTTCCAATTATAAAATCCCCTTTCTGTTCTTTTATATATCTTCCGTTTCTTTGTTGAGATTTTTTGTTTCTTCACTGAAGCTTTCTCTTTTTTCATTTGTTTCAAGTGTGTTCACAATTGCTGGTTGGAACATTTTTATAATGGCTGCTTTAAAATGCCTATCAGATTGTTCTAACATCTGTGTCATGTTGGTGTTGGCATCTGTTATGGTGTTTTCTTATTCAATAGAGGTTTTTTCTGGTAGAAATTTTCTTCATATGGTGAGTTATTTTCAGTAGTATCTGGGGCATTTCGTGTGTTCTGATATGAGTCTCTCAAGAGACTTAAACCTTTTGTGTTAGCAGGGCTCCTCTGGCACTGCAATATTTGGGTGGGAAGAGTGATTTCAAAGTTGTCAGGTGGGAAAGAGAATTCAGGTTTCTGTTGATACTTTTGAGGCTAATACTTTCCAGGCTGTTACTGCTGGACATTGGAGTCTCTCCTACTAGGCCTCTGCTGACATAATATGGATTTCAGAGAGAGAAACTTTGTTATAGTTCCTCCTATGGTCACCATAGACACTGAGCAGGCGGTGTCTCATTACAGCTAAGCAGTGGTGAGAACCCCGACTTCCACTCTACCACTTCTGACACCACCCCAGAGAGGTGGGGTGAATGTCTCGGTCTCCCACTCAAACTCTGCTGATAGGAATGGGGTGGGGTCACAGTTTTTCCATGTAGGAGTAGAGTGGTTTGGATGGAGTAAGGCAGTTATTATCTAAAAGTTTTCTGTCTGGCTAGGTTTATTTTTTTCTCCATTCTTTGGCTAGAGAAATTAGGCTTTTTGAAGCACTTTTAAATTTCTGCACCCCTTGGTATTTCTACTGGCATTTCCAGCACCCAGTTCGAGTTCTACAAGACAGAAAGGAAACTCAGGAAACTCACTGCCACATTGGGGCCTGAGCCTTGAGGACATAGCTGGTCTGCCTTTATCTCTCCAAATTTTAGAGTATTATCTTTTTCTATATATGAAAGAAGATTTTTAGTTGTACTTAGAGGTATTGGCAAAGTTCACCTGCTCTTTCTTGTCCTATATGAAGGTTTTAATTATTAATTCTTTTATTTACTTGTTACATTTCTTTTAGATTTATATTTTTCTTTAATTGGTTTTGGTAATTTGTGTCTTTTGGGGATTTGTTTATTTACTAAATTGTCTAATTTTATATTGGAATAAAATTGTTTGAAATGCCCCCTTATAATCATTTTGGTAATTATAGGATGAGTAGGAATATCCGTTCATTCTTCAATTTGTTACTTTCTATCTTCCCCCCTTTTTTCTTGGTCAGTCTAACTGAAGGTTTGTCCATTTTGTTGATCTTTTCAATGATAAAAATTTTACTTTCAGGGAGTTCCCACTGTGGCACAGTGGGTTAAGAATCTGACTGCAGTGGCTCAGGCTGCTGCTGAGGTACAGATTTGATCCTTGGTTCTGAGCAGTGGGTTAAAGTATCCCACGTCTCTGCAGCTGTGGTATAGGTCACAGCTGTGTTTTGGATTCAGCCCCAGATCCTGGAACATCTATATGCCATAGGTGCAGACATAAAATTTTTTTTAAAAATTTCATTGTTTTTTCTCTATTGCTCACATGTTTTTCATTGATTACTCCTCTAATCTTTTTGTTTGCTTGTTTTTTTAAGGCTACACCCACAGCATATGGAAGTTCCCTGGCTAGGGGTTGAATGGGAGCTGTAGCTGCCAGCCCATACACAGCCACAGCAACAAGGGATCTGAGCCATGTCTGTGACCTACACCACAGCTCATGGCAACACTAGATCCTTAACCTGCTGAAAATGGACAAGGATCAAATCTGCACCCTCATGGATACTCATCAGTTTTGTTTTTGCTGAGCCACTAGTCAATTTTGTTTCTGCTGAGCCACTTAATACTCTAAAAGTTGGCTCAAAGATTCCTCCTCTAATCTTTATTATTATAAGTTTTTCTTTTTAAGGCCACACCCATGGCTTATGGAAATTCTAAGGCCAGGGGTGGAATTGGAGCTGCAGCTGTCGGCCAGTGCCAGCCACAACAATGCCAGATCTGAGCTGTGTCTGCTAACACACAGCTAAACCACATCTCACAGGAATGCTGGATTCTTAACCCACTGAGGGGGATCAGGGATCAAACCTGCATCCTCATGGATATTAGTTAGGTTTGTTACTGCTAAGCCACAATGGGAACTCCTAATCTTTATTGTTTTATTTCTTCTGCTTGCTTTACTTTAGCATGGTCTTAATTTTCTAGTTTCTTAAGACAGAAACTTAGGTTATTGTTTTGAGATCTTTTATTTTTTTCTTACTCAATGAGTTTATTACATTTATAGTTGTTCTACAATGATCATCGCAACCTAATTTTATAGCATTTCCATTCCGAAACCTCAGTGCATCCCCCGTACCCCAAACCTGTCTCATTTGGAAACCATAAGTATTTCAAAGTCTATGGGTCAGTATCTATTCTGCAAAGAAGTTCATTGTGTCCTTTTTTTAGATTCCATATGTCAGTGAAAGCATTTGATGTTGGTGTCTCACCATCTGACTGACTGCACTTAGCATGATAATTTCTAGGTCCATCCATGTTGCTGCAAATGCTACTATTTCTTTCCTTTTAATGGCTGAGTAATATTCCATTATGTATATGTACCACACCTTCTTGATCCACCCCTCTGTTAATGGACATTTAGGTTGTTTCCATGTCTTGGCTATTGAAAAGAGTGCTGCAATGAACATCAGAGTACATGCGTCTTTTTGAGTCATGGTTTTCACTGGATAGATGCCCAGGAGTGGGACTGCTGGATCAAATGGTAGTTCTATGTTTAGTTTTCGGAGGATTCTCCATACTGCTTTCCACAGTGGTTGCACCAATTTACAACCCCACCAACAGTGTAATAGGGTTCCTTTTTCTCCACACCCTCTCCAGCATTTATTGTTTGCAGACTTTTTGATGATGGCCATTCTGGCTGGTGTAAGGTGGTACCTCAGAGTGGTTTTGATTTGCATTTCTCTAATCATGAGTGATGTTGAACATCTTTTCATGTGTTTTTTGGCCATCTATATGTCTTCTTTGGAGCATTGTCCGTTTAGATCTTCTGCCCATTTTTTGATGAGGTTTCTTTTTTTTTTTTTGGTATTAAGCAGCAGAAGGTGTTTATAAATTTTGGAGATTAATCCCTTGTCAGTTGATTTATTTGCAAATATTTTCTCCCATTCTGTGGGTCATCTCTGTGTTTTGTTTAGGGTTTCCTTTGCTATGCAGAAACTTTTAAGCTTAATTAAGTTCCACTTGTTTATTTTTGTTTTGTCATTACTCTAGGAGGTGGATCTGACAAGATGTTGCTGTCGTTTATGTCAGAAAGTGTTTGGCCTATGTTTTCCTCTAAGAGTTTTATAGCATCTGGTCTTACAGCTAGGTCTTTAATCCATTCTGAGTTTATTTTTGTATATGATGTTAGGGAGTGTTCTAATTTCATTCTTTTACATGTGGCTGTCCAGTTTTCCCAGCACCACTTATTGACAGGTTGTTTTTTTCTCCATGGTCTATTCTTGCCTCCTTTGTCATGGAATAGTTGGCTGTAGGTGCGTGGGTTTAATTCTGGGCTTTCTATCCTGTTTCACTAATCTCTATTTCTGTCTTTGTGCCAGTACCATATGGTTTTGATGATTGTTGCTTTGTAGTATAGTCTGAAGTCCGGGAGCCTGATTCCTCCAGCTCCATTTTTCTTTTTCCAGGATGTCTTTGGCTATTCTGGGTCTTTTGTGCCTCCAAACAACCTTTAAAATATTTTGTTTGAGTTCTGTCAAAAATGTCCTTGGTGATTTGATAGGGATTGCATTGAACCTGTAGATTGCCTTGAATAGTACAGTCATTTTGATAACATTGACTCTCCCAGTGCAAGAGCATGGTGTGTGTTTCCATCTGTTTGTGTCATCTTTGATTTCTTTCATCAGTGTCTTACAGTTTTCAGAGTACAGGTCTTTTGTCTCTTTAGGTAGGTTATTCCTAAGGATTTTATTCTTTTGGATGTGATGGTAAATGGGATTGCTTCCCTAATTTCTCTTTCTGATCATTCGTTGTTAGTGTATAGAAATGCCGTCGATTTCTGTGTATTAATTTTGTATCCCGCGACTTCGCCAAATTCATGGATGAGCTCTAACAGTTTTCTGGTAGAGTCTTTAGGGTTCTCTAGGTATAGGATCATGTCATCTGCAAATAGTGATAGTTTTACTTCTTCCTTTCCAATTTGGATTCCTTTTATTTCTTTTACTTCTCTGATTGCTATGGCTAGGACTTCCAAAACTTTGTTGAAGAGTAGTGGCGAGAGTGGACATTCTTGTCTTGTTCCTGATCTCAGCGGGAGTTCTTTCAGCTTTTCACCATTGAGAATGATGTTCACTGTGGGTTTGTCGTATATGGCCTTTATCATGTTGAGGTAGGTTCCTTCTATGCCCGCTTTCTGAAGGGTTTTTGTAATCAGAAATGGGTGTTGGGTTTTGTCAGAGGCTTTTTCTGCATCTATTGAGAGGATCATATGGTTTTTATTCTTCAGTTTGTTAATGTGGTGTATCACACAGATGGGTTTGCGGATATGGAAGAACGCTTGCATTCCTGGGATAAATCCCACTTGATCATGATGTACAATCCTTTTAATGTATTGTTGGATGTGTTTTGCTAGTATTTTGTTGAGGATTTTTGCATCGATGTTCATCAGTGAAACTGGCCTGTAGTTTTCTTTTGTGTGTGTGTGTGTGTGTGTGTGGTATCTTTGTCTGGTTTTGGTATCAGCGTGATGGTGGCCTCATAGAATGAGTTTGGGAGTGTTCCTTCCTCTGCAATTTTTTGAAATAGTTTCAGAAGGATAGGTGTTAGCTCTTCTCTAAATGTTTGATAGAATTCGCCTGTGAAGCCATCTATCTGGTCCTGGACTTTTGTTTGTTGGAAGTTTTTTGGTCACAGTTTCAATTTCAGTTCTTGTGACTGATCCATTCATCTTTTCTATTTCATCTTGGTTTAGTCTTGGAAGATTGCACTTTTCAAAGGATTTGTCTGTTTATTGTAGGTTTTCCATTTTATTGGCATATAGTTGCATGTATTACTCTCTTATGATCCTTTGTATTTCTGCGATGTCTGTTGTTACTTCTCCTTTTTCATTTCTAATTTTATTGATTTGAGTCCTCTCTCTTTTTTGCTTGGTAAGTCTGGCTAGGGGTTTATCAATTTTTTTGATCTTTTCAAAGAACCAGCTTTTCTTTTCATTGATCTTTTCTATGGTTTTCTTTGTTTCTATTTCATTGATTTCTGCTCTGATCTTTATGATTTCTTTCCTTCTACTAACTTTAGGTCTTGTCTGTTCTCTCTTGAGCTGCTTGAGATGTAAAGTTAGCTTGTTTATTTGGGCTTTTTCTTGTTTCCTGAGGTGGGCTTGTATTACTATAAACTTTCCTCTTAGAACAGCTTTTGCTGCATCCCATAGATTTTGGAGTGTCGTATCTTTGTTGTCATTTGCTCTAGGTATTTTTTAATTTCCTCTTTGATATCTTCAGTGATACATTGGTTGTTCTGTAGCATGTTGTTTAGTCTTCACGTATTTGTGTTTTTTGCAGTTTTTTTCCATGTTGTTGATTTCCAGTTGTATAGCATTGTGATCAGAAAAGATGATTGATATGATTTCAATTTTCTTAAAGTTACCGAGGTTGGATTTGTAGCCCAGGATGTGATCAATCTTAGGGAATGTTCCACGTGCACTTGAGAAGAATGTGTATTCTGTTGCTTTTGGATGGAATGTCCTATAAATATCTGTTAAGTCCATCTGCTTTAATGAATCATTCAGGGCCTGTGTTTCATTATTGATTTTCAGTCTGGGTGATCTGTCCATTGCTGTAAGTGGAGTGTTAAAGTCCCCCACTATTATTGTGTTATTGTCGATTTCTCCTTTTAAGGTTGTTAGCAGTTGCCTTACATATTATGGTGAACCTATGTTGGGTGCGTAGATATTTAATTTTGTTATATCTTCTTCTTGGATTGATCCTATGATCATTATGTAATGTCCTTCTTTGTCCCTTAAAATATTCATTTTAAAGTCTATTTTGTCTGATATGAGTATTGCTACTCCAGCTTTTTTTTTATCCCCATTTGCATGAAATATTTGCTTCCATCCTCTCACTTTCAATTTGTATGTGTCCCTAGAAGTGAAGTGGGTCTCTTGAAGACAGCATATATATGGCTCTTGTTTTTGTATCCAGTCAGCCAGTCTATGTCTTTTGGTTGGGGCATTTAGTCCATTAACATTTAAGGTAATTATTGATATGTATGTTCTTATTGCCATTTTATTAATTGCTTTGGATTTGTTTTTGTTGCTCTTTTTTCTTTCCTTCATCTCTTGTTATTTTCTGCCTAGAGAAGTTCTTTTAGTATTTGTTGTAAGGCTGGGTTAGTGTTGCTGAATTCTCTCAGCTTTTGCTTATCTGTAAAGGTTTTGATTTCTCCTTCAAATCTGAATGAGAGCCTTGCTGGGTAGATTAATCTTGGTTGGAGGTTTTTTCCCTTTCATCACATTAAGTTTATCATGCCACTTCCTTCTGGCCTGCAGAGTTTCTGCTGAAAAATCTGCCGATAACCTTATTGGGCTTCCCTTGTATGTTATTTGTTTCTTTTCCCTAGCTGCTTTCAAGATTTTCTCTGTCTTTAATTTTGGTCAGTTTGATTAATATGTGTCTCGGTATATTCCTCCTTGGGTCTATTTTATATATGGTACTCGTTGTGCTTCCTGGATTTGAGTGAGTGATTCCTTTCCCATGTTAGGGAAGTTTTCGCCTATTATCTCTTGGAATATTTTTTGTCTCCTTCTCTTTCTCTTCTCCTTCTGGCACCACTATAATATGGATGTTGGTGCGTTTAACATTGTCCCAGAGTTCTCTGAGACTCTCTTCATTTGTTTTCAATCTTTTATCTCTTTTCTGTTCCGCATCCGTAATTTCCACTATTCCACTATTCCTCTACCATGCTTATTCATTCTTCTGCCTCCTGTTTTCTGCTGTTAGCTGCTTCTAGTGAATATTTTATTTAAGTGATTGTATTTTGCATCTCTTCTTGTGTAAGTTTTATATCTTGTATATCTTTGTTCAGTGTTTCCTGTAAATTATCCATCTTTGCCTCCAGTTTATTTTCAATGTATTGCATCATCTTCAGCATCAACGGTCTAAAGTCTTTTTCCTGGAGGCTGAGACTGTCCTCATCGCTTAGCTGATTTTCTGGGTTGTTTCCTTTCTCCCTCAACTGAGTTATAGTTCTCTGTCTTTTCATTTTTATAGGTTTTTGGTGAGGTGACCTTTTTACAGATAATAGAGTTGTAGCCTCTCTTGCTTCTGATGTCTGCCCCCCTGTGGCTGAAGTCTGTATGGGGGCTTGCTGTAGGCTTCCTGATGGGAGGGGCTGATGCCTGCCCACTGGTAGGTGGAGCCAGTTCTAATCCCTCTGGTGGGTAGGGCTTAGTCTCTGGATGGGATTAGAGGCAGCTGTGTGCCTGAGGGGTCTTTAGGTAGCCTGTTTACTGAGGCATGGGGCTGTGATCCCACCTGGATTGTTATTTTCCCTGGGGCTTCTCAGCAGCTGACTGATAGGTAGGTCTAGATTTTCCCAAAATGGCCACCTCCAGAAAAAGGCACAGCTGCTGAATATTCCCTAGAGCTTTGCTTTCAGTGTCCTTCCCTCACAACAGACCACATTCACCCCTGTTTTCCCAGGATGTCCTCCAAGAACTGCAGTCAGGTTTGACCCAGAGTCCTATGGAGAGTTTGCTTTGCCCTGGGACCCAATGCACGTTAAAGTCTGTGTGTGCCTTTTAAGAATGTGGTCTCCATTTCCCCCAAACCTGTGGAGCTCCTGTGCCCAAGCCCCAGTGGCCTTCAATGCCAGATGCTCCAGGGGCTCTTTCTCCCAGTGCCAGATCCCCACACATGAGAGTTTGATGTGGGGCTCAGAACTCTCACTCCTGTAGGTGAATCTCTGTGAACCAGTTAGTTTCCAGTCTGTGGAACTTCCCACCCAGGAGGTATGGGGTTGTTTATATCACAAAATCGCCCCCCTACCTCTTGATGTGTCCTCCTCTTTCTCTTCTGGGGTAGGATATCTTTTTTAAGGTTTCTGGTCCATTTGGGTGAAGAATGCTCAGTCTTTAGTTGTGAATTTTGTTGTTTTTAGGAGAGAAGTTGAGCTCCAATCCTCCTATTCTGCCATCTTAATCTGCAGGAGTTCACTCTTAATTCCTAAAGAATCAATGCAATTCAAAAGTACAAGAGGCTGGGTTTTTTGTTTTTTGTTTTTTGTTTTGGTGGCAATTGACAAGATAATTGTAAAATATGCATAGATATACAAGAGGCTTAGAACCGCCAAACAGATATAAACACTAATCACAAAGCCTCAATAGTTAACACAGTGTGGTACTGGCACCAGAATAGATGAATAAATAAATAAAGCAGAAAATAAAGTTCAGAAACAAAGCCAGCAATATTTGGACATTTGAGTTACAACAAAGCAGACTCATCTGAGCATGAGGAAAAGACAGTTTCTTCAATATGGGATAAGAAGAAAGTTGACCCCTAACTCACGTCATATACAAAAAGTAAATTCTGGTGAAGTACAGACCTAAATATGAAAGGCAAGGCAATATAGCTCCTAGAAAGTATTTTAAGACAATATCTTTAGGAGTTCCACTTCCAGCATAACAGCATGAGGGTTTCTGTGGACCAGTTTCCAGAGAAATTGATGAAATTAAAAAAAAATTTAAATATCTGGAAATAAAGGCATACAGCAAGTGAATAAAGATTTACTCAAGAAAATATACAAAAATTTAGTAAAAACAAAAAAAATCTGTAGTATTTACACCAAGATCCACTCCATCCCTTCCCATTCCCAGTTCAGTGAGACAAATGGAAACAGACAAGAACAGTTTCTTCTTTCCCCAGCTCGTAAGCAGGGGCTGTCTTCTCAAGAGGGCAACAATGTCATCATTTCTTGTTCTATCCCAGCTGCCTATTGCTGAGTGTAAGTTCCAGGCAAGTGCAGCTGAGAGGTGAGGACTCCTGTGTTTCACTCAGCCTGTGCTTATGGCATGAAAGCTCTGCCCTGGGCACAGACCCACAGAGACAATGGGGGCCTGATTACCCTTACTCCAGCTCATGGGGCAAGGTTTCCAGACCAAAAAAGGTAAGCTGAGACCTTGGACTGCCTCCCCTCTAACATGAGCAGTCAGGTCCTAAATTTGGGGTATCATTCAAAAAGAAGTTCATCACTACCCCACTCCCCACTCCTTTTTGAAAGGAAGAAGCAGGCCATAGAAAACTATCCAAATCTCTTTCAAAGGCACTGATTTAATTTGCAATCAATGTGGAAAAGCTCAAGCTTAAGAACACATTAAAAAATAGTGGAGGAGTTCCCGCTGTGGCACGGTGGAAATGAATCCAACTAGGAACCATGAGGTTTCAGGTTTGATCCCTGGCCTTGCTCAGCAGGTTAAGGATCTAGCATTGCCATGAGCTGTGGTGTAAGCTGCAGATGCATCTCGGTTCCTGTGTTGCTGTGGCTGTGGTGTGAGCAAGCAGTTGTAGCTCTGATTTGACCCCTAGCCTGGGAACTTCCATATGCCATGGGTGCAGCCCTAAAAAGCAAATAAATAAATAAATAAATAAATAAATAAATAAATAAATAAATAAATAAAAATTAAAATTAAAAATAGTGGGAAGTTGTGAAGGGCAATTGGGTGGTAACTGATAGATTTTTTGGTGATATAAGTCAAGCTGTAAACCAGCCATTCTTCTGGAGAGAACCAGGGAGAGTGAAATCTGGGAAGAATCCTCTTGGGTGTTACTATGAATCTCAAACACTGGCCTCAGGAACTATCTCTTCAAAGGAGACTTGTTTTGATTGGATCAGTCTGTGAAGAAATGTATGCCCCAGGGCATTGTTGAAAATAATAGGGCAATCAGCCAGCAATTAGTGGAGCTTAACAGCTGGGTGTGGCCAGGGAAGGGACAGTCCAAGAGAGTCCTATAAAAACCATGTCATTCCAGGATGACCCTGGCATACCCAAGGCTGTGCCCCATGAAGAATGACGTCAGAGAGTACACACTGCTGGAGTTGGGAGAAATAAATTTCAATGAGATAATACAGCAAGTCACAAAGAAGGAAATAAAAATAACAAGCCCTTAAAGTTAGGCCTAGTATCCAGATTTGCTATACTGCACTATTTAAGATGTCTAGTTTCCAACAACAAAATTATGAGACATCTAAGAAACAGGAAATGACAACTCATACACTAGAGGAAGGGGGGGTAACAATAACTGCTTCTGAGAGAAACCAGATGTTGAACGTAACAAAGACTTCAAAATAGCAATTGCAAATATGTTCAAAAATCTAAAGGAAACCATGATTAAAGCAGTAAAGGAAGGTATAATGACAATACCATATCCAATTGAAGATATCAATAAAGAGATAAAAATTATAAAAAATAACCAAATGGAAATTCTGGAGTTGAGAAGTGCAATAATTGAAATGAAAAATCCACTAAAGGGGATCAAACAAATATTTGAACATGCACACGAATTAGTGGACTTAAAGACAGACTGATACAAATTATGAAATCTGAAGAGCAGAGAGGAAAAAAGAATGATAAAATATGAACAGATATTCAGAGAAATATGAGACATCATTAAGCACAACATGTATGTAATAGGAGTATCAGAGGAAAGGAGAGTCAGAAAGGAAGAAAAAATTAAAAATAAAAAAAGCAATAGCCAAAAACTACCCAAATTTATTGAAAACCATTCATCTATATATCTAGGAAACTCATTAAACTCCAAATAAGACAAACACAAAGAAATCCACAAATAGATACATTACAGTAAAAATGCTGAAATCCAAAGATAAAGAGCAAATCTTGAAACAGCAAGAGAAAAATAACTCATTTACAGAGGAATCCCAATAAGATTAACAGCTGACTTCTCATCTGAAATAATGGAGGCCAGAAGGCAATGGGATAGTATATTCAAAGTACTCAAAGGAAAAACTGAACCAAGAACCCTATGTACACGTGAAAATCCACATTAAAAAAGCACTAGTAAAAGTAACTGTGTAATTACTTTTATACAAGGTGTATAAATGCATATTTATTCTCTCTTACATTAATTTCTTTTTAAAGGCAATTATATAAAGTAACATACATAATATATTGTTGGGCCTACAAGACATAGAAATGTAATATATTTGCCAATAACAGTACAAGAAGGTGGGTGGGAGGAAAGCTGTATTGGGCTAAGAAAATGACTCCAAATAATAAATAAAACCCACCAGAACAATGAAAAGAACCAGAAATGATAAATGAAAAAGTTAATATAACAAAAGCCACAAACTTATGCTTGCTCTCTTTTTTCTCTTCACTTCTTTAAAAGACATAATATTCTCTCTTGGGCATCTATCCGGACAAAACTCTACTTAAAAGAGACACATGCACCCGCATGTTCATTGCAGCACTATTCACAATAGCCAGGACATGGAAACAACCCAAATGTCCATCAACAGATGATTGGATTCAGAAGATGTGGTATATATACACAATGGAATACTATTCAGCCATAAAAAAGAATGACATAATACCATTTGCAGCAACATGGATGGAACTAGAGAATCTCATACTGAGTGAAATGAGCCAGACAGACAAAGACAAATACCATATGATATCACTTATAACTGGAATCTAATATCCAGCACAAATGAACATCTCCTCAGAAAAGAAAATCATGGACTTGGAGAAGAGACTTGTGGCTGCCTGATGGGAGGGGGAGGGAGTGGGAGGGATCGGGAGCTTGGGCTTATCAGACACAACTTAGAATAGATTTACAAGGAGATCCTGCTGAATAGCATTGAGAACTTTGTCTAAATACTCATGTTGCAACAGAAGAAAGGGTGGGGGAAAAAATGTAATTGTAATGTATACATGTAAGGATAACCTGACCCCCTTGCAGTACAGTGGGAAAATAAAAAAATTATTAAAAAAAATTTAAAAAGACATAATATTCTATAAATTAGTAATTACAAATATATTCTTGGGCTTGTAATATTTTTAGGTGAATATATATAAAAATACCACAAAAAAGGGAAAATAGTGAGTAGAGATACACAGAAGTAACATTTCTATTTCTCACTAGAATCAATTTAGTATCAATCTGAAGATGATTCTGAAAAGTTAATATGTATTTAGTAAGCCCTAGAATAACAACTATGGAAATAATTTTTAAATATATAGTAAAAAAGTTATCAAAAAATATAGACACTATATTAGAAATTATTCAGTTAATGAAAAAGAAACCAGTAAAAGAGGAATAGAGGAACAGAAAAGACATGAGACAAAGAAGACAAAAAGTAAAGTGGCAGATATAAATTTAACTATATAAATAATACCATTAAATGCGATTGTATGAGATAAACTAATGAAAAGGCAAGGGTTCTCAGGTTGGATTTGAAAAATGAGTTCCAACTCTATGCTTTTTACAAGAAAAACACCTTAGGTTTAAAGACACAAATAGATTGAAAGTGAAAGGAGGGGAAAGATATATTATGTAAACAAGCAATCACAAGAAATCTGGAATAAGTATATTAATGTCAGAAAAAAATAGACTTTAAAACAAAACATCTAGAGATGAGTAGTGATTTTTAAAAAGTCAATCCATCAGGAAGATATAACAATTATAAACATATGTGCACCTAACAACAGAGCCCCAAAGTGCATGAAGGAAAAAAATGACAGAACTGAAGGGGAAAATAGACAACCCAATAAAAATTTCTGTGTTCAAAATTAGTTGTGTACAACTAGGAAGAGCAAGAGCAAAAGAAAATCAATTATTTGAACAGTGCTATAAACCAACTAGACCTAACAGACGCCTATAGAACACTTTGCCCAACAATAGCATACACACTCTTCTTAAGTACACATGAAACATTTTCCAGGATAGACTATATGTTAGGCCACAAAACAAACCTCAATAAATTTAAAAGAATAAAAATAATACAAACTATGTTCTCCAACAACAGTGGACAGATATTAGATATCAATAACAGAAAGCAATTTAGGAAGCCCAGAAATACATAGAAATTAAACAACACACTGTTTAATAACCAATATATAAAAGAAGAAATCACAGGCAAAATTAGAAAACACTTTAAATGAAATGAAAAATACTTAATATGAATGACAACAAAGACACAAGATTCCTAAACTTGTGGGATGCAACTAATACACTACTTAGAAGGAAATTTATAGTTGTATATGTCTAGATTTTCAAAGGGGGAAGGTTTCAAATCAATAACATAATCTTCCACCTTGACAGTGATAAAAGAAGAACAAACTCTTCTAAAGTAAGCTGAAGGAAGGAAATAATAAAGATTAAAAAGGAAATTAACAAAATGTAGAATAGAAAAAAATCAATGAAACCGTTAAGTTGGTTCTCTAAAAAAAATCAACAAAGTGGACAAACTGCTGGACTGATTGCCCAAGGAAAATATAGCACTCCAATGACTAGAATCCCAAATGAAAGAGGGGACATTACTACCAATCTCACAGAAATAAATGGAATACTATAAATAATTTTATGCCTTAGATTAAGATAAAGACGACTTAGATTCAACAGCAGAGTTTAGCTAAATGAAGTCATGAGGTGGGGGAGGAGGAGGGGGCTGAGGCAGGGAACAAGAATGATTTTTCCAAGAAAACCCCATTCATCCTGCCCCGGGATTACAGCTGGGGCCCAGGAGATCTTCTGGGCTCTGTCGCCAATGAGCGGGGTCATTTTAAGGCCTCCCCACTTCTGAGCATCAGTTTACCCCTGTTTAAGATGACTATGGTGTTGGACTAGATGAAATCTTCCCAGTGTGAACTTACATCACTGATGTTGCCCTAAATACCCCGAATTCTAAGGTGGGAAAGAGAATTCCCATCCGAATCTTTTCAGCCCTTTTGACCATCTCACAGCAAAAGTGTCGGCCTTGTTCTCCATGTCCCAGCTTCCCTCTAACATGTGCTGGTCCCTCTGGAACAGAAAGAAGGTAGATCTCAAGTTCAGGGTCCTCACAGACAATAGGACCCCACTGGGATTTACTGGCCTTGCTCTGTTCCCATGTGACATGGCTACCTTTTGAGCGTAGAAAGTAGTAGAGTATACTTTTCATTTAAACTTATGCCAAAAAGTTGATTTAAAAAAATATTAAGAGAGGGGAGTTCCTGTTGTGGCGCAGTGGTTAACGAATCTGACTAGGAACCATCCCTGGCCTTGCTCAGTGGGTTAAGGATCCAGCGTTGCTGTGAGCTGTGGTGTAGGTCACAGACACAGCTCAGATCCCATGTTGCTGTGGCTCTGGCATAGGCCATTGGCTACAGCTCCAATTCGACCCCTAGCCTGGGAACCTCCAAAAACAAAAAGACAAAAAATATATACATGTTAAGAGAAAAAATCATGTAGGACAGTGTGTGCTGTATGCTTTGGACTGTCTTTAAAATGGGGAAAACAGATCAAATACACACTTTGTACTGTATCCATTGATGTAGAATAATAGCCATGGCCCATTGGGGAGGGGCCAGGTGGTGGGAGATGGGGCTGGAGACAGACTTTCCCAAAGGTGTTCATTAAACTTTTTGATTTTTGAACCATGTGAGCATAACTCAGATTCAAAAAAAAATTAAATGAAAAAATAAATTTAAAATTAAGACAAGCGTGAAATAAATTATCGTAATGCTCGCTCATAGGGCAAAAATCTCCAAAGTGGCGCCCAAATGGCTGCGGTTGGAGAGTCGCAGGGCTGGCCAGGGGCAGCGGTCCCCTCCAGCTCTGGCCACAGCAGTGGGGTCACAATACTGGGCACAAGGCCCACTCCCCACCTCCACCAGCACTGGGTCCTGGGAGGTGCCTGGGCAAGGCTCCCGTCACTGCACAATGTCCTCTCAGTCTGGTGCCTGGTCAAGTTGGGCCTACCCCTGCCAGGCACTCCCTCCAGTCCTCACCCCCACAAGCTCCCCAGACCCCCTTCTCCCCGCCAACCCCAGCTCCTGGGCTGGGACTTGTCAGCATCTGATGTAAGACCCCTGCTCTGTGCCAGGCACTACACAAGCACTTCCATCTGCACAGCAGCCCCGTGAGACCACATCACCACCATCCTCATGGTTACCATCATGGCCATCGCCAACCCCATCCCCAGGTGAGTGTAAATGACTAACCTGAGGATGCACATCTGAAAAGGGCCACCTAACCCTGAATCCAGAGTCTCTAGCCATGACGCAGCCACCTAGAGAGCCCCAGGCTCTAAGAGGGCCCTGAAGCTCAGCCCCTGGAGTTCCAAATGGAACACTGAGGCCCAGAGAGGGAAGGGTCCTGCCCTGAGTCACAGAGCAAGTCAGTGATGGCAGAACAGATAGGAGGCCTGAACTCAGCCCTGGGTGATACAACCTCTCAGAAAACACTGCCCTGTCCACAGGTGTGCTCTGTGCGCACCCGTTTCCTTCAGAGAGAGAGAGAGAGAGAAAGTGTGTGTGTGGCGGCGGGGGGGGGTGCTGAGCCCAGATTTCCAACTCGGCAGTTCCCCTGCCAAGTGTCCACTCCCCACTCCCGCCCCGAGCCCCGCAGCTAGGCCCTCCACCCCTCATTGTTCCCGTTTCACCTAAAAGAACACACGCATTTTTCTGCTGGGAGGGCAACTCCCTGCCCTGTTGCAATCCCCTCTCCCCGGGAACATGGAAAAGAAAAATATAGCCAGGAGACTGGGACTGGAATAGATGCAACCAGGAGACCCAGTGAGGCAGCGAGAGGCGCTGAGACCAAGACCTCCTGGGCCTGGGTGGGTGTCAGTGCCTCAGTTTCTTCATCTGTAAATGGAGTTCCCAACCATCCTTCACAGACTGGTCATCAGGGGTGGCTGGCTCTGTATGAAACAGCCTAGCTCAGAGCCTACCCTCCAGCCCCCACCAAGGTGCTGATGTGGGTGAATTTCTTTTTTCTGTGCCGCAGGAAAATGGGGGCTTAATAGGGTCCCATTTGTTCTCATATTGTTCCAGCTGGGAGGAAAAACTGTATATGCTCTATATAAAAACATTAAATAAAGAAATAGCGAATACACAAGAGAATTCAGTCTCCCAGAGCTCTGTCCACTAGCTGCTTTTCTGCACAGGCCCAGTCTTCACCCTGCCCATCTCTCCTAGGGTGGGGCTGCCCAGTACTGAGGACCAGCATCCTGGGAGGCCAGGGAGGGGTGTGTCAGAGCCACCCCACTTCCTCTTAGACAAGGGTTCATTTACAGAGATGGTTCCTCAGCCCCTGCACAGCTCTCCCCAGTCCTGCAACCCCTCTGCCTCTGTCTCTCAACTATGGTTCCCTCCTGTGCTGGGAGATAAGGAAGACCCCAGGGCTTCCAGAACGAAGGCCCTAGTTGGGTCGGCTCTGCTTCTCCGGGTGGCCTCAAGTCTGTCCACCTTGTTCCCACCACTTCTCTGCCTGGTGGACTCCTATACACCCTTCAAAGTTCAAGTCAAATGGCCCCTCCTAAGAAAAGCCTTCCTCTGCCCCCTGAAGGATATGATCCCTCCCTTTTCTGTGCCTCAATTTCTCCATCTGAAAAATGGGAATGAAAATAACAAGACTCTACCCCTGGGGCTGTTGTGAGAACTACATGAGACAGCACCTGGAAAGTACCTGGAGACATCCAGGGACACGGCAAGTGCATAGCTTCTTGTTATTAGCATCACATGTGATTATTTATTACCAACCCAATTGTCCTCACCACTGCCATCACAGCTGCCCACCTCACACTGCCACTGATGACTTTTCTGCCTCCCTAAGCAGATGAGGAAGACTTAAGGGCACAGGCTGGGAGCTGGCCCTGGATCCTCAGCTTACAGCCTGGGACAGGCAGAAAATAGGTCTATGTGAAGGAAGCGGTAAATAATCTGATCTTCCGGGTCTCACCTTGAAACGGATGTCACTTGACAGGCCACTGTCAAGTGGATTCCAGACACTCCTCCAAAGCCAGTTGTCTGTCACACAGCTGTCTCAGCACACTTTGGACTTCCTGGATGTCCTGGGCTTCCAGTCAGAGAAGCTGGCTGTTCTAAGTTAGCCCTGCTATGTAACAAACTCTGCCTTAGAACACAGGGCAAGGAACAATGATTTATCATTTCCCTCTATCCTGCGGGTTGGCAAACCTAGGATGTCCTCGGCTCATGCTGTCTGGGATCATTCATGCTCTGTTCAGCTGGGCCAGAAAGTTCCAGAAGCTCCTGGTCTGGTCCCAGCGCTTATCTGGAGCAGTGCCTGTTCCCTTGCATGTGGCCCCTCACCCCGGTGGGCAGCCAGCATCCGTGCTGTCTGAGGTCAGTGTTCCAAGAAGGTGGAGGGGGAGCTGCAAGGCTCTTAAGGTCCGGCCTCAGAACAAATACAACCATCACTCCTGCCTCATTCTCTTGTGCAAAGAAAGTCATGTAGGCAAGGAGAGGAGAGATCCCACCTGTGGGAGGAGGAGGAGGGGAGTCCCAGCACGGAAGGGCCTGGGTACCAGGATGCAGGGAACTGCAGTGACCATCATTGCAAACAAGCTGCCCCATCGGTTTCATGAACTGTTGAGCCCTGAGCATGTGCTCTGACCAGCCTGGGAACAGGGCTGGGGCACAGAGGGAGGATGCTTGCCCCTAACCCAAAGGAGTTCCAAATTTGCTTGGTGAGGGAAACATAGAAAGATGGGAATGAGGCATTCCCATGAGGCCACATTCAAAGATCATTCATTCATTCAACAGCTCTTTTCTGGGTGGGCCTGCTGAGTGCTGGGCACTGGGGAAATAACAGGGAACAAGATGCAGTCCCTGCTCCCTTGGGTCTCACCCTCCAGCAAGGAAAACAGGTGCTAAGTAAACACACACCAGGAAGCAAATACAGCTGGAGGAAAAGGAAGCAGGGCTGGTAGCCAAAAGGTTGGTCAGAGAAGGACTCCCTGCAGTGGGGACATTTGAGTGAAGCACCTTGAGGATGAGGGGGTGGGGCTATGGAGCAAGAGAGTCACATGCAAAGGCCCTGAGGCAGGAAGTGCTATGTGGTTTGGGAACAGAGAGGAGGCCAAAGTGAGAGGGAAGGAGTTGGTAGGAAATGAGACAGGGAGAGGTATATGAAGTTGATAAGACAAGGGGCTTTCAGGTTGGGCAATAGCATGAGCAGAGGCTTGGAGGTAGGGACACAGGGCATGGTCCAGGCCATGCCTAGTTCAGTGGGCCCGGAGCTTTAGGCCACCAGGAGCATCCAGAGATGGCAGTCTGGATGGTCTCATAGGCAGGGGGCGCCGAGAATGGCATCTGGGCAGGGACTTGCCATAGTCCCCCTCCGGCCAGACTGCCCTCTCTGAAGCCTCCTCATCTGCGCAAACCCGACTCCCGGGCCCCATCTTCTGAGGCCATGGCTCTACCCATCCCAGCATTTGTCCCCAAGCTCCAAGGCCAGCTGAGTGAACTTGGACATCCCCCTTCTCCAGGCCTCGGTCTCGCAGTCTCCACAGTGGGCAGGTATGCTGACCATTGCTTGGTAGGGCCTGGGAGGAGCCATTCAGGGCTGCATGTGGCACAGACCAGTTGAGACCCCTGTGCAGAAAGGAGGCCTGAGCACAGGGCGGCTGGACACCAGGCGAGTCTGCTGGGTATGTACGTGGGAGGAAGGGGATGCAGCCTGGTGCTTCAAATGCCAGGGCAGCGGAACACCAGTCCTTCTGTTTGGACAGATGGTGATGTCCACGGCCAAGGTTAATGTGATTCCCACAGTCTGGGAGCTGGACCCGCCCAACAGTAACAGGATCTCCAGACCTTTTTCCCAGCCCTTGGACATTCACACCTCAGGATTGTGCCGGGGAAGGCGGGCAGGTTGGCAGGTGGGCAGGTGTGCACATGTGTGTGCTCGCAGCTTTATCCCAGGGGATGCACAGGGCCCGTACGCAAGGGTTTTTCACAGGTGGGGAACACAGGGGCTCAGAGAGATAAGGGCAAAACTGAGGGCATCCCAGGACTCCACGGAGAAAAGTGGTGATTCCAAACTCTCAGGAGATTAAGCTGCCTGGTGCAGAAATGCCATCTGTATTTTTTAAAAAATAGCCCTTAAATGCAGACCCTTCTTCAAAGGAACCTTGGCATGAGCAGCAAGTTTGTGTTTTGATGGTGTTGTCCCATTTCTAAGATGTGGAAACTGAGGAGCCAAGAGGTATGCGGACTTGGCAGTTGGCAGAGAAGGAAGATGAACCCAGGAGACACACTCCAAACTCCACCCTCCCCATCTTTCCATCCACCCGGCCCCTTGTGTCCATGAATCTCTGGCTTCCTCTGTGTGGCCCAAAACCTGGACCAAGGGAGAGCCTCTCTCCTCCCCTTCCCCTGTGGGCAGGGGCATCGGAGGTCAGAGAGGCCCAGGATATGGAGGAGCGGGGCCTGAGGAGCCTATGGCTGGGCCATTCTGTGACCAATGGGAGCAGCTATTCCCATGTGCTCCTGCCTGAATGGCCACCTTCCACCGTAGATACCTGGGTCAGGTCCAAGTTCAAAGCACTCAGCAGCCCCACTTACATGCCTCTCCCACCAGAGAGCTCAGTATTGTCCCCAGCTCTGCCCTCTGTCTGTTCCCACGTTTCCCCCACGCCAGAACAGCCCTGCTCCAGTGAAAAGGCAGGAGAAATGTGAGCTTTGGCTCAAGCACAGCGGGCAGGCACGGAAGGCCTAAGCCCGGGGATGGAGCAAATTTTAGGAAGGACATCCCAGCAGCTATGCTGAGGATGCAGAAGACTCCAGGAGGCAGAGAGGCCAGGCCTGAGGCCAGACCAGGTTTCAGGGTGCGGGAGATGAGGGCAGGACTGAGGAGAATGGAACGGATGAGGGAGAGAGAGCCTGGGTGGGAAATGGAGCTGGTGTGGAGCAGGGTGAAGCACCCAGCTCCCAAAAGGCTCTGCGCTTTCCACACTCCACCAGCCAGTCAGCAGCCAGGGTGGTGGGAGCTGTCTGGCCTCAGACATTGGCCTTTGCCTCAGTTTCTTCATCCATTCAAACGGAGCTAAGGGGAGGGGAAACCGCAGCCTGAAAGCTGTGCCTGGAACAGTCAGCCCCCGGAATTACACCCTGCTGCTGCTGCTGCTATGTTCACTGGTGCCAGTTCCTGGATTGAAGGAATGGCTCAGGCACCCAGGCATTGAGGGTCATGGGGGGGCCCCCTCTGGAGCAGATGGGGGGCCCCAGTCCCCAGCTCAGGCAGGAATTACCATCACAAGCCAGGGATGAGCTCACCCACTCACCCTGCTCAACAATACACAATCAGCCCATAAATCCCCGGGTGCTGGGAGCAGGGCTGGTATTTGAATATGAAAGGGTGGGAAACAAAGCGGCAGACTGGGGGCTGGGGATGGAGGGAGGGCAGGGTGCATAGCCAGGCTGGGTGCAGGCAACACTCTCACACACACCCACACACACACACACACACACACAAGCACAGATGCGCACACCTGCAGGTATACAGAGAACAAACAGACACACGTGCATGGGACACGCACACACAGAAACACAATCCCATTTTGCCTTCTCCATAGATGAACAGCAACAGACAACTATCACAAGCATATACAAGCCAGGAGCCTTTATCTGAATGATACTTAATCCACAGTCTCAATGCCCAGGTCATTTTTAAAAAGATTTTTCTATGTCTCAAATTCACCTTTTGAGTCCTACTCCAACAGAATTGGATCCCAGTCAACCTGGGGACATTTGCCTTTCCCCAGGAGCCCGGAGCTGTGCACCCTCCTCCAAGCCCTGAAGGCCAGCCTCTCTCCTGCACTGTCCCACGTGCCTGCTCCCATGCCCACCACTACCACCGCGCCAGCTCCCCACCTGTACTGGGAGACCCCACCAGCCACTGCTCCTGAGGGGCGGCTGGTCAAGCCCCGCCTGCTATCAGGGCCAATGGCCCACCTGAGGCCATGAGCTGGGGCCCAGCCTCCCTAAGCGGGGAAACCTCACTGAGGGTGGAAAGGCTGCCCAAGGCTGGGGGCTCCCACTGCACCTGCAGCAGAAGGTACCACGAGAAGAACCCAGGCCCCTGGAGAGTAATAAGCTCTCTGCGCTTCAGTCCCTTCATCTATGGGAGGGGATGAGGATTCCAGGCGATAACATGGGTGGAGCCATCGGATAGCACCCAGGTAGCCCACTCTCGTTACCTTTTTAAAGACCTCCCATGAGAACGTCTATCCTTCCTGGGTCTGCGATTCTGAAACCCCAAAGCCAGAAAGAAGCTGGCCCACTGACGTGAGGACAGAGGACAAGGCAAGGAAGGGCCCAGGGTAGCACCAGTCGTCTGGGAGCAAAGAACTCCTGGTTTACTTCAAAACAGCAGCACTCCAGAGCCTCCCAGGCGCCCAGCCCTGCACCAGCTGGAGCTTCTTCAAGCCTCCTGACAGCTCCATGAGGGCGTGCAACCCACCCTCAGCTCCGAGGTAAAGATGGAAGACAGAGCCCAGCTGGTGGCACACCTGGCCTCAGGTCCAGATCTGGGAAGCAGGCAGAGCCCTCGGATAGCTGTTTGTCCATTTTACCAGCAGCCACTGAGGCCCACTGAGATCAAACAACTTGTCCAATGTCACCCTGCTGGACACTCCGCCATCCACCATGGCTCCTCCCCATCATCACAGCACAAGGGCATTTGGGAGAGAACTTGGCCTTGAGACTCCAATGCACCAAGGGTCCTAGGCAGCCATGTGTCCTGTTACCAATGAAGAAGCAGCATTAGGGGGCCTCTGCTGCTCCCCCCACTTTCTGTAGGGTTGTTCTGGGACAAGGGTAGAGCAAGGGCAGAGCCAGGACTGATAGCTGGAAAGGGGGGTGACCGGGTGGGCCATGGGGACCCCAGAGCCCCTCAGGAGGACTGCCTTCTCCAGTCAGAGTCCAGAGAAAAGGAGAGTGAGCCTCCCATGGAGGGGTATGTGCAAGTCAGGCTGGAAGGGTGACCAGTAGGCGGCTGCTGGGGGTGTAAAGGTACACTGTAGACCCTCCAACAAGGACCCAGGCTCAGTTGCCCAGACTGGGTCAGAGCCAGCCAATGCACCAACCACACACCCACCACGGTTCCCGGAGCAAGTGGGGGATGGGGGTGTCACCTCAGGATGCTCTGCTACATGTCGTCTGGGATGCACTTGGAAGATTTCACGCCACTCTACTGTGTGACTTTCAACGTCCAGCCCACGGGGCAGAGACCACAGACTGTCCTTGTACCTGCACACACCCCTCCATCCCAATAGTAAGGACCCTCTAAGGGTCACCTGGGAGCACAGCTGGCCTGCCACCCTCAGGAGGCTGCCTCTACTGCCTCCCCTGCAGCAAAGATCTGTGGGCATTGGTCCTCTCCTGGTCCCTGGAAAGTCAGCCAAGAGATGGGCACCCCCTCTAGTGCCCCAGGAAAGGCACGCATGCCCCTTGCCCCTCCCCCTCTCAGCTTACTGTGAACTCAGAAAGGCAGGTCTGGGGGTTTGCTGGAGACTGGTCCCAGCCCTGGAACACCTCACCGGACCACAGTAGGAGAAGTTAGCCACCTGCTCTCAACTCTCACATGTCCCCACCTCGCTCATCTGCCTTGTCTGCCACTGTGTTGGGGTCTCTATATCCCATGTGATACCGAAGAGGCACACAGATGCCCCAGTGGTGGACCACAAGCTTTAGAAGTCCAGGAAGGCACTCACTTTCCATCTTTAGTTCAGGAACAGGCAGGTGTTTATGGAAAGAATAAGGAGGTCTCTTTGCAGCCCCCAGACATGCAAACAAACATCTATTTTCCTCTCCCCTTGAAGTGACTCAAATCTTTCATGTTCTACATTGAACTACAAATTGTCCATGCTTCATTCTTCCCCCAGCTCAGTAAACAGCCCCTCAAGCCCCCTCAGTGTCAAGGCCAGAATCCTAGGAGGTCACCCACGGTTCCTTCATTCCCTCCCACCCTCCCCAACGCATCACCCAGTCTTACTGATTTTATTTCCTGAATCTCTCCCCTCGCCATGACTTCCATCAGGTCCACATGAGCTCCAGCCTCAAAGGTCCTGTGGCCCCCATTTCACTCAGAGGAAAACCCACCCAGTCTGGCCATGTGGCCCACTGACCGTCCCCATCGGCCTTCCCTCAGCCCCACAGTCATGCCCGTGTGTCAGTGTGTGTGACATCTGCTCCCTTATACACTGTCAGCTCCCATGGGGCCTGGAGTCTGGCATACAGCGGGGTCTCTGCAAATATTTGGGGATGCTTAACAGGAGGGCAGCTGACCTTGGATAATCACATCAGCATGTGTGTATAGGGGGCGGTGGGCAGGAGGAGGGTTCTGTTCTGGAGCAAGGCAGACCAGGCAGGCTCTCTCAGATGGGGCACTACTTGCACGCACACACGCACGCACGTACAGCAGAGCCAGGACTCAAACCCAGGATGGACCATTCACTTCCCTGGCAGCTTCCTTGTCTGACAAGTCCCAGCTTTGACACTTCAGCTTCCAAGAAATGGGGGTTCGGCAACCTGTCTCTAAATCCAGTGCCCCCTGCAGCCCTGGGCCCCAGTGTGGAGGCTGGACAAGGCTGAGGGGCTGGTAGGGTCTGGGGGCAGTCAGAGAGTGAGGATAGCCAACTCCAGGGAAGGCGGGGTTCCTGGGGTGGCCTCAGGAATATAACAGCAGCACAAGGAGCAGGTGGGCACTCAGGGCGTGCCGCCCCCCCCAGTCAAACTCAAAAGCTCCTCTGCAGCAAAGGAATCATCAATGACATAAAAAGGCAAACTAGGGAGTTCCCGTCATGGCTCAGCAGAAACAAATCCTACTAGGAACCATTGCAAGTTTGATCCCTGGCCTCGCAGAGTGGGTTAAGGATCCAGTGTTGCCGTGAGCTGTAGTGTAGGTCACAGACATGGCTCAGATCAGGCATTGTTGTGGCTCTGGCATAGGCTGGCAGCAAGAGCTCCGATTAGACCCCTAGCCTGGGAATCTCCATATGCTGCAGGTGCAGCCCTATAAAGACAAAAAAAAAAAAAAAAAAAGGCAAACTACCTAACAGAGGAAGACATTTTCAAATCACATATCTGATAAGGAGCTAGTATCCAAGATATATAAGCACTCAAACAACTCAAGAGCAAAAACCTGAACCACTCGACTGAAAAAGGGGAAAAGGATAAGAACAGACATTTTCACAAAGTCATACAGATGAGCAACAGACACACAAAAAAATGCTCAACATCACGCATTACCCATGAAATCCAGAAGAAAACCACAATGAGGAGTTCCCATTGTGGCTCAGCTGTAATGAAACCAACTAGTATCCATGAGGATGAGGGTACAATTGCTGGCCTCATTCAGTGGGTTAAGGATCTGGTGTTGCTGTGAGCTGTGGTGTAGGTTGCAGATGTGGCTTGGATCTTGCATTGCTCTGGCTGTGGCATAGGTCGGCAGCTGCATCTCCGATTTGACCACTAGCCCAGGAACTTCCATATGGCATATGTGCAGCCCTAAAAAAAGAAAAAAAAATCACAAAAAGATATCACCTCACACCTGTTAGAACAACCATAAGCAAAAGACAACAAATAACAAGTGTTGGCAAGGATGTGGAGAAAAGAGAACCCTCCTGAACTGTTGGTGGGAATGTAAATTGGTACAACCACTATGGAAAACAGTATGGAGAGCCCTCAGAAACTAAAAATAGAACTACCATAGGATCCAGCAATCCCACTCCTAGGTATTTATCTTAAAGGAACAAAACACTCACTCAAAAAGATATCCGCACCCCCATCTTCATCAAAGCATTATTTACAACAGCCAAGACGTGGAAGCAACCTCGGTGTCCATCAATAAATGAACATAAAAAGAAGTCGTGGTATAAATATACACAATGGAATACTACTCAGCCATAAAAAGAATGAAATCTTGCCATATGTGCCAATGTGGATGGACTCTGAGGGTGTTGTGCTAAGTGAAATAAGTCAGACAGAGAAAGACAATTACTGTATGATCTTTCTCACACATAGAATCAAACAAAACAAAACAAAACACCTAAACTCATAGAGACAAAGAACAGATTGGTGGTTGCCAGAGGAAGGCAGTGGAGGGTGAGGACATGAGTGAAGGGGTCAAAAGGTACAAACTCCAGGTTATAAGAGAAATGAGTCCAGGGGATGTAACAGACAGTGCAGTTAACTAGAGTGAACACTGTATTATGTATTTGACAGTTGCTGAGAGACTAGATCTTAAAAAGTTCATAAGAAAAAAAAAATTGTAACTGCGTGGTGATGGGTGTTACCCAGATTTACTGCGGTGATCATTTTGCAACATATACAAGTATTGAAATGTTATATTGTATAAATGAACCTAATATAATGTTCTATGTCAATCACATATCTAAAAAAACATGTGCCCACTGGGACCTCACTCCTCCTGGGGCTCCCTGACTGCCTACCCCCACCCACCCCCAGGCTCCGTGCCCCTCCCCCAGCCTCGTGATTCAGCTTAGAGTCTCCACAACCAAAGCAGAGAGCATGCAGCAGGTAGCTAACCAGGGACCCAGATGTCCACTGCCCCCGCTCTACCCAGGACTCTGGGTCTGAAACGTGTCTGGAGAGGCAAGGGGCTCTGATTCATGCTGTGAACCTCAGGAACAGTGTTCTCACAAGGTCGCTGAGGTCCTGACAGAGGCTGTGTTCTATGGCCTCAGCGGCCTCGGGATCCAGGTGTCCAGGCGTGGTCCCCCGGCTGTCCTGTCCATTCTGCTGAACCCCTAAGAGCCTCCTGTTGCAGTTAGGATGTGTGCAGCTGCATGTCACAAAGCCCCATTTCTGTGCTGGACACAGCAGGGTTTGTTTTCCCCTGGAAGGCGGTGGGCCAGGGCTGGGGCAGCAGCTGGAGGAAGTGATCAAGGGTACCGGCTCCTGCCAGCTCCTGGACTACCGTTCTTCACACGAGGCTTTCATCCCCACAGAGGCAGGAAGAAGGTGGGTGGGTGAAGAAAGAGGCAAGGCCTGGAGGGTGATTTTAGGAAAACAGCCTTTTAAGAACCCAGCCCATAGACTCCCACTCACATCACATCAGGCAGAAGGGGGTCCCAGGGCTTGGGATTCTGGTAGAGGAGCTGCAAGGGTACAGGGTCCCTTTGCGCCAAACTGGGGCTCAATGTGGGGGGAGACACAGGGGAGGCAATTAGTGCATTTAATTAGCGCAATTTCCAGGACATTTCTCTTCTCCTCAACCTGGGCAGCTTTGGGGCAATCATCACTCAGATCCACAACTGACACATGGGGGTCCTCATCCAGTCCTGGAGCCAGGAATCCCTCCTTGAGGTGTGGCAGCCTCCAATCTGAAGGGCGGAGGAGCCAACAGACATGGCACAGCAGGAGGGTCCCCAGGGAGCCAACAGTATGGATGTAAAGAAAATTAAGTGTGACCCAGAACCAAAAGCAAGGGGCAGTGTGAGGGGTCAGAAAGGTTGCAGAGGGTGGCGTGTGGCTCCCGGGACTGTGGTGCCAGGACATGATGGCCCGTGAGGGATGGGGCCATCCAGAGCTTTCTGCAGAAGAGCGGCTGTTACAGACCAGCCGGTTCTGGGGAGGGGCCAAGCAGGTATGTGCATCAGTCAGGGGGAGCCAACCTCCTCCCTCAACAGAGAGCCCCCAGGTCACCATGCATTCAAATAACTAAGGTTTCTTTCTTCATCACATTCACAGCAGGGCATACAGGGGACCCAGGGCTCAGCACAACATGGTCACCAAAGGACCCAGGCTCTTTCTGTTCTGTGCACCTCTCCTTTCAACACCTGTCTGCCAAAGTCACCTTGGCCTCATCCAGCTGGGGCCTGGATGCCAGGATAACACAGGACCTGGGGGCCAGGCTCAAGGTGCTGTGCACCCCTCTGCCCACATTGGCCATAACTCAGTCATGACACCCCGACTAACTACACGGGAACATGGCCTCATGGGGCGCCCAGGGGAACAAGCAGTGACACATATCTCTGCCACAGCCCCTCCTCCGGCCAACACACATCCACTTGTCCCCCCTCCTACACAGAAAAAACTCATCCTCTCCCAAGGAGACACCCAAGGTCCCATCCAGTCACTGCATGGCTTGGTGGACTTTGAACCAGAGGAAACGTGCTTGCTGCCCCCCACACACATGCACACACACATGTGTGAGCACATGCACACACTGTGTGATGGTAAGAAAGCTCCCATTCAGCATTGGGAAGGTGGCAACTTGTGGGCAGGGATCCCATAGGACGGCCCCTGCCTAGACTCGCCCTCTGCTCCCCTGGAGAAGCCCTGTCCACTTTCCTCCATGGCCCCTGGCTCAGCCTTTTAAAAGGGGCTTCTGAGCCAGGAGGAGGTAGAGTGTCCCCAGTGGCCCCTGCAGAGTTTCCAGAGGGTCTATGGCACCAGGGTTATTTCAAGCTTCAGTTAGACTCTTTGTGGCCCAAGATGAATGTTTCTTTAGTGACCCCATTCCCTCCAAATGAGGTTTCTGAACTGTTTGCTTCCAGTCAGTTCTCCGAGCCCACAACCATGCCCAAGTTCCCTCTTGGACCTGCCAGGCAAGCCCGTTCCCTTCTCTCCCATGCCCTTGCGTCCCTGCCTCTTCCTTTCCTCCTCAGCGGGACAATTCTGAGGCCATGGAACTGAGCAGAAGTGTCACACCCTTCGTCTGATCTTCAGGCAGCCCAAGGGTTCTCCAGACCTTGTTTCCTACTGTTTCGGATCCAGAGGCTACCGGCTTCCCCAACCCTGAACATCATCTATTTCCCTTTGCTGCTGCTTCAAGCCAGCTGTCGCTCTCCTGAGCACCCCTCTCTCCTGTAGTATCTGACCAAGTGCAGCCAACAGTGGCCAAGACACACCGATCCCTTCATTCTTTTCAGCCGCTTCCCCTAGAGCTTCCGGCTCAGCACCCATGACTCTGACACCAGTCTCCACACAGTCAGTTGCTCAGTGGCAGAGCCGGTTCTGCATCCTTAAGGGTCTCATGGTGACACCACACTTCTGACGAGCAGTCCCTGCCTCAGTGAGGGGAGGCTCAGAGGTGGGACAAACAGCCCCATGTCTCAGTAGCTCAGCACCACTAAGGCCTTTTCTCACTCTCATCACAGTTCACACGGCTTGGTCAAAGAGCTCAGCTTCTGGCACCCACATGGGGACCATCTTGTGCACCAGCATTTGGTGGCCTTGAGGCTGCCCTGGCATCTGGGCCAGTGGGTGGAGGTGAAGCAGGTGGACGAGGATGGCCTTTCTTGGCCACACCTGGAAGCATGCACATCCCCTCTGCCCAGGCTAAGAGACCAGGAGGACTTCCCTGCCCTGGAAGGCCCATCAGCCCCAGAAAGCCAGCCTGCACAAGAAGGACCCCACACTTGTGTCATCTGCTGGAAGGGATGTCATCTCCCTGGCTGGCACCAGCCCAGGTGGCTCCCACAGCCCTTTGTACCCTGAGGCTCCCTGCTTTGGGAACCAGGGCATGTGTCCATCACACAGTATGGACCAGACCCTCCGCCTGGCATTCAAAGTTCCAGAAACCATGCTCTCACCCACCCACCCTCTTACTCCTCATTCCCTCTTCAGCATTCCCACAGACACCCACATAGCAACTTCCACTGTGTTCCCCCCCAATTCATCTGCTGAAGCCTTAATCCCTGGCCTCAGAATGTGACTGCTATGTGGAGCTGGGGCTCTTTAAGAGGCAGTAACATTAAAATGGGGTCATCTGGGTGGGCTCTGCTCTGATCTAACTGGTGTCCTTATGAAAAAGAGATGAAGGCATGACAGCACAGAGAGCTGGCCATGTGAGGACACAGGGAAAGGCAGCTGTCCACATGCCCAGGAGAGAAGTCTCAGGAGGAACCAGCCCCATGGAAGCCTTATCTCGGATCCCAGCCCGTGGAACCATGAGAACACAACATCCACTGTTGAAGCTGCCTAGCCTGTGGTATTTGTCACGCAGCCTGAGCTGACTAATACACCCACCTCCACAGCTCTGCCCCCTCTTGGATCACCATTTAGGCACCTCCTGAGCTTACCAGGTGCCACCTCCTTCCAGCATTCACTCACCCCATCTCTACTCGGCCCTCTTACCTGGTGTGGAGCAAATGGCATTCCCTTTCTGCACCCGGAGAATAGCAGAAACCCTCCCTAGGCCCCGCAGAACGGGAGGTACTGCATATAAAGCACATAGTGGTTCTAATAAAGGTGGGGCATTTTCAAAACAAAGGACTTCATCTCAAAGCCCTGCTCAAAGAATCCCTGGCTGACTCTGAGCAGGACCCTGTCTTCAGGACCCAGTGAACCCAGCCCGGTGGGAGGGGGTGACCTGCAGGGCCTCTGTGATGGGGCCCTAGGGCCTGCCCTTCCCCAGCTCTGCTGCCTCGGCTTCTCTGTCAACACAGAGCACAGTTTTGACCCCTTTTATCCTGTCAAGTCAGGCTCCTGGAGACAAGGCACTCACTGTGTCAGCTGGCCCTGGTTTGGGGAGAACACCCCCAAACCACTGAATATGCAAATGACATGCAAATGACCACTTCTAAGCAGAAAAGTGTCCTCTTTGGCATCCTTTCAGGGCCTGCTTCAGTGAGTGAATAAAAATGCCCCTGAGTGGCACAGCAACGGTCGGCATGGAAACGGGACTTCTAGGGTGCTTGAGGAGCCATCCAAACACCCCGAATCAACTCTGTGAGAGCCCCTCGCTGCGACCTCAGGCAGCTGGAGAGCACGATCTGGGCTAATGGAGATAAGCAGGAGTTGGAGAGATTCACCCCCAGAGATCTCTGCTCTGTGACAGTCAAGTCACAGAGCACTGAGTTTGAATCTTGCTCCCAAAGGCCTAACACAGAGGAGAGGAGAGACACAGGCTCTGCCCACCTTCTGTCCTCCTCCACCCTCACACCTCATGGGCTATTTTTATTCATATTCCGGGTGAAATAAAACAAGTTAAAGCAGAGCATGAAATCTGAGGAGGATTCCACCTTAAGGGGAAGAAAAAAAAAAAAATCCACCTTTGCAATAACAAATAGTTGGAGCTGGTGTATTACCTGGGTGAAATTTTTACCCCTAGAGACAAGTCTAAACTCCTCAGCATTATGAAAACTCTGTGGATTGCTGTGTTACCGAAAATTTATGGCCCCCAAATCATTCCTAAAAGACAGTACACATTCCCAACTGAGGGCTTTCCTCTGGTACGACCAGCCCTTCTCCATGCGGCTCCATTCAGGGCGCAGGTCACGTGTTTCTGCCTAAAGTGTCTGCTCCACGGGGCCCCCTGAGGCCCCTGCACAGGGGAAACACTCAGCACACATCCCTTCCTGTGCATTTGCCCAGTGCGGCACCAAAGGACAGCACAGGAGGGTCCGCTTCTCTGCCCCAAGCAACTGGCCTCACAGATGGGATCATAAGCTCCATGCTCACCCACACGCTGGAGGCACCTACCCCCTCCCGCTCTGCCACTAAAACGCTTTCACCCTAGAACATGTCTACACTGAAAGGGAACTTCTCAAGTTCTAGAAGCTTCAGCCCTGAGTTGGACGAGGAAACTGGGGCTCAAGGTAAGGAATCCTGCCAGGGCCACACGTGGGGTGCTGGGGTCTGGCCCTGCTCACCTGAACCCAAAGGCCCAGCTCATGCCACCCTGGCAGATCTTCAGGAAGCACCTGGCGTCCAGGGCGGGGTAGGACGGCCAGCAGGGACTTGAGTCCAAAGACCCAGGCCCAGGCTGCGGCAGCCCTTCCTGTGCCGCAGCCCCATGGGGCCTCTGAGAACGGCATCTGCATCCACCCCAAAGGGCTAAGTGCATCCTTTTACATCACAGCTGACTTCACAGAGACATAGACGCCCCCTTGCTCAAGACCCCCATGGCTTACCATTGCCACAGCTTGGTCTGGGCACCTGAGGCCACTTCCCTGGCCCACTGCCAGCCCTCTGGGCGCCCCTACAGCCCCTTGCAGACAGGCTGCAATTTTCCCAGGCACCCCTCTCTAGTCCTGTCATTCCCTCCCGCCATGCTCAGACCCTCCTGCCCAGACCCCCTGACCTCCCTGGTCTCCCAGGAGGCCCCCTCCATGGCAGTCCCTCCCTCAGCAGTGCCTCTGTGGGCCCTAATTTCCCTGGACCCCCCCAAGCACCAGCTGCATCCAGGCACTTTCCCACTGCCCCCCCACAACCACCTGGATGCAAGGCATCCCAGGAAGAGCAGCCCATAGATGCAGGGGCCTGAGAAGTTAAGGAACGTCCCCCAGGTCACACAGCTGGAAAGAGCAGCCCACAGACATAGGGGCCTGAAAGGTTAAGGCACTTTCCCAAGGTCACACAGCTAGAAAGTGCCAGAAGCAGGACTCAAATCCAGGTCCCTCTGGCTTCCAGCCAAGCTGTTCCCCACATACACCACCTCCCTCTGACACTATCTTCCATATTTCAGCTCATCTCCTGCATGCACTTCGAGGCGGAAGCCCTGAGCTCTCCGACTGACCATGGAGCTCAGCGGCAGTCAGCCAGGACGTCTCCAAAGCACAGGCGAAATGCCCAGAAGTCCTGTGCTGAGCCCTCTCCAGGTGCCACATGCTTTAGTCCTTGCTGAGGATCAGAGAGCCTAAGTGACATGCCCAAGGTCACACAGCAGATAAAAAAGGGGAGCAGGGACTCCAAAATAGGTCAGTTTAGTCAAGTTAGGGATCTCCAACTCAGGTGCCTCAGGGGCCAGCAGAGGATATCAATAGGGAATTGTCTGGAAGCAGGTGTGGGGGGTTGAGACCATGTCCTCCACCTATGGGGCAACTACTCCCAGCTCCAGCTAATAGTCAGCAGGTGGAAACACCAGTATGACCTAGGTTTCTGATTCTTTAAGAGAAGATGGAAACTAAGATTTCTTATGGGAAAATCTCCCATTTTGAACGTCAATGCACACCTGCTCTGAATGTTTTGTGTAACGCAGGGCATAACAAAGAGAATGCACCTGCCAGTCTGACTCAAGCACTAAAGCCACCACTATGGAGCTTAGGATTCTTAAGCAGAAACTGAGGCCCAGATGGCAACAGCAGCCTGCCGTTACACACGATGCCGTGGCAGAGCCCAGGCCAGCCAGGCCTTCAGCAAAGGTGATGGAAAACTAAAAAAACTGCCCAACTCTGAAATCAGGTGCACAAGCTGTGGGGTAGTTTGGAGGAGAGACCAGGAACTGAGGCCAGAGGCCTCTCTGTGGGGCTAGGAGGCAGACCTAACCCCTCTGGGTCTTGATTTACCCATCTGCAAAATGGAGAAAGATAAAAATAAGAATGCCTCTTCCCGCTTCCATCCTTGTAAAGATGATAAAGGAGCAATGGGTTAAAATCCTAAGAAAGGACAGATCCCCGCTCGGTCCTAAACAGACCTTCCAGGCCTGGGAAGCTGGAACAGACCCCTGGGTGTCACAGCCCTCAGCACTTTAAACAAGTGCTCCTCTCCAGAACCACGTTTCCAGACCAAGAGGCTGAGGCTTGGCAAGGCTTGGTGAGTGGCCAGCATACCCAGGACTGGGAGCCTCCTGGCCGAATGGGGACAGGCCCCCGGGCTCAGCAGACTGTCACCACTGCCCCGGCTTCCCTCATTGCTCCCTTTGAAGTTCAAAGAATGGGCCTCGCCCCTCCGAAGCAGGCAGTAAATCAGGCAGGAGAAAGGAAACTGTCCACCCCAGCTGAGTTATGGCAGCCACGGCGAGACAGCCCTCACCCTCTGGGCTGGCAAGCCCCACCCTTACCTGCCCCTCCAGCCCCTTTCCTGCCCTGGCCGGCCCCTTCATCACCCTGAAGCCCATCGCCTGGTTCAGCTCGTCCATCCCGTCCACCTCCCAGGGTCTTTAGGCTGAGGCCCCTCTACCCCTCTCCATCAAGGAATAGTTTAGCCCAGGCTTGCACACCTCCTGTAATGGGGAGCTCACTCCCACACTCAGTCAGCTTTGGCCCAGACAAAGCTCTGCCTTCCACAGATTTGGGGTTGGCTTCCTAGAGACTTACCTATCTTTGCTCCTGTGAGCTGGACCCAAGCTCTGGGTCACAGGCCTCCTCTCCCCTGACCCCAATACAGCCCTGCAGAGGTGAGGACAATATGGCCTCCTCAAGATGGCTCTCAATGTCTCAGAACTAAAGGGGACATACGGGTTTGCAGGGTGTGAACCAGGAAATGAAGGTGCACATGGCGATTTGCACTTGGGGCCCCAGTGTGACCTTCGGAACACTCTTGAGGGAGAGTGTGCGACAGGGCATGTGCATGCATGTTAATGTTGGTGTGTGTGCGTGCACTGCGGGTCAGCAGGGCAGGGGGTGAGTACATGTGTGAGAAGGGGAAAAGCACAGGTGTGGAGCCTGTGAGCCTCTGGACTACATGGGAGAATGTGAGTGTATGAGTGGGATTTGGGGCATCTGAGGGCTACGGTCCTTAGCCCCAAGGGACAGCCCTGGGCCAGGTGACATCACTGGTCAGGGACAGCTCTTGAGCTCATCTCCTGGATGTGCATGGAGAAGCCACTCAGGAGGTGCAAACCAGGCTATGGGGAGAACGCGGCCTCCATAGCACATGTAGCTCAGCCCAGGGACCACCCTGGCCTTGAGGGTGATGGAAGGGGCCTTGCTCCTGACTCCCTGGGGATCCCATGGCACTCAGATTGGGGGGTGGGAGGGACTCTGAGCCTGATGGTGTGATGCTGGACAGGCTCCAGCAACTGGGTGGCCCAGAGTGGGGCACCCACACCGAGGCACAGAGGGCTCGCTGTCCTGCTGCTCTGGTCAGGGTCAGTCCCTGTGGGGTAGGACATGGCCACCAGCCAAGGAGGTCCTGCTCCCTCTAGGACCCTCACCTGCTCATCTGCAAGGCAGCCTGGGACGCTGGCCAACACCTGGATGCCATCCTGTCCTGCTCTGGTCCCATATCCAACCACTGCCAGGCCCTCTTAGATGGTCTCTCTGTGATCCATCTAGCTTTCGGTTGCCATGGCAACCACTGGAGTTCAAGCTGCCATCACCTCCCACCTGTACCAAGCAGCAGACTCCCTTCTGGTCTCCTGGCCCAGTCCTGCCCTCGCCCACCCCAATACACATGCCCACAGACGCATGCATGCATGCATGCACATGCACGCACACACACACACACACAAGTGTGCCCACCGGACCCTCACCAGGTCACACTCACACATTCCCCCTCCCCAGCCTGCCCCATGCCGGCCTTGCTCAGGCCAGGTTCTATGTCCCTCCACGTCCAGCTCCAAGCCAAGTATGGGGACAGGAGATGAGGATATGTGGCCTCAGCCAAAACAAGGCCTGGCCCTGGGGTCTGGGAGGAGGCAGGACCACCCATAGGGGAAGTGAGTGCTAAGGCCTCCCAAAGCCCATCCTCCCTCCCCCTGGTGGGGAGCTATGGGCTCCATCTAGACATACTGAGTCTTGGGGTTGAGGACACATCCCAGTGACTTGAGGGTCGAGTTCAGGAGAGAGGCCTGGGTGGCAGGCGGAGCTCCAACGGTCTCCAGGGTGTGGACAATTCTAGAACCAGCTCCTTGATGGGACCACATAAACCTGTGTCTCTCTCACTGTGCTCAGTCCCAGCAGAGTGAAAGCTTTTATTTATTTATTTATTTTGTAAGAGACTTAGAGTTACTTGTGTCCCCTTTGGACATAAAGTCGTTGGCTACAGGGCCACGCACAGTGGGTACTCAGTAAGAAGAACACCACTCAAAACGCAGAGACACAGAATGGCTGAGCTTGGGGCAGTGGGGTCACTTAGGCCGTGAATCCAAATCTCAGAGGCCCAGCAGCGACATAAATGTGGGGAGTGGGCCAGGGGCTGTGGGGGCCAGGGAGCCCGTGCCCCAGATGCAGCAGCCCATGCCCAGCACCAGCTAACCCACGGCCCCACAGGTGTGTGGACTTCAAGAGAGGCCAGAGACCCAGAGTAGTGTGGGGCACTTCCCAGCTTTGCAGCTTTGCTCAGTGGGCTCACACTGAAAAGCACTCTTTCTGATGTAACTATACAGAGGCTCCAAAGTGGTGGCCCAGCAATGCCCAGCACCTCCCCCACCACATGGCCCAGGGCCAGGGGAACAGAGTGCGGCCAGGTAGCTAAGGTCCAGGTGCTACTGGTGCCAAGCTCAGATCCCCTTACCAGGCGGCACCCACCCCCAGCTACTGCAAGCTGGCCTTACTAACAGCTCACAGCCAGGCCTTTACTGAAAAAGTACCCTAAGCACCTGGAAGTAGATGCCAGGAAGGTTTATGCCCCTCCCCACATGCATCCCCAGGGGGCAGTGACTGACCACTGATCAAGGGGTCCCCCCAAGGGGGTGGAGGGGTGCCCTCCATGGTGCCCTCTCCTCTGCAGGGCTCTCCTGAACCAAAAGCCTGGCTGGGTTCCTCCCCCATCTGACCCTGCTTCCCACCTCCTGCACTTCCCCCCAGAGCTCCCACTGGAAACCACAAACGCCCAACCCCTGCCTCAGACTCTGCCTCTAGGAAGCAGGGAGGGAGGCAGCTGAAAGGTGGGTAGACACAGGACAGAGGGACCCTTTGGCCACAGAAAATAGTGGCCTGGGCATGCCTGAAGCAAATGGGGGGAGACGAGTGAGCAGGGCAGGGAGGGGAGGACGTGGGGGGAGGACGCCCCCTGGGAGCCTCGTCCTTCACTCCCTGTGGTGAGTGTCAGAAGACACCAAGTCAAAGGACATTCAGTGTCAACCTGGAGAAAACCTGAGGACAGACACCATCACCATTGCCCCTAAGAAACTCCATAACCAGCCAGTCAGCAAGACTCATTAGGCCTCCTCTGGCCCAGAAAGTTTCAGCCCTCAGCCCCTCCCTCCCTCCCTCTCTCCTTCCCTCCCTCCTTCCATCTGCCCTCCCTTTGTGGACCACCTCTCAGTGCCTCCATCCTCCAGATCCCGTTTACAGTAGATTCAACGCACACAGAACAAACGCAAGTTCTTGGGATCGAAAGAGAAGAAAATGACAGAGCGCTCTGGAAAAGCCCAGAAGAGGGAGGTATTGAGGTAGAAAAGGTTGCGGGGGGCAGGGGGAGACCTCAGATCGTGTCCTGAGGGAGGGCAGGCAACCGGTAGAGGGAATCTGGGTCTGGGGGAGACAGGGCTGTCATCTGGGCCTGGCAGCAGCCACGCTTTCCCCTAGTGTCCCCTGAGGTCCTTCACAGCCTCCTCTTTTCCATTCCGGGGGCAGAATGGGGTGCCACCTCTTAGCACCAGCTTCCCCATAACCTGCCCAGGGTGGCCCTGGGTAGCCATGCAGCTGAGCTGGGCAGATGCTCCAGCCCAGGGTCTCAAGAGCCCCCCACAGGCTGACAAACTCTGAGCAAGGAGGAGCTGGCAGGCAAGTGGTCGGGCGGGGACGACCCAGGCTCTGCCAACTCCCAGGAGAGCCCTCCAGATCCCCACCCCCTTTTATAAACACTGTTCTTACATTGTACACAAATGTATCATTGAGAATATCATTTCTGTACTTGCTTCTTTGGCTCAACATATTTACTCACGTTGACATCCAAAGTTCAAGTTCATGCATCCTAACCGTTAGGTGATAATTCCAAAATGCAAATACCCCAGAATTGCCCAGCTGATTCGAGAGCAACAGCAACTGAGCATGGGGTTGTTTCGTTATGCAGCAATAAATGACATTGGTGAGGGTGCCTTCAGGATTTCACTACCACAGACAGCAGAGCAGAGACCAGTCTTACATTTCTCCTAGTACCCGTGGATGTAAGTGATTTTGGGAAACTCCCTCAGAGGGGGTGTTCCTTACAGCCTGCATCATTAACTTTCCTAGATACTCTGGCTCACTTTCCAAACTCAGTCCTCTGAGTCCAATGATGCCGTGAGTGCCTTTAGCCCCTCAGTAAACTCTCCTTCTCTCAAGTCACCCAGAGGTGAGCCTGGCCTGGATGAGAATCAACCAGCTGACCACAGACTTGAGAGCAAAAATAAATGGGTATGGATTTAAGTCACTCACTTTTGGGGTGGTGTGCTGCATGGCAATCACTGACCCCAAGGACCCATTCACCATGGCTCCCACCTAAAGGGCACCCACTCAGCTCCTCAGAGACAAGTTCTGAAAGATGGAGAGAAGGAACATGCAATTTCAAAGCAGCCAGGCACAGTGAGTTTGAACCTTCTTGTGAAGAAATGTGCCACCAGAGCTCTTCAAATGACATCTCTAAACTGGGCTCAAAACAACTGGTATGTGGTTCCAGCTCTCCTCTGGTGTTATCATGAGAAGTAGGGCAAGCCCTTCTCCATCTCTGAGTCTTAGTGTTCCTGTTGGTAAAACACAGCACCAATCCCTAACACAAATACACATTGTGAGAATTAAATGGACAAATAGGACACCACACAGTTACTGTCTTCCAAGGTCACTGTCCCTGATGGTCTGAGTGACCTAGGACAAGCTCCTGTTACTTTCCAGATCTCTTCACCTGTTTAGGATTAATTAATTAGTTAATTAATTATTTTTTATTTTTTATTTTTTTGTCTTTTTGCCTTTTCTAGGGCCACTCCCGCAGCATATGGAGGTTGCCAGGCTAGGGCTCGATTCGGAGCTGTAACTGCCACAGCATGGGATCCGAGCTGTGACCTACACACAGCTCACGGCAACGCCAGATCCTTAACCCACTGAGCAAGGCCAGGGATCGAACCCGCAACCTCATGGTTCCTAGTCGGATTGGTTAACCACTGCACCATGACGGGAACTCCAGGATTAATTTTTTTAGGATTTAATTTTAGTTTAGGATTAATCCCTACTACTTCAGGAGAATTTGTGGAGTACATGATAGAATGACTGTCATATAGTGATTGAATCAGGAAGGTTGCTTTTGGTGGCAAATAACTGAAAATCCATTTTAACTAGTCTAGCCTATATGGATTTACTAGATCACATAACAGAAAATTCAAAAAACATGTGGCTTCTGGTATGGTTTGATCAGGGCACCAGCTTTCTCTGTGACTCTTCCTTTTCCAGTCATTTGGATGTTGACATTGCCCTCAGGGTGACTTGTCCCCAGGCACTGGTTGGCTTAGGCACTAATTACTGGTCCATCACTATGATAACGGGATGAGATTGTGCCTACTGGCTTGGACTGTCCATTGTAGAGCTAAGGTGGAGACAGTGATCTCCTATACCTCGTGACCACTGCTTAGTGGGAGGGGAATGAGTGGATGCTGAGGTGACCACAACAAAGACCCTGGCAAGTGCCCAGTGCTATGACAGATGTCACCTCCTATACCACTAGCAAACCTCTGTCTGGGCCTGTTTCCCTTGTAGTGACATGAGGGGCTGCCTGAATGGCATCTCTAGACCTCCACTCCACCCCAACTCTTGGGGTTCAGCTCCTGATGAACCAGTCTGCATCTTAAGTGGGAGGCTGGAACCCACCACCTACCGCTCATGGGGTGGACTGGACTCCACAGGCAGAGGCTTCCAAGTAGAACAAATTTAAGGCATCATTTCTCATTCTCCTCAGGGTAAATGATTTCCACAGCTTATTGAGGTGGTTGAATTATTACCTTGCCCCATCAAGCCCTTTCCAAGGCTATAATTGTATTTCTAGTGACAGATTCTCAATTGTAGCTTCCCGCCAGAGTCAGGATGTGGCAAACTCCAGCTCACACATCTGAGGCTGTCTACCTGCTGCTGCCCATCCACCTCCCGCCTGCAACCACCCTGAAGTTCCAGGCCTGGCTCCAGCGCTCCGCCACCTGGGAAAGCAGCCACTAGCCACATGGGGCTGTTTCATTGAAAAATTTGGTCCTCGGTCACACTAGCCCTGTTTCAACTTCTCTACAGCTGTATGGCTGGTGGCTACTGTATTAGACAGTGCGGCCAGCCTCTCTCCGGTAGAAATTCAGAGCAGTACCCCCTCCCTTCTGACCCTCAATGGCAACCTGTCCTTTCCAGCTCCAAACCTTGGCTTCCTCCTCTGTAAAGAGGGGGTAACAGGGCTGGCCTTAGAGGAAACATACATGACACAGGGACCAAGGGATGCCAGACCCAGGGCCAGTAGTCACTTGAACATGGTCTAGAACTTAGGCTCTTGCTAGTAACTCCAGGTGTATGTGTGTCGGGGAGGGGAGGTATATAACAGAGTGAGGCGTTTGAGCAGATTTCGCATGGCAGATTTGGTTAGAAGTCCATACAATGGTTTTTCCTTCTCTTTGTTCAGTAATAAGACCCTCATTTCTCAGTGGGGCTAAAATACATTGCCCCAGAGAAAAAAGGATGCTAATCACGGCATTCTCATCATCTTTTGCCTGTGATTGGTCAAGGGGTGACTCTGTGACAACAGGAGAAACCTGCTGGAGGCTTCTGAGAACATATTTCCTCCCTGATCAGAGACAAGCACATGAGAAAAAAGTCCCTTTGTACCCTGCTCTCTCACTCCCTGCTTTTGAGTCTCTGGTGCTGGTGCTTTGGCAGCCATTTGGGGACCATGAAGCACAACCCTGAAGGGAAGTGAACAAGTGGAGAGAGAGGAAGAGGAGAACTGGTTCCCCAAGGTCTACGTTGAGCTCCTGAACATGCACTGCCTCTTTCACCTCCAGACTCTCTGTCAGGTAAAAATATACGTCCTTGATGGACAGCTTTCTTGCAGCCAGAATCATCCTGAGTAATTTTCATTCAAGAGTGAGTCAGAGTTTTCCAGGTCAGCAAGAGGCACAAGTACATTCCGAACTGAGAGAACAGGGTGTGTATGGGCACAGAGGTATGGGAGGGGATGCCGCCTCTGGGGAAGTAGAGGGACCGTCTGGGGGAGGGGTGGCTGTGACTGACACTGGAGTTGGCAAGGATCATACACAGGGCCACGGGCTGAAGTTTGTTCTCCACCTGCAGGAAGGTTGTGGGGGGTAGGGAGGCAGAAGCTAGAGCATTTTCAGGAACAGTGGTTTGGGGTTGCAGGGTCAACTGCGGAAGGGGACTGGTTGGCAGGGAGAGACTGGAGGCAGGGAGGCCAGGGAGGAGGCCAAGTGGGAGCCAAGAGCAGGAGAGCAGGGGAGGGACAAGAGGGCAGGAGGCTAGAGGATGGAGTCCTTTAGTTACTGAGCAGACAGTCTTGGTAACTGAAGGACTGAGGGGATGTGAGGGAAGGAGCCAGGGTGGAGGAGAGAGAGGACAGAGCCCTGGGGACTCCCACCTGGAAAGGAAGCAAACCAGAGGGAAGGGAGGCCAGAGGAGAGGCAGGAAGTAAATGAGTCAAGGGCTACTCAAACCAAACCAGGATCCTGCCTTCAGGGCACACCCAGCCCCCACGCCACCTACCACCTGAGCCTTTCCTCCCCAGGGCAGCCTGAGGGCACCCCTCCCTGATCCACACCCTCCAGAGGCCCACAGCCACGTGTGATGCCCTCAAGACCCCACCTTCAACTACTCTCTCGTCCTGTGTCTCAGCCAGTCCACCTCCCTGCTGTTCCTTGAACAAGCCAAACACCTTTCCAGAGCCAGTACACTGCACCTTCCGTGCTCACTGATAGAAGAGACTTCCTGGGGGTCATTTGCTCTCCTCCTTCAGCAAGGTCATCCCCCAGCACCTTCTATATAACCCAGCCCTCCCCACAATGATCTGTGCACTCGCCCTGAACCATCATGCTCCTCAGCAGGTGCGTGCAGTACACGGGACATGTGCATGGAAGTTTGGGGCTGGTGCGCTCATTGGCTCCAGCAGGCTCTGCCCTCGGCACTGCGGTTACCCCAGGCTACGGTAGGTAAGTGGTCAGTGAAAATCGTAGAATGAATGGATGAATGAAGATCAAGGGAGATAGACCTGCAAGCACTGGTCTCTGAGTTGGCCATGAATCCAGAAAATGGAGGACAGGGAGCAGAAACGGGGGGCCTAAAGGACTAATTTGGGAAGTGTGGCTGTGGAGGGAGGAAGGAAACAGGCTACAGAGAAGGAGGTGAGGGAGGACGTTATTTTTCAGGTGCATGTAGTAGACACAGGTTTAAATGCTGATGTAAGGAGCCAGGAGAGAGAGTGGGGTTCAAGACACAGGGAGGGGGTGACTGGCAGAGGCTGGCCAGAGGAAGTGGGGGGCGGGGGCCCAGAGCCCAGGTGGCTAGGCCTAAAGAGTCTTTGGGGGCAACTAGGGGCACAGCATAGAGAGAGGCCCATTTGGTGGACATGCCTCTAAAAGTGGCCCCTGTATAGGGAAAGCACATCAAGGACACATAATGACCACATTAACTCTAACTTACTTTGGTTCATTCAAGAAGGGTTTGAGGGGCTGATATTCCACATAAGCAGGAGAGTTAAAATAACATCTGACAAACATTCATCACGGGCTTGTGATGTGCCATGCCCTGGGAGAAACTGTGTGATGTAGCCACGACTGAATACCAAGAGAAATGAAGCCCTTCTTTCAACACTCCCTCCGGAGGGATAATAGAATCATGTCAGTATTGTGTTTCCTTCTCAACTTGGCTACTAGGAAGCTCAAAGCCAAATCTGAAGGTAAGTTACTAAAACTGTATAGGATTCTGTGGTCCATGTAGCTGCAGCCTTATTTTCTTCCCAGACTTGATCTACAGAAAATCCTTTATTGCCTTTCCAGGAAGTTCATAGTTGTCACTGCTTTTATTTGTGGGGCTGCACTTAATAGAAAATCTAAATAACTGTGCCTTGAAACATGATGCCAACTTGTTTTTCTCTTTTATACCTAGAAGCCAGGAGGTATAGAGACCAGGCCCAGGCAGCTACTCCACACTCTCCTCTACCTCCCTTCTGGTGTGCCCTTGTCCTCATGCTCACAAAGTAGATGTAGAGTTCCAGCCATCACATCCAAATCCCAAGTAGAAAGAAAAAGAATTTCCAGAGCACAGGCAGCAAAACAAGTTTCCCAGAAGCCTCTCCCAACAATGTCTGCTTAGAATTCACTGGCTAGAAGTGCTTCTAATGACCACTAGCTGCAAGGGAGGCTGAGAAATATAGTTCTTTGCGTTGCATAGTGCTACTCTGAACAAAATCAGAGTCCTATTGTGGAGAAAAGGGGGATGTGGATATCAGTTAGATGAATGGCAGAATCTATCATGGTTATCTATACTTTTCCCTTTCATTTGCTATAGAATTAAAAAACATACAAAGGTTGGAATAGATCATAAAAACGCAAAAGTTTCCAGGGTAGCTACAAGCTCTGTGTCTATCTAATCAGTAGCTTTGTCTTCAGTTCCTTGAAAAGGAACCAATCCTCAAAAGTCTAAAAACAGAGATGCATATGATCCAGCAATCCCACTCCTGGACATATACCAAGACAAGACATAATTCAAAAAGACACATGTACCCCCGTATTCATAGCAGCACTATTCACAATAGCCAAGACATGGAAGCAACCTAGCCATCCATTGATAGAAGAATGGATAAAGATGTGGTACATTCACACTGGAATATTACTGAGCCATAAAAAAGAATGAAATAATGCCATCTGCAGCAACATGGATGCAACTAGAGGGTCTCATACTATGTGAAGTAAGTCAGAAAGAGAAAGACAAATACCATATAATATCGCTTATATGTGGAATCTAAAATATGGCACAAATGGGTATTCCTGGCGGCTTGGCAGTAATGAATCCGACTGGTATCCATGAGGACTCAGGTTTGATCCCAATCCCTGGCCTCACTCAGTGGGTTAAGGATCCAGCATTGCCATGAGCTGTGGTGTAGGTTGCAGACACAGTTCAAAGCTGGCATTGCTGTGGCTGTGACATAGGCCAGCAGTTATAGCTCCGAATCGACCGCTAGCCTGGCAACCTCCATATGCTGCAGGTGTGGTCCTAAAATAAAGATGAAAAAAATAAATAAAAATAAATAATAAAATATGGCACAAATGAACCCATCTAAGAACAGAAATAGACTCATAAACATACAGAACAGATTTGTGGTTGCCAAGGGGGAGGAGAAGGGTGTGGGATGGACTAGGAGTTTGGGGTTAATAGATGCAAACTATTACACTTAGAATGGATAAAAAATGAGGCCCTACTGTACAGCACAGGGAACTATAATCAATATCCTGTGATAAACCATAATGGAAAAGAATATGAAAAAGAATATATATGTATAACTGAGTCACTTTGCTGTACAGCAGAAATTAACACAACACTGTAAATAAACTATACTTCAGTAACATTTTTTAAAAGAGAACAAGAAAAGGAACCAAGTGCCTCTTGCATGGAAATGTCATTATCCCCACTTTATAGGAGAGAAAACAGTTCTTCCCCAGAATCCAAAGAACATCAAACCACAGAGTCATTGGGCTTCACGTTATTATTCCACAGAGAAGGAGATGTGGCTCAGAGACATACATGACCTGCCCAAGGTCACACAGCAAATCTATGGCAATGACTAGAGGCAGGATCTTTGAAGATGCATTTCAGACTGAACCTGGTTTGGATATACCTAAACCCTGAAGGTTGTCTAAGGTGGGGTTTCTCATTGCCCAAGATACTGAGACTCCGTTATCCACAGCAGCCTGAGACATGGGTCTCAGTGGGAGTGGGGGAAGCGGGGAAGGGTGACCAGAGTTGCCTTTGAGTCCTGCAGCTATTGAATGGTCAGGGAATGGGGTAAATAATTAATCATAACTTGTGATTAAATTCAGGTTGAAACTGGTAAACAATGAACTTGAGAGTTAGAAGAAAATGTTTTCCACTATAGGTCCATTTCCTTGGGTCAAAAGCACTTCACAGGCTGGATTTCCAGTACACCGTGAAGACCCAAACATGCCCCAAATGTGTAATCCCATCATAAGTGCCAGGGAACCCCTGCATGGTGCCCTGACAAGGTACCACCAGATCACAATGCAGTTCCAGCCCCCAGTGAGGATTCAAAGTCCCATTATTAAAGTGCGTTATTTACAGCTTACAGAAAGTCTTCCAGACCCCAGACAGCTCAGGAATGAGCTCAGAAATTAACTCTTTGGTATTATCAGGGTCAATCCATCTCTGAATTCTTTACCCTGTGTTCTTTTTTTTTTTTTTTTTTTTCTGAAAGGCATGTACGGAAGAGGAATTTCATTCAAGGCACACAAGAGTGATGAAGCTGGCTGGGGACCTGCATTAGTCCTCCCGCTGATCAACCCTCTGATTCATCTGTCCTTTCTGTAAAGACAGAAATAACTTCTTGCTTCATCGAAGGTTGCTGTGAGGACAGGAGAACCCAGGGAGGCAAAGCGTAAGGCTGCAGATTTCCTGGCGACCACCTGATTCCACAAAGGCTCAGAGAGGGCCTGGGGCCTGGTAGTCATCACATAGCAAGCCTGTGCCCCAGGGCTGTGGGAGTTGGCATGAAACCAGAGTTCCAGGCCACTGCCACCTTCCTGAAGGTCCTTGGCTCTGTTTTTCCATCTGTAAAATGGCTGTGGACATGAGCCCAGCATAGTGTAAACTTTTTAAGTGGCTGAACTCCCACCTATTTTTTAAGTGGAACTATTCAAGGACTCCCCGAAACATAAAGATGAAAATTGCTGTCATTTTCCTCCTGGCCCATGTAGTGTCAATGTCGAGAGAACCCAGGAAGCTCCACGGATCCTGTGTGAGCTTCAGGCACGAGGCAAGCACTGAGGCTTTCCAGACAGCAAATCTGGGCTCTACAACTATGGGAAGCTATTCCTTTGGCCCTGAGCTCATTTCTGACTGTCCCTGCTGGTCCCTGGCATTAGCAAGACAACCTCCCCAGCCCTGCCTTTTCCACCATCCTGGGGCCCTCAGTGCAGAGATGCGCCCCTGCCTTGCCTGATTCTGGGGGCTCCCAGTCCCCTCCCAGCTCACACAGCACCCCCCCCTCCCCGGCCACTGTCAGCAGGGCCAAGCGTGGGAAGCTGGGGAGACATTGCAGCTGGAGGCAGAGGCCGTGGGTGAGGTCCTGTGTGACTGTGGCTGACTGCTAGCTTGCCGGGTGACTTTGGGCAAGATCTCACTCTCTTGGTGTCCCTTTCTGGTTTCACTACAGGTACGATGTCAGCAGGGGTACTGGTCAGGATTATTTCAGGGCAGCCAACTCAAACCAGCTGTAAAAAATGGGGCTGCCTCGTGCACTGTTGATGGGAAGGTAAATGGTGCAGCCACTATGGAAAACAGTATAGACATTCCTCAGAAGATTAGAAACAGAGCTTCCAGGTGACCCGGCCACCCCGCTTCTGGGTATTGATCCAGAGGACATGGAAACAGGGTCTCAAAGCACTGTCTTCCCTCCACGGTCACTGGAGCACTAGTCACAGTAGCTGAGACACGGAAGCAGCCTGAGCATCCATCAACAGAGGAATGGATAAAGAAGACGTGGTGCATATACACAATGGAACACTACTCAGCCGTGAGAAAGAAAGAAATCCTGCCATTTGCAACCATGTAAATGGACCTTGAAGGTGTGACGTTAAGTGAAATAAGCCAAAGATAAACACTACACAGTTCATTTTCATATGGAATCTAAGAAAAAAGTCAAACTCACAGAAACAGAGAGTAGCAAAGTAGTCACGAGGGGCTGGGAGATGGGGGGTTGAGGGCGAGGTTAGTCAAAGGGTACAAACTTTCAGCCAAAGATGACTAAGGATCTAATGGATAACATGATGCCTATGTTGACAACTCTGTGTTGTATAATTGACATTTGCTAAGATGGTAGGACACACACACACACACACACACACACAGGCGATGCATATGTGAGGTGACAATGTGTTAATCCCCTAGAGGGAGGCATAATGTATACGTAGGCAAATCATCATAATGTACACTTTAAACAGCTTTTACCATTTTATTTGTCAACTGTACCTCAATAAAGCTGGAAAAATAAATGAAAAATGAGAAATGGAGATGTGGGAAACATTGACACATGTAAATGAAAAGCTTAGCAGTTGATTCAGACTCAGGCAAGGCAGGACATCTTCCAAAAGATGGCCTCAGGACCGTCTCTTTGCTTCTTTCAGCATTGTTTTGATCTGTGTGGCTCGTCCTCAGCCAGGGTCTCCCCTGCAGTGGCAGGAAGCCAACCAGCAGCCCCAAGCCCCTAGAAGCCTCCCCGCAACCCCCACATGGCACCAAGCAGAATCTCAGCACGGGAGCTCATTGGCCAGTCATGTGACCTCATGTGCCTTATGTCATGTGATCACCCCAGTCCCCACTCGATGTGGACAGGACATGCTCTTCTCTGATTGGCCAGGCCTGGGTCACAGGCTCAGCATGAAGTGACAATCCACTCCCCCATCAAGACACGTTATCCCCCCAGATTACAAATCTGCCACAAGAAGGCCAACTGGGTGCTGGGAAGACCACATCCACAAAGGACCACTCAAGAGACGTGGGGTCCACCTCATTTAAGCACAAAACCCTGACCTAAACCACAACTCAGGCAGGCATGTGATACCCAACACCCAGGAAAGCTCAGGTGGCTTTGGTGGAGGGAATTGGGTGCTCCAGGACCCATCTGCACACCGCCTTCCTTCCTCTGTGCATCCCTCCCAGCAGGGACGATCAAGGTCCCATCCAGCTCCCTAGATGTTTCCATGGCCTTGAGGGCTGGGACTCACAGCCTAGACTCCCACACTGCCTGAGATTGGGGGGCACTGTGGCAACCTGCCCCTTCCTGCTGACAGACCCCGAGGTCATCCCACCCCACCCCCACCTGATAGCTAATCCCTCCTCAGCACGAGGTCTCTCCACTCTCCTCCACCCTCCGTGTTCAGAGTGCCCACTCTCCTGACCCACCCATCTAGGTTCTACTGTCTGTCTAGCCTTTCCTCCAGACCGAGCTCTGCAAGGGTGGAAACGGAACCTGTCTTCATCACCGTGGCCGCAGCCTAACACAAGGAGGGCCCATAAATCCTGGAGAGATGGATGGGTGGTGGATGGACAGACAGATGGTCAGATAAACAGAAGGACGGACGGATGGATGGGTGGATGGATGGATGGATGGACAGATGGATGAAAGAAAAACTTATCTCTGAAGACAGCCAGAATCTGGGACTAGAACAAGGTGCTTCTCAGACAGAGCTACCAGCCCCCATCAGTGTCCTCCATCAGTGTACACAGAGTCCTGGCCCTGCCTTCTCATGCACAGACCTGCCGGCTCCCTAGCCTCACCCCCTTCATTTCAGGACAGCCCTGCAAATACTGGGGCAAGCAGTGACTGGGACCCCTGGGGTTGCCTCTCAAAGGCCCAGTTCTTCCAATTGCTCCCTGTGAAGCGAAGTCTCTACTGCCTGGCCACCCCCTCTGGTGGCCCCCACCCCATACCTGTCCTTTCCTCAGGGATCTCAGCTGCAGCACATAGGGGATCCTGAAGGCAGCTACCACCTTTCTCGTCCTAGGCTCCACCTATGAGCAATGTGACCTGGAGCACATCTGCCTGTCTGCACCGCACGGGGGCTGAGCTCCTGGCCACCATGGACAGCGCTAAGCTACATCCTCGGATCTTGGCCACATGCCGCTTGCTTTGGGGACCCAAGTGCTGGAACTGACATTTGTTTCTAATTAAACTCAATCTGCATCATCCCTGCTAGTGTGACCAGACCATTCTGACTCCTGAGTCCTTCTGGGGCCAGTCCGTGGCTCTGGGCCACCTTCACCTTGGCCTAGCCCCCCTGTCCTTCAAGCAGCCACAGGCAGGAGACAGTGGCCTTTTCCCTGGAGAGGCCATGGCTGACAGGGGGCTGGAGAGGGGAAGGCAGAGCAGTGTCCTCATGGCAAGTACCCAAGTCTGACCCTGACCCTCTGCGCTCCCCATGTCTTTCCTTTACCTCCTCTGCTTGTCCCGTGTCCCACACATGAGCCTGCAGTCAGTCCCCCAGTGGACTGAAGCTTCACAAAGACTCAACTCTACCTGCCTCCAAGAAACACTGACAAACACGGGGCAAAGGTGCTTTACAGATGCGGAAACAGGTTTGTCGAGAAAATGTACCTGCCCAAGGTCTCCCAGACCATCAGGAGCCAGACAGGTTCCACCTCTGCTAAGGCATCCACACCACTTCACAGGCGGGCTGCATGGCAACGAACAGGGGGCTGTGTTCCGAGGCAGAATTCCATTTCCAGCCTCCATGTCCTGGACCAATGACTCTGGGCTCAGTTTTCATGGCTGTAACATGGGGAAGTTACAAGGCTTACCCCACCACCCAGGTGGTATGAGGAGAAAGTGAGGTTGTCCACAGCAGGTGCAGAGAACAGTGCCCCAGACACGGGAATGGGCAGGAACTCAGCATATGTCCACTGCTGGGCACCAGACACAGCACCAGCATCTGACACACATTGCCACCTTCCTTCCTCATGAGGTACACGCTGGTTAGAAAGCACTGTGCCCATTTTACAGCAACAGAAACTGAGGCTCAGAGAAAAAAGCTAGGTCCAAGGCACTCCCCACCCTTAAAACTGCACCCTGTGTGTTATGTTGAACCTGAGGTCAGAGTGTCCATGCTTGGATCACTGCCCACCTGCCTCCCAGCTCGTGTCTACTCTCCTCATCTCCAGACACCGGCTCTCAAGAGTCTGCAGGGAAGGACGGGGGTACGGCCCTGCTTTGTCTGTCCTGGAGAGACTGGGATGACCATCAGCCAGTCCACTGCTATCATCCCTGGTACCCCCTGCATCCCTTATGCCAGGAAACAAACACATCGAAAAGGCAAATTCCCAAAGTGAAAGTGCTATGTAGAGGGTGAACAGGATGCCAAGAGGCGAGGGTGGGCAGATACTGACTAGCTAGGACAGCCAAGAAGAACTCCCAGGAAATACAATTTGAGCTGATGAGAAAAAGATGGATCGTGGCTATATGAGCAAAGAGATGACAGAAAGAGGAAACAGCAGATGCAAAAGCCCTGAGGCAGGGATGTGTTTGGCATCTTTGAGGAACAGTGAGGTGGCCAGCCTGAATAGAATAAACTAGAAGAGGCAGCAAGTATGAGGACATGAGGCTCACAGAGGACCCACAGGAATCATGTCTGCCTCTCAGGTATATCAATTCTTCCGGAGCAGGAGAGACTGTGTTTGAAAGAGAAAACAAATGAAATACCAATCACTTTTGCTCCCAGTATGCTTTATGTCAAAATTAATACACAGCTGCTGGGAATATGAACCAGTATCAAGAATCAACCAGGCAATGTTAACTGCAAGAGTGATCAGAAGCATTTAATTATAGCAGGAAAAATCTAGTAAAATTTCATGTCCCTGGAGTGTGTCTTCACACCGTGTCAAGGCCTCAGAATGTTTCGTGGCCATGAAAAACAATGCTGCAGAGAAATGATGCCCAACATGGAAAGACATGCTCTCTATTCTGCTAGAAGGAAAAATGGTGTGGTCCCCTTTATCTCAATATAAGTCCCTGTGCGCCAGAACAGCAGAAGAGACGAAATGCTAATGGTCATCTCTAGGGGAAGAAACATAGGCACATTTCTTTGTCTTCTTTTGTGCATTGGGATTCTCCCCCCTGAAGTTACTTCAACCCCCCTGAGCTAAAATGGGCATCTTAAGGACATGCATGGCTTTGCACTTCTAAAGCCAAGATGGGGTTGAGGTCTGGTGGGTGCCTGGTCGTGGCTCTGGGAGATGAGAGCAGTGCGGCAGTCCCCTCCATGGGTCAGGCCACCAACCCTGACTGATAATGTGCTGACTCCCAGCTGAGTTCTAGAACAGGACACTCTTGGGGGGCTGGGGCACCTGGCCAACCGGGATATCAATGTGAGGCATCCGTGGGCAGTGCCCTCGGGTGACCAGCCCTGGGTCAGAGCTTGCCCCCACAGCCTTTCTTTGTGTCCCCAGCAATCTGATCTGGGGGATAACGCTGTCTCCACTTTACAGATGGGGAGCTTGAGGTTCAGAGAGAGGTACCAACCCACCCTAGGTCTCTCAGCTCAGTAGCCCCAAAGCCAGGACCCAAACTCCAGCTGTGAGGACATGTGCTTGGATGAGAGGGTCAAATCACAGCCAGGTGTCCACCTGCCCACTCAACACCTCTCAGCTCCTGCCACAGCCTCAGGATGGGAGACAAGGCACAGACAGGTTGAGCAACTAACCAGAGGCCACACAGCTCTAGATGGCAGAGCCTGGGGCTCCAATCCCTAGTGCTCCCTCCAGCTTCCACAATGGGAAAGACAGCCACCTCCTTTCCCTAAGGGCCTGGTGGAGAACCTGGGCAGTCGTGGGTGGCTGCTGGGAGCTGCTGCTGCTGACCCGCTTCCCAGGTACCTCAGTCTCCCTGCCCAACCCTCCAAAGACAGAGGACCTTGAGCGGGAACTGATCAGAGTGTCCACTGGAGGGGCTCTCAGAGCCATGGGGTCCCATGAGGAAGCCCAGAGAGGGAGGTGACCTGCCCAAGGTCACACAACACAACTGCAAGGCAGGGCCAAGGGTTTCCCCTTCCCCAGCACCAGAGGCCGGAGGAAGGGGGTTGTCAAGGAGAAGGCGAGTGAGAGCCCACGTCTTCCAGGCAGAGAGATTCCTCACGTCTGGCAATGACGTCATCGGCGAGGACACCAGCCCCAGAGCTCCAGCCCTGTCCTTCATGACCTCATCTCTTGGCTGAGCCCCAGCACAGTGCCTAGTGCCTGGAATCAATACCTCCTGGCAGGGCCCAGGGCCCGCTCGTCTTCCTCCAGCCCCTCCCAGGTGGCCCTGCCCAGCAGCACATTGACCGACCCACTGCCGGCTGCTCCCCCCGCCCCCCCAAGGCAGGGAGCTGGGTCAGAGCTGGAAGCGAGCTCTGAGTTCTTCTAGGGGCTCCAACTCACCTCCTGCCCAGCGGCTCCCAGGCTGTGCTGGCCATGAGTAGGAGGAAGTGGTCTCTGTCTAAACCCAGCCCTTACTGCCACTCCTTACCCATCCAGCAGTTCTCAGGGCCACCTTGGGCTTCTTTGTACATCAAAGGGGGTGATGAATCTGGCTTACAGAGTGGCCATGGGGTTCTACTGTCAAGCACCATGCCTAGCAAACAGTAGGTGCTCAATAAATGCTCCCTTTCGTCTGGAGCTCAATGAAGCATGTTTGGGGCCAATATCACTATTAAGAGCAATCCTGTGAAGGAATCAGGGTGGACCATGGACTTCACTTTACAGATGAGAAAGTAGAGGTTCATCGAGAGCTATACGGAAGCAGATTTAGAATCCAGAAGTTTATGACATCAAAATACAGTTTGAGGCTGCCCAATCTGGAAAGCTCTCAATGAACATGTCACCCAGCCCCCTCCCCGTTCACAGGTGGGAAAACCAGTCAAGACCTAGCAAGGTCAAGGAAAAGCTGAAGGTCACAGAGCCAGTCTAAGGCCAGGACAGGCTAGAGCTTGGATTCTCTGCTCTAGGGGCAAGCAAGGAAGACAAACCCTTCTACCTCACTCCTGGGCATCTTGCTCAGGGCATGGGCCTCTCCATGTACCTCACTCACACTACCCAGGCTTCCTTGAAGAACACACCTGGCAGTGGGCAGGGGCTACATCTTGGCCTTGAGAGGGCATGGCCCCCACAGCAGGCAAATTATGCTCCCACCCTGAGATGCCTATGTCCTAACCCTGGAACTCAGATGTGTTAGCACACATGGCAAGAGACCATGCAGATGTGGTTAAATTGAGGATGCTGAGATGGGGGCATTACCCAGGTTATCCCAGTAGGCCCAACGCAATCACAGGGTCCCCAAAGGTAGAAGAAAGAGACGGGTCAGAGGTATAGGAACTTGGAGCTGCCACACTGCCGGCTTTGCAGGTGGACAAAGGGAAGTGACTGTGAGCCCCTGAGTGCAGGCAACCTCCAGAAGCTGGAAAAGGCTGGGAAAGGATTCTCCCCCTGGAGTCTCCAGAAGGAAAGCAGTCCTGCCAACACCTTGATTTTAACCCCATTAGGCCTGCTTTCTGACCTCCAGCACCATTCAAAGAGTAAATGTGTACTGTTTTAAGCCACTGTGGTTGTGGTCATTTGTTACAGCAACAATAGCAGATGCCATGTTGGCTGGAAGAAGGCATAGCATGTGAGTAGCAGGGGGCTGGTGGGAGGGAGGGAAACCCTGGAGGTTACAGCCCCAGCCCTGGGGAAACCTGGGCAAGCACTCCATCCACCAGGAAGGCCACACACCTACCTTGGGTGCAGCTGTGGACCCCGGGGTGCCTTGCCTCATCCATGGTGTGTGGTGCACATGCACAGTGGCTGGGAGGAACAGACCCCAACCCCAGCTCCAGGGCTATTTCCTGACTTAGCCGAAATGGCACACGATATCCCCCACCACAACCCTGCCTCAACAATCAGTGCAGATCACCTAGGACAATCAGAACATTGCTTCCTCTTGCCCAAGAATTGACACAAAAATGGCCTGATCCCTGCAAAGGCTGGAATCTCTGCTGGCTCTGCTAGAAATCCTGCATGTGAGGCCTGGAGCCTCTGCAGCCACTTTGCCATCCTAAGGAAGTTAAAAACCAGAAGCAGTGGGAATAAGAAAATCACAGTGAGAGAAACTGAGGCCTGAGCTGGAGCAATGGCTCTGGGGAAGGCAGGAGGAGTGGGACCAGGACCAGGAAAACTCAGGAGATGGGACAGGAAGCTCTGTGCTGCTAGGGAAAGGGGACAGCCTATGGAAACTAGCCACCAGCAACACAGTTACATTCTGCCATGGGATAGATGGCAGGGCGCCCCAGAAGACCCAGGTCTGATCATGACCTTCCACCTTTCAGACTCCCCTTGGCTCCCACCTCACACCCAGTAAGAGCCAAAGTTCTTACTTGAGTTACAAGGCCTTCAGGACCTGGCTCCGTGACCTCCCTGACCACACCTCCCGCCGTTTTCCCCTTGCCCAGCCGGCTCCACCCTGGCCCTGCTGTGTAACTCAAAGGCACCAGGCACACACCTGCCTCAGGCCTTTGCTCGGGCTGTGCCCTCTGCCCCGCTACTTCAGCTTACTTGGCTCCTTCTCTCAGCTTACTTGGCTCCCTCCTTCCTCTGTTTCAAGTCTTTGCCCAAGTGTCTCCCTCCCAGCGAGTCCTTCCTTGACCTCCCAGCATCTAAAACGGACATCCCTGCCCCACCCCCACCCCATTCCCTGCTTGGTTTTGCTCCCATTTCTTCACTTATATCCTATTGAAGCATCTCTGCTGAGTGCCCAGTGTCTAGAACCGTATCTTATCTTACACAGGGTAGCTGCAAAACAAATCTGAATCACAACCAAGAGGACTCCAGGTGGAAGGTCTGGCCCTGCCCCTGCCCCACCCAGCACCTGGAGCTTGCTCTCTAGCGCCCCCCACTGCCCAAGCTGCCCATGGCGCCAGACCTCCAGAGTCTGCAGGACAGCTCTGCCTTAAAAAGAGCAGGCATTCCTGGGCGCCCCCCTCCTGTGCCCCTGCCCCAGGCCTCCAGTGGCGGTGCACGCAGGCACGTGTGTAGACAGGCCGGCACGAGTGATTACAGGAGCCCAGGGAACAGGCCACCGGGCCCAGAGGCTGCCCACTGTGGGGCACCACCAGCCCATCCCCCAAGCACCCCAAATCTGCTACCTGAGCCTTGCTCCTTTGAACTTAAGCATGTGCACGGGCGCGTGCGCGCATGCACACACACACACACACACACATACACACAGGCACTTTGGAAGTGCTAGAATCTCAGACTTTTGCAACCTTATTTCATTTTAGTCTATGTCCTTTCCTTGAAAGTCTGGGGCACGGCAAACTGTGCGTGTTCAGACCCTCACACCCCTCAAGAGTCAAAGCAGAGAGACCCCAGGAGATCATCCTATGGCAAAATCAGCTGTGACCCCCAGCACCATCCTCCCCTCCTTTCTCTGACATTCAGCTGGGCTTCCCAGAAGGAAGACATCATTCCCTGCCTCTGTGCATCTAGGAGTGGTCATGTGACTAAGCTCTGACTGATGGGATAGAAGAAACAGTGCCCACCATCAACTTCCAGGGGGCTTTCTTAAAAGACAACCCACATTTTGCCCCCTTGTCTTCTGTCCTCCTTTCTGCTGCTTGCAAATCAGATGTGATAGCTGGAACTCTGGCAGTCATCATGGACCACAAGGACCAGATCTCCTCCTTGGTTTGGTGGGGCCAGGGGTTAGAAGAAGGCTGGTCCCTACTCAGCCTGTACCAAATACCACTTGTCTTAGATATGAAAGAGAGAAATTTCCCTCTTTGGGGTTTCATTTATAGTCCAACCCTCTTACTGCATAGATAGGGCCAGTGGACTGGAGTCAGGCATGGACAGATGCAAGGCCAGACAATGAGCTGGGGCAGGGCCACCACGGAACTGAGGCTCTTGCTTTCTCTGCATGTGAGTCCTGGGTTGGTTCCTCTGATTTCTGCTCCAGTGAGTCACCGGACCTTCTTCCCCGAGGTCACCCAGCCCAGCCCACTGCCTCATTCTCAACCACATGACCCCAAGGCCCCAGAGGCAGCCCTAGGTGGTGGCACTAGGTGGCCTGGGCTCTGCCAGGGCATCTGTGTGGGCCTGAACAAGGCCCTCCCTCACTCCCCCGCCCAGGCCACATGTATTCTGTCAGCCTTGGTCACCATCCTCCATACCCCCTTTCCCTGACTCCCCAGGACACAGGTCTCCTGCCTTCTGATTTGTCCTTAAATCTTAAGAGCAGCAGTTCTCAGGGGTCTTCTGGCCCAAGCCCTGTCCCTCCCCTGGCATCCCTGGTTGATGGTCACTCAGGACCTGCAGGCCCATCTCAGATGACAGAGAACACTTCTTCCCCAACAGCCCAGCCCTCTGAGCTCCAACTGGACACCTGGGCCACCAGCGGAGCTGGACTTGGCCAGGCCCTCTGGGCTCACCCAGGGACAGGAACCAATACTTCCTGAGGTCACTCCTCTCCAAGCTCATGGGCCTTCACTGCCTGGGCCTCTTCTGAGGCCTGCATGCCAGAAGAAGTCAGGGAGGAGAGTGGACAGAGGGAATGCAAACTCACTGGGCTTGCCGAGGGCTGGGTTCTTATCTCTGTGGGTAAGGGAGCTGGCACAGGGCAGGACCCAGCCCACGCTGAGGCCTGCTATGCAGCACAGAGTGCTGCTTTAATGTTCATCAGCCCTCAAAGGCACACCCAAATATGAATCCCATTTCACAGATAAGGAAACTGAGGCTCAGAGAAAGTGGTCCCCAGTCACTCTACCAGCAAATACAGATGCAACCCAAGTGTGTCCTACTCCACAACCCGTGTTCCTTCTGACCCAAGCTTGCCCCTGGAGCCTGGAACGGGCCCCAGTGGGGTCTGGGCACTGGCCCCCCGGCCTCCCAGGGCCCCTCCCTTGGTCCACGTCGGGACAAGACTTGCAGGAGAAATTATGAATAAGGCGAAAGAAAGTTGTCCTGGCCCATGTGCATGCCTTAAGTATTTAAATTCTTTTTCATAATTATCTCAAATAGTAATTACTGCAGGAGCAGATGCGCTTATCACAGACAAGAAACCACCTGCCTTCCCATTTTTGTCAAAAGTGGAAACACTGACATTATTTTTGCGATTCACTTCAATAGCTGTTTTCACTGTAAATACCACCTTAACCACAAGAAAAATACCCTGGGAGACGCTGGAGGTATTCGAGGTTTCAGAGGAATTACTCCAAGAGGGCTGTGGTGGGGCACAAGGCCGTGAGAGAAAGGGCTGGACGCCACAGGGCTCCTCACGCTGCTCCCCAAGCCCTCTTCCTGCCCCACCTCCAACTTGCCATCACCTCCAGCTGCCTCCCCCTACTGCCTACCCTGCAAAACACCTCCTTCACCCCAAAGCACATCAAAATCAAGGGGCGCCCCACAGACTCCATCAGAAACCAGGGGCCCCAGCTACCAAAGAAAGCTCTAAGACCTCAGAGGCTGGAAGGGACCTGGTTTCCAAGAAGGCGGTGTTCCAGGATTCCAGGATTTTCAGGTCCTGAGTCTGGCACAAGGGATGTTGGGGAAGAAAGAGGAACCCAGGGCCACAGCCTGAAAACTTCCTGCCTGGCAAGCTCCCCCTGGAGTCAGGGAGGGAGGTGACTCCCTGGAGGGAGCACAGTGCCTGGCTGGCCACTGCAGGAAAGTGTCCATCGCTGGGTGACAGACTAGGGACAGGGGTGCTGAAGAGGGAGGCCCATTGACTGGCAGGACAGGCTGTGGCCACAAAGGGAAACCCCAATTCCAGTCCTGTGTCAGCTGAAGGATGGCTCCCCAACTAAGAAGCCTCACAGGTTCCCATCTGTCAGATGGACCGGCAACCTTGGGGGGCCTCTTGGCCTCCAGGACATGCTGGACAAACCCCTCCTCTTCACAAGCTCTCATGTGAACCACAGCTCACTCTCTCGCTCTGCACCATCATTCATTTTGACCACTGAGCATTTACCAAGAGCCAGACTGAGTACATGGCACATGATCTGCATTCTGCCATTTTTCTTGCACAAGATCCCCGCGCTAGAGTCCTGCCTTCGCCCCATTTTACAGACCGAAAACTGAGGCTCAGAGAGTGTAAGCAAGTTGCCCAAGGCCACACAACTAAGTGGCTGAAGCACATGTGACTGCAAACAGACAATGTCACTGAGACCTACTCCCCCTACTCTGTTCCCACCTCACAGATGTATCCTCCAGCCTCCAGGGAGACCCACCTTCCCTGAAGTGCTGGAGCGGGGATTTTAGCATGTGTCCCTGGAGGTGAGAAGGGAGGAGCCACAGGATGGGTGAAAAGAAGCTGAGAGGGAGCCAGAGCCAGCCCTGGTTCCCAACCAGGGTCCTAGGAGCCACCAGTCCTTCCCAGTGCTGTTCTCTGCTGCCCCCATGTGGCTGAATGAGTTGATACAGCCTCTTGAGGCAGTTTTGGGGTCCTGGAGCCTGCTTGAGTGAGGAAGGGGTGACTGGACTGGGCAGAAGGTAAAGGGGCCCTGGGGCACAGGGCACAGTCCTGCTCTCAGGTCTCTCCAGCCCCACCCCCAGCCCACCAGCACATTCTTACTTCCAGCTGTGCCTTCACAGGTCCCTCTGCATGAGACAAGTCCAGCCTTTCACATGGCAGCCACCTTCCCATCATGCAAGGGTCTAGTCCTATGATACCTCCTCTCTCCAAAACAGGCTCCCAAAGTTCTCTCTGCCCCCAACTCTGCTCTACTGCTCACTTTCATATTCATCACCACCTGCCATCACAGTCTACATTTATTTGTTGACTGTCTGTTTCTCCAGCAAAATAATGCCAGCTCCAGTGTCTGGCATACAGTAGGTGCTCAGTAATGACTTTTGAACAAGTAGCTGTATGAGCCTTCCCAGCAAATGGCCATCCGAACTTGCTAACTCTCATTATGGGGCAGCTATGGCTAAAATGGGGGCACTTCTTCGCAAGCCTGGGCCCTAACTTCCCAAGGGTCCCAGCCCAAGGGTGCCAATCCATAGGCCTAACAGGCCCTCCTGCCCCAGGACAACCCTGCAGAGAACTGAGGTCAGCAGTTGGAACCACTGAGGCTGTGCTTCTCCCGACTAAGCCACCTGTCTGTTCATAGGAAGGCGGTGCCAGGAGTTGCTGTCCCTCTGAGTCCACTGAAGGATCTGGAGCTGAGCAGGGGAATCAGGGAGTGCAGAGAAGAGCAAAACAGAACTGAACATCCCCTCCCTCATTACAAACACAGATCTTTGGTAATGTTGCCTGACGGACACAGTCATTCACTCCACAATCATATCTCCATGCTGAAAAATCTGCAGAAGTCTGTCTGCCATGGATATGGTTGGCAGGAGAAGCAAACAGGCTCAGCCCCTTTCATTCTACCCACCTCTGGCCATGTGCCCCTGGGCGAGTCTCTCAGCCTCTTTGGCTTCAGTTCTTCTTGAGTACAATGTGGGCTGGTGTGATAGTCACAAAATTCCCCAGAACCCTGGGATCCCCCATCTCATTGCCACTGAGCCTGTCCCTGCTCTGAATTTGTGCCTTTCATAAGTAGCCCTTCCTAGTGTGCCTTCCTGTTCCTGCAAAGACTGCCATTGTGCCCTGCTGCTCGGGGACGCACCAGACCATGGGGTGGCACCTAGGCCAGGGGGACTACCGGTACCATCGAGGGCTGCCATCCACTCACCCACATCCTTCTGAGACGGCCTGACAGGAGCTGTCATCACCCTCTTCTGAGTGAACAGGATGGCCTGTCTTAGGCCTCGCCACACAAGCCTCTCTCTGCTGTGTGACAACATTACAGGAGGTAGTCAGCCACATTTACGGAGCACCTACTGTGTGCCACACCGCATCCTGATGTACCTCCTCCTCAGCCCTGCGTGAGAGGCGTCTTGACAACTGGGGGGACTGGGGCTCATAGCACCCAGCTGGTCAGTGTCTCCCAGGCCACGGTCTTGGCCCCACACAGACCTCACCTTCTACGGTTCAAGCTGCTGGGGATTCTCATTGTCTTTTTCTTCCAAGAAAGAGAAAAACTGAAGCCAAATGTGTCCTGGACACCCCCAGCCATCCAGGTTCACCCACCAATGTTTCTGGACTTCCCAATTCTCTGCATCTCCAGCTGTGTCTCTGGGTTTCTGAGCCCGGGTATCTAATGCGCTCTGATTAGTGATAATAATCCCCACCTCACAGAGATGGCCATGCGCACTCATCTCCCAGGTCAGGAAACCCGGGCACAGAAGTTATAGGCTTGCCCACTGTCACTAGCTGCTAAGTGGCAGAGTCAGGATTCCAATACAGGACATCTGGCTCCAGCCTCTGACCTAAAATTCAGAGCACAGAGTCCAGAATTCTGGCCCTGCGATTCAAAAAATGCACTATTATGGAGACCTAGGAGAGGGTGATCTCCTTCATGGAACGTTCTGGAGACATGGCCTGCAGCTGTCCAGGAAAACACCGGCACCACCCCGTGCCCTTCAGAGAAGTGGCCCAGGATGGCCTCGAGGTCTCTCACCAGCCCCAGGGGCTGCCTCCCCTGAAAGGTGCCCCATGGGCAGCTTCTTCGGGGGGCACTCGTGAGACCACAGCGGTACCGGCGTGTGTACTAACCTCTGGGCACAGCAGCGATGAACTGCCAGACCAGGGACAGATGGGGGGCCCACCGGCCAGGAGCAGTCGGGAGATGCGGTGCCGCAGCGCCCCCTAGCGGCGCCGGTCCCCATAGCCCCGCCCTCCTGGGGGAGCCTCGGGAGCCAGGAGCCAAGAGCAGGGCAGGGAGAGGGCCCTGGCAGAAGCCGGATGGGAAGAGCGTGGCCACACCCCAGCCCAGGGTCACGGACCTTCCGGCTGCGCTGGCCAGAGGCAGGGCAGGGCTTCCTGCAGGGTTGGCGCTGGAGGACACCTGGAGCGAGGGAGCCATAGCCCGATCTCCCACCCTCAGAGCCACATTCGGCCCATGGGCCTGGGAGTGGGGAGGGGCTCAGCAGTGACTTCCTCAAAGCAGAGCCATGCACAGATGGAGATGCCCAGGCTGGGGGTGCAGAGAAGGATGGCTAAACCCAGGGTTGGGTCCCAATGCCCTGATCTTCTACCCCCACCTGGTGACCTCTGCCCTTTCATGACGTGTCTCACAAACTGGTGGAGCGAATGGCAGGCTAGAGGGTGAGGAGGGTGGCCGGCCCGGCCCTCAGCAAGCACAGACCTCAGTCAGCATTCTTCCCCGAAACAGGCAGCGGGGCCCCAGGACGCAGCCTTCCCTGATCTAACAAAGGGAGGTGGATGCTCCCTCTGCACCAGCCTCAGCCTCTGTTTCCATGGCAACCCCTCTTCTAGGACAAAGCAAGACTCAAAATTACCCTCATCATCTTAGCAGGCAGTGCCAGAGGGAGGGCCCAGGCCTTAGGTCCAGAGGAGAAACCGAGGCCGAGACAGGGGCAGAGTCACGCTTGGAGTCCCCCACAATCCCCCTCGTCTCCCCCATCATAGCAGTAATCCCAACACAGGGTCTGTCTACCAGGGATCCTAGACAGTAATCACACAACTAAATGTAGAAAATAGTATCAGTGAACATGCCTTGAAGGAAAATTTGAAAGGCTAAGAAGACAAGGAATGCTAGACATTGGGTCAGGGGATTATATATGTGGGGTCAGTGAGACATCTGTGGGAAGGTGACAAGTGAGCAAAGACCTGCATGAAGGGAGGGCAGGAGTCTTAGGAGTACCTGGGAATTGAGTGTTCCAGGCAGAGGGAAGAGCAGCACAAAGGCCCTGAGGCATCCTGGGCGAGGAGCTGTCCATGCGTGTGGAAGGGGGTGGCGGTGGGGGTGGGGAAGGGTCGTAACTCAAAGGGTCCTACAGCCCACAGTAAGGAACTGAAATTCATCCTGGGTGTGATGGCAAACTGGTGAGGGTGGGAGGAATTGGGAACAGGCAAGCAATTTAGCATAACTGCTTGGGCAGCTAGGAGGAGAAAGAGTTGTATCGTCAGGAGGACCGTGGATGAGGAAGCAGGCTGAAACCACCGGGAGGCCACTGCCAGGGTCCAGGTGACAGAGACTAGCAGCTGGAGCCACGCTGCCAGCAGGAGAGACAGAGGACATGGCTGGATCTGAAGTGTTCTGAGCGTTGGAGGTGGAGGGTTTGGAAGGAGTAGAGGCCAGGTTCTGGAATGTTAGTAGGCAGGGCTTACTGATGGCTTGGATGAGGGGCTACTCCAGGTTTCTTTCTTATCTTTTCCTTTTTTTTTTTTTTTTTTGGTATTTTTAGAGCCGCACCCTAAAAAGTTCCCAGGCATATGGAGGTTCCCAGGCTAGGGGTCAAATCGGAGCTGCAGCTGCTGGCTCAAGCCACAGCCACAGCTACGCCACAGCCATACCAACACAGGATCCAAGCCACATCTGTGACCTACACCACAGCTCACGGCTACACTGGATCCTTAACCCACTGGGCAGGGCCAGGGATTGAACCCACGTCCTCGTGGATACTAGTCCCAAAGGGAACTCCCTACTCTAGATTTCCAACTGAGCAACCTGGGTGACCTTGGCACCATCTCCATGGTCTGCCCCTCCTCCCAACCCCGTCCTGTCCATTGTGACTTCTGGAACTCAGCTTGTAGCCAGCAACCACCCCAAACTACCTCTCCTCTCACTTCCTGCCCATCTGGGGTGCTGGTGCCTGAAGACCCCTGATGAGGATGCCTCCTCTTCAACTCCCACCCAGAGGGATGGGTGCAAAGGTGTTCATGACATCCAGCTAGGACCATATGGATGGGGGAGGGGAGCTCCCCACAATAACATGGGCCAGGGGTGGCTGGTGCAAATAGGGAAGGGCTCCCTAAGCAGACACAGCCAGCCAGACCCCTGAAGGCACCCATGGTAACCCATGTCCAGTGGACACATTGTCCAAGGGGCCCATGGGGTGGCTATTAAGATTTATGCCCATTCACGTCAAGAAACCAAGACCCCAGGGAGGCAGAGCATCCTAACCAATGTCTCAGCTGAACAAGGCTGGGCTCAGCTCAGGCTCCATCAGTCAGACGCCCCCTCACCAAGTGTGGTGGGTAGGCTTCCCCAGGGAGTTCCTGTCTCACAGGAGGGACAGGGTGACATATGCTCACTCTGGGTCCAGGCTACATGGGGGCTGGGGTCTCAGAACGCCTCTGCTCTCCCTGCCACCTCCTGGCCAGCTCCTGGTCCTCAGGCCCTGCTCGGCCCCCTGCTGGGGTGGTCTGGCATCAGCCCAAGGGCGTCGGCCTGGTGATCAGCTCTCAGGGTGGGGACATCGAGGCATAAATCCTGACACGGCTGACAGTACCCCAGGGCAGGCACAGAGACCCACTGTCCTCTTCCTGTCCCCGCCCTTCCTGGAGTGTTCCACAGGGTCAGAGTGGCTGGGGCGGGAAGGACAAGCACATAAACCCTGGCCCCAGCTGGGCCGGACCAGCCTTAAGCTTCCGACCTGATAAATGGACTGAGAAGAGGACGAGACATGGCCCAGCACTGACCTTTTAGGGCCAAGAGTGAGGAAGCCACAGAGGGACCCCCCCCTCCCCCAATGGAGCATGCAGAGGGAAGTGGAAGCAGACATTTCTGGGATGGGAGTGGGGGCCTGCAGCCCACAGACAGGCCCCAGCTGGGACTCCGCCCCCACTGCTGCCATCACCACCAGCGAGCCCTGCTCCTCCTTCAGCCCTGGCCCAGCCTGGACAGCTGGACAGACACTACAACTGAATCACTGGAAAGGACCCAGCCTTTCTCTGCAGCAGATCTGTACACAAACATGTTTGTTTATTCATTCAATAAATGTTTATTGGGGACTACACTATACTGTGCCTGGTGCTGCCTAGTGCTGGGGAAACAAAGATAAATCCTGAAAAAGGCTGTGTGAAGGCGGTGGGATGCCTTCACCTCTGGGGGGGGTGGGACAGATAAGAACCTCTCAGGATGAGTGAGCCCACCAGGCACCCCCAGCACAGGGAAAAGAATGGGCAGAGGTGTGGAGCCAGGAAGAGCTAGTGGCTGGGCTGGCTGGAGCGCCAGGGATGGGCTAGGAATAAGACTTCGACCTAAAGCTGGGAGCGTAAGGAGTTGTGATGGGATGTGCCCAGGAGAGGGGCCAAGGCTGAGTGCCCTTCTAGCTCAGCCTCAGACACCCTCCTCTCCTGAAAGGTCAGGCAAGGACGCTGAGGGGCAGGATGACCAGGAATCCTGCCCCTCATCAGCCATGGCTAGACCCCCTGCATGACCCCAGGGAAAATACTCAACCTCTCCAGGCCTCAGTTTCTGTGTCTATAAAATGGGGTGATCATGGGAGGGATAATGAGTTCGGGGACACAAAAAGATGACACACACAGCCCATCTATCTCCTTCCCTAAAGCAGAACACCCCCTATGCCCCCCATGATCACGTGCCACCCCTGGGCAAAGTCTCTGAGGACCAGAATGGCCAGGGCTGGAAGTTAGACTGCTAGAACCCAGTCATCAGAGACAAGGCTCCTACACACACGTACACACACACAGCACCCCCATTCAGATGCACTCCAACGGCTCCACCACACACAGGTTCCTCACCCACAGACATAACCACTGACCCCCATGGGCCCCAGACACAGGCAGTGCTCAGAGAGTCTGTTCACACTCCCACCCCCTTCCCACTCAAGTGTGCACATCTAGACCATAAATCATATGGCCACTGCCTCATAATGGGCACTCGCTGGTTTTGCCTTTCCTCCTGGCTGGGGGTGGGGTGGGTGGTCTCAAACACTCTGCCTGCGCATGTGCATGTCCACGTGTGCATGTATGTCTGTGTGTGCACGGGTGTGCATGTGTGTGCCAGAGACACCTTTGGCAGTCTGGAGGAGCCTATAGGTTTTTAAATGTCAATTAGTTGGAAATTATAGTTATCGAAACGCTAAAAAGAAATCTATAATACGGCATAACGTGGGTTGCTTCCTAACACAATGAAGAACACGCACGGTCCAACGGCAGGTGGTAATTTCAAAGCACTGATGAACACAAGCACTATTTTGAGAAATCTGAGCTGTGACTGGGGTTTGCTGTCTGCGTTCCTAATGAAAGGAAACGCCACATTTCCATTAGAGGTTAGTGACAAACAAAAGATGTCGTTTTTTACATGTATGTATTCACAGACCCCCTGATTTCTGCCCTAGGACCGCCCCGCGCCCTGCCCCAGCCCCACTGGCACAGGCCAGCCCAGATGTTCCCTGTCTGCGCCTGCGCAGTCGTCCGCAATTTCGCGCGCTACTGCCAGGTGTCGTCGCGTCAACTCGCTGGCCCGGGGTGGCGTCGCCCACCGCCGCAAACCGAGGACCTCACTGGGAGCCTGGCAGGTCTCCTGCAGCTCATCTCTGCAGGCGCACCCTAACTCTGCACCTCGGACTTCTGCTATTGCGCCAACACTTTGCACCTCCGTGCCTTTCTGCGTGGTGGTTCTTCTGCCTGTAATGTCCTCCCCTGCTAGGTAATTACACCTGGGTAACTCTTGCTGGGCTGTGAAAGCCCACTGGAGGCAACACTTCCTCCAGGAAGCCTTCCCTGATGCCTGTGTGATAGCTCCTCTGAGCGTCCATTGCCCTCGTGGCTTCCTCCTCATTGCAGTGACTGTCCAAACGGTTGTGCCTGTTTCTGTGTCCAAACCCCACCAGACTGGGAGCTCCCAGATGCTGAGGAGGGCAATGCAGTGATGTTAAGACTATTTTTCAGAACAGTATTAGGCTCACAGCAATGTTGTGTGGGAAATGCAGAGTTTCTGTATACCCCATTTCCACATATGTACTGTCTCCCAAACCATCAGCATCATCCACCAGAGTGGTGCATTTGCTAGAATTGATGAGCCAACATGGCCACACTAGCAGTAACAAAAGTCCACTGTTTATAGGAGGGTTCACTCTTGGTGGTGTACATCGCGTGGTTTAGAAAAATGTATCATGACCTGTGTCCACCATTATAGTATCAAAAAGAATGGTTTTACTGCCTTAAATATCCTCTGGGCTCCACCTATTCAACCCTCCCTCCCTGCTAACCCCTGGAACCCTAATCTTTTTACTATCGCCACAGTTTCGCCTTTTCCACAACTTCAGAATCATACGTATACAGCCTTTTCAGGTTGGCTTACACTTAGTAATATGCCTTGAAGTTTCCTCCATGTGTTTTCATGATAGTTCATTTTTCAGTGCTGAATAACACTCCATTGTCTGGATGGACTACAGCTCGTCATTATCCATTCACCTCCTGAAGGGCGACTTGATTGCTTCCAAGTTTTAGCAATTATGAATAATGCTACTAAAAAATCCATGTTTGGGTTTTTGCATGCACAGAAGTTTTCAACTCTTCTGGGTAAATACCAAAGTAGGCAATGGCTCAATTGTAAATTAAAGAATATTATTAATTTTGTAAGAAACTACCAAGTACCTTCCAGAGTGGCTGTACAATTTTGTGTCCTCACCAGCAGTGAATGAGAAGGCCTGTTAATCCATATCCTCACCAGAATTTGGTCTTATCAGTGTTTGAGGCTGTGGCCATTCTAATAGATGTGTGGTGAGAGTTCCCTGTTTTCATCTCTAATTCTCTAATGACATGAGTGTGGAGCATCTTTGCACATGCTTGTATGCCATCTGTCGGTCTTTTCTGGTGACATGTATGTTCAGATCTTTTGCCCATTTTTAAATTAGATTATTCATTTTCTTACTATTGTATTTTAAGAGTTCTTTGTATTATTTTAGGTAACTGTCCTTTCTCAGCTATGTCTTTTGCAAGTGTCTTGTCCTTTGTTTTCTCATTCTCGAGCCATGAGCTTTTGCAGTCAGGCACACCTGGTCTGGACTCTGTATGACCCAAGGCAAGTCACTTTTGTAGAATGTGAACAGAAGCTCCCTCCCCCTGCCCAGGGCACAGTGGGGTAGAAAGCCACCTCAGGGATGCAGAGCCTCGAGCACAGTGGCTGAGCCCCTGCAGTGCTGCCAGGTGGATGCTGGTGGAGCCCAGGCATGTCCATTCTCTGGGCACTGCCTTTGCCTACAGTCCCAGCAATAAAGCACCTGGCCATCAATGGTGGTCCCATCCACGAGAGGCCAGGCCAGGCAGATTCTTTTTTTCTTTTTTCTTATGGCCACACCTATAGCATATGGAAGTTCCTGAGCCGGAAGTCAAATATGAGTCCTATAGCAACACCAGATCTTTAACCCACTGCGATGGGCCAGGAATCGAACCCACACCTCTGCAGAGACCCAAGCCGCTACAGTCAGGTTCTTAACCCATTGTGCCACAGCAGGAACTCCCAGGAAGATTCTTGTGGGTGGGAATTCTTGGTCCCCCCCAGAGACCTCACCTGCTATTCAAAGGAGAGTGGCCACTTTGCCAGTCAGGATGCCAGGATGCCACCCAGGCCCACGTCCTGTTAAGGACCACTCCTCACTCAGCAGCCAGTGCCCTCCCCACCTGGCCTCCCCAGACCTCCAGACTCTGCTCCCACCATGCCCTTCCGTCCAGCCAGGCCATGGTCAAGGTCTCTCATGCACCCATGAGGTAGTGCAGCCCTCCCTGCCGCCAGAAGCACCTTCCCCCATTCCACCAGTGCAGATCCATCCCTCTCCATTGGCCGTGGGCAGAGCTGCTGGGCTGAGCTTCAGCCACAAGGGGGCAGCATTGCCCAGCAGGTGTGGAAACTTCCAGGCTGTTAGAAGCTGCCTCCATGCCACTGGCTTACAGGGCAGAAGGAAGAGAGAATGCTGCCTTACTGGGACCTGGACAAGACACAACCTCAAAGGCCCCATCCTATGTCCCCCATGTATGGCTGGGCCTTCTGGGCCCGGCTTGCACACCTCCTGTGACAGAGCACTCACCACCTCCCACCACACTGCACAGTCAACACTAGACAGCAATTCCCATGAGAAAATAACTTGGCTGTGGTCTGTTCTGTAGGAGCCACAAGGTTCTGAGAGGACACAAGGGCCAAGTCAAAGTACTTTAGGAGAACAGCTTTACCTTGGGAAACATGAGAAGGAGGAAGCCTGGGGTTTCCAGAAGAGCTCAAAACTTACAAGTTTAGGTGAAATTCTCAGTGTTTCCATATTGGCTCAAAACTTTTCTAAATATTGTGCCAGCCAAGCAATAGGGCACCAGGGCCCTTGGCTCACCCAGAAGGGTGTGAGGGGAGCTCAATGACTCAGATGAAGCAAGCTGTGGACACCCACATGCAGCCCTCCGACACCCCTTCCTGCTCAGGCCAATGGCGCTGCTCACCCCTCTGCTTGGCACGCGTCAGGAAGTGACCATCAGTGGGGAGAGAAGGTATAGGAAGCTGACTGGTACTGCCGTTCTGGAGGGCAGCCAGAAAAATGTGGCCAAAACAGGAGTGCAGACACCCAGTGACCAGCAGTTCACCCCTGGTTGTGTACAGAGAAGTCATGATTCGGCTCCCAAGGACAGGGGACACTGTGGGGGACTCCACGGGGTCAGTATGGAGAGGGGGCAGCCTGGTGTCAGCAACAACAACACAAGTTTACAACGGTGCTGAGTGCAAAGCAATCAAATGAAGATTAAGAAACCAAATAACGTCTATGACAAGGCTATTAAAGAGCTAAAAAGATTAAAGAAGAAAAAATTAAAAACACATGCAGGAGTGTTCCCATTGTGGCTCAGCAGGTTAAGAACCAGACATAGTCTCTGTGAGGATGGGGGTTCAAGCCCTGGCCTCACTCAGTGGGTTAAGGATCTGGCATTGCTATGGCTGTGGTGTAGGCCAGAAGCTGCAGCTTCAATTTGACCCCTGGCCCAGGAGATTTCTTATGCCACAGGTATGGCCTTAAAAAAAAAAAAAAGAATGCAGAGAAAGTACAATGTGCAAAGAGGAAGAAAAGTAACTTGACTGTAGAGAAATTGAAAAATACGACTCAGGCAGGTAATCAAAGTCAACACCACAGTGACATGCCAAGTTGACACCAGGCTCCCTTGGTGTCATTTTTCTCTCCTTCCCCCATCCCAACCCATGTTCCCAGTCTAATCATGAGAAAAACAGCAGAAAAATTCCACTAGGGGGCATCTTGTAACATGCCTGACCAATCTTCCTCAAACTGCCACAGTTGTCAAAAACAGGTAAGCCTTGTAAATCAACTCTAATTTTTTAAAAACTCATTTAAAAGGCCATGTATTGTCTGATTCCATCGATATGAAATGTCCAGAATAAGCAAACCTGCAGCGACGGAAAGCAGATTAATAGTTGCCTAGAGTTGTCCTCAAAAAAGAAGAAAGATCTCAAATTGACAACCCTCCACCTAAACGAATTAGAAAAAGAAGAACAAAAAAGACCTAAAGTCAGCAGAAGGAAGAAAATTATAAAGATCAAAGAGGAAATAAATAAAATAGAGATTCAAAAAAAATAGAGAAAATTTATAAAACCAAGAGCTGGCTCTTTGAAAACGTAAACAAAATTGACAAACCCCTGGCTAGACTCACTAAGCCAAATAAACAAAATTAGAAATGAAAAAGGAGAAATCACAATGGATAGTGTAGAAATACAAAAAAAAACAAAGAGAATACTATGAACAACTATATGCCAAAAAAATTTGACAATCTGGAAGAAATGGACAACTTTCTAGAATCTTACAGCCTGCCAAAACTGAACTAAGAAGAAACAGACCAACTGAACAGATCAATCACTAGAAATGAAATTGAATATGTCATAAAAACACTCCCTACAAATAAAAGCCCAGGACCAGATGGCTTCACAGGCAAATTCTACCAAACATACAAAGAGGATCTGGTGCTCACCCTCCTTAAACTTTTTCAAAAGGTTGAAAAAGAAGGAACACTCCCAAAGACATTCTATGATGCCACCATCACCCTAACTCCAAAACCAGACAAAGATACCACCAAAAAAGAAAAATATCAGCCCATATCTTTGATGAATATAGATGCAAAAATTCTCAACAAAATCTTAGCCAACTGAATCTAACAACGTATCAAAAAGATACACCATGACCCAGGTTCACAAGGATGGTTCAACATACGCAAATCAATCAACGTCATACACCACATTAACCAAAGAAAAGTCAAAAAACCATATGATCATCTCAATAGATGCAGAAAAAGCACTTGACAAAGTCCAACATCCATTCATGATCAAAACTCTCGCCAAAGTGGGTATAGAGGGAACATTCCTGAACATAATCCAAACCATTTATGACAAACCCACAGCAAATACAATACTCAATGGAGAAAAATTGAAAGCCTTCTCACTCAAATCTGGAACAAGACAGGGATGCCCACTCTCACCACTGCTATTCAACATAGTTTTGGAAGTCCTAGCCACAGCAATTAGACAAACAAAAGAAATAAAAGGCATCCAAAGAGGAAGAGAAGAGATAACTCTCACTGTATGCAGACGACAAGATACTATACATAGAGGAGTTCCCGTCGTGGTGCAGTGGTTAACGAATCCAACTAGGAACCATGAGGTTGCGGGTTCGGTCCCTGCCCTTGCTCAGTGGGTTAACAATCTGGCGTTGCCGTGAGCTGTGGTGTAGGTTGCAGACGTGGCTCAGATCCCGCGTTGCTGTGGCTCTGGCATAGGCCGGCAGCTACAGCTCCGATTAGACCCCTAGCCTGGGAACCTCCATATGCCGCGGAGTGGCCCAAGAAAAGGCAAAAAGCCAAAAAAAAAAAAAGATACTATACATAGAAAACCCTAAGGACTCAACCCCAAAACTACTTGAACTGATTAATGAATTCAGCAAAGTAGCAGGATATAAGATTAACATTCAGAAGTCAGTTGCATTTCTGTATACCAGCAATGAAATATTAGAAAAGGAATACAAAAATACGATACCTTTTAAAATTGCACCTCACAAAATCAAATACCTCGGAATACACCTGACCAAAGAGGTAAAGGCACGAGAACTATAAACTATATGCCGAGAACTATAAAACTTTAATCAAAGAAATCAAAGAAGATGTAAAGAAATGGAAAGATATTCCAGGTTCCTGGATTGGAAAAATCAATATTGTAAAAATGGCCATACTACCCAAAGCAATCTACAGATTCAATGCAATCCTTATCAAATGACCCATGACAGTTTTCACAGAACTAGAACAAACAATCCAAACATTTATATGGAACCACAAAAGACCCAGAATCACCAAAGCAATCATGAGAAACAAAAACCAAGCAGGAGGCATAACTCTCCCAGACTTCAAGAAATACTACAAAGCCACAGTCATCAAAACAGTGTGGTACTGGTATCAAAACAGACAGACAGACCAATGGAACAGAAGAGAGAACCCGGAAATAAACCCTGACACCTATGGTCAATTAATCTTTGACAAGGGAGGCAAGAGCATAATATGGGAAAAAGAAAGTCTATTCAGCAAGCATTGCTGGGAAAGCTGGACAGCTGCATGCAAAGCAATGAAATTAGAACACACCCTCACACCATGCACAAAAATAAACTCAAAATGGCTGAACGACTTAAATATACGACAGGACACCATCAAACTCCTAGAAGAAAACATAGGCAAAACACTCTCTGACAGCAACATCATGAATATTTTCTCAGGTCAGTCTCCCAAAGCAATAGAAATTAGAGCAAAAATAAACCCATGGGACCTAATCAAACTGAAAAGCTTTTGCACAGCAAAGGAAAACCAAAAGAAAACAAAAAGACAACTTACAGAATGGGAGAAAATAGTTTCAAATGATGCAACTGACAAGGGCTTAATCTCTAGAATATATAAACAACTTATACAACCCAACAGCAAAAAAGCCAATCAATCAATGGAAAAATGAGCAAAAGACCTGAATAGACATTTCTCCAAAGAAGATATACAGATGGCCAGCAAACACATGAAAAAATGCTGAACATCCCTGATTATAAGAGAAATGCAAATCAAAACTATCATGAGATACCACCTCACACCAGTCAGAACGGCCATCATTAATAAATCCACAAATAACAAGTGCTGGAGGGGTTGTGGAGAAAAGGGAACCCTCCTCCAGTGTTGGTAGGAATGTAAGCTGATACAGCCACTATGGAAAACAGTTTGGAGATACCTTAGAAATCTATATATAGAACTACCATACGACCCTGCAATCCCACTCTTGGGCATATATCAGGACAAAAGTTTCTTTAACAAAGATACTTGCACCCGCATGTTCATTGCAGCACTATTCACAATAGCCAAGACATGGAAACAACCCAAATGTCCATCGACAGATGACTGGATTAGGAAGATATGGTATATATACACAATGGAATACTATTCAGACATAAAAAAGAACAACAAATGCCATTTGCAGCAACATGGATGGAACTAGAGACTCTCATACTGAGTGAAATAAATCAGAAAGACAAAGACAAATACCATATGATATCACTCATAACTGGAATCTAATATACAGCACAAATGAACATTTCCACAGAAAAGAAAATCATGGACTTGGAGAATAGACTTATGGCTGCCCGGGGTGGGGGGAGAGGGAGGGAGTGGGAGGGATCGGGAGCGTGGGGTTATCGGATGCAAACTATTGCTCTTGGAATGGATTTACAATGAGTTCCTGCTGTGTAGCATTGATAACTGTCTAGATACCTATATTGCAATAGAACAAAGGGAGGAAAAAAAATGTATGCATGTAAGTGTAACTTGGTCCCCATGCTGTACAGGGGGGGAAAAAAATAAATAAAACAAAAGAAAAAAAAGTTGCCTAGAGTTGAAGGTAAATAAATGCTAATCTGTTTAGGCATCTTTGTGGTGGGGGGGTGAAAATGTTCCTCCCTCTGCCCCCAACTTTAATGAAGTATAGGTGACAAATAAAAAGTCTATATATTTAAGGTGTATGACATGATGATTGATACATGTAAACACTGTGAAAGGAGAGAGATTTAAAATTAGATTGTGGTGACTGCACGACTCTGCAAATGAGCTAAAAAAAATTGGACTGTATACTTAAAATGGGTGAATTTTATGGTATCTGAATGATATCTGAATAAGGCTATTTAAAAAAAAAAAACAAACAAAAACAAGATAATCTGAGAGACTGTCACAGCCCAGAGTCAGGACTAATAAATGTCCTGGATGTCACCACGGAATAGGAAAAGGACACTAGGTTAAAAACTAAGGAAAATGAATGAGCCAGTGACTTTCATTAATAATGAATCAGTATTAGTTTGTTCATTGTGACAAATATCTATATAAGATGTAAAATGTGAGATGCTAACAACAGGGAAAGCTGGAGCAATGGGGGGTGGGAATGCTGTGTGATCTTTGCACATTTTCTACAGATTTAAAATAAGATTTAAAGCAAAAAGTCTTATTTTTAAAACTGCACACACACCAGGGCAAGGCCTCACTATCTAAATCTCTACAAGGACAGAGATATGTGACAAAAACATCAGGATGGGGCCTGAGGGGAGGGGGAGGGGGGTGGGGACACAGACCCCAGGGACAGTCATGTGGGGAAGGGCCAGCACTCTGCCCAGAGCTAAAACCAACCCAACAGAAAGGCCAGCAGCTGGGCACTCCCTGCAGGGCCCTGAATGTGGGCACACGGGCCATCCCTCGTGGGTCCCAGACGGGAGGCTCAGACCCTTCTGCGGCCAGGGGACCCATCTCAGCTGTCCCAGGTTGGCTCGGCTTGGAGAGGGCAAGCAGGCCGATGAAGGCTGGGCCCCGCGGGCACCAGCAAGGCCTCAGCACGGGAGGCCAGCAGGTGGGCTGAGGCGGGGGTGTGTGTGCGTGTGCATGTGTTGGGGGCAGCCTTGTCTCCTCCCAGGGCGTGGAAAGCAGAGTGCGTGCAGGGGAGCAGAAAGCAAGAATGTGTCCTTGAATGTCATGGTTCTGGTTAAGCGGGGTCCAGTGGACTTGTCCAGAGTGACGAGGGAGTCCTTGGCTTATCCCCAAGATAAGGAAGACAGGAGCCTGGATGTGAGACAGGGCTGCAGTGATGAGACACAGGTTCAAAGACAAGGCAGTGACAGCCCCACAGGAATCAGCTCCTACCAGGCTGCCCTCACACCACAGCCACCCTCCAGACTGCAGCCAGAGAAGCGTTTGTGAACTGCTGGTCACCCCCACCCCCAATCCCTCAGCAGCTCTCCACTGCCCTGAGGACCAGATCAGGGCCCCATCCAAGGCCTGCCACACGGATCTGACCCCACCCCACCCATCCCCACAACCACACTCCTCAAGTTGCCAGCACATCAGCCTTCTTTCTCAGCTCAGAAGCTTTGCACATGCTATTCCCTTTGCCTGACACACCTTTCCCCACTTGTTACTGCACTCTGCTGGACTCTGCCTGTATCATTTGACAGAAAACAACCAAACTAGCTTATACAGGAAAGAAAGTCAAGGCAGAAAATTCAAAGATCAGGTGACCCCAGGCCTGGCAGGCTCAGGTCTCAGGGTCTGCTGTCAGCACAGCCACTCAGGGCCCCATGCAGCCTTTGGTCTCGGCTTTCACTTGCTGCAACACAGGGGCTATCTGGGCACCCTGCCTTTCATGCAGGGGCCCATTGTGGGGGCCGGCCATGAAGGTAAGCTAACGTCTGAGCCATTCTGTCCTCTAGGCAGATCAGCGCCCTCCCCTGGTAGCTGCTCACATGTGGGCATCCACATGCAAAACAACAATTTCCACACGTGCCCACGCCCCCTCCACCCAGAAGCCTTGTCTCCAATCATTCCGCCCTCTTCTTTCCAGGCCTCTACCCAGATGGCAGGTCAATGGCTGTGACCCGGGAACCTGCACACATTTCCTACCTGCAGCCACTCTCTCCACACAGCAGACGACCCACCCCAAAACTGACCCCAAGAGGGAGCCCTGTGCACGGCACCTCCTCCCAGGCCTGCTGAGGCCTGACCCAGACAGATGACTCCCATCTCACCATGGCCTGCGACAGGCCCACCCAACTTCCCGAGCCGGGGGCCTTGACAGACCCAGCTCCTGGTGGACAATTCCAGAGGCAAGGCGACTTGGCCCCCGTAGTCAAGGGCATGTAACAGGCCATGCACTGTTTCTCAAAAGGCAGATGGGGTGGCATGGCTCTTGGACTCTGGGTCCAGTGCCAGGATCCCCCAGGGTCTGCCACGCCTTCCAGCTACACCTTACCTCACCACTGACACCCCACACCATCAGGTCTGCATCTATCTGGCCCAAGCAGCAGGGCCCTCCCTGTTCCAGCCCCACTCATAGCTGGCAGCCTTCTGACAACCTTGGAGTTGGCCATCTTTTTCATCCAGACCACAAAAAACCACCCCAGGAGTGAGCTGGCCATATACCCTGGGTTCCTTGCTCGGGTGTTAAATCCTGTGTCCCAAGAGAGTGCCCCCAAGTCACTGGAGTCAGGTCTATCCTGCCTCTCATCCTGGCTCTGCTGATCAGGCACCTCACACCCCAGCCCTGAAAGCTCTCTTGGCAGTACCAGCCAGCAAACCCCTGCTACACTTGGGATACAGTCTCCTTCTTTCCTCATCAGACCCAGGCTGGGATTTAACCTGCCATCAGCCAAGCAGCCAGGAGAGGAAGTGAGGGTGGCTCCTGCAGGGGAGTGGGGAGGTTGAGGTGGGAGGGTGTGATGGGGGACAGCTATAGCAGCCCCTTCAGGCACACTAGTGCCAGCCCTTCCTGGAGAAGGCCAGCCTCCTCTGCACCTCCAGAGGGGCCTCTTCATTTCTGGACTCCAGAATTTCCACACCAGCCCTGAACTTCCCATGGTCGACCTTGGCTGAGCAATCAAAAGCCCCTGCGTCTCCATGACTCTCACCACCAGGCCTTCAGCCTACCACTCCACTTCAGTCTCCCCTTCCACTGCAAGAGGCAGGGGCCTCTGTGACAGCTGCCAGTGTACACGCACACTGATTCTGATTCCCGAGAGAACCCTGACACATAAGGGCAGCTATAAGAGGGTTACCTCCTCAAACTGTGCAATTCACCAACCTTGGTGTCACAAGTGGGATTCACCAACTGACCTAGACTCACTGAAACATGCAGTTTGGGAAGAGAAAGGATGAAAGATTGGAGGAGGGGAATCCTTTTTTCCCAGGTGGCCAGGGGGCCACATGTGACATGAAATGATAGCTGTGCTACAAGTAGTTACTAGAGGTAAAAGTAACCAATGGAATTTAGAAATAATGACTCCAACTTCTCAGGTTACTTACCTTGGGTACTGTTATCTGTAACAGCTAAAATGAAAGTAAGGGCGAGTATTAGAACAGATCCTGATGCTGGTCCAAGATTCTGGTTGGTCTGAAGAACAGTCACTGGACTTAGAGCCCAACCAAAGGAACCTGTTTGGACAGATCCTGATGCTCGGCTGGGGTAGATGCTAATTGGCCTGAGGGACAGCTATTGGCCTCAGAGCCTCCTTCTTAAAGAAAAGTTGTGTTCAGATAACAGGGAGGATTAGAATGAAAGAAGAGGCAAACAAAGAGGGAAGACAGAGTGTCAAGGACACATCCCTGCAGGGTGGAAATTATTAAATGGTAATTGAGAAAAGCGATAAATAAGTTGGACATCAAATGGGTCAAAATCAAGGTCTTAATGCAGCATTCTCAGAAGCTGGTGGAATGATGGGAGCCCCTGCTGGTCTCCCGACACGGAAAGCCCTGTAAAAAAAAAAATCTGACTAGGAACCATGAGGTTGTGGGTTCAAGCCCTGGCCTTGTTCAGTGGGTTAAGGATCTGGCATTGTTGGCATAGGTCACAGACGCAGCTCAGATCCCGCATTGCTGTGGCTCTGGTGTAGGCTGGTGGCTACAGCTCTGATTAGACCCCTAGCCTAGGAGTATCAGAACAGATTCTGATGCTGGACCAAGATGCTGGTTGGTCTGAAGTACAGTCACTGGCCTTAGAGCCCAACCAAAGGAACATGTTTGGACAGATCCTCCATATGCCACAGGAGCGGCCCTAGAAAAGGCAAAAAGACCAAAAAAAAAAAAAGGGGGAAATCTGCTTTATTCACTTTAGTTTGTAAGACTTGAAAATGGACTGCAGTGACAAAGAGAAAATCTGACCTCAAATTGCCAGAGGTGATGGTCTTCAAAGGTGATCAAGGCTGAACTACAGCTGGAAACTCAAAGCTGTACACATGTTACTGGATCAAATGGAAGAGCGTTTTCTGGGACACTGTTTAAGGGAGCGCAAAAGCCCTGAGAACCCTGTGGTGGTGAAATCCCATGGGGCTACAGTTGATTAGGAGGATACAGAGATGCTGATGAGATTAAGGTGAACGTTCAGATGAAAATGAGGATGTCTGAACAGACCCTATGTGAAGTGGTCGCATCTGCTTCACCTGAATTTACTGTGAGGATGGACAGTGTCTCACTGGGGAACACGGCCCCTAGCTATAACACAGAAGCTATGACTTCAGGCCTTCAGGCAATCTGGATTGGACGCTGAAGAAATACCCGGTGGACAAAAGATGTTACAAGACCACATCCAATTTCTTTTGATTTTGAAGAACATGTATCCATACCCGGGAACACTGCCAGCTCCTATCTGTAAAACAGTTCAAAAGCCGCCAAGAAATCCTGACACAGACTGGGGCTTAAGACAAAAGCCTGTGAGCTCCACTCAAGAGCTGGGGTTTGGGACCAGTTTCCCACCTGAGAGACAATTACTGGCTGGATATTGTGAATAGGCTGCAACTTATGACTGAAGGCCATATAATAATCTTGAGACCTGAAATACCCACAAGGTCTTGGGTGGGTGACATTGGTGAAACACTAGTGGGGAGGGCAGTGCCCATAAGAGTTCCGTAGTAACACGGAAATGGTTTGTGCAGGAAGGTGCTACAAGGGCAATGCAATGAGGTCCTCAGAAGAATCAGAAGCAGGTAGGTTTCCCCCACCCCACAGCTGACCCTACAATCACCTGCTGTTCTACCCCAGGAGCTGGCAGATCCCACAGTCCCCTGGATGCTGCCCTATGAAAGTTTCTGATTAACCAACAAAGAACCGCTTGGTTAATGGATGGTAATTTCAAGGTATAAGGACAACGTCCTGTTCAGAGGCTGCCCCTCCGATGGAAAAAGGTAACAAGACATCAGCTCGGCGGGCTCACCTGCATGCCACTTGCCCCTATTCTTAGTTTTTCCCTGACTTATGGGTGGTGGCCAATGGCATGGCCAAAGAGGCAGGCAGAGGGCAATAAAATCTGGCCTTTTCAAGGAGCACTATAGAAATCCTTATGGGGATTGGAGGGATGCCTTAAAATAGGCCAGGCCAAAGCCCTTCAGAAGAACCCTTCCAGGATCAGAAAGTGACTGGGATCAGTAAGTAGGTGCCCTGCTGGCTCTTTTGAGGTGGGTCCATGGAGTGAGTAGCCATGTGGGGGCTTCAGCACCACAGGGATGGGATGAGTCTAGACAGACTCCTATCACACCCCCTGAGGCAAATATGTCTACGGAATTGTATCAACTAGAGAGGCAGAAGCTCTAGATGCCTATGAGGTAGAATGACTGGGGGTGGGGGTAAGGCCTGCCTCTAGCCATCCAGACGGGCTGACTCTGGGAGCCCCAGGAGGCTACAAGTGAGTCCTGACAGGAGGAGACATCTACCCTGGAAGGGGCCTTGCAAATCCAGCCCAGGGGAGATGCAAATGCTCAAGATACGCTCAGAGTGTGGGCACAGGAGGCAGCCGCAATCTGGACCACTGAATCATATTTCTTCACACCAAGGAATGCATGTCACAGCTCACGGTGCCCAACAATGGGCAGAGAGCTGTCCCCCGGGAGTCACGTTCAGGTAGAGGATAAGAACAGCATCTGAGACACTGTTGTTTACCGTAGGGGGTACTGGGGAGGGGAGATGAAGGCATGACAGGCAGCCTTCAAGCCCTCCTGAGTGTGTGCACACACTCCACAGCAGGGGTCCCAGGCAGAGCCCACCAGGCAGATTCTTCTGCTCTTCCAGGTGATCTGGGGAGGGGGATGCTGTGAAGACTACACAATTCTCCCCACAGGAGGAGGATGTAGGCATGACTACGCTTTACTCTCCCCTCTGCCACAACATCTCAACTTTCGTACATGATTTAGTTGTCCCAGGAGCAAGGCTGCAACGGTGGGTGCAGGAAGCAGGGCTGATTCCTACGCAAGAAATTCTAACCACACTTTTAAACGTTGATGCCGAAATTCCTAAAGGCCTTCACCCCGTCTGGCAAAATCAGGGCTGACAATGACTGTAACTGTGTTACTTGCTGGCTGAAATGGCCCCTGGTCCTGGACCTGGCAGTCTACCTATAGGAATAGTGTGGATGGGCAATGCGGCCTTTGCTCTAGACTAGGACAACGGCCAAAGCAAACATTCATCCCCAAGATGGAAGAATTAGGGTAACAATGGAGAGAGAGGAAATCATAGCTGAGGGTGAAGGGCAAATGGGTCATGCAGTCGGGGAAAGGGAAAGGCAGCACCATGTCTGTCCAGTGCTGCTTTAGCATCTCATGTGGCTTGGAGAGAGTGGCGATGCTGTTTCCCAGCTCCATCACACCAGATGCCTGAAAGGTAAAGTCTAGCTCACTCTTGCCTTTGGAGACTGACAAGGTGGAACAGAAGCTGTGACCCCGAGTGGCCTTGTCCTGGGGACACAGAGTCATAGGATAGATGATGAGCTGGATGGATTGCTAATGACTAACTCCTCGCTGCTTACATAGCCCTGGCATCATTGGTGAGGTCATAATACCTTTGACGATGGCCAAATACAATGAAACTGAGTTACAACCCCTGAAGGACATACACCAATAGAAAACAGCTGGCCTGAGAAAGAACTGGATTTAGCTCATCGCTATGCTAAAGAGTTCTGCACAAGCTCATCACAAGGTGCGGACAGCAGTAGGTCGGGAGGTGACATAGTAATACAAAATGTAGGCGTCCGGGGCGTCCGGTTCCTGGACAACATGCGAACAAGCCAGCTGAGGCCCACATTTGGAGGAAAGGAGGGAAGTGGGTGGGGGAGGCAGAGGGAGAGGATGGAAGCCACCATGTTCTCCCACAGTCCTTTCAACAACCCCAAGTGAGGTCCAGGCCAGGGCCACTTGACACCCAGCCACCATGGTCATGTGCAAACACTTCACAATAGGAAGCCAATTATCTTTTTCACTTTTTTACTTTAAAACCCTTTTGTACTATTTGAATATATATATATTTGCAATGTACATGTACTACTTTTATAATTAAACAAAAACACTTAAAAATGATTTTCTTAAAAAAAAAAGTGAAGAGCTAATCACAGTGGAACATCAGAGCATCATCTTTGGGGACAGGTCACCCAGTTGAGTCCAAAAGCTCCCACGTGGTCGCCATTTCCAGTCTTGGTCACATATAGACTCTGATCCTCCCACCCCACCCACAGGGCCCCTGGAACTGCCCTCCAAGGCTCCCTCTGGCCGGGGAGAGACCAAAAGTGAGGAGTGAGTCAGCAAAATTAAGTTACTTTACAGGGTGGGAGCAAACCCACTGCAGCACCCGCCCCCACCCAACGCAGACTGTCGGGGGAGGGGGAATCCGGGCTCTGCGCACATGGCCAGCCTTGCTTCACAGGGCAAAGGTGGTGAAGAAGATGTGCATCTTGGCCAGAAAGGTGGTGACGGAGCCCTGCCGCCAGAGCTTCATCTCCACGTCCAGGGCAAAGTCCCGCGGCTCGCGCACCGACCGCTGCAGGAAGACGACGCCCGTGTAAGCGTTGAGGCGACGCGTGCCAAAGTACCCCTCCTCGTTGCCCTTGGTGATGGTCAGCGCAATGGTATCACCAGCGAAGGCAGGCACCGGGCTGATGCGGAAGATGTGCGCGGGCACCAGCAACCCAGTCTGGAAGTTGAGACGGTAGTGCGTAATCCGCGCAGGAGCGTTCTGGCACTCCACGAAGTCCTGGCACAGGGTGCGCTCACACTTCCTGTGGGGCAGGGCCGTGCTGGGCGTCAGCGGTGGTGGGGGTGGGGATCCACCCACCCGGACATCCCCAGTCCACCCTCCGCAGGCAAGCATGCATCCTCTGCAGGCCACCAGATCTCAGGACCTCAGCTTCCTCCTAAAACCCGTTGGTAGCCTTGCGGTTTAAGGGTGGGGAAAGGGAGAGTGCGTAAACAGGCAGTGCTCAGCACGTGCAGGCAGGGACTATTGGCAGCTTGCACTGGTCCTCTCCTTCCTATTTTCATTCTGATGTTCCTCCCTCCATTTTTGCCCTGCACACTGCCCATCTGCATGGGTTCCTTGGCCAGGGTGTTTGTGTTGTTCTAATCATTTTTCAGATTTTTTCTTCCATAACAGACTCTCCTTCAGAGCCATTTCCCCTTCTGACGTGGGATGGCCCACTCTCTCCCTCTCCCAGTATCAGAGAGCTCAAGGCACACCTGCGCCAGGGGAAGCCTGGGAACCCGGCCACAATAAAGGACAATGACTACAGAACCTGCACCAAACCCTGTGGAGCCCCAGGCTTCAATTTCTAAGCACAGCAACAATTTGGTCTCTTCATGGTGCAATAAGATACTGTGACCTCCATCACTACATCCCTATCTCAAAGCTCGGTGCTTCCAAAACGGGACAATGCTAGGGCTCCAGGGTTCAGCCTCTCTAGAGCACCATCTGAGTTCCCTGACTGGAGGACCACAGTGCACAGCCACGCAGGGCCTGGGTACAAGGTCGCCAACACATGGAACTGATGCAGCACCAGGCCATGCCACACACTGGGTAAACTCAGGACGGGTTCTCACTCATCGAGTGAGCACACCCACCCTGGGGGTGGCTTTACCATCACCCCATGTTGCTGACGGGGCAGCTGAGACCCAAAGAAGGGAGATCACCTGCCCATGGTCACCAAGACACACTCACCTAAGTGTCCCAACACACCTGTACATGGCCACCCCCCAGCAGTGGGCAGTGTGTGTACTGGCGAACAAGGCACAGTGCCAACAGGACAACCGGGAGGTAAATCACAGGTGCAAATATGCTAAGAAGTGCCACCTAAGGCGGGCTGCATACACAGACTCGAAAGAGGGCGGCGAGGCAGAGAAAGCAGGTGTCGAACAACCAAGCATATCACACGACAGCAGAGCCCAGATGAGAGGATGGACATGCCAAGTACTTTACAGAAATGCACATTTAGCAAGCAAAGGACAGGAAACATGGCCAAACACCAGGAGGCGTCAATGGGCAGTGTGGTCCCCAGCATGCAGCAAGATGGCCCTTGGTGTTTCACCTCTTGGCAGTCATACCCTGTTTGTCCCTTCCCAGGGTACCCCCACCCCCGCAGTGATGGACTGCGTGGCCAGTGGCAGAAGTGATGATATGTCACTTTAGGTTAGGTTACAAAGGACCATCATTTGCCTTTTCGACGACCCCTGCTGGAGAAGCCCCAGCCCAGGCAAAGGCCCACATAGTGAGACGCTGAGTTTTCCCGCCCAGAGCCACGAGTGGGCAGTGGGATCTGCAGCCCGTCAAGCCTTCAGATGACACAGCCCCATGAGACCCTGGGCCAAAACCACCCAGCTAAGCTCCTTCTTGGATTGTGACCCTCCAAAACTGCGTGAGATAGTGACTACTTGTCACATTAAGGTGCAAAGTGTTGGAATGAGACAAGAGACAACTAACGTGGTGTGTGTGTATGTGTGTGTTGGAGGGGGGGTAGGGGGGACCAAAGTTTTTGTAACTCTTCTTCCTTTCATTCATTCTCCAAACTTTCTGCAAGGTGTTTTTTTGTTTTGTTTTGTTTTGGTTTTGGTTTTTTTTTTTTTTTTTGAGCCATATATGGCTAATCAGACCACAAACCTGGCAGTGGGGCCTGTGAAGAGCAGAAGGTGGCGAAGGCAGGGGCCACCGGTCACTTGGCCTCTGCCCTGGGCAGCACAGGTTCAGAGCAAGGTCCCCAGGCCCAAGGCCAGGCAGGATGGGGTACTCACGTTTCAGAGACGCGGACATAGTTGGGAGGGCAATCAAAGCGCAGGCAGCGGAAGCTGCCCTGGATGTTATGGCAGGTCTCGGCCTCGGAGCAGTTGTGGGTGCCCAGTGCACACTCGTCCAGGTCTGGAGGGAGCATAGGAGGGCGATGGGAGGGTCCCCCAGAGCTGGAGACCCTCATCCGAGCCACCCTTACCCACCCTGGCACTCGGTCTCTGAGTAGCTCATCCTGTGGACCCTTGGTTCACATGCCACACACCCCATCTCGTCCCCTCCAGACAGCAGCCAAGGCCCTGGGAGCCCCGTGTGGTGCCGATGCAGGCACATGTGACATCCAGCCATTCCCAGACCCTCACAGCCAGGGATGAGGGGTTAGGGAGAAGCTTCTGAACCAACAGGTTTTCAGCTTTCAAGAGCAAAAGTCACTGTGGTGTCTGAGCTCTGAGAAGCCCACACTGTTCTGCCATCAGGCAGAACATGGCCTCGGTCTCAAAAATGAAATCATGCTCTAGTAACATAAAGCTGTTTACAGAGGGCAAAATCCTCATCGTTTACAGAATCCATACTGATTATTTTTCAGGTTAAAAAGCAGAGAGCTCTGTAGCTAGGAAGCTCTGGCCAACCTCTGGGACCCCTGAGGCTCCTCTTCTCCAGACTCTTCAATGGACAGGTCTCCTGCCTTTCAGAACCAGCCAGGACCCCCATCCTGCTCCCGGGGCAGGACCCAGAGCGGAGTCCAAGCCTTGAAGACTCTAGGCTGGCTCAAGCAGCACAAAGACTGCCACCTCCCTCATCCCAAGCATAGACCTCACTTAATGTGGCCTCCAGTGGCACCGGCCATTCTGTGCTCATGTACTTGGTGTCAGAGCCACAACCACATGGCAAGCTGTGGGAGGCTTTCTACGGCTGCTCGGAGGCTGCCTGAAGCCCCAGGGGTGAGGTGGTGGGTGGGGGGGCAGACCAGTCACTCACCCTTGCAGGACCTCCCGTTGGCTGTCATGGTGTAGCCACGCTCCGGGCATGCACACTGGTAGCTCCCCGGCACGTTGATGCAGCGGAAGGTGCAGAGGACGCCGGCACCCTGAGCACACTCATCAATGTCTGCCAGAAAGAATTTCAGCCCCTCTTGAACCCCTGGGACCAACCGCTGGCGGTCAGCCTATCCCTGCCACAGCTGTGGTGCCTGAGGGCCCATTTTACAGATGAGGACAGCAGGGCAAAGAGGAAGAGAATTGCCCAGAGCTACACAGCACACAGGAAGCCACCACAAGGCCTTCTCCCTGGGGCTGCTCCATCACTGCTACGACCATGTAGGAGCAGGGCCCGAACAAGAACCAGCAGACTCCCGCAGAACACAGGTTTGGACTGCACGGCTCTGCGTACGCAAGGGGTTTTCTCAATAAATACTGCAGTGCTGTGTGGTCCACCCTTGGGAACCTTGGATACAGAGGGTCAATTGTAAAGGTAGGGGTTTTCGACTGGGGGTGGGAGGGAACCCTAACCCCCACGTCGTTCGTGGGTCAGCTGTATTTAACTCAATAGTTTATCCCGCTGAGGTCAGGACCATCATCTCCACTCTGCAAGGGAAGAGCCTGAGGTCAGAATGGGGAAGCATTTGCCTAGGGTAGCCCTGCCAGGATATGACCTCCAATATGACACTAGGCTTCTGTGTGCCCTGAGTGTCCCTGCCCAGCAGGACTCTAGGACCCAGCACATGGGAAGCAGTGCCTCTTGGGAGGGGCCCTGGGCAGAGCAGCCGCACCTATGCAGGTGTGCCCGTCTTCAGCCAGCTGGTAGCCCTGGCGGCAGTAGCACTGGTAGGAGCCGTAGATGTTGGCGCACTCTTGGCTGCAGCGCTGTGCCTCACACTCGTTCACATCTGCAAAGAGACCAGCCAAGGGATGTGGCGGGGGGGGGGGGGGTCCTCCCAAGCCCAGAGATGGGGGCCAAGGTCCCACCTCATCAGGAGCCTATCTTGAGGGACTTTTAGTTTCAGCCTCCCCTTTGGGTCACTGGGGGCTTGGAGGCCCAGAAAAGGACAAGAAGCCTGCCCGTGGCATGCAGCTGAGGCAGGGCCAGCAATGCGGCTTGCTGGTGGAGTCCCGGCCTGATGCCTAGAGGAGACAGCCACAGGGCTCACATTCAGGACTGGCCCTAAATGGGCGTGGGTAAAGGGCAAGAGCTGGCACGAGAGAGCTGGGTGAGGGTGAGAGTCAAGGGAGGGAAGATGGATCCCAGGGCCGTGAGTTCCCTGCAGGGAGGGGTGTGTCTCTCACTCATCTAACCCAGACTTGCTGAGCTCTGCAAGCTATAGTCCTGAGCTGAGCTTGGGGACGCAGCCATGAACAAGATGCACTTTGTGGAGCTGGCATTCGCGTGTACACTGGGGGAGAGCTGGGGGCAATAATTAAACAAATGGAATAACTAGTATGTCAGAAGGTGGCATGCACTTTGGATCAGGAGCAGTGTCAGGGGCTGGAGTCCTGTGGGATCTGGGGAAGCCTTCCAGGCAGAAGGCACAGTGAGAGCAAAGGCCTTGAGCTGGGAGTGTGCCCGGTGCACACAGAGAAGAGCCAGGAGGCTGGTGTGGTCGGAGCAGAGTGAGTGCGGAAGGGGTATAGGGCCTTGCAGGTCGCTAGGACTGGTGTGGAGGGGGCTCCCAGGCTGCTTGGTGAAGGGGTGGGGGTCGAGTGAGGGAAGGGGATGTGCAGGTCGCTGTCTGAGCCACGAACCCCAGGACCTCACAACATACTCAGTGTTCACATAAAGTGTCAAGAGGATGATGGCCAAGAAGTGAATAAATGAACCCTCCCTCAGCTCTCTGGGCCCAGCCTGGCGGGGGAGGGGCTCTCAAGGGACTGTGACACAAATGAGCAAATGGGGGCAACAGGTCTGTTTAGGGGCCTGTCCATGTGCCGTCCCACATAGCAAGCCTGCACGCTCCCCTGCCCCGGGCAGGTCCTGGCCCACAGGAGGCAGAGGGAGGGGCGCAGCCTCCCCAGGCCTCTCAGCAGACTCACCTCCCCAGGAGAGAAAGGAAGAAAGCACCTCCAGGTTGCAAAGAGCTGGGAAAGATGGGGCCAGCCACACAGGGTGGAAACCCTACATCCCCTTCCCTCACTCGACCCCCACCCCTTCACCAAGCAGCCTGGGAGCCCCCTCCACACCAGTCCCACCAGACCTGGTCCAACCACACCATGAACACAAGGGGGAATAATGTGACAGCCCCTCCCACACTCCTCCATCAACCACAGGCTCATCCCACGTAGTGAGGACTCAGCCTCAGGTCCCACCCCTTCACGTGCATGGTTTAACTCAGTGTGTTGTTTAAGTTTAGTTCCATCAGCAATGTAATACAACGTAATAAAACCAGCAGATGTTATGTAAATATCTACATTTCTGGCATCTGGAGAACCAAGTCAGGTCACTCTGGATGTCACTGCCCGGTGGCATCATCAGGGGTACTGCCAGGCCATCCAAGTGGCCATAGGCCTAACTCCTGTCTCACTCTGCTCCCTGCCTATACCCCAGGGCACTGCAATCAATGACCAGAATCAGAACCGTCCAAGAGGCAGGGGCTGGGCTGCCACACCTGCCCACGAGGAGCTCCCCGCCCCCGAACTGGGCGCTGACAACAGACACCCAGCCCCCAGTCTGAGATGGCTGGCAGGTCCCAGCTGGGGAGGGGAGCTCTGGAAGAGAACAGCCAGGCAGCTGAGGCCAGGGCAGGTCTGGACGGATGGCAAGGGCTGAGGGCAGGGCTTAGGGCTCTGCAGAGAGCAGTACAGAGTCCAGTACCTTCACAGTGCTTTCCATCGGCAGCCAGCACAAAGCCAGAGGCACAGGAACAGCGGTAGGAGCCAAGTGTGTTCTCACAGGTGTGCTGGCACAGGCGGCTGGGCGAGGCCCAGCACTCGTTCACGTCTGGGAGGGTGGCAGGTACAGGGTGGGCTTCAGTGGGGGCAGGGGTGGACTGGACACCAGCTCCCTCAGCCCTGGAGAAAGAGAGGGACCCAGGAACCCAGAAGGCAATGGGGAGGGACTGAGACAGGAAGAGGGAGCAGAAGAGGAATGCCACAGAGGTACTGGAAGGAGACCAGAGGCAGAGACATGGAACAGAGAGACACAGAAAAAGGGTGAGAAAAGAGAGTGATGAGGACAGAGTCCCAGGTGGACAGGACAGCAGGAAGGCAGTCAGGCCCAGAGAAAGGTCAGAGAAAGGCTGGTCTGGGGGAAGGGCCTGGACACCTCTCAGGGGAACTGGCGAGTCCTAACCACCAGTCCCCACCTACCAATGCAGGTCCGGCCGAAGGCGTCCCGCTGGAAGCCAGCCTTGCAGTCGCATCGGTAGGAGCCAGGGAGGTTGTGGCACACCTGGGTCTCGCTGCAGTGGTGCACGCCTGTCTCACACTCATTCACATCTGTGGGGCAGGTAAGCATGCACCCTGAGGCCTAGGCTCTCCCCTGCACGGGTCCCCCACTCCCAAGAAGCCAGGAAGGCCAGGGCCAGCAGGAGGTGGGCCTTACCCACACACTTGGTCCCGTCCTGGCTGGCATGGTAGCCACGCCCACAGATGAGCGGGTTTCTCTGGCACGTGTAGGAGCCCACCGTGTTGACGCAGCTGAAGCCAGGCTGGCAGGGCTCAGAGAGTGATGTGCACTCATTGATGTCTGCGGAAGCACATGCAGGTGACAGGGAGCCCAGTGCAGCGCCTCCCCAGGTCCCAGCATCAGAGTCCAGGGCTGCACCAGGAAGTGGCCAGTCCTAGGCCCCAGACCAGCCCAGGTCAGGGCTGTGTGGTCAGACTGTCCAGCCTGGGTGTCCCAGGGCCCAAGGAGCTTTCCCTCCCAGAACTCAGGCACTGCTGGTGAGGTTAAAAAAATAGAATACACTTTCACCTAGTCCAGGCTCACAGATGGGTAAACTGAGGCCACAAGAGAAGTAACTCAGTGAAGATCTGACAGCTCAGGAAATTAAGAGCTTCCATTCTACAAGTGCGTTCTGGGCCCAGGCACTGACACTGTGGCCACGAGAAGGAAAGAGCAAGCCAGGCCTCCCCAATCTCTAAAGCCCTCAGGGCCCACCCCCCAACCAGCCCTCCCAAAGACCCCCAGGCAGGGCAGACACAGCCCTTCCGGCCCCCTCACCCACGCAGTTGCCCTCAGGGTCCTGCAGGAAGCCGTCCATGCAGCGCTGCCTTGGCTGGCAGTAGAAGGAGCCCTTGGTGTTCTGGCACGTGAAGCCCACCTGGCAGCTGTGCGTGCCCAGCTCACACTCATCCACATCTGTCACACAGACCAGGCTGGGTGTCAGGTGCCGGTGGGCCCCCAGGCCCCTGCCCACACACCCCTGCCATGACTTCAATGGTCATCCATGGTCTTCTGCATCCTGGGATGCTGCCATGGCCCATGCCAGGAGCAATGATGTCACCCCTTTGACTGAGCTCCGCCCAGTGCCAGGCACAGTACCAAGCACTCTGAGACTACTTATTTACTCACATTAATCCAGAAGCAGGGACTCTAATGAGCCTCCTCCTTCACAGAGCAAACTGACATACAGAACAAGAAGTCTGCTCATGGGGCAGCTGAGACTCCCTCGGTCTCATTGATGGCAGACCAATGATGTGCATCTGTCTGCAGTCCATCCATCCACCCACTTTGGTTTCCAAGGTTTCTACCACTTTCCCACAGCAGCCCAGCCACAGGTGTGAGCCAAAGGCCTGGGCTCATCTCCCAGCTCATCCCACCTCTGCTCAGTGCCCAGCTCAGGGCCTCAGAGTGGGTGTGTCTATCCACCCCCTGAGCTCAAGCCAGACCTCAGGGCCACTTCCCATCTCTATATTCCTTGCAGCAAGGGAACATGTCTATGGGTATCACCTCCTGGGTGATTCTTCTGAACGCTTTTAGTTAAAAATGAAACACTTCCGGAGTTCCCGTCGTGGCGCAGTGGTTAACGAATCCGACTAGGAACCATGAGGTTGCGGGTTTGGTCCCTGCCCTTGCTCAGTGGGTTAACGATCCGGCATTGCCGTGAGCTGTGGTGTAGGTTGCAGACGCGGCTCGGATCCCACGTTGCTGTGGCTCTGGCGTAGGCCGGCAGCTACAGCTCCGATTCGACCCCTAGCCTGGGAACCTCCATATGCCGCGGGAGCGGCCCAAGAAATAGCAACAACAACAACAACAACAACAAAGACAAAAAAAAAAGACAAAAAAAAATGAAACACTTCCTATCACGTGTGAAGGAGACTCCCAACTCCCTGCCCAACTGGGCCTGCAAGCCCTGCACCCCCCTTCCACCAGCAGTGTATCCCACCAGATCTTTCTGTCTTTGCGCAAAGACCCCTCCCCTGCCTAAGGGCCTGGCACTTGCTGTTCCCTCTGCCTGGAAAACCCTTCCCAGGGTTTCTCATCCTGCAGGTTTCTACCTGGACATCACCTCCAGGGGGCTGGCCTCTTTGGACTTGCACCTATAGCACACCAGCCCCAGCCACCCACCATCCTGGCATATCCCTGCACCCCCGCCCCCTCATCAAGAGGTCGGCAACAAGGACACGCCCCCACAGGCACCCCTACCACCTAGAATCCTGCCAGGCCCCTAAATAGAGCTGGAGAAGCATCTGTTGAAACAGATTAATGGAAATTCTCTCCTCTTAGGAGGTTAGAATTCTCTGGAAGAAGGACAGAAGTGACCCTTCTATGGAGCTCCACCTCAGCGTATAAACAGGGAAACCAGGGCATAGGGAGAGGAATAACTGACCTATACACTCACCTTGCCCCCACCAGCCCCCAGCCGTGGATGCCCACCTCTGCCCTAAACACCATCACCTGGGGTCTTCCTACAGGCAAAAAACCCAAGTGCTGGGAGCTCGCCAGAAGCAAGACTCTGGGCAGGCCAGGGGCAGGTATGGTCCAGGGCGGGGCAAGATGGGCGGGGCCTCCAGCCAGCCCTCCTCCCCTGTGCCAGGAGCCCAGCTGCCAGTCAGGAGGGAGGGCGGGTCAGGAGGCTGGGTGGGGAAGGTCAGGGGCAGGGTGAGGTGGGTGGGGGCGGGGTCTCCAGCTGGCCTTCCTCACCTGTACATTCGCCATCCTTGAGCATATAGCCAGGCTCACAGGTAAGAGCCTTGTAGCAGCGGAAGGAACCCACCGTGTTCACGCAGTGCTCGCTCCGGCTGCATGTGTGCATATCCGTCACGCACTCGTTGATGTCTGCAGGAAGGGCAAGGCCGTCAGGGGCTGGGAGATGCCCCCAGAAGGCATGGAGCCAGCCAGCCCTGCCCTCAAGGTGCTGGTCTCCCACAGGGCAGCACAGTTGAGGCTGATGCACCCCCCGACTCTGTCTGTGCAACCACTCATTCAACAAAGATTTATGGAGCACCTGCCAGGTGCCAACAGCACTACGCTTGACCCCACGTGTATGTCGTGAACAGGACTGACAGAAACCCTGCTGTAGTGGGGACTCTCGGAGGAGGCCCAACAGGTAAACACACCTAACAGGGAGGGAGATCATAAGCCTTGTGGATGATGCAGGGGGTGAAGGAGACAAGGATGCTGAGGTGGAGGGGGTGGGCGCCACTTAAGTAGGAGGTCGAGGAAGGATCCTCAGAGCAGAGGACACGAGGTAGCATTTGAAGAGTTGACAGGATGAGCCCTGCAGGTATCTCAGACAGAGGGGACAGCCTGCCAGGATCAGGGGATGCCCCCAGGGGTGTGGCTGCGGGGATTGCAGGGTGCTAGGAGATGTAGGGAAAGGTGGGAGCACAGAGGGTTCCAGCAGAGGAGGAAGTGAGCTGTGACCTTGTCTCCTGGCTGAGTGCCAGTACTCCAGAGGTAAGGGGTTATTAGAATAGGAGATGCTGGGTCCTAGGCTGCCATCTGAGCAGGCAAGGAGAAGCAGCTGGGTTCTGAAAGTACTCTGAAGGTCAAGCTGACAAGATCTGTGATGGAGAGGACAGAGAGAAAAAGGGAAGCCAAGAGGTCTGCAGAGCTTCCACGCAGACCTCTTGAGGTGAGGGCTCCCGGGTCTAGGAGGAGCAGGCCGGAAGTGGCGGGGGGACTCTTGTGGTCACATTGAGTTTGAGAGTCACAGAAGGGGTCTGTGTGGAGATATTGGGAGTGGTCACTATTGAGGTCACCTGGAGGACAGGACACAGAGGCCAAGGACTGACTCCAGGGATGAGCAGCTGGGGAGGGGAGAAGCCAACAAAGGAGAGGCAGCATCAGGGAGGGCAGTCGAGACCCAGAGAGGTAGCCAACTCGGACGTCCCTGCAGGCCAGGTGCAAAGGATGCATAGATGACACCCACCTGCCTCCTCCAAGCTTCACCTGGCACAGGAGACACACAGCCTGCTGATTTGTTCATTCCCTGGACACAGCTTAACCAGCACCTATTCTATGCTAGGCCCAGGTGGCCCAGTGGTGTGTTGGCCACAGCCTCTGCCGTCAGGGAACTGCCTGCCAGCAGGGGAGGCAGGACAAGTGGGGGGAGGCAGGAAAAAAGCTGCACAGTGCCTGGCCCAAGCCAGAACACTGGCCACTCTGGGTCCTATGCTGTCAGAGCTTTTGTCAGGGAGCAGTGACGGCTGACCTGAGCCTACAAGGATAAGGGAACCAGGGCGAGATGAGGGGGCCAGGGCTGCGGGGTGAGAGAGCCTCCCAAGCTCACAGGTGAGCCAACTGGCATACAAGCCTGGCCAACCCTGTTTTGGGTAGGGGTGAGGGGAGGAAAAGGGGGAGTTCTTGGCCCGCGCTTTCCAAGGAAGGCTTGGCTCAGCCCAGCCCTCTGATTTATAGGCCGGATTGACAGAGGGAGACATGTTCCCAGGACCCCAGAAACATCACAGGCCAGGAGGCCCCACAGCTTGGGAGGAACCATGGTGATAACAGCAGACACCACTGGCTGAGGCTCACTAGGGATTGGAGAGCCTACAGGAACCGCCTCTCCATTGGCCTGAGATAAGGGGATGGGACTGGACCAGCCTGGATGTGGCAACAGTAATAACAGAACCAGGTCCAGCCCTTTCCCCGTGGCTGCAGAGTGGGCCCACAGCCAGGGGCTCCTATCCTCTCAAAGCCCAGCCCACCAAGAACACTTTTCCCAGGGCCCAAGATAGTCCTAGGAGAACAGGGCACAAAAGGCAAACAGCAAAGCACAGGAGATTCCCCACAAGTCTATTAGAAACCCTCTGGACTTGGTACCACCCAATACTGTCCCACTTCAGCTTATCTACCTCCAGTGATGGGGAGCTCACTACCTCTCCAGGCTGCCTGAATATAAGATACTTGCTCAGTCACAACAATGACATCAAATACTAGCAAGTTCTTCACATGGACTGACTCATTTAATTGACACAGGGATCCTTTTAGGTGGGCGCCATCCCTCTCATTTCGCAGGTGAGGAAACTGAGGCTCAGAGAGGTTAAATAACCGATCTCAGGTCTTACAACTACAAAGTGGCGGAGCCCTCCAGCATGGCTGCAGAGGCCTAGTCTTCATCCGGGTGCCTGTCTCCCATCTCAGCAGGCAGGGTTAATGGACCATGCCTGTAGCTCACCAAGGCACCGCAGAAGACACGTCTGGAGATGAATAGGTGATGGACAGAACAGGTGCTCGCAGGTGAAACGAACACGTAAGTGGAACACAATGGCAGAGAGGAGACCTGAGGTCTGTGCAGGGTAAGTAAGAAGGGAAAGACTGTAAGAAGGACCATAAACTTTGCTGAATAGGATGTACGTTTGCCCTTTGATCCCAGCACACATTTCCAACTGCCCATGGACCCCTTTCAGGACAAGGTCTTCTCTCCAGGCCACCAGGGAGGCCTGCACACCCACGTCCCGGAAGGGGTACTCCCAGGCCCCAGAGGGCTGTCTTCGCAGACACACAGAGAGACACAACCCACACAGGAGAAGCTGTCCCGCTGCCGACAAGGCGGCTCTGCAGGGCACATGTTATGCCAGTGGCTGGAGGCCAGGGGCAAACATGTCTGCAGTGGCCACTCAGCCCGGCACCACAGGCCTGGGTGCCCAGCAGTGGAGGGTGAGGAAGAGGACATGTCCAGACTGGGCATGGTCCCCAAGCACAAAGATGACAGATGGGGGTCGGGCACGTGCCCTGAACGCACTGTGCATTCCTCCCTCCCTCAGGCCCTTCCCGATTCCCAAGTCCCAGCCATCCTTGGAGACAGTGTACAAGCCCCCTGCTCCAGGAAGTGTGCCTAGATGCTGCTGGCTGGAATGACCACTCCCTTGGCCCGTGTCCCTGCCATCACATTTCCTGCCCTGAGCCCCTGCTACTGTAGGTCCCTGTTCAGGTCCACGATGTTTTTTCCCTTGCAAAAACATCAGATCCCCCTCAGCCATGGGAGAGCACCAAGTCCTTACTGCCCACAGAGCATGCTCAGGGCCCGGCCTGGCCCAGCTCACAGGGGCACTGAGAGGGAGGAGGGTGGACCCGTCCCTGGGCACCAGCCCACCCAGGCATAGCTCCTGCCAGTCCCCAAACCCCTGGGTTAGAGGTGAGGAAACAGAGACAGAGACGCCCCTGCACAGGGTCACACCACAAATGAACGCCTCGCTGGGGTGCAAAGCCACCTCTGTCCAACCCTGGCTCCACCCAGTTGCCTGGGAAGGGACTGTGGACACATCTAGGGACAATTCTAGCAGCTGATGCCATATGCTCACTGTGTCCCGGGCTCTGGCTATACCACAGACACATATATAACATCCAGGGCAGAGCCGTGCCCTCAGTGCCCCCATTTTACAAATGATAAAACAGGGTCTTAGGAGGGAGTTCAATACCACAGAAATATCAGGGGCCCTGCTTGGAACCAGGCCTCCCTGTCTCCAGACCCAAACACCTGACCCTGCCGCCCTCGTGTCTCTGTGACCTCATGTCAATGACCAGCCAGGTCCCACCTGGCTGGAGTTCTGACTCAGGCACGTCCCCGGGGAAGGCGGCTTCCCGGTGGTGACGGTGGACAAGCAGGACAGGACACCAGGACACAAAGGGTAAGACGTGGAGCATGGTGCTATGCTGAGAGCTCACATGTTAAGGGCAGACCCTTCAGCATGTGGCTGTGATGCAGGGCGATGGGCGTGGAGCAGAGCAGAGGCCACGGTGGCGGCAGGCAGGGGCCCTGGCTTACCCACGCACTTCCTGTGCGGGTTGAGGAGAAAGCCCTCAGCACACAGCACTGTGTGGTTGACACAGTAGAAGGATCCCAGGGTGTTCACACAGAACTGTCGCCGGCTACAATCATGAGCACCCAGCAGGCACTCGTCTTGGTCTAGTGACAGCCGCGGGAGGAAAAACAAAGGGCTGTTAGAGGGGCGTGGCCTCCAGTGACAGGTGGGAAAACTGAGACCTGAAAGGGGGCAGGGGCCTTTCCAGGGCCTCCTAGCCCCTCAGCGGTCCCTCTGGGCTTTGGGCCCCTTCTGAGTTTATCCATTTGGAGCAGGAGCCCTAGCAAGAACAGGTGGCAAGATGAGGCCTGCAATCCGCACCTTTAAAGACAAACTTGAGCTGTCATTGATGGTAACATGTTGGCTAGAGCCCAGCAGGACTCCCCTGCAGGGCAGGATGCACCCTCAGGCATCCTCTGTACCCTGTGTCCTGGACCCCATGGCCTTTACTGCTGGGTGTCCTGCAGAGAGGGAGGCCTAGAGGGACAGCAACACAGGCCCATGGCCTGAAGGGGTCCCAACCAGGACAGGTGCAGTCCTCACATCTTCAGGGCCCTGGGAGACAGTAGGAAAGCCAAATCTGCCCCCACCATCTGAGAAATGCTGTGTGCCCTAGGCAAATCTGCAGCCCTCTCTGGGCAGAAGGATGGTTTTTGTCCACACCAGAACTGGCTCAGCCAAGGGGCTAGAGGTGGGGGTCTCAGCTTCTGGCAAGGATATGGGTCTTTTCTCAGACTTAATCCTGTTAACCCTGGACCTCCACCAGCGTCACATCCCCTGGACCTGAACCAAAGCATTTTCTGGACCATCTGCTGGCCCTATGCCTGTCCTACCTCCAGACCCAAGGAGCTCAAGGCCTCTTGGCGGCTCCCCAGGCATCACTCACTGTGATGATCATCTCAGCACATGCCGAACCCCATGGCCCCATTTCACAGTGGGAGGTCCCAGCCCACAGAGGTCCCACCAGGACAAGACCCAGACAGAGCAGGGCGCAGGTGACAACGGATATACTTTTAGACCCTTCTGTGAAGGCAGAGTCACAAACATTCACTGCCCCCTCCTTGGTTTCAGAACAGCACAGAGAATTTGCCATCCAGCTGCCTGGCTCCCCATTGGCCAGTGGGAGGGATGTCCTGCCTGAGGACCATCGGCAGGCACTGCCCTCTGTCCTGGCTCCTTCCATGGCTGGAACAGCGGTATGGTGGTCACAAACAAATTCAGGCCACTCAGATAGGACCACCCTCGAGGAAAGCGCTAGATGGAGTGAGCTCCAGGGATTCTGGGGCTCTTCCCCAGACCTGCTGGGTTGGAGGTCCAGGGCGATGTGGATATCTCAGGATCTGTGGGGTCCCAGGCCCAGGTGACCCTGCCATACCCTGTAGTTTGAGAAGACCAGCTCCAGGGAGGGCAGGGCAGCATGATGGGAGTGGCAGGGCTGTGGCCAGCCCGCATGCCCAGCTGAGCTAAACGCACAACTTGTGTGCAGGATATGAGAGGAGGCAGCTGCTTTAGCTGCTGACTTGCAGCTTGCTGTTAGGGCAGCTGAACCTGTGCCCACAGAGTTTTAGGCCAAAACCACCCCACCGCATTCGGCTTGTCTGTCCCGCTCCACACCACTGCAGGCCAGCTCAGGTGTGCACAGTTGCGTGGTGGTCCCCAGGTGACACTCACCTTCGCAGGACACGCCATCTGCCATGATGGCGTAGCCAGGGAAGCAGGAGCACATGACGGTGTCCCTGATGACAGTGCACACCTGCTTGCAGGGCCCGTTGTCTGCAAGGAACCACACAGAAATCAGAGACGAGCAGGCTGGTTCCTGCTTCCCTGCCCTCTGCCCAGCTTCAACCTACAGGCTGACCCCACTCCTGACCCTTTTACAAGGTCAACCCTTCAATCCACTTCTACATCGGCTGGGGTCTGGGATGATGACCTGGGTCCTCCACCACCACTGGGACAAATCCCTCGCTCTGGTAACAGGGATGAGAGAGAGGAGACAGAGAAAGACGACAGGGAGGAACACAGAGGAACATGGCGCAGGGGCAGAAGGTGGAGGAGAGGACGTGGGGGAGAGGAGGGAGGTGACGGAGAGGAAGACGGCGGAGGAGAGGAGGCGGGAGGCAGAGGACTTCTGTCACTGAACGCAAGCTCCAGGACTCCTGGGTGAGGGTTTCGTGCTCTCCACTTTCTGGTAACTGAGACTAAAAGCAGCTGATTGGCCATCCTGGGTCACAGGCACTTGCCCCAGGCTGCACCTCCCCCATTCTCACCTCTTGCAGCTCCTCACCTGACCTCTGACTGAGACACTAAGTGACACCCCCAGAAGCAGCCCTTGGAAGGGGCCACCTTGCACCCACCCAGCCTGGGGTGGGAGTTGGGGGGAGTCTCACTGCCTGCCTGTGGCTGGGTTACCTTTGCAGGTGTTGGGCTGCGGCACTGGCAGTGCGATGGTGTTGGGGGCCACCTGGGAGGATTCAGGCCTCAGCGCGGACTCCTCTGTGGTCTCTGGCTGGGGGCGGCCACCATCTGTCAGGGCAAGCAGACAGGAGGGGCCTCATGTCTTTAAGCCAGGCCTCAGGCCTGAAAAGGCATCATGCGCCAAGGGGCACTCAACAAAGGGGGCCTGGCCTCACACCCCCACCCCCACACCCCCACAGGAGAGGAAGCTGAGGCCCAGGGAGGCATGGGGCTCAGGCAAGGCCCATCTCACAACTAATCCAGCCAGAGGGAGATGGAGGGGAAAGTTTTTGGACTCAAAGGACTCTATCCCTGGAAGCTGGCAGGGACAAGTCCTTCTGGCCCAGGTGCTGGGGTAGACTCCTGGGCTGCCCTCCAGGGCTTGACCTCTGCAGGCCACTGTTAGGGGACACAGTTCTGGTTGGTGGGGCCTCTGTAGCCCAGGTCCTGGTGCTGCACTTGAATTCAGGGCAGGGCACTGGGGCTGCCCTGCAGATAGAACTCCAGAAGGATGCCAGTTCACCTGGCCTCAAACCCATCGCTGGGGACTCCAGCACCTGCAGGTTCCAATGTGTGGGGCTGCGGGAGGGGAAAGACCCCATGGTCCTCAGCCCAGGAACACCTGCTCTGCTGGCAAGATCAGCGCTGGCCCTGACTGTCCAGGCCCTCACCTGGACGGCAGGTACGGCGATCATCCTGCAGTGAGAAGCCAGGAAAACAGGCACAGCGGTAGGAGCCCACGGTGTTGATGCAGAGATGCTGGCACAGCTCCCCTGGGAGGAGCAGGCACTCATCCTGGTCGTCGCCTGGCAGACTGTTGGGCAGCTCGGTCTCCGTGCCCAGCGACAGGGCCTCCCGGCTCGCCAGCTCTGCCTCTGAAACTGGGGTAGTGGTCTGTGCTCATGACGGGAGCCAGGTTAGTCGCAGCAAGTGGCAGAGACCACAAGCCCTCAGGAAATCAGATCAGGTCCTCACTAGAACTTTCTGTGTGCTCAGCTGAGACAGCATGATAAAGGATGGAGGGTTGGGTGAATGGATGACTGGATGGAGGGGTGGGTGGGTGGATGGATGAATGGGTGGGTGGATGGAGGGGTAGATGGAGGGGTGGGAAGATAAGTGGATGGGTGGGTAGGTGAAAGATGAAGGAAGGATGGATGGCAGTGTGGATGAAGGATGGAGGGATACCTGGATGGGTGGGTGGGTGGGTGGATGGATGGTATATGGCTGGATGAGAGGAAGGGGGAGTGACTGTTGGAGAGACAGACCAGAGGATGGGTAAAATAAGTGGGTAGATGGGGAGGAAAACTACGGATGTGTAGGTGAACAAAGAAATAGGAGTGTGGGTGGGTAGGTGGGTGGAGAGTGGGGAGAGATGGGTGGTAGGCAGTGAGTGAAGGTGTTGGTAAGTGGAAAATTGAATGAGATCACCATCTTGGAAATAAGAGGACAGTCCATCATCAGAGGCCACAGAAGAACTCTGTCCATCATTAGAGAATTTGTGCCTCAAACCATAGACAAAGGAGGACCAGGGTCCCCACAGAAGGCAAGAGAGCATGCAGCCTTGCCCAGAAGCCCTGGCAGCTATCCCCGACCACCACCTGGCTGGGGAACAGCACCCACCTCTCTGTGGTGCAGCCTCGGGCTCCGGAGGCCGACGGACCTCAGGCACAATGAGGGGGTCCTCGCCCTCACAGCAGGACAGCATGACGTGGTTGCAGGGGTAGCCCAGGTTGGGGTTGGACTCGCATGCCTGGCCCTCGGCCCGCACACGGAGTCCCAGACCACAGCAGTCACAGCATTGCTATAGAGAGACCTGTGGTCACCGCCCAGCTCCTTTGGCCTTCCCTATGGCCTGTGAGCCCATGGGACTCCCTCAGGACCCCTGGGCTCAGGGGAGGGCCTGATAAATGGAAGCAAATTCACCCCTGTCTTGTTTCTTCTGCCCAGGATGTGCTCTCTGGGGCAGAGGTGTCATCTGTCCCCATTTCCCACGTCTGGCTTAGATAATGCAAGTTTTTTGCAATAATTCACAAATGGCCTCTTGTGAAAACTACAGGTTAACACCCAGCCACACCCACTAACTGCCCGCATATTTACTAACAGACTCCAATTCTATTCAGGTGACCTAAAAGGCACCCTTGCTCAGGGTCCCTTAAAGTTACAGACAGGGTCACTGGGTGAAGCTTTCAGGACAGCTTTTCACTGGGGTTGAATCAGCTTGAAAGAACTTTTTTTTTTGGCCACACTTGTGGCATATGGAAGTTTCTGGGTCAGGAATCAAAACTGCACCACAGCAATGACCCAAGCTGCTGCAGTGACAAAGCCAGATCCTTAACCTGCTGTACCACAAGGGAACTCCAAAAGTACATCTTTTTGCTCTCCCTCGTCCTCCTTTTTGGAACAGATGTGATGGCTGGAGCTGTAGCAACTATTTTGGGTCATGAGGTGATTTTTTTTTTTTTTTGTCTTTCAGGGCCACACTTGTGGCATATGGAGGGTCCCAGGTTAGGGTCCTACCAGAACTGTAGCCGCTGGCCTATACCACAGCCACAGCAACGCGACCTATACTATAGCTCAGGGCAACACTGGATCCTTAACCCACTGAGCAAGGCCAGGGATTAAACCCGTGTCCTCATGGATGCTAGCTGGGTTCGCTAACTGCTGAGCCACGATGGGAACTCCTCATCAGGTGATCTTGAAGATGGAAATTACAAGCTAAAGATGACTGAGCAGAAATACAGAAGCCTGAAGATATTGTGTGGATTCACCCCTGTCCCAGACTGCCTGCCTCCAAAAATAGTCTTTAATTTGTCTAAACTACTGTGGTGGATGGATTGCAATAACAGCCCCAGGTGTTCACTGGGTCTACTGTGACAGTGCAGTTTCTCCTGTTGAAAGAGAGGGGACATTTCACAGCCTCGTGACAGTGCCTCATGACTTACCTTGGCCAACAGGATGAGACAGAAGTGACAGTGTGCCCATTTTGAGCCCTGGCCACAAAAAACCTTGCACACATCTATCCCCATGTTGGAACCCTGCCTAGCCACCACCTGAACAAGCCCAGGCAACCCTCCTGGAGATTGAGACCACATGGAGCAGAGAAACATGGTCACAGCTATGGCCATCCTAGCTCTAGTGCCAGCAGAGCCATTAGCTGGTGGCAGACATGTAAGTGAGCCCAGCCAAGGTCAGCAGGGCATGGGCAAGGTCAGCAAAGTGACCCTGACTCATGAATCATAATCATTACACAGCAGAAGCTCACTTACTCCAGGTTGTACCCCCCAATGGTAAACATATCCACATAGGGACGACCCACCACATAGGGACTTGTCCAGGGCCAAGCCTATAAACATAAATGCCTTTTTTTTTTTTTTTTGGACTTTTTAGGGCTGCACTAGCAATATATGGAGGTTCCCAGGCTAGGGGTCAAATCAGAGCTACAGCTGCTGGCCCACACCCAGTCACAGTAATACCAGATCCAAGCTGCGTCTTTGACCTACACCACATCTCAGGGCAACGCTGGATCCTTAATGCACTGAACAAGGCCAGGGATTGAACCAGCATCATCATGGATTCTAGTCAGGTTCATTGTCACTTTGCCACAACAGGAACTCCAAAAATGCAATTCTAAACATTCCCATCACCAAGGCCCATTCCCTATTATCAGCTGTTTTATTCGAAAAAATTGACCCCAATGTGATAAAGATCAAAGTCAAAATCCTCTGCCAAATGGTGCCCTCCTCCAGAGGTCCCTATGACAGTCATCTAGGCTCGTGACATTGTGGTTTCCTCAACTCTGTCCCCTTCTCCCCCACAAACACCTCCTTCTGTGATTTTTTTTGTCTTTTTTTGCTATTTCTTGGGCCGCTCCCGCAGCATATGGAGGTTCCCAGGCTAGGGGTCCAATCGGAGCTGTAGCCACCAGCCTACACCAGAGCCACAGCAACGCGGGATCCGAGCCGCGTCTGCAACCTACACCACAGCTCACGGCAACGCTGGATCGTTAACCCACTGAGCAAGGGCAGGGACCGAACCCACAACCTCATGGTTCCTAGTCGGATTCGTTAACCACTGCGCCACGACGGGAACTCCCTCCTTCTGTGATATTCCCTGAAAGTGCTCGACTGCCGTATTTGCCCACATCTTCTACTGCACAGGCAGCCAGCTGTCTGTTTTCCCTCCGTCTCAATTTGCATTGGGCACATGTCCTCTCCAGAATCAGGACTACATTTCCCAGCCCTCCTTGCAGCTAGCAGCCAGCCACCAGCTTAAGTTCTAGCCAATGTGATATAAAGGGATGTACTTTCTGCCCTCAAGAGAGAGGCTGTTTTTACATCCATGCTAACTCAGCATTACTCACAGCAGCCAAGAGGCAGAAGCAACCCAAGTTCCATCAACAGAGGACGGATAAACAAAATGTGGTCGATCCATACCAGAGAATGTGATTCAGTCTTGAAAAGGAGGGAAGTTGTGACACATGAGAGAACACAGATAAACCCTGGGGACATTATGTTCAATGAAATGCCAGTCACAAAAGAACCAGAAAAGAAAAAGAAAGCCCCCTGAGGGCAGCGATTTTTGCCTGTTATTCATTTCTGCATTCTTACTGCCTAAAACAGTGGCCAGCACACACTGGTGCTCAATCACTATCTCCTGGAGACGAGTGATGTTTTCTGTGCAGATGATTAGCTTCCCCACCCCGCAAACTCTGGAGTAAATTTCCTTCCCCTGGAGCAGCCCTGTGGCTCTCAAGGACCTTCAGGCTCAGGCCACAATGCCCCAAGTCATGCTTGCCTTGTACAGGGAGACACTGCAGGTGTCATTGTCCTCGTCCCCGCAGGCCTCGCCCTCCTTGGCCCCCATGACACCGGCCACGCAGCTCTTCTCCTTCAAGTAGGACACACAGCAGTGCTTCTGGGCTGTCCTGCAAAGAGATGCACACTTCAGCCCCACCAAGCTCCCCTGGACCCCTGGGGACCCCTAGGAAGGGATCACAGGCCCCGCTTCACAGGGGCGGAAGCTGTGGCTCAGGAGGGGGAGCCTGCTGAGGTCTACTGCAGGCAGGGCCCAGACTGGTGTCAGGGACAGCAGCCAAGCCAGCACATCCCCACTGAGTGACATGGGCCCTGTTCCCACCTCCAGAGCCCTCTGGGCTCTGTATCCCTGATCCATGATGGAGCAGGTCAGTACTCCAAGTCCCCCAGGACTGAAAAGGAAAGGAAAGGATCTCAGGAAGTGCGATTAGCCTAGAGGAAAACAGCCTCCGGGATCCCTGGTCATGCCTCCAATGCCTAGGGCTGCCAGGCAGAGACAGCTGATGAGCCAGCACACAAAATGCTGGGGGGTGGTGCATGAAAAGGTGAGATTTAGTCCCACTTGAGGAAGGGCATGTCCCAGAAGGCCCATCCAGTGATGAGCTGACTGTCTATGAAGTAGTGAGCGTCCCGTCACAAGAGGGATACAAGCACACACTAGATAACTTAGCTCCAAACTCCTAAAAAATCCATGCTCTAATTCCCAGGCCACCCACATTGCTAGGACAACTGAGGAGAAAGGAAAGGGCCAAGGCTCGAATTTACATGTTTCTAAAGGAGGCACTGTGGGCCAGACATTAGGTAACACGGGGTCTAATACTGGCCATGCTCCCAATGAGCTGTGTGGCTTTGGGTGAACAACACCACCTCTCTGAACCTTATCTTCCTTATCTGGAGAGAAGAATAGGCTGGAAAAGACAGCATTCCTGGAAAAAAAAAGAAGGGGTGAATGGCTGGCCAGGATGTCTCCTGAGCCTGGCACAGGGAGAACGTGGGTATAAAGGCTTCCTTTGTTGAGAACACTACTGTCAGAAGCAATTGGAAGAGGCAGCAGAGGACAACGAGAAGCTGGCCTTTTGGAGACCCCAGAGGAGCAAAGTGGAGAAAGGAAGGGGGGCTGAAGGTCTGGCTCAAAGCTGAGAAGGGAAAGCCCATGTGGGCTGAGCACGGCTCAGCAGTGCAGCACCTGGTGAGAGAAGTACCTAATTGCTCCCAAGTGCTAGTGGTCCCTCAACGCCGGCACCCAAGTGTGTGTTCTTCCGAACATGCTCCCTAGGCCGGTGACAAGCCTGCTGGTTAGTCTGCTCCTGGGGCTGGTCCTGGGCCCCCCACCCTGGAGCCCAGCCAGTCGGCCCCAAGCAGTGGCATCCAATGGCCCACATGCACCTGGACACAGGCGGCTCAGTGCTCACCTGGTGCTGGGAGCCTGGGGGCAAGGGCACAGGAAAGTGGGTCCAGCAGCCGGGTACTCCACCTGCTCAGGGTGCCTGCCCTACCTGCACACGTCGCCCTCGGCACCACTCTCGGGGATGTCCAGGCACTCGTCATTGTCGATGGCCCACTGCTGTCCAGCAGCACAACATGTCTCAATCAGGTCCTTGGTGGACACTGTGGGTGGCAACACAGGCAGAGTCACCACATGGAGGGAGTGTGCGGTTTCCAGGTGTCTGGGGTCAGCAGGTTTAGTAGATGCTGCTGGGGCCAGGCTGGATCCCCGCCACTGGGCAGGAAATAGCCTGCTGCCCATGCAGGTGGCTGCCAGCAGCTCACAAGTGCACCTTCCCTGCAGACTGCCTGGGAGGGTTGCGTCCACCCAGGAGGCGGGCAGGAAGGAGTATGGCCAATCACTGACCCAGCCCCACTTCCAAGGGGACAGCCCTGGGGGGCCCCCGTGTCATCTGGCACCTTCCCTGGGCAGTTCTCCAAAAGAACCACCATGTGGACAAGAAACCCCAACTCAGGCTCTGCTCCCAAGGTACCAGACAAGTCACCAAGACAGGACGAGACATAAGAAAAGAGCAGCAGCAGCAAGGTAAGTTCAAAACCCATCTACGAAAGTCCAGAGGGAAAATATCTGTGATAAGGAAGGGCGGGAGGAGTCAGGGTGGGAGGATGTCTTAAAATTCAAACGAAAGGACCACAAGTTAAAAAAAGGATGAATTTCAATCTCCTGGTGGCTCAGGGATTCAGGATCTGGAGTGGTCACTGCTGTGGCGTGGATTCGATCCCTGGCCCCAGTACTTCCACATGCCACAGGCACAACCAAAAAAAGAGAGAGAGAGAGAGAGAGGATGAATTTGCCCACCTCAAAATTAAAAGTCTCGGAGTTCCCGTCATGGCACAGTGGTTAACAAATCCAACTAGGAACCATGAGGTTGCGGGTTTGATCCCTGCCCTTGCTCAGTGGGTTGACGACCTGGCATTGCCATGAGCTGTGGTGTAGGTGGCAGATGCGGCTCAGATCCCGCGTTGCTGTGGCTCTGGCATAGGCCATTGGCTACAGCTCCAATTCGACCCCTAGCCTGGGAACCTCCATATGCCATGGGAGCAGCCCAAGAAATGGCAAAAAGACAAAAAAAAAATTTAAATTCTCTATAACAAAGAAGTCTGTGGACAAATACAAGAGAGTGCCAACAGGTCAGGAGATGTTTCTGGAATGCCTTAAACTGACAAAGACTTGCTAACAAGAAAATACCGTAGCCTCCTGAAAATTAACATGAAAAAAAAAAGTGAAACACCTGTTCAACTGGAAAAATTAGAGTGATAAATGCCAGGCCCAGGTGGGAACCCTTATGCCTTGGGGGTGGGAGTGGTGACGGGCACGGCCAGCCTGGAGGGAGAACAGGCACCATTTACGCAAACACAGGCATTGTCAAGGACCCAGTGGTTCTGCTTCTGGGAGTTTATTCCAGGGAAGTCTTCACCTGGACCCACATTCAACACCAAGTATGATCACTCACTTCAGTGTTATTGAGGAAGTGGGGTGGGGGTAGCCTGGGTGTTCATCACCAAAGGGGTCATGAGTAGAATGTGGGGACATCCTCCACAGAGCTCGGAGGATTGCAGAGCTGTCAGAAACTACAGACTAGACATACACACAACGTGAAGCTGGACACGAGTACACACAGCAACACAGAGCAGCAGGCAATAGACTGCTGAGGGTAACAAGAAGAAACCAAGTGAGATCTGTCACAGAAACTGAAAAGACTGCACACAAAAATTACAATACACATTTTGAATGAAGACATAAAAAAAAAAACCCACACAGATTGAAGAGAACTATAGCCTAGGGTGGGGTAGAGGGATGGCTATGGGGAAAGGAGGTGAAAGGGAATAAATATGAAATTAAACAAGAGAAAGTCTTGCAAAGATGATAAGGGTAGAAGGAGCCAGGAACTGAGGAATGTAATGAACCCAACCATCTGCCTCTGAGGTCTGAAAATAAGTGATATTCAAAGATAAAGCTCATCTCAAACATTTTCATACAAGCTGAGGAGCAGCAAGGTATCACAAAATAACTTTTCAACTGGGTCAACATCTTAGTGCTACCATGTATAGCCATTTCTCCTCCCTAAAGACTCAATTCCTGCTCTGAGGCCCTACAGCTACACAGCTGCTGCAGCCTACAAGGACCTCTAAACTCTTGATAACCAGTGTCTACCAGAAACATGTAGCAAACATCACATCCAATGCTGAAACATTAGACACATGTCCCACTGAGGTCAGAAATATGATGCAAATGCTTACATACATTATTGTTTAGCACTGTCCTAGAGATGCTAGCAGATGCAATAGAACAAGAAAAAAAGAAGCAGTAGAAATACTAGAAAGAGATAATGGTCATTATTTGCAGGTGTTATGATTTCCTCTTTCTAGAAAATCCAAAGGAATCAATATTAACAGAGTACTGTTAACAGAAGTAAATACTAGTCTTGTTCTTATTATTATATGATAGCCAAAAACAAAATCAACATACACATACACAAGTTAGTGGCTTTCCTATATACCAGCCTTGATCAAATAGGAAGAGAAAAAAATCCCATTCAAAAGAGAAAGAAACCTTTAAATAAATCTATAATAAACACGCAAAGAAAAAAAAATTTCCTAATATATATAACAGTATACTTTGTTAGAAATATATACTATATGTCTAGACAGGAGGATTCAATACCTTAAAGATGTAGGTTGTCCTCTATTTGGAATCCCGAAGTCCCAAAATAATTTGTCATGAAATTTGTCAAGCTGATTCTAAAATTCATTCAAAATAGGAAGTCTCTAAAAATACCCCAGAAATTTTCTGAAAACATGAGGAGCATACTTCAAAGTTTTAATAATTAAAAAGACAAGGAGATCAATGGAACAGAATAAAATTGAGAAACTGAATGACGTGAATATGGGAATTTAGGATATGACAGAGGTGGCATTCACACTCAGCGGGGAAAGGATTGAGTCTCTAATCTTGGCATCTACCTCAACCACAAACAAAAATAAATTCCAAATCTATAAAGGCAGTATCAGAGGAAAATCTAGGAAGTAACTTTAGACAAAGAGAGCCTTCTTCAGAAATGAAAGCCACAAAAGATTGAAACTGGACCCTTACCTCAGACCACATACAAAAAAATCAACTAAAAATAAATTACTGCAAATGCATAACTCCTAGAAGAAATGAGAGAGGAATAGATTCTTTTTTTTTTTTTTTTTGGCTTTTGGCTTTTGGCTTTTTAGGCCCACACCTGCAGCATATGGAGGTTCCCAGGCTAGGGATCTAATCGGAGCTATAGCTGCCGGCCTACACAACAGCCACAGCAACACAGGATCCAAGCCATGTCTGCGACCTACACCACAGCTCACAGCAGTGCTGGATCCTTAATCCACTGAGCGAGGCCAGAAACTGAACCTGCAATCTCACGGTTCCTAGTCAGATTCGTTTCTGCTGTGCCACAATGGGCACAGGAATAGATTCTTAACCCTGGTCTTGGTAACAACTTTTTGGTAATGACAACAAAAGCACAAGCAACAAAAGCAAATATCAACAGGTGGGACTATATCAAATTAAAAAGTTTCTATACAGCAAAAGAAACAATCAATAAAATGAAAAGGCAATCTAGACAATGGGAGAAAATATTTGCAAACCATATAATGTTAAGGGGGTTAACATCCATATACATATGGAACTCATACAACTCAGTAACTCAATAATTTTAAAAATTATTTTAAAATGGGGAAAAGACCAAAAGAGACATGTTTCGAAGACATATAAATAGGCAATAGGTGTGGGCAAAGGTGCTCAACATCACTCACCATCAGAGAAATGAAAACTACAAGGTATCACTTCACACCTGTTAGGGCAGCTATGATCAAAAAAGACAAGAAATAATAAATGTTGGTGAAGATGTGGAGAAAAGGGAACCCTCATGCACTGTTAGCAGAAATGCAAATTGGTGCAGCTACTACAGAAAATAGTATGGAGGAGACTCAAAAAATTAAAAATAGGAGATCCTGGTGGTCTATTGGGTTAAGGGTCCAACATTGTCACTGTAGTGGTTCAAGCCACTTCTGTGGCGAAGGTTCAATCTCTGTCCTAGGAACTTTCACATGCCACAAGCACAGCCAAAAAAAAAAAAAAGGAGTTCCCGTCGTGGCGCAGTGGTTAACAAATCCAACTAGGAACCATGAGGTTGCGGGTTCAGTCCCTGCCCTTGTTCAGTGGGTTAACGATCCGGCGTTGCCGTGAGCTGTGGTGTAGGTTGCAGACACAGCTCAGACCCCGCATTGCTGGGCTCTGGCGTAGGCCGGTGGCTGCAGCTCCGATTGGACCCCTAGCCTGGGAACCTCCATATGCCGCGGGAGCGGCCCAAGAAATAGCAAAAAGCCAAAAAAAAAAAAATTAAAAATAGAGCTGCCATATGATCCAGCAATCCCCTTCTGAGTATTTATCCAAAGAAAATTAAAACACTAATAACTCAAGATATCTGCACCCCACGTTCATGGCACTACCCACAATGGCTAAGACATGGAAACAAGCTAAGTGTCCATCAATGGAGGAATGGATAAGGAAAATGTGTGCATGCATGTGCACGCATGTGTGCACATGCGCGCACGCACGCGCGCACACACACACACACACACACACACACACACACAGAGGAATATTATTCAGCCATTAAAAGGAAGGGATTTCTGCCATTTGCAACAATATGGATGGGCCCCAAGGGCATTTGAAGTGAAAGAAGCCAAACAGAGAGACAAATACTGTGATATCACTTATACAGGGAATGTGAAAAAGCCAAACTCATAGATACAGAGTAGAATGGTTGCCAAGAACTGGGTGGGGGAGAGGGGGCAGGAGGAAAGGAGAGACGGTGGTCAAAGGGTGCAAACTTCCAGTTATAAGATGACTAAGTTCCAGGATCTGGCACATAGCTTGGCATCTACAGTGAACAATGACAGATTACATACTCACACATTCCTGTGAGAGTAGATCTGAAGTGTTCCCACCACAAACATGAGCAATAAAAAATGCTGTATGAAGTGATGTGAATGTATTAACCAACATTATTGCAATAATCATTTCACTACACATGTGTTCCAAAGCATCACTTCTTATGCCTTAAACTTAGAATATTAATGTCATCTCATCGATTACACCTCAGTAAAGCTGGGGGAAAAAGAGAAATCTACAAGCAAAAAGGCCAACCTGAGGGAGTTCACACTGTGGCTCAGCAGTAATGAACCCAACTAGTATCCATGAAGACGCAGGTTCGATCCCTAGCCCCACTCAGTGGGTTAAGGATCTAGCATTGCTGTGAGCTGTGGTGTAGGATGCAGACTCGGCCTGGATCCTGCATTGCTGTGGCTCTAGTGTAGGCCAGCAGCTGTAGCTCTGATTGGACCCCTGGCCTGGGAACTTCCATATGCCGTAGGTGTAGCCCTTAAAAAGACCAAAAAAAAAAAAAAAAAGCCAACCTTAATACAACCAATGGCGTAACAGTGTAAAACATCTATATGGCAAAGACAGGCCCAGGCCCAGTCTTCTCAAATCACATCATTTATCACTATGGGAAACCCTCCTGCTTACATATGAGTGTCTGTTTCTTCCTCTACAATGTCCAAGCCAGGACTTGAGTCTGTGGCCCCTGAGAGTGATGCCACCAATCCATACCTAGTCTCTCTTATTACACTCTGGCAAGTGGGAGTCCCACCATGAATACCTCTGGTGATGGGGAACTCACTCCACCCATGGAGCTTGTCCCTTTCTGCATAGCTCATTTCACAACATCCTTTCTTCTACTGAACTGCACTTTTTCTCCCTATACCTTCCCCAGGATTGCCTTACAGAGTTGAGGACACTGTCCCAGACCCCTGGGTCTCAACCAGATGACACAGGTGGGTGCCTATGAGGGTAACAATAACCACTGGAATGCATGGAGTGCCAGCCTCGAGCAGGCGTGAGGCCATGTACTTTCACCTGCCGGTGTTACCAGTCTCACTCTAGATCAGGTGGGGAGTTAGAAGCCCCAAGCCTCAGTCCCCCTGCTCCTGTCCCCCTCCAGCCTCAGCTGCCCCACGTCTGTGCCTTGATGCAGCTGATCCTGGAGGGCCCCTCCATGCATCTCCACATCAGCCTGAGAGGAGGCACTATTTCCCTGTGGTCTGAACAGGGCTCCCTCCCTGCCCCTCCTGAGCAGATGCCAGGTCACAGCCTGCGCCTGGCAACCCTCCCACCATTCTCTCCTGGCTCTTATCCCTTTGCAGACAAAGAACTCAGGGCCAGGACCCCTTACGAGGGGAAGGGCCACCCACTTGGATCAGAAGTGGGAATGAGCTCGGGGCCATGCCTGGCACTGCCTGGTACCATCCAAGGCATGGACAGGATATGTGCCCCCAGCTCCTGGTGCATGGCCCCACCCCCCAGGCCCCCTCTTCTGTCTCTCATAGCATCAACCTCAGGGCCTCCTCTCCTCTCCATCTACGCCCTGGCCTAGCTAATCTCGCCTGGCCTCCTTCCTCACCTCGCCCTTCCTGCACGACCATCTCCTGCACACGCAGCCGCCTGAGCAACCCCCACAGTGGGCATCTCCCTGGCGCTCCCACAGCCAGAATCTGTGCAGCAGCCCATCTTCCCAGAACCACCTCCCCCTGCACCCCATGCCCCCATGCCAACTTAGGACCCTCACCTCCTTGCTCACCTCCCTCCTCCAACCAACCACCCTCATGGACACCTCCAAAGCACCCCTGTCACCCGCCTCGCCCCTCACTCCACCACCATCTCTTGGCCCAACAGGCTCCCAGCTCCTGTGTCCTCTTCCAGTCCATCCTCAGGTGGTGTCAGAATTACTGCTTACAGGTATAAACCAGACTGCATCTCTCCTCAGCCTCCAGTCCCCTAGAGCCCCCCATTATCTTGTGACCTCTCCACTGCATCTCCTTTCTCTACCTCCTTTCTCACTCACTCTATCTAACTGAACTCCTCAGGCTCTTCCTGCCCCAGGGCCTTTGCACACACTATACTTTCTGCCCAGAACACTTTCCATGTGCCCTGCCCCATCCCCACTCTCTGCAGGGCTGTCCTTTGGGGCTTTTAGGGAGAGCGTCCTGACCTCTCAATCTATACTAACCACACCCCCATCCTCATCACATCACCCTATTTAGTTTTCCTCCTAACACCCTGGCCTTCACAGCCCCAGGCATCTCCAGCAGCCCTATGGTCCACAGACCCCACAGAAAAGCCACTGCCCTACAGGATAAAGCAACCTCGCCCCCATGTGACAGTCAAGGCCTTCACAACACAGCCCAGACTCACCTCTCAGGTCCTACTCCACTAGCCATACAGGCTTTCCCTGCTGCTGTGTCTCTGCACATGCTGTTCCATGCTGGGAATGCCCTTCCTCTACCTTGTCCATCTCCCCATCCTTAATGAGCCAATCTGCACACGACTGACTCCCAGCGTCTCTGGCCCCTGCACTCCTGCCAGTGCCCACCTCCATCCTGGGCAGAATGAACAGCCCAGCCTCGGCCTCATTCAGGCAGCACTAGATACAGACCTTCACTACACCATCACAGCCCAAGACACCAGCCTCAGCCACCAAATGGAGAGGGTCTCAGGGACTAGGACAGGTCAGAGGCATTTCAGGGTCTCCAGTGCACAGCAGAGATGTGGTGCTTGATAAAACTTGGGGCTTGATAAAACTTGGACGGTGTATTCCAGGCCCTCGGTGTTTAACAACTCAGACAAAGCTTACACCAACGAGGTGAAGTCAGAAGATGACCTTCACCTCCCAGGTGTCTAGGTACAGATCTAAGAGTCTGAGACAAGCCCTAGGGCACAGGCTTAGGAAAAATGGGGGGGAAGAATTTTACATTTACTCACATCCCCTCCACGGGGCCATGCCTACCACGAGTCTCAGAGACAAGCCCGGGTGTGTCTGTGCTGGGACCCCGAGTGAGTCCACCCCTCACTGCTGGGGGACATTGGCCAAGCCACTCATCCTCTGAGCCTCCATTTCCGTGCCTGTAAAATGGGTGAAGAGCCTCTCGCCACCTGCATTTCACAAGGTGGGGAGGTGAGGAAACACAGTGTCTGGCAGAGGACAGCTCAGCACACAGCACTGCCCCACCCTGGGGACTACTTTCCAATTAGTTCCTTAGTCACAGAGGACCCCATGGATGAGTGGGAGGAGGGTGGACAGGACAGCGACCCCTGCAGCAGAAGAGGCTGGGAGCTCCCACCGAGCTCTCCCCGCTCTCCAATGGTTCTTTGCGGGCTCCCCACTGCCGTCCAGTCCGCCAGAGCTGGGTCTGGGGGAAAACAGCCTTCCTTGCCTGCTGGTCACTGACAAGCACCATGACAGAGAGGCGAAGGCCATGTCCTGCTGCAATAGCTGCAGCCTGCCCAGCAGGTTCAACAGTGACACAGGCTGGGATCAGCCGGCTTCCGGATGCTCTGCCACAGGCTACCCCGCAGAATCACGACTGCTTGAGAGCATGACCTTGAGTGTGGCAGGAACCTACCTCTGCCATCCCTGAGCAGCAGAGGGGGATAAATCTACTCTGATGGTAGAAAACAATCCATCACCACCTAGTAAATCAGAGATGCGCACACCCAACAACACAGTGACTCCTTCCCCAGTCCATGGCCATAATCTCCCTGGGGGGTTAACAAACAGTAGCTGCAAACCGGAAACAAACCAAGCACCTGTGGACAGAAGCTGGGTACTTGTGTGTGACCACGCAGTGAGAATGGACGCATGGCAATCACACTTTATGACCACAGGGTGAATCACAAGGACATGGCCTTGGGGGGGGAGGGGGGAGGCAGTCACAGGACACCGCAGGCTGCCTTTCCTGTGAAGTTCAAACCCAGGGGAAAAGGAAATACCTGTCGAGGTGGTAAAACCTAAGCAAAGAAAGGACTTGGGCTCACAGAAGACAGGACAGTGGAAACAGGGGAGGCAGTGGGGGGTCGAGGCAGCCACAGCTTCTTCCAGGGGTGGTGCCTTTGTGGGTGCCCACCTTAAGCCCTTCTTTTTTTTTTTTTTTTTCTTTTTTAGGGCTGTATCTGCGGCGTATGGAGCTTCCTAGGCCAGGGGTCGAATGGGAGCTGTAGCTGCTGGCCTACGCCACAGCTCACGGCAACGCCAGAACCTTAACCCGCTGAACAAGGCCAGGGATCGAACCTGCATCCTCATGGTTACTAGTCAGATTCGTTTCCGCTGAGCCACGATGGGAACTCCTTAAGCCCTTCTTTAACTGTCTGAAGGTCCCATATGCCTTTCTATTCACTGATAGTCCATAACAGAAACATTACTGGAAAAGGTATTATGATTAGAAAATTCTAAGACCAAAGACTCAAAGAGTCTTCTAAAAATGTGACCCCAAAGTGGCACAAGCCAGACATAAAAAGACAAGTACTATATGATTCTACCATATGAGGTCTCAGAATAGGCAAATTCAGAGACAGGAAGCAGAATGTTGGATGCCAGGGGCGGAGGTGGAGGGGACAGTATAGTGTTTAAAGGGAACAGCTTCAGTTGGGAAGATGAGAAAGTTTTGGGGGAAAAAAGGGGGTTCCCACTATGGCTCAGTGGTAACAAACCAGACTAGTATTCATGAGGACACGAGTTCAATCCCTGGCCTCGCTCAGTGAGTTAAAGGGTCTGGCTGTGGTATAGACCAGCAGCTACAGCTCCGATTAGACCCCTAGCTGGGGAGCTTCCATATGCCACAGGTGCTTCCCTCAAATGATGAAAAAAATTAAAAAATAAAAAGAAAGAAAGAAAGTTCTAGAGATGGAGGGTGGTGATGGTTGTATAACAATGTGAATGTACTTTTTGCCACTGACTATACACTTATAGTTAAAATGGCCAACTATATGTCATGTGTATTTTACCACAATAAAAAGAAAATAACTCATTGCAGTATGAAAAAAAAAATGACCTAGCATTTCCCCTTCTAGAAATCTAATAGCTGCCATATGTACCACAGGCACAAACACGCAAGTCACAGATACTAGCTGCACCAGAATTTGTGACAGCAAAGATCCAGAAACAACCAACCTCTAGCAACAGAGCAATGATTCAATAATTGGGGCTATATCCACCCAATCTCATGCAAGTGCTAAGAATGTGTTACATCTTCACGTGCCTACATGGAACAACTTCTGAATATTCTACAAAGATTGAAGAAGGGAGTTCCTATTGTAGCACAGCGGAAACAAATCCGACTAATATCCCTGAGGATGCAGGTTCGATCCCTGGCCTTGCTCAGTGGGTAGGGGATCTGGCGTTGCCATGAGCTATGGTGTAGGTTGCAGACATGGCTCAGATCTGATGTTGCTGTGGCTGTGGCGTAAGCCAGCAGCTGCAGCTCTGATTGGACCCCTAGCCTGGGAACCTCCATATGCCACAGGTGTGGCCCTAAAATGGAAAAAAAAAAAAAAAAAAAAAAAGAATGAAGAAGGGAGGCTCAATGCTGACCAGTATGTTTAATAAGCTGCCACTGATCTCTCTAAAGGGACATGTGGACAGAGGTGGAGTATCTGAAAGGTGACCCCAGACACTAGTAACAGCAGTTGCCTCAGGGAGGGGCCAGGCTCTGAGGAGGAACGAAGCCAAGTGACACTCACTGTTTACCTCCTTTGTATTTTTTATGTGTTCTCCTTATCAGAGGCAGGTATTGCCCATTCAAGAAACAAGATATTATAAAAATACCCCGAGATTCTGCGGATTCTAACCTCCTTTGATCACAGGACAATGGATGCCCAGAACAATCCAGCCTAGGGGTCGTGACCCCTCTAGTCTGCCCCCTCTCTGGACATCAGAGCCCTAAAGAATGGTGGCTTCAAAAGTGCTGCAGAGAAATGCTACACCTGGTGGGGTGATGGGCGCCACCACCGCCACACCTTGTTTGGGCAGGATGTTTGCGGGGCCTGAGCAAACAGCCGCCCAGAGAATGCTCTATACTCCTGGTGGGGGGTGGGGGGGTGCGGAGGCACTGGTGGTGCTTGGGGTTCTTTTACAATAACTGGAAGATAGACAAATAAGAAGGGACCTCAGGGTGGTCTTCCTGCCCTGGGTCCCAGACACAATGGCCAAGAACCAGCAGGAGCTGCTGGGCCCACCCAACCCATCCCTTGGAGATGGATGCCTCCCTCAACCAGGCAGGACAGCTCCCAGCCCCCAGGGCCTCTGAAGCACCTCCCCTGCCTAGCTCCTTGTGTGCATGCTGATGGTCAGCCTCCCTGCTGCTCAAGTCAGCACCCTGCCCACCTACTTACCACACCAGCCTGGCCTGGGAAGCCTGGGCCACCCGGCTGACCAGCTGGACCTCTGACTTGGCCAAGCCACCTGCTTGGCCCCAAGCTGCCTCTCCAGCTCTACGAAGAAGGTCCTGTCCCCACCCTCATTTTACAGATGGGCAGGCAGCAGCCCAGCCCACACACCTCGGCAACGGGGGCCATACTACCAGACATCCAACATTCCCAGAGGACACCAGTGAACTGAGGCAGTGTGCAAAGACAGCTTGACAACGGAGCAGAAAAGGGGCCAGGAAAGACCTACTCGTATGCAGTCATTTACTCCTGACTAAGGTTAACAGTGCAATGGGGAAAATAGCCTTTAAACACTGGATGTGAGGCAACTGAACAGCCATCAGAAAAAAGAATGAGTTCTCACTCCCATTCATACCACCCAGACACAAACCTAAACGTGACTGATGTGAAAAGGAAAACAAGTTAACTTGCCTAGAACAGAACAAGGGAAAATTTCTTTGCTGAAGCCATGAAGCCATGAAGCCATGTCTTCATGGCTCTGGGGGAGACAAAGACTTCTTGAAAAAGGACCCAAAATACATGAACAGAAAAGTTAAGATCAAAAGGAGTTCCCTGGTGGCTCAGCGGGCTAAGGATCCCAGGTTGTCAGTGCTATGGCTCAGGTCACTGCAGTGGCATAAGTTTGATCCCTGGCCCGGGAACTTCTGCATGCCATGTGCATGGCCAAAAAAAGGTAAAGATCAATAAATTGTGATTCATATAAAATTAGGAATCTATGTTCTTCATAGGTACATTTGCAATGTACTCATCAGAAAATGTTACATGCAAGTGGAAAGAAAAGTCACAGAATGAGGAGTTCCCATCGTGGCGCAGTGGTTAACGAATCCAACTAGGAACCATGGGGTTGCGGGTTCGGTCCCTGCCCTTGCTCAGTGGGTTAACGATCTGGCGTTGCCGTGAGCTGTGGTGTAGGTTGCAGACGCGGCTCGGATCCCGCGTTGCTGTGGCTCTGGTGTAGGCCGGTGGCTACAGCTCCGATTGGACCCCTAGCCTGGGAACCTCCATATGCCGCGGGAGCGGCCCAAGAAATAGCAAAAAGACAAAAAAATAAAAAATAAATAAAAAAAGAAAAGTCACAGAATGAGATAGCTACCTGTGACCCAAAAAGAGATGCCTCATCAGAATACATCAACACTGTAAATCAACTATACTTCGGTAAAATAAAATAGAATTCCTATGCACTGGCAAGACAAAGAAACCTAATTTAGAAATGGCCAACAGTAACATGAAAGCATGCTCAGCACTGCACGTTCCGAGGAGATGTAAGTTAAAACCATAATGAGATCCCAGGACACAACCACCAGACTGGCTACAGTGAAAAAAAACAAAGACAACATCCAGTGTCGGCAAAGACGGAGGACAGCTGGTGGGGATGGAAATTGGTGACACTTGGGAAAACTATTTGGCAGTATCAGCTAAGGCTACCACACCGTCTGGTGCAGCAATTCCACCTCGAGGCAGACACACGACGGAAATTCACGGAAAGTTCACCGCCACTGCACTCATCCCGGGCCCCAAACACCCACCCACACCAGGACAGATCAATACACCCGGATTTACTGCTACAACAGAATAGTAAAGAGTAACTTTTTAAAATGAGTTACTGCTACATGCAGCAGCATGGATAAGCCTCAAACACATGAGCTAAAGAAGTTCAACGCAGCAAAATCACACCATATGGTTCCCATTACACAAAATAAATTCAAGAGCAGGCAGGAGTCATTGATGGTGATAAAAGTCAGCCTCGTGGTTTCCACAGGGTGGGGGGCCGGCGGAGGGAGGGTAGAATTGGCTGAGAAGGGGCATCAGAAAAATTCTGGAGTGCTGGAAATGTTTTTTATCTTGATCTGGGTGGGGCTGCCTGGAATCCACTGAGCTGTCCTATGAAGATCCGTGTGCTTTATCTACATTCTACTTTATAAAACTATGGAATAAAAATAAGAAGTTTCAAAGGGAGCATGGTTATATTAACCTGGATGAAAAGATACTCAAGAATATCTAGAGTACACTTTAATAAAACTTTTAGAAGAATGAAACTCAAGATAAAACAACCAAGTATGAACCAAAAAAAAAAAGTCTCATCACCTCTGATAAGATATTATTTTACCAAACAGACTATAGGCTGCACTCAGGGGACAACTAAAAATAACATGATTCTGGCATCAGAGATTGGTAACTGTGGTGAGTTTAGAATCACAGGATATATTAACAGATGTCTTCATTTCTTAGAGTTGCAACACAGTGTCCAGACTGAAATGTTTCCAAGATACACACACACAGTATCTCAACCCAGAAACAGAGTGAGCACTGGGCCATGATGGAGCAGTGCAAAAGCTCCTGACAAACTCGGCTCTGCTCAAGAGACATGTGTGGGCCAGGCATCATGTCTCAAGGATGCCCCCCACCACCGACCCACCCAGAGTCGCAGGAAGCAATGGAACCTGGAGACAAACGCTGAAAAACCAAGTGGGACCAGCCCCATTTTCTGAGAAAATAAGTTTTCCAGAACAAGGACGGAACAAAGAGAACCAAACACTTGGACAAAGGAGGGGACAGCTCACAACCCAAGAATGAACTAGTCACTAGACGATCGTTCTAGAATCAGACCACTGCAAGCATCCTAACACAGAGCGTGTGACTAAAGCTGAATACCCATGACGTCCGCCTGTGCCTCGCTGCACCCCAGCCATCAACCATGCCCACAATGTGCCAAGACTCCCAGTGGCCCCAGATCCAGAGGGAGCGCTTGCTCCTCCTGCTGTGTTCCCCAAAACCTCTGTGAACCCCCAGTCCCTGCCAGACCAGCCTTCCAATGTAATTCAAACTTGAAACAAGCCAAACATGCGGACTTCCAGAACTTCACCAAGAAACTTGGGATGCATCCTGTTCCTGCTCAAAAAGACTTGTGAATTCTCTCTCTTTCATTATTACTTCAAGAAACTGCTGCCACCCCAGACTACACTTTGGCTCAAGCTGTAGTTGGATGGGGAATTTCAGATCTTGGGATAGTGTTTTGTTTTCTAGATGAATCTTGTAAATGACTTAATTCTATTTCTTTCCAAATAATTTCATTAGCAGTCCATTATACATATGCACAGTTTAATCACAGATGTTTGAGACAATTTTGGTTTTCCCAGGCCAGTATTTACTCTAAGAGAAATGTAAACATAATTTTATTTCCCACCTTAATAAAAGCAACTGGTTTAAAAGAAATACAAAAATTAAAAATATCACATAAAAACCTGGGCATGCTTTCTTCTCCCCTTAGAGGCAAAGAGGAAACCAGTGTGGCTTCCTGAGAAGCCCCAGGTGGCAGTGCTGGCCCTGGTTCAGGTGACATGGAAATCCTGCCTGGAGAAGAGGCAGCGGGCATCCTAGGGTCAGCTGTCCCATGAGGCTGAGGGGTTGTACTGGCCAAGGTTCTGGGGGCTGTGAGCCTAAACCTCAGGCTCTATGCTTTTCTAAGAGGTGCCCTTCTAGAACCAAATTCCCAGGGACCTTCCTTGCCTCTTAACCCACACACTTAGGTCATGGTCCCACCAGGCCCATGTCACCTAGACCATGACCAGATCTCCCCATCTCACCAGCAAATATCTTCATCCTCTGTCCTGCTCCCCTGCAGCCTGCAGAGTGACTGGTGAATGTTCAAAGGGGTGAAATGAGCCCAAGAGAGATGGGTAACACCCCCACCCACACTGAGGGCCCTAAACTGGGTGTAGGTGGCAGCAGAGCTAGGAGCCAGGCCCCTGCTCTGCCTTCTGCTGGCTGGTCGACCTCAGGCAAGACCCTTGTCCTCTCTGATCCCACATCCAGGCCTCAGGGCCCAAGTGCTAACAGACAAAGAATCATGAGACCTTCCCTGGGGGATCACCCCTTAACTCCTGCGCTGCCCACCTGCCAAGCAGAGCCAACTGGGTGTGGAAGAAACAGAAGCCCAGTCCTCCATCCTGACTCCCACTGTCAATGCCGCATCTTCACCTGGGAGTCAGCAACCTGCTCCAACAACTCCAGGATGGGACCTCATGCTACCCTCACCCAATGACCAGGGGTCACCCATCCAAGGAAGCATACAGCCAACACCCAGGCCTGAGAGGTGACATCCTGCAGAGATCCTGATGCCTGTCCCCAGGTGCCCCACAGTCACCTTTCACCTTGCCCAGTGCTGACAGGGCCTGACCCGAGAGGCTGCTGCATGGGTCCCCACGCAAGCAAGGCTACCTCTAGGGCCACAGCTCCCCTCTAGGCCTGAGGGTAATAGTTTCCACCACTGCTGTGCCCTGCCTGCTGTCCCCTCTGTGATGTTCTTCCTGGGCTTTGGCTCCATGGGAGGGAGGTCTGGGGAGCACACTGGCCTGGGTCAGAATCTGGGGACCCAACCCTCTAAGGTGTCTCTGCCAGCCTCTTTTCTGCCTCTGTGCCTCTGCATCCCAGATGTCTAAATAGGGGCAGCTGGTGCTCTGAGTCTAAACTATGGCAGCAAACCTGTGCCCACTGCCTGCTTTATTGGGGCTTTGATATACGTGAATTAGTTGCCAACATTTACAAATTGGAAACTTTTATATAAAATTCCAGATCCCAGGCTTCTTTTGGAAAATCTGAAGTTATGGGCCACACTGGGCACCCCTGCTTCAGGGCAGCAACCAGAGCCGGGGAGAGGCTACAGCTACATCCTGGTCCCCCTGGGCCCCGAACCCCACCCCGCCCCCCAGCTGCCTCACCTTGGGCACCTGGCTCTGCCTCCACATCACTGCATCCCAGGCCTGCTCCTTACAGCAGGTGCATCCATCCCGGCAGCGGTGGGGGGCTGTGGGGGGCCTCCATCCCCAACATGGTCTGGTCCAGAGCTCAGAGACCATGAACTATCATGAATGAGTGGGTGGGGCAGGTGGTGGGGGGCTGGAAGGAAGACAGCTTCTCTCATTCCCCAGCCCCGACCCCCATCAGCCTCTGAGAGCTCTGTGCCCAGACAGGCAGGCTCCCTGCGGCCAGAGTTTTCTCTTTCATTCACCCAACTCTCCATCACAGGCACCCCAGAGAGCAGCAGAATCCCAGACTCCATGCCAGGGAGAGAGTCTGGGGCTAGGGGCCTGCCAGCCCTTCCCTGGGCCCTGCTTTGTCCCTTATGGGCCAGTGATGTGGGGCGGTCCTGGAACCTCAATCTGCTGACAACGGGGTCCACTCGTGCCAAGTGGCCAGGCAAACCCTGGGAGGCATCAGGGCAAAGGTCTAGAGTCAGCAGTCAGAAACATCTGCTTCGTTGCTTTCAGGGACCCTGAACAATTCACTGAACCTCCCTGCACCTCAGTCACCTCATCTCAAAAATGGGCCTAATGCCCATCCCCCCTCCATGGGTTGTCACAAGGCTTTAGCACCAATCCCCAGATGTCTGGGGTTGACCCAGAGTGTGCCCCATAATAAAGGCTCCCCTGGAGTTCCCGTCGTGGCTCAGTGGTTAACGAATCCAACTAGGAACCATGAAGTTGCGGGTTCAATCCTTGGCCTCACTCAGTGGGTTAAGGATCTGGCGTTGCCATGAGCTGTGCTGTAGGTTGCAGATGTGGCTCAGATCCCGCGTTGCTGTGGCTCTGGTGTAGGCCGGCAGCTACAGCTCTGATTAGACCCCTAGCCTGGGAACCTCCATATGCCCCAAGAGCAGCCCTAAAAAGGCAAAAAGACAAAAAAAAAAAAAAAAAAAGGGCTCCCCTGGGAGGGTGAAGGAAGGGACCCTTCCCGCTTCTGGGATGGCAACCCGGCAGCCAGGCAAAAGGTCAGGCCTCAGGACAGCGACTGCTGACTAGCTGGCAGGCACTGAAACAGAAGCACAGGACAGGGAGGGAACGTCATGGGGAGGGGGGAGCAGGCCCTGCACATCTGGAGGCTCTGGAGTGACAGGCGGGTGGGAGCAGGAAGTGAGCAGCTGGACACCCCCACCCAACCCCTGGAGGCCTGGCCCCTTTTGCCTTTTCACCACAGGATAACTCCTGACCACCAGAAAAGACCCACATCTGTCCACTTACACAAAAACAAATCCACACTCCCTGCCAGAGACGGGAGAAGGGGCTCACACTTAGAGCTGCTGCTCTGAGCTGGCAGCCCTTATTGCCCTATGCCTCTCAGCAGTCCTAGGGTGGGGGTGGGGTTGGGGGGGTGAGGGGTGGAAGGGTAGAGATTATGCTCCAGTCTTACAGATACAGACACTGAGCCTCAGAGAGGGTGTGTCAACTGCCTGAGGTCACACAGCCAGGGCAACAAAGGTGAGGTGCACACCCTCTGAGGACCAAGCTGGCTCATCCCCAGCACGACTGGGCTACCGCCCACTTTCCCAGTATGAAGACCCAAGGAGAGCCCAGAAGAGCTCCAGCCACACAGTGTTGACCCCAAGCAGACGGAAGCCTCCTCCTGGAAGCTCCAGAGGCTGTAGGACAAAGGACTGAGGTCACACAACCCTGGCCCCCTCCGCAAACCAGTGGAGGAGGTACTGGCAGGTGGCAATGCGGACTCTCCCCCAAGGAAGCCCACAGCCCAGACCCCTGAATCCAGTTCACAGAGGCACCCAGGATTCTGGAAGGCTCAGGGCACAGAAGGCTGAGGGCCTCTGCTCAGCCTCAGGAGGGCCCCACCCACTGCCTTGGGCCCACATGTGCATGGGAAACATCCCAGAGCTCAAAGCCCAGCACCCCCTCCCAGCAGAGCCCCCAGGCTGGAATCATAGCACCAAAAGACCAGTGCACCTGAGCCCTACTATATGGCAGACCCTGGCACCTGGTGCCTGATGCCAGCTTTCTCCCAAAAGAAAACACACTCCAGGATGGAGCCCTCAGCCAGCCTACTTTCCAGATGAGAAAGCTGAGGCCAAGGCAGGAAAGCAATCTGCCCAAGGTCAAACAGCTGGCACTACACGGCAGCCTCACACCAGGGAGCCGGGTCCTAGGCTAGAGATGCCTAAAGCACACCTTGCTCACTGCTGGGCCGTGGGCCAGGCCTGTTTCCACCGAGGGAAAGGACTCATTATAAGGTCACTTGGGGATTAAGATGAGGCATGCAGAGCACCGGCAGGGCCTCAGGTAGATTCCCTTCACTGACATCCCAGTCCTCCTGCCTTCCTTTCCCCACACCCACCAAGAGGGGCCCTCAGGACTAGGCCGGCCTCCTGACTTGTTGGCAGCAGTACATGGTGAAAGCAGTGGCTGAGCCAGTTTGAGCCTGGGTCCAAGTCCCTGTGTGCGTCTCATCTGTCACTTGGAACCCTGTTCCTGGGACAGGAACGAGCACAGGGAGCAGAGGCGGCCAGGCCAGTGGGCCACCGCCACACACAAGACTGAGCCTGGCCAACAGCAGCCATTCCCGGCCCGGGACAGCAAGCCTGGCTGACCAGTGGGCCTGGGATCAAGAAATGCTTTACCGTGTGCTACAGAAGCTCCATGGTTACCTGCCACTCACAGCATCATGTGACCATTCACTCTGTGACTGAGGCATGTCCCCAGCAGGAAGGACTGGCACCAGTTTGGTGAGATGGTAGAAAGACCACCCTGCACCCCCACGGTGCTGGGGATATGGTCAGACTTGTTGAGGATCCCTTGGCCAAGGCAGGGGGCAGGAGGAAAGGACAGCACACACACAAAGGAGCACCCTTGTGAGATACCTCCACAGACGTTCTCCCCAAGGCAGGAACATCTCACAGCCCCCACTGAGTTTTCTCCTTAGTGCTTTCCACTGTCCAACAGATTTGCCAGATTCATGGCTAATCATGTGCCCCCTCCCCTGATCCCATGGGGGAACTTCATTGATCTTGATCACGGCCATATTCCCAGCACCTAGAGCTGTGCAGTCAGTGCTCAGTAAACATGTGTTGGCTAAATAACCAGGGGAATCCAGCAACTCTGCTCCTGGGCATTTATCCAGAGAAAACCATAATCTGAAAAGATGCATGCACCCCAATGTTCACAGCAGCACTACTTACAATAGCCAAGACATGGAAGCAGCTTAAATATCTATGGACAGATGACTAGATTAAGAAGATATGGTACATATACATAGTGGAATACTACTCAGCCAGAAAAAGAATGAAATAATCCCATTTGCAGCAACATGGTTGGACCTAGAAATTATTACACTAAATGAAGTAAGTCAGAAAGGGAAAGACAAATACCATACGACATTACTTATATGTGGAATCTAAAATATGACACAAATGAACCTATCTACAAAATAGAAACAGATTCACAACATAGAGAACAGACTTGTGGTAACCAAGAGGGAGAGAGGGGAGGGGAGGGATGGACTGGGAGTTCGAGGTTAGTACATACAAAGCAGTACATATTGGATGGATAAACAACAAAGTCCTACTGTATCGCACAGGGAACTATATTCAATATCTGATAATCAACCATAATGGAAAAGAATATGAAGGAGTTCCCACTGTGGCTCAGCATTAATGAACTCAACTAGTATCCATGAGGACACAGGTTCGATCCCTGCCCCTGCTCAATAGGATATGGATCTGGCATTGAAGAGAGCTGTGGTATAGATCGCAGACTAGGTTCGAATCCTGTGTAGCTGTGGCTGTGGTGTAGGCCAGCAGCTACAGCTCTGATTCAATCCCTAGCCTGGGAACTTCCATATGCCCCAGGTGCAGCCCTAAAAAACAAACAAAAAAAAAATGGAAAAGAAAAGGATATGAGAAAGAATATATGCATATAACAATCATTTTGCTGTACAGTAGAAATTAATATAACATTCTAAATCATCTATACTTGAATACAATTTTTTTAAAGCAAAAAAAATAATAACCTAGAGAAGCAATCATTTCCAGACAGGGCAAGTGTTAGCAAAATCTTATACACCATCAACAGGAGCATGCCATCAAAGTGCCCGGGTTGTAAATACAAGTCCTGTGGCTTCTAGAGCAGAGCACCCAGAAGCCAGCACCTCCCCAGAGAAGAGTGTGCGAAGGATCCTCAAGAGCTGGAAACAGCAGGGGCACAGCAACTCTTTCCCAAGGGTCCCAGGCTGGAAACAAGCCCACAGCCCTTGGAAGGAGGATGAACCACCAAGGATGCCAGGGTCCAACAAATGGTGGAGCAGCTCTCAGCCATGAGGACGCCCCCCAGCACACACAACACATGAACCAAGAACACTGTGCCCAGCGCAAGAACCCACAGGAGAGCACTGCGTGGCCCCAATGACAAAACACCAAGCTGTTCACAGTCAGGGCAGAGGTTCCCTGGGATGCGCACAGAGAAGGGGACTGGGGGTCTCAGGGTGTTTCATGGTCTGTGTGCTGGGCACACAGGGTGTTTACTTGCGAAATGTATTACTGGGCTGTAAGCTTCTGGTAGCTTCTCCTGGTTATACCATGATAAGCAGCTCACAAAGAGAAGACAAAATGCACATGGACCCAGCGATCCCACACCAGCGCGCAGCATAAAGATGTTCACCACAGCACTGCTTCCACAGCAACAGAAACAAATGAACTTCTGTCAGCAAGGACAGTAAGTGAGAACTGGGTCGTGAGGACGAGGACCCTGGCTAGTAAGGGAACTCTCCATGTGCCAATGGAGAGCCCCATGGTAGGCTGGTGATAGAGAAAAGCCCAGGACAGAGAGGTGTGCACATATGTCAGTATTTGTGAAAAACAGTACACACGCCTATACACTTGTTGTTGTGCGAACCATGGTTCCCAAGTGTGGTCTTAGACCCTGGAGGGTCCCTGAGACCCCATCAGGGACCAGGGAGTAGATGGGATTTTCAAAACAACATAGCGGCACTGGCTGCCCCCTTCATGCCTGCTTCTCCCATGAATATACAGTGGAATCTTTCAGAGACGATATGAATGGTGATCACTCCAATGCTAATGTACCTGTGTATGTTGCGTTTTCCAGAATTTTCTAAAGTAAGCTCATGAAAAGATGGTCAACATCATGAGCCATCAGGGAAATGCAAATGAAACTTCAGTGAGCTCCTGCTTCACACACCAGGGCGGCTAAATTCACAAAGTCAGCCGGTAACCAGCATTGGTGAGGATGGGATGAAGCTGGAACCCTTGTGTACCACTGAGGGGAAAGTAAAACGTGCAGCCAAAACTGAAAAGTCTGGCCTTTCATCTGATGGCTATATACCAAGTGACCACGCGATCTAGCAATTTCACTCCCTGATATACTCTCAAGAGAAATGAGAACCTCTGTCCACACAAAATACGTAATAAATATTACCAGCAGTGTTCCTAACAGCTAAAGGGTGGACAGTCCACCTCCTGGCAAGTGAATACACAAAACGTGGCCCATCTACACACTGGAACTTCAGCCAGGAAAAGGAGTGAAGCACTGACTCAGGCTACAACATGGACGAACCCTGAAAGCCTTACACCCAGTAATGGAAGACTGTCCCAGAGGACCACACAGAGTATGATTCCACGTCCAGGAATGCCCAGAATGTGCAAATTCATGGAGACAGGCTGCAGACTGGAGGCCGCTCGGGGCTGGGTGGCGGGAACCCTAGTGAGGGTGAGGTGTCTTGGGGGTGATGAAAACCTTTTCAAATTAGATTCTAATGATGTTCACACAACCCTGAAAAAAACTACTGACTCATACACTTTAAATGAGAGGACTTTATGGTATGTGAATATGTCTCAATAAAGCTGTTTTAGATGCAAAGGAGGGAGGGAGGAGATACAATTTTTAAAAATTAAAATAGAGAAACCCACTGCAGGCCTAGCGTCGGCCCAGACCCTCCCTGTGGGGAGTGAAATGCATCTGCTTCGTCCAAGTGCTGGAGCTCTGAGCAGTCAAACACAGCGAAGGTCCAGCTCTAGGCCATTTGGACCCACCCCTCCTCAGGTACCCCTGCGAGCCACAAGCCCACCCTCCACTGAGAGATTGGGCCCCCTGCCCAGCTCTTCTGTGACCTCCAGAAAAGCCCCCTCCCCTCTCAGGAGGGGAGTGCCCACACAGACTCTGAAGGTTGCCACAGGGTGAAACCCGGTGCTCCCACAGGCACCCCCAGCAGAGGACACAACCCAGCTGCCCACCAGGGCCCAGCTGGTGAGGAAACCAAGGAACCTGGCCCTGGAAAGTGTAGGCAGGAAGTCCCTTCTCAGCTCCCCCAGCGGCTGGCCCATGGCCCGGGGGCCTGGTGTGCCTGCAACTGCTGATTTTCAACAAAACCCAGAAGGCTAAGGAGCTCCCTGGTGGCTCAGTGGGTTAAAGATCCAGCATTGTCATTGCATTGTCACAGCAGGTTCAATCCCTGGCCTGAAAACTTCCATACGCTGTGTGCACAGCACCCTTCCCCCCCCCAAAAAAAAGCGGGAAAGCTGAAATCTATATGAGGCCTCCCAAGTTCTAAATGTTTGCAACAAAGTGCTAGTGCTTACACAGAAGCTTTGCAGAAAGAGGCTGACAGGTGACAGGTGTGTGCACCATGAGCAGAGCAGCAGGTAATAAGGACCAACCCTGGCTGTCCTCTCCCTCCACGCAGGCCCCACCCTCTGTGCCATTTTGTCAGTGAGGAAACTGGGGCACAGGGGGTGACGTCCCAAGTCACACAACAGGCAAGGGTGGGCTGCAGCCCAACACTCACCATGGATGAGCAGGGCCTGGGGAAGCCCAGGCCCCTTGTTTGCCCATCAGGCTCTCAGCAGACCCTACACACAGACAGCCCTGGACGAGTTAGACATCCGTGTGAGCTGGGGGTGAGGAGGGGGGCCAGCTGGCCCACCTGTAAGCTCTCCTCTTGGGGAGTCCCCTCCTCAGGCTGCTCTGAGGGCCGGGAGCTCTTGCAGGTCATTCTATCACACGGAATGTGGGATCCAGTGTCCCCTCAGGGCCCCAGGCCGTGCTCACAACTCAGACCCCATACAAGTTTAAGTCTCGCACGAGCCAGGCTGGAGAGGAGAGGGAGGGGAGAGTGTGTAGGGACCCCCTGAGAAACAGGGGCTGAGTGGGTCTCTCTGCTCCCTGGAGCCACCACCTGGTCATTCTGGGGGACCCTGGAGAAGCCCTAGGGCTGGCTCCCGGGACTGCTGGGCAAGACAAGGAGAGCCCTGCTCCCAGGGGTGAGCTGCCTGGCACAAAAAAGATGGAACCAGCTGCTGCCTGACATCTTCAGTTGCTCCCCACTGCCCCTGGGAAAAGGTCCCCATCTTCATCCTGAGGACAAACGCCATCACCTGGGCCTGGGCCCCGCCATTCCCAGCCTCCTCTCAATCCAACAACTCCCTCCAGCTGCAGGGCCTTTGTACCTGCTGTGTCCTCAACCTGACACTCTCTCTTCTCTCTGCTTGCCACCTGCTACCCAAAAACCCCTCGAGCTCAAACAGTACCTCCCCTGGGAGGCCCTCCCTGGTCCCCAAAGTCATCAGATCCCGCAGACAGACTCAACAGAGCACATGGGCCTCTCTCCTCAGCTCTCATCACAGCTCAGAATTCCACACCCTCGTGACCTCTGGGTTTTCTCCCCCATGAAACTGTAGGCAGGGGCTGCGCTGGGTTTTGCTCAACACTGTAGGTCTGGCATCTGTCACAGCCCATGCACACACCAGGCACACAGCAGTGACTGTCAGGGATGAAGACATGAAAAAATGCAGGGGGAGGGGCTAGATCCATGGCTTCCTGCACGTGTGTCCCTTGGCAATGGCCTGATTCCTCAGCTGTGCACTAAGGGGACAGCTGTGACAGTTAAAGGGGCTGATGCTCTCAGAGCATTCACAACGGTGCAGGACCAAGTCATAAGCGTGATGTGGTGTCTACAGTTAATACACAGTTATTTGAATTTTAAAGTTTCTCTGTGAACCAGAACATCAAACCCTCCAAAGACCCCTACCCTGCAGGACCTGGTGACGTGAGACCCCAGGGAAGGACCCTCTGCTGCCCTGGGGTCCGGAGGCCTGCAGGCTTGCTAGAGGCTGGTCCCAGGAGGGGGCTGCCTCCAACAGCTCTGGGAATTCCCAGCTGCCTTGTGGTCCAGGAGGACAGGGGGTGGCCCCTGCTCCCTCCATCCTGCCAGCCCAGCGGCAGACGGCGCCCTCACAAGCCCCCTGAGTGACAGCAGACGTCAGAGCCCTTCTCCTTGGCAGGAAGCCAGGCATGTGGCTTCCATTAGGCTTCATCTGGACACGCTCAGAGGCAGCCCGGATCCCTGGCACAGTTCTGCCTCAAAGTCAGGCCCCCACCCCAGCCAGGCCTGGGGCAATGGCTAGAAACCTTCTCCAGGCCCCAGTACTGCCATGGCAACATGCCGGGGGCAACTTCCAGCCCTGGCCGGCCTCTCGGCAGGCCCCACAGCCCAGCAGGACAAAGCTGCCGCCTCTGCAGTTTCCTCCATCCCTCAGGACCCCCAGGCTCCCTCAGTGGCAGCTAGAGGCTCTAAGGCCCTCACTTCCCCAAGGATGCTCGACTGTGCCGACCCCAACCTGGGCCCCTGACCCTCACCCATCAGGCCTCCCACCGCCCACCCAAGTGTGTGCCCACCCACTAATGCCCACCTCCCCTTTGGACCCCAGTGGGCAGAAGCTGAGCCTGCCAGGCTCACCCCCAAGACCCCTGGTACAGAGAGGGTGCGCTGACTTATCTGCTGAAGAAATTAGGTGGGTGGATTGAGGAACAGATGGTGAATAACAGCAGTTAGGATTTTTAATTACTCAGCAGTGCTCAGCCCCATGCCGAGCTTGAATGAATTAGCTCATTTAATCCTCAAAACACCCCCAGGAAGCACGTCCTTCTCTGCCGCTTAGAGACAGGCCACTTGCCTGAGATACCGGGGTGGTAGAGCAGAGCCTGTGAATGGTAGGTGCCAGGCAGACAGTGGATCAGCAGAGGGAGGAAGCTGGGTAGGGTGGTGGATGGCAGCCAGCCTTGTTCCGGAAGCCCGCCCTGCCCCCATGCCCAAACCCCCACACCTTCTTTCCCCTGCGCCCGACCATGCCCTGCTCTGGGCCTCTACCAGGATAGCCCTCAGGCGGGATAAGGGGTACTCGATCAGGGATCCTACCCCCAAGCAGCCTTTGTCCACACCCACACCCCAAAACCCATATGAGAAAGCCCAGGGCAGACAAAAAACCTGGGGCTCCTGAGAACAAAGCAACTCTACAGGATTCCAGGCCCCTCGACCACAGAGGCCTCAGGCAGCAAGTATGGGGGGGGGGGGGGCGCGGCTGCTGCATCTATTTTGGAAACCCCAGAGGCTGCATGCACCCTGCTCTGGAGCCAGGCCTGCAAGCCCACCCAGGCACATATGTACTTCATTTACAATGCCAGCCCCGCCCCACACACTCGCCCTGCCTCCTGCAGGCTCAGGATGGGTGGGGAGGAGCCCCCTGCAGTCCACTGCCCTGGTCCCAGCCCACCACCTTCCACCATGTGACCTGCTGCCTCAAACCACTTCTTTCTAGGCTCAACCCTCAGCTGGCCAGCTCCCAGCTTGTACAGAGGAATTGACCTACCTAGGAGGTTCTCAGCAAGCACAAGTCCTGTCCCTGTCCACCAGGAGCAGGATGGAAGCAGGGGTGGGGGAGCCCAGGGGCCAGGGGAACCTTCAGTTTTGGCCTCTGCACACGGTCCACACCTGGCCAGGGCCACAGCTCTGGGCAGATGGGAAAAGGGGCCCAGGCAGGAGGAGGCTACAGAAGGGCAGGTGGGAATCTGCAAAAACCCCAGAGCCCCCTTCCCCGGGAAACCTTCCCAGATACCACCCGGGCATCCCTCACTCACGGCCCCTGCCTGTGGAGCAGACCACACCAACCACCCCTGCCTCCCCAGGGCCTGTTCCCAGCTGATACCTAATCAAGGTCTCCAGGGCCAATGAGACAGGACTGAACAAGACCCCTCCCCTCAGGCTCCCTCAGAGCAGAGACAGGAGCTGGGCCAGACAGCAGATCTGCCAGCACCCTGACCTTGGGCTTCCCAGCCTCCAGAGCTGGTGGGAAATAACGTCTGTTCTTCAGCCACCTGGTCCCTGTTCTTCTGTTACAGCAGCTGGGGTGGATAGGAAAGGGTGATGGAGAGAAGGCCCAGGGGGTCTTGGGGGCAGGCTGTGCAGGGCCTATGCCCCTGAGACGACTTCAGTGTCTACTCCGAGCAGATGGGAGCCAACAGCAAAGTGCTGAGCAGAGGAGGGACGAAAACCACTCATGGGTGAACAGGACCCCTAGCTGGAAGAGGTGGCAGATGTGACATTGTGCTCTTGCAAGGAGCCCTCACAAGAGGCCACATCCCTTCTGCTGCCACCACAGAGGCCAAGAGCGCAGCTATGCCCACAGGCTACTGGTTGTGAGCTGCCACTTCCTACCAGGCACCCCTGGACCTGCCGGACCCCTCCTCAGGCCCCCCCACCCCCAGCCCTGAAAAGGCCCTAGGCCACAGCCCTACCAGGTAGCCCAGTATCTCCCTGACACAGACCCCCCCCATTCCATCCCATGGAACAGAACCAGGAGAAAGAGTACCTGCCCCAAGCTACAGGGACACTGCCCAGGCCAGCCCTGCAGACCCAGCTTCCCCTGCTCAGGCTGCTGTGCACAGACCTGGGGCAGCCACGGGGCCCAAGGTTGCCTTCCCTGGGCTGAGTGCCCCTGGAGGAACCAGGAAAGAGTCTTACCTTCAGGGTCACCCCTTGGGACAGAATGGACAGAGTTGGGGTCTGGGTCTTCTGGCTGAGAACGGGGCAGAACCGGCAGCTGCTTGGGCACTTCCTGGGTGGGTGGGGCCTGGGCTGCCTCCTGGCGAGGTATAGTTAGGCTGGTGTGGGTGCTGGGTTCTGTCGGGACCTCAGGAGAACTTGCGGCCTGTGATGAGAGGACACTGGGCGTGCTGGACGCTGGAACAGGCCCGGCTCCCTCCTGCCCAGTGCTGCCGGGAGTGGCCTGGGCATCCGGGATGAGGTTCTCTTCAGGCCATGCCCTGGCCTCTGCCCCCTCTTCCTGGACAGGGAGATCTGGCCCAGCTGGGCCTGCCGTGGGCAGCCCACCCAGGCCCCTGGGGCCGCCAGCTGCTGGCTGCTCCCTGTGGGTCAGTTCCTCCCTCTCCTGTCTGTCCTCTGTCACTCTCCTGGCCTTGGCCTGCACAGGGGCCGGGGGACCAAGGGCAGTGGCTGCTGTGGGCCTGGGGAGGGCAACCGGCCAGGGGGTGGCCTGGATAGATGAAGGTGGCTGCCTCCCGCCCCCCAGGGCAGCCGGGCCCCCAGTGCCTGCCTGGAGCTCTCCCGCCAGGGCCTCTGCGGCCTCCGCCTCGGCCACCTCCTGGTCGTAGCTGTAGGGGTCTTCATAGTGTCGCTCAGGGTCACCCTCCTCAGCGTCTGAGAAGTTGCCAGTGGCAGTGGCCAGCTCAGCCTCAGCATCTCCATCGCAATCAGGGAGCTGGTAGCAGATGAGCTCGCCACCAGCATCAGGACAGTGGCAGGCCCGGCAGGGCGAAAGGTGGACGGTGTGGCCAGCAGCATACTTGCGGCCCGAGTGGATGCAGCCCACCTGGCCGCACTGTGGGCAGCTATCGGCCACCACCACAGCCTCAATGCAGTTGGGCGGCAGCTCCGGACACAGCATGAACTGACAGCTGATCTTGCCACCGCCCGGCGGGCAGGAGCACTCGGTGCTGCCGAAATCCACGAAGTAGGACTGGCCAGCAGGTACACGGCCACGCACGAAGCCACCCTGCAGGCAGTCATAGTACTGGTAGCCCTCGCAGGCGCAGCCCCGCTGCACACATGTGGCGCAGCACTCGCCAGGCTCCAGTGCCTCCTCGATGCAGTTCTCCAGCGGCGGGCACTCAATGCCTGTGCAGTCCTGGCCCGGGGCCGCCATGCCAGAACCTGTGCCCAGAGCCAGGGCCAGGGCCAGGGCCAGCCAGGTTCCTCCAGGCTCCCTGAGCAGCACCATGCCCAGAGCCAGCAGGGACACCACCTCCAGATGATCAGTCCTCTCCTCGAGAGCCTGGGGAGTGGGAGGAGACAGCCGTTAGCACCACGCAGGGGGCTGTGAGGACACATGTGTTTACAGGGGGCAGCCTCAGCCACCTCACTCACTCACCCTCACGTCCCCATTCACCTGTTCTGATGCAGACGGGGCACCACCAGCATTCATGTGCTGCCAGACTGAGTGGCCTGTATGGCGCTGCTCAGGGCCATTGACCTCACCATCATCTGCCCCTGAGCAGGACCCTCTGCCACAGTCTCACACACACTGTCACATGCTTTTACTAGGTATGCGACCCACAGATCTGGGGCGCTGGGGGTCTCACACCCTCAGTGACAAGCACACCAGGCCACGGCCCTCCACACACAGCCCCATCCATGTGCCGGGACACCATAGGTAGTCTCATACACACAGTCCTGTGCCTGTGCCCACATCAGAACCCAGACCATTTATCCCCCCCCCTAAATCCAGCTTGATCCGGCCATCTAACCAAAGGCCCAGAGCTACCAGCCAGAGGACATGGTCAGACAAGAACAGGGCCTTTCCAGGACTGCGCACAGCAGCCAAGCCCCCTCCTCAGCCCTCAGACCCCCAGACTCAGGACCACTACCCAAAAGACCCCCTGGGGATGCAAGTTTAGCCACAGGGGGGCTCCTGCCAACCTCCCTGGCTGCCTCAGCAAACACTACCACCATTTCCAGAATTACCCTGGACACCCACTGTCCTGCGTATGCACACATGCATGATCACACACACACACACACCCCAGGTCTCATCCACTCTCCCCTGTGAATGGTTCTCCCCTCTCTCCGCCCACCAGGCCCAGCCCCAGCTCCAGCCGCACTTCCCACCTGCCCTGGCACGCCCGCCACCTCACTCCCTGCCATGCCCCCATCCCTGCCCTTCCTTTACAAAGCCAGTGCCATCTGAGAGCAGCTGACTCCAACATACATGGCTCCCCGTCCAGCAAGGAAGGGCTGGATTCCCTATGGGAGCTGCCCCCAAAGCTCCCTCCAGCAGTCTCACATGACACTCCTGCAGTCCCTCCTTTGTCACCCTCTACAAGCCACTAAAATGCCACCTACTCACCAGCCCTCGCTCCTCTCCCCACCCCCACCCTTGGGATAGTCACTGGTCCCACAGTCCTGGGACCCACTGTGGCTCAGGGACAGGCCTGCACCCCTGGCTGCATGTTCCTGGGTCACAGCAAGGGCTCCCTCTCCACCCATGTCCAGCCTAGAGCTGTGCTATCATTTGCAATCACTGCTAAAGTTGCCCCATTTAAGGGAAAAAAAAAAGACAATGAAGTAATGTCTAATATTTTAAGTTTGTAAATTTTAAACCTAAAAAATATCGTAATAGGAATTTCTTAAAAGTTTTTAACAAGAAGGAGAAAGGAAGCTCTCATGTCGCCTGCCTCCTAAATGAGCAGAGGAGAACGTGACGGCAGCACAGAGACCTTGTCCAGGGCAGAGGTGACAGAGTGACTTGGCACCCACGCAGCAGGACAGGCAGTCTGCCTCTACTCCAGTCACCCAGGACTGACAGCACAGGCCCCCCACACCCACACCCTCCAGAACTGCAGCTTATCAGCAAGTAATGCAGGCCTCACAGCCATTGTGCCAGTGCTAACTGTGGGGAGACAGCTTAACAGACCCACAGAAACACAGGAGATTATTGGCCACCAGGCAGCTGCGAGTACAATGAAGCCATAAATGAATGAAAGCCAGGAAATGGAACAGGAAGAGGCTGGGGGGTGGGAGAGTCTATTTTAGCCATGGTGGTCCAGCAAGGCCTCACTAAGGAAATGGCATTTGTGCTGAGACTTGAGCCAATCACTGGACAAAGCCTCGTGGGTATCTGAGGCAAAGCATGTCAGGATTCATGGCCAGCAAGTGCAAAGGTCCTGAGGCAGGACTGTGGGAGGGACGTGGGGCGCAGCAGGGGCTACCACAGTTGAGCCCAACAAGCGAGGGTCAGGGCAGTAATGGCCAGAATCCTTGGAGCCTGGAGTGACCAACGGGACTCTACATAAAGGGAACAGGGAGCTGGAGTGGACGGGCAGCAGGCAGGACAGTGGAGAAGGGATTATTCTGCAGGTAGAAAGAGCAGGGTTTGCTGACCCTGGATGGGGGCCGAGGAGAAGAGTCCGGAGTCAGCAGAGTACCTGGAAGGTCGGCACTGAAGCTTCCTGAGGAGGAGGGCCAGGCACCTGCGGGGGATATGCAGGTTGGTCTGGGCCACACCAGGTGGGAGAAGCCCAGAGATCATCCAGCGTAGGATGGAAGGATGCCACAGGGGAGAGGAGCCTGTGCTGGGTGGGAACAGGGGCTGGGGAGTCTCTGGACTCCAGGGCTGACATGCATGTCCCTCAAGCTGGGCAGCCATCACAGGAGTGGGAAGGGCTTCATGGAATGGGGGCCCACGATCCCAATGACAAAAGCACAGAGATGGGGCATTCAGAGAACCCCCTCCGGTCAGCTCTCAACTGTGTCATTAAGAAAGAAGTCCCCCGGCCTCTTCATCACACACAGGAACCCTGCATCCACCCCAGATTGGCAGGCTTCCCAGAGGCGCTATTCCCAGCTGGCCCCACTACACCTCACTGACGGCCCCCAGGGCAGATTCGCCTTTGAACCCCCCAACTCACGTTCTGCACACTGCCAGGTGCATCCAGATCTTGGGTTTGCCCATCATCCCCACTCCAGGCCCCGAGGAAAGGTTAAGAACATCAGGCTCCTGCTTAATGTTTTCATCTGCTGTACAACACTGAGCAAGGCCTTGCCCTCTCTGAGCCTCAGCTCTGCATCTGCACACAATGGGGAGGCTCTACCATACCTGGGGGTCACAGCTGGGGGCCCACGGGCACCACCTAGCCCACAAATGCATTGTTTGTTCCACACAGTGAGTTTCTAGCTTTAAATGAGTTACCAGCATTTACAAATTGAAAATGCTCACACGAAAAATTCAAGTTTCTCTCTCTTTTTGAAAACTACTGAGCCCAGACCACCCTGCAATGTCACGAAGGGTATAGGCTCCCCAAGAAGCAGACACCACAGCCTCTCTGCTCGCTCACACTTGGGCATACTTGGAGTCAGGGTCCCCCAGGCTTACCTCTGAACTAGGAATTCCTGGGCATCCCCACTGCGTCTCCAGCTGGGAGAATGCAAGTCTGGGGCCCACTGCGTGCTACACAGAGCCTCCTCTGTGCCCACCTGCAAGGGGGAGGGGGCTGACTGCGATGTGTTCAGAGGGCCCCTGGGGTGGCTGACCTGGGGCAGAGCAGCCTCAGGGGCCCTGACACATCCCCACAGCTGACAGGTGTGGCCATGAGAGAGCTCAGCTCCACGTGGGGAAAGCCTCCTCCAGGTCAGAGTCAGACCAGGCTGCAGGGAGGGGGGAGCTGCTCCCCCTAGAGATAGGCAAGCAGGGCTGGGAACTCACACACAAGTGAGAGGCAGGAGGGCACAAACTCCACAGCACTGGTTCAGACTCAAACACACCATTCTGGGGCTCCAACTGCTATTTTCCCACAGCCCCTACAAGAAGCGACTTCCCAATGCTGGCTTCTGCACATGCCCCCCCACCATCTGAAAAGAAGAATCATGGGGGGTGGGGGGATTAAGAAAGTGGACTTTACCTCCTGGCAGCCAGACCACAGTGATACAAAGACCCTGCAGCCAGGCTGCCCAGTGCCTGTATGGGGTATGGGGCACACACTCTGAGGTCAGGGCTCATGGGGTACCCAGGAGAGATGCGGAGAAGAACCCCAAGCTTACCCTACCCTGTGGATGAGCAAAGCTGGGTAGCACATGCACATTAACAATAATAAAGCTACAGTTGCTGCAATGCCACCTGGCCTGTGTGAGCTCTGGAGCAGACACTGGAGACCGTGGCCCGGACACATGCAGGGCCAAGCTCTCATGCCAGCATGCTTCCTAGAGAAATCTGCACCCCTGGGCACTGGGTACTCGTCCAGTGGTGAAGAGGACACAGGACTCGGCAGGTGCAGCCACTCTCTGGCCTTCTCCACCCCACTCTGCACTGGGAGCTTGACATCCTGAGCCAGCGTCCCCAGGCTCCCGCATCCTCTAATGGCCACCACTGGTGGGAACAGAGGGTGAGCGAGAGGGGTCGAGGTATTGTTCCCCACCTCCCCTGCATGTTCCCTTCCCAGCAGGGGTTTGGCAGTGGCTTTTCCCCTCCCCCAAGGCCACAGCTCCTGTTGGGTGACCCTGCTGGAGCCTGAGAGCTGCCCTTCCCCCATCCTGCAGGCCCAGGGCACCAAGGTGCCTGCCTACCCACTCTCCACAGCTGCTCCAAGAGCTGCCCCTACCCCAAGGGCACCCTACCCACCCCTCTGTTCTAGGTCGGACCTGACAGACACAACTCCACAACGGCCCCGAAGGACTCAAAGCCAGTGCTCTGGGTGCACCGAGCAATGACGATGGACCTTGGAAACTGAACACCAAGTGGACAAGGAACAGACCGAGGCAGAGCCCACCACCACCCACAGGAAAAAGGCACTCACCAAGGGAAGACACAACAAACACACCTGGGCATCAGCCCTGGCTGGGGGCAAGGATGGCGGGAAAAGTAGACCAATAAAGTCACAGCAGGACCTCTCAGAGAACAAGATGACTGCGTGCTATTAGTCAAGGAGTACAGTTACCTCGGCTCTTAGCCGCTGAGGTCTGGGCCCTCTGCAGGCAGGGACCTCCAAGCCTCAGGAAAGTGCAGGTGGGGGCCCAGGGTTCAGCCCTCAAATGAAAAGACAGAGAGAAGAGGCCTTTAGATAGGAAGGAAGTGGGAGCCAAACACCAGTGCCTGGGGTATGGGGTTTCTGGCTTCTTGGTGCCAGGAGCAAGGAGGTGGGGTGTCCCTGGCTGATCTGATCCCTGTTAGGGTCTCACGTAGCCGGAGTCAAGGTCTCACACTGGGATGTGCACAGGACAGGGCAGGGGCACACTCAGCAAGGGTCTCTTCTGGGAGTATCCCTAGAGACAGTGGCAGAGGCCGCGGTGGGAGACATGCCCACTGTCCCCCAACCACAGGGGCCTGGGCAGGGGGAATGGCATACCAGAGCTGCCTTCACTCGCCCTGATGCATGCACCTCTCTCTGCCACCCTCACTGCCACTGTCCCAAGCACAGGCACACATCCCTACAGAAAGGTGACCCTCCATCCCCAATAAATGAACTACGGCAGCACCCACAGAAGGCCACAGATGAAAACCTGTGAGCTGGCAAGGCCACCCTGGTGGCCCCACCTGGCCCTGGGAACAGATTCCTCACCAGTGCCACCAGCACTGGAAGCGGGGTCTGGCCTTAAGTGACACCAAATCACAAAGTTAGGAAATTCTTCCTTTTCCCAGTTTTCTGAACCTTCTGATTCTGACAAGAACAAGCCTGCAGCACTCACAGATACAAATACAAGACATGCAGCCACAGTGGGATTTGGGGTAAACAATGGATCATTGTTTAGTATGAAATATGCCCTCTGCAGAATCTGGGACATACTTGTTCCTCGTTTCTCTGAAATTCCAATTGAACTGGGCAACCCCAGATAAGAAGAAAGTCTCAGGTTAGTGTTGCTGTGGCTTCAAAACCTCAAAAATACCTGCAGGTGACTTTCTTTCAAACTTGAGGCCACTAGAACAGAACCCAGAGACTTTCCAACAGCTGAGGGGACAGAAGGGAAATAAACATCCGAGACCCTTGTAGACATACCGGTTACTAGCACGTGAGTAATCGGACCACCTGGCCCACTGGCCGCCCCAGCTTCTCTCTGAAGCCCACTCAAATGGCCGCCCTCCACCCCCAAGTCCACAGAAGGCTGGTCACAAACCAGCACCCCACCATCTGTCTGTGAACCATGTTTGAGGGCCCATGTGGTGCTTCTGAAATTAGCTGCTGATAGTATAACATGGAAATTTATTAATTTATAATTCATTTACTGTACTAACACTGGAAAACAGAACATTTCACAGCAGAGCTGGATTCCCAACTGCTCCAGGAAAATCAGAAGGTAGACCTGACGGCCAGGCTTCGCCGGCGGATCCAGGCATACTCTCCATCGGTAGCACTGGGCTCCCCGGTTCCTCGCTGAACCCAGAACACTCCTGGGCTTCTCCTGTCTACACACAAAGGAGACAGGCCCAGGAGGCAGGAGGTCCTGCTCCTACTGGCCCAGGGTCACTGCCTGAATGGCCGCCTTTCAGGGTTAGGACTTGTCTCTTCTCTATGCAAAAGACACGGGGAATTTGCCCCCTCCAAGGAGCCCACTCCTTCTCGAGCAGTCTGGTAGATCAACTGCATCAGAATCCAATAGCACTCATCCCCCAGCCAGACGCACGACCACAGGAGGAAAGCCCAGCCTGAGATGTGGTTCTGTGCCTGTTTCATTGGGGGAGAACCCTTGGGGGAAGGGAAAGGGGAAGGGAAATGAATGGCAAAGACATCATCTTGGCTGGAGTATAACACCAGCCTGATCCATGGGAGCTCTGCGGCGTGACTGGTACTGCGGGGCTCACCTCATCAGGGACATCCATGAGTCACTGGCCAAGGATGGCAGTGGAACAAACAGGGAATTACCTCCTAGGCCCATGGAGGAGGCCAAGGGCAAACATCTGGGCACAGGTATGAGCCATTAGCAGCAGCTGGGGGACAAGTACACCAGGAGAAGGAAGCAGCCAGGGCACCAGCAGGGGTACAGCTCTGCCACACACATACGCAGGCACCCATGTACACACGTACACACACCCATGCAAGAGCAAGCTAGAGCCTTTGGCCCTAGAAACTATTCCCAAACCTGCCTTTAATTTCTAATTTGGGCTGGGATCACCCCAGGCTCAGAACAGTAAGAAAGTAACATATTAAAAATAGTGTTTGCATACCTATGTTCATAGCAGCTTTATTCACAGTAGCCAAAAGGCAGAAGCAACCCAGGTGTCCATCAACAAATGAATGGAAAAACAAAATCTGGCCTATATAGTTGTGCAGCAGAAATTATCACAGTATTATAAATCAACTATACTTCAAAAAATCTTTTTATTTTTATTTTATTTATTTATTTATCTTTTCTAGGGCCACACCTGAGGCATATGGAGGTTCCCAGACTAGGGATCTAATCGGAGCTGTTGCTGCCAGCCTACGCCACAGCCACAGCAACGCTAGATTTGAGCCACATCTGTGACCTACACCACAGCTCACGGCAACTCCGGATTCTTAACCCACTGCGCAAAGCCAGGGGTCGAACCTGCAACCTCATGGTTCCTAGTCAGATTCATTAACCACTGAGCCACGACGGGAACTCCAAAAAAACTTTTAAAATGAAAGAAAAAGTGACCAACGATGTGCAAAAAAAAATAAAATGTGGCCTATGTACACAATGGAGTATTATTCAGCCTCATAAAGGACGTTCTGACTCAGGCTGCAACATGGATGAATCTTGAGGACACTGCGCTCAGTGGAAGAAGCCAGTCACAAAGGGACACATACTATATGATTCCACTTATAGGAGGTCCCTAGAGGAGTCAACAGAGACACAAAGTAGGATGGTAGGTACAGGAGCTGGGGGAGGGAGGGGGCATTAGTGTTTAATGGGGACCAAGTTTCAGTTTGGAAAGATGAACAGAGTTCTGGGGGTGACAGCTGCACGATAACGTATATATATGTCACACCTCTGACCTATACACTCAAAAACAGCTAAGATGGTCAGTTTTACATGCATTTTACAAGAGTAAGAAGAAAGCAAACCTATGAACTGTGGAGGCAAACATGAATAATCAAAGAGCAGGAAGAGAAAAGGAAAAACAATGTTGCACTGAAGACCCACCAGGAAACAAGGGCTGCCCCAAGACCTCCCCTCATGGTAAGCTTCCTGGCAGCCAAGGCCAAAAGGGAAATTAGAGGCTGACCTGGTGCTCCCGGTCTGATAAGAGGAAGTCATTTAATTCTCTGGGAAAAATAAACTCATTCTTGGCACCAAACGTTAGGAGGGATTTTAGCTGTTGATCAGGTTCATCTTAGTATGGCTTCCTCAGTGCTGACAGTGGGGCCAGCAAGTGGACCGAGAGTTTCTAGGATGTTGGTTGTATTCGCCCACACTCTACAGAGGAGAAAACTCGGGCCCAGATAGGATGGATGATCTGCCCACAGTCACTATCAGCCGTAAAAGCTGGTGTAGGGATTTGAACCCAAGTCTGCCTGGCCAGGGGAGCCCAGCCAGAGACCTTCCACGTGCAGATGTTCATCGAGCACCTGCGACCTGCCAGCCTTTACGAGAGGTCCTGGGATGTGGCCGTGAACAATACCCAGAGCCTCCCCCCGCCCCACCTCCAAGCAGCCAACACCCCGCAGAAGAAAGAGACACACAACAAATAAATTAAGAGGACAGTAAATGGACTATGAGACTCGGCAAGAGTGGGCAGAACAGGCCTCACCTGGGAGGTGGCACTTTGGCTGAGACTTGCCTAACACAAATGTGGTGGCCATGCAAAGATCTGAGAGTAGCATCCCAGGCAGTGGTAACTAACAGCACATGCAAAGGCCCTGAGGCAGGAACCAGCCTGAGCCACTGTGGCCAGCATGCAGGGAACAGAGAAGAGGGTAGGAGGAGGTGAGGTGAGCAGCAGGAGGGAAAAGGCGCAGGGGAGAGGTCGGAAGAGGAGACAGGTTAGTAGGTCACTCATGCCCAGAGCCCCAGGGAACACGGCAAAATGCACTCTTAGTGGACAATGTTCCAACAAGGTGGCGGGCCACCTCTGGATCATAGCACACTGAGAGGCCATCAGAAGGCTCAGGAAGATTCCAGTGACAGGAAGCACAGAGCCAAGTAAAACCTCAACAACACTTGGGGGGAAGACAAAGGCAGGGGGCAGAGCTAGAAAGTCACACCCAGTGGTGGAGCATACCTGAGGGATGGGGGGGGGCAGGGAGCAAGGGACCTGGGGCTGAGGGGGGTGGGGAAGGAGTCCTCAAGTTCAGAAGTGGAGGTTACACCAGCATTTATTCAACTGTATGCTGACTTTCATGTACTTTCTGTGTGTGTGGTTGTTCACAATATAAGAGACTTTTACAAGAAAAGAGCCAATTACAGTAGTCCAGAAAAAAGAAACAGAGGCCAGAGGGTGTGTTGGCAGGAGAAACGGAGAGGAGGGGAGGGAGAGGAAAAACAGTCACCAATTACCAAAAAAAAAAGTGATCAAACTTGGCTTCCATCTTTAAAGGCCTATTTTCCTTCATTTCCTCATGGGCAAAAATCTCAATAATTGATGCCATCATTTGCAAAAATACAAGTCGGCCTAGGGAGGGCAGGCAAGGCTGAGGGTACAGTGAGCTGGCCCAAGACCCCCAAGGAGGAGGGGGCTGGGTCCAGAGTGACGGAGTCATGGCTCCAGGGCCAACCCTGGGTGCAAAGTGCTGACAGCAGTCAGGTCCAGGTGGGAGGCACAGACGATGTCGGGGGCCCTGTGACTCTGCACACTCACACGGCCCTTGGGGACCTTCCACGGGTGAGCTCATGAAAACACTGGGAAAATCATCCTTCCAGTACAACAGCCAGGGTTTTTTCCCCTCCCTTCCCTCTCTTTGCTAATGAAGAAAAAAAAAAAAAACAGTAAAATGAATAAAAAACTCCTTAAACCTGGGTAAGAGCTGACCCTGCGTATATAATCACTAATCTCATTAGCAACACAAGCAGGTGAAAAATTACAAAGATGAATGTCCATGACTTATAATCAACCTTTGAGAAAAGAAAATGTTGCTTTTGGCACCAGGAGGAGCTGATATTTTCCTTCCCCACAAGCCCTGACTCTGGAGAGAGGAAACGCTCATCGGGCGGGGCAATGAGAAACAGTCCTGCCCTCGGCCAAGGTTGAGCTCACCCCCCTCCCCACCTGGCGTCCCCCTGCCCTCCACCCAGCCCCAGACAGACAGGCATCCAGCTCACCCAGGACTTCTCGTCTGATCTCCTCCCACCCGATTCACAGTCCTGAATGGCTCCCTAGCACCTCTGACCCCTTTGATAACCCAGCCACCTCCACTGAAAAAAGGAAAATGTGAATAAAACTTAGCAGTGGACAAGGGGTGGTTTCTGATCACTCAACGTATAATCACCCTCCTTCCAAGAATGGCTACTGGCTGTCACTCTGGGGTCCATACCACTCAACCATCACTCCAAACAGTGCTTCTCATTCCTCTCGCAACAATGCTCAACTCAGGGATGGACACCAAGCCAACCCGAGCCTGTGAGACCCAATTCAGGTGAGATGTTGGGCAAACAGCCTCTCTCATTCCCACTGTATGAGGCATGAGATGATTTAACACTGAGGGCCAATGAAGCCATCGTGTTGTCAGGCAGAGAATGTCTGAGGCTACAACCAGCTAAAAAAAAAAGAAAGAAAAGAAAAGAAAAAAAAGGAAAAGCCAAGAAATGGAAAAAAGAGAAACAGAGTCACAGTGATAGTCACTAAGCCCCTGGATCCAGCCATGCCTGAAGTTAACAGAAAAGCTGAAATGTGCGATGACACGAACCCATTTTGCTTAAGCTAACTTGGACTAGGTTTTCTGTCACTTGCAACCATGAGTCTTCACAGATATATGGGCTTATATAAAAACTGTTTCCTATCATTTTAGGGGGCCTTACAGACTCCCTGAAACTTACTCGTGGACCCTGGGGTGAATACCCCCCGCCTAAGAATAAAGTGTAAATTCCTAAGGGTAGCATTCAAAGTCCTTCACCATCCAGCTCCCATCTTTCTCTCCTAACCCATTTCCCTCGGTTGCCCTCCACACATCCACTTCCTGCCAAACTCAAAGACTCTGGTTCCCAATTTCTCATCTTCTCCTCTCATCATCATTATCCCAAACAAGTGGCATTGGTGCTATAGTGGTGAGCAAAGCTGTCTTTCATTATCCCAAAGCAGGATGCCCTCCCTCTTGAAGCTCTCCACACCCAAATCCTACCCCCTACCTTAAGACCAAGCACTAAGGGCAAGTAGATGGGTAGACTGGTGACTGGATACAATGGATGGATAGATAGATGGATGGGTGGGTGGGTGGATGGGTTGGTGAAAGAGTGGATGCATAGACGAATGTAGAGATGAGTGGATGAATGGGTGGGTGAGTATGACTGGAAGACTGATGGGTGAGAAGGTAGATTCGCAAATGTTTAAGAGAACTGGCAGGTGAATGGATAGTTGATGAAGAGATGGATGGGTGATCAGATGGATGATGGTTAGCTCATGGATAAATGGGTGAGGGACTGGAGGACAGATGGATAGGAAGGTGGATCAGTGGATGAATGAGAAACTAGCCTGTAGATAAACATCTGATGGATGGGCAGGCGGGTGGATGGGCACAGATGGGTGAGGAGGTGGAGGAGGCACAGATGGGAAGGCTGGTTAGTGGTGGGTGCATTGGCCTGGGGACAAATGGCTAAAGAATGGCTGGACTAACAGATGCATGGATGATGGTAGGCCAGCAGATGCTGAGCAGAGCGAAGAAAGTTCTGACACTCAATCAGTGCTCTTCCCAGCCTCCTCGGAAAATCCAGAACTAGGCCAACAGTGTCTCAAAATCTTTGCATCATGGTGAACAGAGTGAAAAGCACAGGCCCTGGAGCAGAATGGCCTGCATTCACAGCCCAGTGGAGCCACCTCCTGCTGTCTGACCACAGCACAGAGGCTCCAGCTCTCTGGGCTTCACTTTCCCCGTCTGTTCGACAAGAAGCATCCTATTCCCCTCAAAGGGTGCTGTGGGATTAAATTTAAAAGTATCTCTGGAGGCCAGCCCAAGACATGGTACAGTTAGAGCTGACAATAAACCCCACCCTATTAAAAAATGGTTCTAGGGCCTAGAAAAAGAAAGGTGCCTCCTTCTCCCATTTTATGAGACTAGGAAAGTCCTGATATGAAAAGCAGACGTGAATATTTCAAGGAGAGGGAGGTACAGGCCAGCTTCACTTATGAATCCAGCTGCCAAGCCCTAAATAAAATATCAGAAAATTGAATCCAGCAGCATATTACAGGGATAATAACATAGTGTGTCCAAATAGGGTTTACCTCAGGAATGCAAGGGTGGTTCAATACTAAAAAAAAAAAAAAAAAATCAACACAATTCACTAAAAGAAAAATTCTACACGATCAGCTCAGCAGATGCTAGGAAGAAGTAGTTAGTAAACGTCAACATTTTGTGGTTAAAAGCTCTGAGAAAAGAAAGGGTCTCCTGGCAAAGGGGATTGTTCCCTATGGGAGGGGCCCCTCCCTGGCAGGCGCAGATAAAGGGTTCACCATCTCCCCCTCCCACAGAAGAAAATGGCCTTCAGCAGGTTTAATTCCCTCCCTAAAAAGGAACACAGAGGTGGGAGATAAAGTTTGGGGTCCCCCCATCCTCCAGAGCCTCCCAAACCACGGCACAGCCCCTCCTCATCTGCTGCAGCCCCTGGAGTCAAGTCCAGGAGTCCAGTACAGGATCCATCTGTCCTGAAAATCACTCAGGGAGGTGAGGTGGTCCCTGGAGCAAGGTCAGGACCCTCTCCTCACTCTGCCTCCAGGCTCAGGCAGACCACCCCTTCTTTTCCTCCTCCTGACACAAGATGTGTTTTCAAGAGAAGCCAAAAGACCCAGGGTCCCTTCGTGAGAGGTAGGGGCACACAGTCTGGGTGTGTGAATGCCTCTGTATGCATATGAAATAAGTGGAGGGTCTGTGCACTTGAGGGGTGTTTAGGCATGTATGAGTATGTGTGTGAGAGACTGAGCCTGTGCATGCACACGTGTGCTGGGCACCCTTACCTGGTGGGCCCTAGGGCCCCTGCACCCAAAGCACAAATATGGCCCCTCTGCCTGGACTGCACTATGTTCCCTCTGGGAACCCTGAGGACTTGCTTCCTGTTCCTGCCACACCCCGGCCCCACTGGCTACACAGCTCCACAGGAGGCTGTCAGCATCTTGTCTCCTGGCTGACATCCCTGCGCTAGGGGCTCACACAGTGTCTTGGGTGGGTGTGCTCTGATCCCACCTCCCTTCTAACTAGACAGGGTGCTCATCAGGGCCAAGGTTTCCAGGCTTTCCCTGATGACAGCTCACACTGGATGGGTCTCTGAGGCAGGGACCCTGCTCTCTGCTCAGCCCTGACCCATCTCTGGTCCACGTGGGCACTCGGATGCGTCTGGGAGGGTGAAAATGGGGGGGGACTGATTAATTTGTATGGCCGGACACAGGGCTGAAACAGGGCATGAGACGAGCTACAAATGCATCACCCACACTCATTCCAGAAGAACCTTCAGAGATGGAGAAAAACTTGCCCGTGGACACCTGGCAAGTCAGTGGCAAAACTGGGAGGCTCCCACAGTAACCACCAGTGCCTACCCACCCTCCACACCGATGCCCTATCTCACAGATTGGGCACAGAATCATGCCTGTGATTCTGGCATGGAAAAGAGTAGGACAGGGACAGGCAGAAGGAGACAGAGACCCAGAGGGAAGCAAAGTCAAGCAAGGAGACAGACAGACAGGGATGGGCGGAGCTAGACTCCTCGGCTGCCCTCAGAGCATCAGCGTCTGGAAGCTCTGTGCTTCTCTTTGCCAGGCCGGCACCCCTATTTATCTGCACAGCCCTGAAATTTAGGAATTCCTCAAGCTGCGAGCAGGACAGCCGTATGCAGCCAACAAGAGGGTCTGGCCCAGGCTGTGGCATAACAATGGGGCCCCCAAGGCTGTCAGCCACCACCGTTGGAACAGAGATAGGCAGCAAGTAGGATCAAGCCCTGGACCCAAGAGGTCAAGGTTCAAACGTGAACCCCGCTCCCCACCCAAGCTTCTGGGAGGCCCAGAACACATGACCCTGGAACAAGCATGCTTCCATCTGCTCGTGGGCCCAGTCACACTGGCCCCCTAGCAACACTGGGAGGACTCAAGAGGGGATGTAAAGACCCCAACACTGTGCCAGGCAAACAACACACATTCACGCATTCGAAGCATGATCGACATAAAACAAGACCTGCCCCTCAAATTTGCCTATTCCTTTGCTCCCTCTGCCAGGTACACCCATGTGCCCCTGAGCAAACTCTCATTCATCCCTGAAGACCCAGCTCAGCATTCCCCTTCAGGGAAATCTTTCCTCAGAGTTTACGGCTGCCTCTTTTGATCTCCCTGCACTCTGTACATGGCATTCCTCAATCTCCAGAGTTCACGGAGAAGGATGAAAAAAAAACAAGAGGTTTAGCGCAAACCCTCAGAGGGTAATAGACACTGCCCACATCCTGACTTGGAGCAAGTGTGGCTGGATTGGAGGTCAGGCCACCATAGCCCCACCCCCAACCTCCAACTCCCTGTTTCAACAGGAACAACCCCAAATGGTGAAGAGCTGCCTTTACTCGCACGGGGACATCCTCACATCCCCTCAGGCTGTGTCCACCATGTGAGATGGGGACATGGAAAGAAATGTGTAGGCCGTTTATAGAGAGCAGGCTGGTAGTGATATAGGGCTCTCTGCCCCTCCTCCTGGTAAGAGAACCCCATTTTTCCACTCTCAGGCCATGTGGACCACAGGACAGCAAACTATAGGGCTCCTTCCCCAATTGCAATGATGGGCCTGGGATGGTCACACAGCCCAGTTGCCCAAGCCCACAGTAAAGCTCTTGGGCTGAAGAGAAGGAGCCTGGAGCTACTGGGCCACCTGAGTGCCAGGTGGCAGAGACCGCCTAAGAATAACCAATATGAAGAATAGAGACACAGCCCTCATGGCATCTTTAGAGAACCTGGATACAGCCAAGCCTGAAGCCAGCACATCAGATGAGGCAGCCAGTGTTGCCACATCTTTTCTGTTCCCAGCAGTCCCTTAAACGAGTCTCTCTCACTCATGAGAGCATAACGTTGGGCAAACTCTTCCTCACACCAGGCCCTGAGTCCAATTGGGCCTGACCGGCCATTGCTGTGTGTCAGTAGTCTGACCCACAATAACAACACACTGACGACTCTGCTCACCTGGATGCAACATTTTACAGTCTCCAAGGCACACTCCCAACTGGCCAGGCCTCCATGGACTGGGCCCAGCCTCACCTCGCCAGACACCCACAGCCCCCACCCCTCAGCACTTGGGCCCTGGCCCTGAGCTCTAGCCTGTCCTCCCCAGCACTGACCCCAGGCCGCAGGATGCCACCAATGGAGTTGCCTTCATGCCCAAGGGCTCTGCCCAGGCAGCCAGAAGGACACAGGCCTGAGGGTGGCAGGGACACCCCAGCCCCCACATGAGAACAGGGACCAGCCACTACCTGACACACCACAGCCTCATCTCCCAGCCCTGCCTGGCAGGAAACAGCAATGATTAGCCAGAGGGTCCTCTCCCACCCAGGCTAGAGATGACATGGTAGGGTTAGGTCAGATCCCAGGGGGCGGGCAGAGGTACCAGAGGCCCCATGGTGAGGAGCCACCCCTTCATGCTCTTAGCAATCAGGGTGGCAGGGAGCCCCCACGTGCAGCACATGTGCCATCCTTCCTTCTCTGCAGGGGCAGGACTGCTGGGCTTGAGGCCGAGGAGGGAGCAGGAGGAGCTGAGGCTATCAAACTTATTCTCATGGGTCCTGCTGGTTTACAGCAAGTGATTCTGGTTTCTATCCACAGTTGTTGAAAATGGTCCTCCTTTCAGAATAAGGAAAACAGGGGAGGGATTTTTCAAAACCTATTAACTATAATGTAAAGGCACAGGAGGTGGGGCGAGCCGGCAGAAAACATGACGGCACTGTGCCAACAGTCACTTTATGAGAAGTCAACACATGCTGGCTTTTCCCCAAAAAAGGACACAGGACCCCCTATGCAGTGCCCACAGTGAGACAACCCTGAAATTAATCTGCTCCGAGGATATGCAGAATCAGAAAAGGGACCCTAGACACTTAGCCAGCACCAACCCACCAGGATGATGGCTCATATCCCAGCTCCTGAGGACCTGGAAAGCTGACATGAAAACCAGATTGAAGAGAGAGAGGATGTGTGTACACACCCTGCACACACTGGGGGTCAGGAGGGTACTGTGCAGTTGTGCACAGGCATCAAGACCAACGTCCTCATTGCAAGGAGGGGCACTCTAAGAACAGAATTCTCTGGAGCGCCCAAAGCTCACTTGTGACTACACACACAGTGGGATGACAGTCCCGGGCTGTGGCAGAATGGGAGGCTGATGCAGAATGGGTGGGGGGATGTGACACTCCAAAGAACCTAGATAACTTGTGTCTGCTTGCCAAAGTCGTTTGCAGGGCTCTCCACACGCCCCTCAGTCCTCACCCCAACCTATGCCAATACCACCACCAGGTCCATTTTACAGGAGAGACCTGGCCTGGCTAGGTCCTCAAGCCACCATCCCCCAGCACTGCAAAACCCTCTTCCCACGCTTCCAGCCATTCCTGGGCACCAAATGACAGCAAAGCCAAAAGGGGTATCCCCAATTTGCAGATGAGGAAACTAAGTCCCTAGGGGGTGAAATGGCCTGAGGCAAGCATGGTTCCCTCAAAGGCAAAAGCCTCCTATGCCCGAAGTTGGCCAGTCACTCCCAGGCACACGGGTGTTCATGGCCCCCTCCCTCTGGGCCAAGGAGAGGCTCTCAATGTGCCCTCACCAGCCCCTGGCAGGTAGGCAGGCAGCACCACTTCCTCACCAACACTGTGACCCGGGTGGGGTCGCTCTAGCCGCCCACATTACAGTACCCCCCTCCCCAAAGCCAGGCTCCCCACCCTGGAGGAAGGAAATAACCTTTCCCCAAAGCAGCACTTTCTTTGCAATCATCTCCATATATGAGAAGTCACACACATTTCTGCAATGCTTTCAAATTCCAACAACCCTGAGGACAATGGTGCAAAATGACGCATGGCTTGACCCCAGAGGGGCCCTGGGAAGGAACCAGCCCCAAGGAGGGGAATTAGTGGTGCGTGCGTGCCATGGGACCCCATAATCCAGGGCGGCCCGCCCAGGCAGGACCTGGAGGTAGCCAGACCTGGCTCCCGCCCATTCCCTACTCCTCACTTGCTATGTGACTGCAGCCAGGCCCACCCACTCTGAGACCATCTCCCTGCCCGGTCACCCTCTCAGGCCTCCCACCTGCTATCTTGCCCCCTCCAGCCCCACCCAAACACCAGGGCTGCCAGGGGGCCCCTCCAATGCTCTGGTCACGCCCCTCCCCTGCTCAGAAATGCCCCAAGACTGCCCATCATCCATCCTCAGACCAGGACTGGAGGCCCTCCATGTCTAGGTCCAGTACACAGAACCAGCCTTATTTCTGTCCTCCTGTGCAACCCCTCTTCAAGCCAGGTTTTCTCCTGTTCACTCCTCAAGCTTCACTTCATAGTATCAGTATCACCTTCTCCAGGAAGCCCTCCCTGACAAGGCCCAGGCTCCTAGAGCCTCTCTGCTCTCCTCCAGAATAGCCCTGACTGAAGCCTTTCAGAACTGCTGACATGGGTCCCCGGGGTCTAAGGATGGCCACGGAGGGACCACGGGCCGGCCCGTGCCAGAGACTAATGTGGGTGCTTTGAGCAAACAGAGGACCCAAGGCCCCAGGTACCTATTCCTGATATGGAAGGAACCTGAGTCCTGCCAGCCTCTCCCTGTTCCTCCCACACAATGCCCGGCTAGGGTTCCCAACCATTCCGGGGTGGGGGGCTGCAGCCCCATCCTCCCCACTGCCCCACGAGGCCCTGGGCTGCTGCCACCCTCAGGCCTGCTCCCCTCACAGCAGCAGGGGACGGACAACTTAAAATCCCGATCAGGCCTCACCTTCCCCAAACTGAATGCTCATCACGCCCAGGCTAAAAGAAAGCCCTCCTATAGCTCCCAGATGTGACCACACTCCCTGCTCACAGGGGTCCTGTCCTCCACCGGCCCCAGGTCATTTGCACCTGCTGTGTCCTCTGCCTGAGCGCCACTGGCCTCCTCTGACGCCCCACCTATAGGCAGCCCCAGCCCACCCCCACTCCGGTCCCCGCCAGCTTTGTCTGCTCCTCATCCTGTGCACAGCCAGCTGGGGACATTACAGTGGGCATCCATCTGCATCACCCTGCAGAACACAAGCTCTGCAGGGGTGGGGGAGGTCATCCTAATCACTGCTTTGCTCCCAGAACAGTGACCAGCACCCAGTAGGTGCTTGATAAATATCTGTTCAGTGAAGGTGTAAGTGATCTCATTTCCTCCTTTCAACAGCCCTGCTAGAGGGATTATGGCACTTGTTTGACAGATGAGGAAACTGAGGCTCAGAGGGGGTCATCGGCCCAAAGGGAGCACAACCCATGAGCAGCAGAGGTGGGATGTGAGTCTTGCAGGATGCAAAAGCAGGGCCTTTCCTTCAAGCGGCTGCCCTCTACACAGACCCCTGGATCTGTCACTAAGCTGCAGTGCGGCTGGCGGGCAGACTGTGCAAACAGGCTGAGGATGGAATGCTAAGTGCTGTGGTGCCCACCCCAGGAAAAGCCAGCAGTCAGATCAGCAGAAGGAAACACCCACAGGAAAAGGGGAAGAGAGAAAGGGGGCATTTTTCCTTTTGTCCACTTGCCAAGCTCTGCAAAAAGTGACTTTGTTAGCATCTAACTTCAATCACAGTGGAAACTTTTGTATACCACGCCAGGAAGAAGTCAGTCTGTTTAACAACAAGGTCCATAAAGCAGAGAACTTAAAACCATGCTTAGAGGTTGTACTCAGAACTCACAAATGAAGTCACCTACCAACCACCCAACTGTTTCTGAATTAAATGGCCTGTCTGAACAGGCAATACAGTGGCATGGCTCAGAATTGAGAAAATTCAAGAAGGCCCACAGTGGGAGTGTCGCCTTATCTTGTACCCTGTCCCCCTCACCTGCACACACCGGCCAGATTGGTAACCACTGGGAACCGCCTCGCCCCAGTGCTTCCTCCCAGTGTTTGCCTGTGAGCATACAACACAAGTGAATTTATTTGACTCATGTGACACAAGAAGCAGCATATTTTACACACCATTCAGCACCTTGTTTTTCTCTCTCCACTGATCTTGAAGCTCAGAGCCTCCTCATTTTTCACAGCTGCATAATATTCCATTGTAAGGTTGCTCCAACCACGGATCATCCTGGATCTCAAATGTCTGTCGATGGCCCTGTCTTCCCCATTACCTGCAGATTCTCAGGGTGAGAGAACAGCCCTCTGGCACAGGGCCTCAGCACTCCTGCCAACATTGTCTCGGCAGAGTTACAAAGCCTCCAGATCTTGCAGCTGACGAGGGTGTCTTAAAATGGGAATCAAGTCTCACTGCTCCCTGGGTAGAAACTTCCTTCACGTTCAGACTCCCCACCCCACCCACCCCCATCCCCTCTCCTCCTCCTCTCTCCCCTCCCTGCTCCAGCCTCCTCCTTTTCTGTCCCTCACACACACCAAGCCCAGTTCCACCAAAGGCCCTTTGCACCAGCTGCACCTCTGCCTCACCGCCCCCCAGCACCTTCCCATCTCAGCTCAGAGACCCCTCCTCAAAGTGCCCTGCACTGCCACCTGGATTTGGTTGCCTGTTGACCTAAATGCCTTTATGGCACTTACACCTGTCTGGAATCAACTTGTTTCTTCATTGCCTGACTCAGCCCACAGCCCCCTCCAACTAGAATGTAAGTGCCTAGAGCCAAAGGCAGTGTCCGGGTTGCCCATCAAGGGCCCTTGGCTGGGACTGAGGTGGGCCCAGGGTGGGACTCTCGCTCAGCCCGGGCCAGCCAGGCTCCTGACAGGACGGGTCCTGCCACCCTAACATTGGCCGTGGGGCTGGAGAGCACAGAACCCAGAACCCCACTGTGGGCTGAGCGGGAGCTGCATCTCCGGGCAAGGCCTTCAGCTGGAGGAGGCCCCTCGGAGTTCGAGGAGCCAGAAAGAGGGTACACCCAACCACCCCAGGACCCCATCTCCACACCCACTTCAGGACCACGAGCTCTAAAAGCATTCAGTCAGCACCCACTTCACAGAAGGGAGGGGAAGGCCCTCTGCACCACCTGCGGGGCCAGCCCAACACTTGCCTCCCCAGCAAGAATGAAAACCTCCAGGAGGTACAAGGGGAGGCCAGGGGCTGCCCACCACCTCCAAGTCCCCTGTGCCACTGACAGGACTGGTCCTCATCTGGTCATCAACAAACTTCCACAACACCACTCATCACAGGGACATTCAGGGCAGATGAATCCAGCTGCCTACATGTGGTAAACAGAGCCGAGGGTCCCAGGAACAAGGACTTAAAATAACGCAGCAACCGCCACACCCACACCACCCAGAGAGAGACCACCAAGGAGCGTGAGTGAGAGGAGGAAGCCACCCATCCCTCTGGCTGCGACCCTCCTGGAAGAGCAGCCCCTCCACCAGGGCCAGCTGGTAGGGGTGGTGGGGGGTTGGCGAGGGGACTGCTCCCACCCCAGACCCCATGTCCAGGGCAAACAGGCCTCTGACACCCAACAGGACACATGGCAATCCTCCTGAGGGACCCAGGGTCTTCCTCCTGGTGGTCCTGGGGTCACAGTCACAGCAAGAGCAGAGCAGAAAAGTGTGCTGGACTTTCAGGCCGTTCCGAAGGAAGCGCAGTGGTCTAGGTCACCAGTGGCCCTGGATTTAGCTTTACGTGGACCCCAGGCCAGAAGGTAGCTTCACTTCCCTGTGCTGTTCCACAAGCACCTACTGCATGTCAGGTGTGACCCTGGTTCGGGGAATTCCCCTGGGCCAATGCGACCAAATACCTCCTCTCATGGACTTGCTGAAGGGAGGGCAAAGAGTTTGGTTTTAGGGTCAGAAAAACCTGCATGGAAATCCCAATTCTGCCCTTTGCCTGCTGAAAGAGCTTTCTGGGTCCCAGCTTCCCCATCTTGCAGGATCAAGGATAGGGATCTGGGGAGAAGGACAAGGCCCAGCTCCAAGATCACTGCCTTGCTCCCTTGGGGCCTCTACAGCCCAGCAGACACCATCACAAGGATGCCCCACAGTCCAGGCAGATGGCATATGCCCCTTGTCACTCCCAACACTAAGGCCTTGAACTGTACAGGCTCACTCAAGGCTTCCCCAGCCATTAGGGGACTAACTCAGGCCCACTTTGGGGCAAGCAGTGCTGCAGAAAAAGCCTGGGTCACACAACAAGAGCAGCCAAGCAGAGGTGCACGCCGGCCTGGCAGGAGCCAAGAATGTGAAGCGGTCTCCTGCCCCACCCCAAAGGCAGCAGGCAAGCAGCATTAGCCAAGGGCACCCCGCGGGAATGAGGGTCCTGAGCCTCCAGACCTTGTGATTTTTCAGAAGACGGAAATCCGGACTTTTATGTGAAACCTGCCAATTTGTAAATGCTGGCAGCTAATTAAACTTTTAAAAATAATAATAATATGGTACGAGCCAAGCAAAACATGGGGGCTGGCAGGTTCGCGCCTCCGGAGTCAGAGCCTTTGACTTCATCCATGCCCTGTCCCTCCCCCTCAGCACAGCTCCGGACGCAGGAGGGGAGGGTGGGAAGTCCAGGGGGCCATAGTTCCCGGGCCCTCCCTTCCTCCTGGTGGGGATTTCACTTCCACTGGCAAGTGGGGAAGGTGAGGCTCAGAGCCCTGACCATTTGGCGGCACACATGTGCCAGGCCCAGGCAGGAGGTTTGCTCTGGGAGGGCCCTGGACCAGCACCCTGATTCCAGGGACTCTGGGCAATAACCAGCACCCAGATTACTTTCTTTTTCCGGCCCATCACGGTGACACCTGCTGGCTCAGACCAGCTTTGGACCGACCCAAGCGGCAGTCACAGACTGAGGTGTGGGGCTAGACCTGGGACAGCAGAGGGAGGGAGGGCACCCCTGCTGGGAGACTGGGGGGGGGGGAACCCTCGGGATGGGGAGGGTGGCAGAGTCAGGCCCACTCCTGCCTCCTGAGCCCCCTCCCTGTGCTCCCCATAGCTGCCCAGGCCCCATTATGAGAGAGCCTCAGCCAAAAGCTGCCCCTAGCCTGACTCTGGCCCCACTGGTCAGAAGACAGCACCCACTGAAGGCTGTGCCTGTGGAGGGTGGGGGGGGCCCAGATGCACTACCAAGTGGCTGGCATGTGACCCTGTGTGCAAGATTCACGATGTGTGGGGGAGTGTCTGTGACTTCAGGCATGTGAGAGACACGTGTGTGACACATGTGAGAGAGGTGTGTGTGATAGACACACGTGTGTAGCAGACATGCGTGCCTATTAGGGAGGCACACGCGTTTAATAGACACAGCCGTCTGATACAGGCACGCGTGTCTGGGAATCGCCCGTGTGCAGGGCACGTGTGTGTTAAGCATGTGTGCGCGAAAGGGACGTGTGAGGGACCAGTGAAACCAGGGGTGCGTCCCACATTGCCTGCGGGGAACTTCCGTGGCTGCAGCGCGGGGACGGGTTGGGAAAGGAGAGGAGCGCGACGGCAGCGGTGCCGACCGAGGGCCCAGTTTTCCCTCTCGGGGACAGCGGCCGGGCTCGGGACCTGGTGGAGGTGGGTGGGAGTGGGGCAAAGGGAAGGGGTGATGGGGCCCCAGGCGGGAGGGGGCCCTCCGCGACCCTGCACCCCGCCAGGCGCCGGCCAAGGTGTCGCATCTCCCCGCCGGGGCGCCGACCCCACAGGGGCGGACCGGGGTCTGTGTGCACTCACCGCGCTGCGCTCCGCTCGTCAGCCCGCTGGCGCGTCTGCCCGTCCGTTTGCCCGCCTGGCCGTCGGCGCGTCGAGAGCTCCGGAGCCCGGCGGCGTCGCGGGGCGGGGCGGGGCGGGGCAGGGCGGGCCGAGGGGCGGGCAGAGCCGGCGCCGGGCCCCCTGCCGCCCTCCCCCCTCCGCCTCCGGGGCGGGGTCTCGGCTGCAGCCGGGGAGGGGGCCCAGCCGCGCACCGGGGGCCGGACGTGGCCGCGCCGCGCGTGCGCCCCGAACCCCGCGCCCCCTCGCCGCCCACCTTGTCGCCCCCTTTAAACGCTCAGTCTCAGACCCGGCCCTGCCGCCCTTTGGGGGCTTTGGCCCGGTGCTCAGCCAGCATGGGCCTCAGCGTCCCTTCCGAGAAGATAGACCCGGCCATCTGGGACGCTTTGGGAGAGCTGAGGGGCTTGGAAGTGACACTGGCCGGAGACAGGCCTGGCCCACCTCCGCTCGCCTCACTGTCTGCCCTGGGGGCTTCCACATTCGCTCTGGCCTGCTTGCACCCCGTCCCAGCCCTCAGCCTGGGTCTGTCCTTTTCCTCACCCCTTGCAGTTGCCTGTGGCCACTGTGAGACCTTAAGCAAGACCCTTGACCTCTCTGAGCCTAGTCTGTTCATCTCTTGAGCAAGGATAACCCTGAGCTGTTGGTGGAGAACCATGGAGAACCCCATATTCTCTGCCCACAGCACAGGGCCCAACAGGTGGTGAACACTCCCAAGTCATCAGCTCAACATGTTAAGTACTGTGAGGGGGACCCCCACAGTGAAGGCAGGGTGGGGCATCCGGGGGTCCCCACTCACTGGGTTTGGCAGCTATGGAGCCTGTGCTTGGTAAGAGGCCCCACGGGGAGCAGGCTTACTTCCTTAGGACCTCCCAGGTCCTTTCTCCTGGTCAAGGTCTCAAAACCCCAGATGAGAACCCACACAAGCAACGTCTGGCACTGCCAGACTGGGGCAAACATTCAGCACCAGGGCAGCCCTGGTGAAACCCCCTGGGCCCAGCGGGCCTGGACTCTGGCGCAGGGACCCCACAGCCTACACCCTTCCGCACCACTAACTTCAAAGACAGTCGGAGCTCAAAGAGATCCCAGAACTCTGCCCTTCTATCTCTGTCTCTCTTTTTAATGTAGTAAAATTCACCATTTAAAGTGTGTAATTCTAGTATCTAAAGCATTCACAGCTTCTCTCTTGTTATCTCCTAGCCACTCAGCCCACTCTCTCTGTTGCTGTGCACCAACGTCTCTCTGTATCTCTCGGTGTCTCCTTCGAATGGGCATCTCCCTGGCTCTCTTAGGGCATCTCTCACCCTTCATCTACCCTGCCTCTCCCTCTCTGCATCTCCCTCTGTGTCTCCATCTCAGCTGTGACGTCATTCTGTGTCTCACCCTGTCCTTCTTGGTCTCTGCATGTCCCTCTGCCTCTGTCCTTGGTCTCTGTTCTGTGTCTCTCTCTGTCCGGGGTCATATTCTCTAGGACCTGAGGCCTAGACCAGGACCTCTGGGGCTACCTTCCATCCCTTCCAGCAGAAACATGGCCCAGCAGTGGCTACCTCACTTCTGAACAGCAGCCATGGGCCCAGGGTGTGCCCCACCCATATCCCCGGCCCGAGCCCAGGACTGGAGTGAGGAAGCCAAGAACAAAGGCGGTCACCTGCCTGGGGTCACACAGCTGGGAGGAGGTGAAGCAGGAAGTGCCCAGGATCTCAGACAGGGCTGGCTGTGGAGCAGCCCAGGCCTGCCCGATTTCTGTGTGACACAGCACAGGCCCTTCGTCCTTTGCCCCCCTGGAGCATGTTTTCCCTTGCTGTTCCCTCTGCCTGGAATGTCCGTCCCCCAGGTCCCCATGGCGGGCTCATCCTCCATCAGATGCAAGTGCAGTGTCACTGCCCGGAGAGCCCAGCAGAGACAGCAGCTTCCCCTCCCTCATCACTCTCAGAGTACTTGTCACCAGCTGCCTTTTTAAAATTCATTTATAAGTGACTATAGGTAAGATAGCCTGGTAAGAACTCCACCAGCCGCCTGCTGTGTGACCTTGGGAAAGTTGCTTGACCTCCCTGGACCTAGATTGCCTCAACTGTAACAAGAGCTGAATGACCTCAGGGCCTAGCTCATGGGATTGTTGGGAAGATTAAAGGAATTGAAACCTAAAAGTACTTTGAACAGGGCTTAGTCCCAGGGGCGTGCTCAGTAAATATCTGATGATCAAGTGAGTGATAAATTAAATCCTTCCTTCCGTCAGCAGAGATGGAAGCCACCAGGCCTTGCCTCGCGTGAGCCTGGGCAGTGCTCTACCCTCAGATGGTCTCCCTTCCCACCACAGGTCTCTGGGCCAGGAGGGGAGGCAGTGAGCAGTGATTTGGCCTCACCTTCCCACCCACCCCCTCCAAGGCCTGGCCAGCTTTCTGGGCGATAACGTGAAGACTTCCTTGTTATCTGAGCTGGAACTGCGCCAAGGCAGCCGTCCCCTCGGAGCACTGCCAGGCCTGTTATCGCAGACAAAGTGCACATCACCCACCAGGAATTTGGGGCCCGGGGCCCAGCCAAGATGAGGCTAGAGGAAGTTCCAGGCTGATAAGTCGGAGACAGAACACTCAGAGTAGGCAGTGGAGCTGCATCGGTGTGATCTCAGAAGGCTCCCAGGCACCGAGGCGCCAGTGCTCACCTGTACCCGTGAGCCCACTCACCCCACCCCCACCCCAGGCCAGCCTGGGTGCGCAGAGAAAGACCACCGGCTTCCCAGGCTGTATCCTCTCTGGCTGGCCTCGAGGATGTCACCATGTCTCTCCTGCCACCTGAGAAATGCGAATAGCAGTAATAATAACTCCACACAATAGCAAAGTTTAAAAGCACAGGCTCAGGAGCCAAGTGGTTGGTTTCAAGCCACGTCTCCCTGTGCCACGTCAGTAGGTGGCTTTAGCCCTCTGGCCTCAGCGGCCTCATGTGTAAAATAGTTCCTCCCTCATAAGACTGCTTTGAAGGTGTTTAGAGCAGGTGGCAGCCATGCCACCCTGCATGTGGGTACCGCCAGCCTGAGGCCGCCTGCCCCTCGAGTGCTTGGCCCAGACTCCCTGCCAGAGCTTCACCTGCTCTGGGTCCCTCAGTCGATGGGACCCGCTTTTCCCGAGGATGAGCTCTGCACTGGACCAGTCATGGCCTCACTCTTGTCTCCCCCTCAGCCTCTGATACAGCTCCGATGATTGGGCAGTGTGTGGCCTACTATGTGTGGGCCCAGCCACACTCCAGAATATTCCATAAATACAAGAAAGATGTTCACAGTGAAGGGGCAGTGATTTGCAGACAGAGGCCCTCCCCCCTCACCCTGGAGGTGGTGCTGCCTGCCATCCTTCTGCCCAAGACCCAGGGCAGCACCACTCAGACCTGAGCTTTAGGACAAGGCCATCATCTAGAATCACTGGGGGCATCTACACCCTAGTCCAGAAGAGTTCAACATAAGGCTCTGGAGGGTATGGCCAGGCATCAGTATTTTTCCAAGTCCCAGTTGCCTGTAAGGTGCTGCTGAGTTTGGAAAACACAGCCTCTCTCCAGCCTCCTTCCAACGTCGTCCTCCCCAGGACTGGAGACAGGCCTGCCTGGAGCCCACGGAGCCTGGCGCCAGACCCCGAGTCCCAGGGACTATGCTGCCTCTTCCCTCATCCCCGCCCCTAGGAGTGGGCCGCACCCCCATTGGACACGCCCCAGGCCCAAGGGATGGCTGATGGCAGCTGCCAGCAGGTGGCCAAAATGGCACTCAGGTGTGTGGGTGCACAGCCAGTCCTTGGAACCCCATCCAGGCCCTCTCTGTCCCCACCCACCTCTCCAGTCTCTTTGCCCAGGCACACCACTGTCGATACCGCACCCCTTCAACCCAGTGAGCAGCTAGTTATGCGGGGAACTTCCCCACCACCCCACATCCCATCCCCGTGGATGCCCGGCCCCCCAATCAGGCCATCCCCCATGCTTCATGTAAGAGACGTACCTAGAGAGACTGTCCCCAGACCCAGGGCTGCCTGACTAAAGACAACATCCTGGCCTCCCTGGCAGCCAGGTTGGACCATGACAGTGAAGTCACTGAATGGGAGCCGGAGTGGTGTGACCACCCCCCTCCCCTTCCTGTGGATGGAAGCGAGGCTGCCGAGGATGGACCCAGACCTGAGCACCACCTGGATACCAGGTGGGAGTCACACTTGGGCAGGAGGCATCCCTGAGCATCGTGGAGTCGTCATACCTGCCCGGACCCTCACCTGAAGGAGGACTAAGTCTCAGGCGTGCTAAGCCGTGGTCCATTAGGCCCAAAGCCAGCCCACCCCTTTCAGTTCCAGGGGTCAGTAAATTCCCGTTGGGGTTTCAGCCCATTTAAATTGGGGTTTACTGCTCCCACCCAAGAGCCTTGGCTAATAGCATGTTTCACTGCGGAGACATTACTTACCGGTTCCGGCACCGCCCTCCCTGGCCCCACTTTGGATGCTGGCTTAGCCATCAGGGATCCATTTTCTATGATGCCTAGGCTCTCCCCAAGGAAGCTTTTCTTAAACATAGGGGACACCGATTGGCATGAACGAGAAACTCGTATCTGTTAATCACACGCTGGGTGCCAAGCATTTTAATTGGTACCCTATGCTGATTAATTCATTTGATCCTCAAAACCATTCTAAAGGCACTAGATATTATTACCTCCTTTCTACAAAGAAACTGAGTCTCAGTGGTATAGCCTGGGCTCCTTCCCAGAGCAGCTTGACTCCAGAGTCTACACGATATCCCTGCCCTTCCAGAAGCAGGAGGGGAGCCCCTTGTAGTGAGTCAGTAGGTCCCCATCCTCAGGGTGTGAACAGGGACTGAGCAGCCCCTTGGAAGGGTGGCTGGAGGGCCTGAGGTCCGGGGAGGGGGGCATGTGGAGGGAGGAGGCAGGGGACGCCATTAACATTTTTCTCTTACTCTAGGATTTCTCGACTCTTCTGCAAGCTGTCCACTTGTTCTAGGAAAGCTGCCCAGCCTGACGCCTCCCATCTGGGAATGGGCAGCCCCTGCCTCATGTGGCCTAGCTCATTCGTGACTCACTCCGCCCATCCCTCCGCCCGGTGTGATGAAATTTCTGGCACTTCTGAGAAGTTCTGGTCACCCTAGACAAGACTTGGCCCAGTCTTGCAAGTGGGCTAGCTCTCCTGAGAGTGTGGAGGTGGGGGGCACTCAGCTCAGAGGTTGGAACCTCTCTATGGGGCTGGAAAACCAAGCCGAAGGGTCTCAGAGCCCCTTCCCTACTGGAGCAGCCCAGAGACGCGAGGCCAGGTCCCAGCAAGCCTCTGGCCCATTCCAAACCTCCATTTTCCCATCTGTGAAATGAGAGAGGCTGGCTCTGATTTTAATAAATCATCCAGGAAATTCACATAATAAAACATTCAACACCAGCGAATCTACCTTCACAAGAGAACCTCTTCCAACCCCTTTTGTTTTATACATGTGAGTATCTGCAAAAATGAATGTATGGATGTACACCCACAATCAAATTCTAAGAAACAGTTTTTATGCTACAGTTTTATGTGATGTACTGGTGCCATTTTTCTACAACAAAACATGTAACTGCACAGTCAATGTTAAGAGCTGTGTAGCGGGGAGTTCCCTTCGTGGCTCAGCAGTTAACGATCCCAACTAGAATCCATGAGGGGCCTCGCTCAGTGGGTTAAGGATCTGGCGTTGCTATGGCTGTGGTGTAGGCCGGCAGCAGTAGCTCCAATTTGACCCCTAGCCTGGGAACTTCCATATGCCAGGGGTGCAGCCCTAAAAAGCAAAAAAAAAAAAAAAAAGAGCTGTGTGGTATTCCACTGTCAATGTTGATCTGATCCTCCAGTGCTCATTTCCAATTTTTTTTTGGTCACACCCACCCCTACGGAAGTTCCCAGACCAGGGAACGAACCCACACCACAGCAGCAACCTGAGCTGCAGCAGTGATAATGCCAGGTCCTTAACCCACTGAGCCACCAAGGAACCCCATTTCCAATTCTCTTTATCATGAGAAATGACTTGAAGAATATCCTTGAATCTATATTTTGGGTGCTTGTCAACCTCCTAGAAGTTGAAGGGTGAAGGGCATGTACATTTGTAAATGCCTGTGATAAATCCTGCCAAAGGGTTCTTGGAAATTGTACAGACTTCCTCCCAACAATGCCGTGAGGATGCTTGCTCCTCACCGAGCCTCCATCACTGGGCATCAGTCATTCAATGTTTTGGTCAATTTGCCAGGTGAACGTGGAATCCCATTCTTTGCGGTTAATTGTCTTTGTCATTGTTGACCAGCCCTTTTTGAGTCTTCTGAGAACTTCGCATATGTGTTCCTCATCCATTTTCATTGCTGCAGTGTTTGTCTTAATAATTTTTTTTTTTTGGCATATGGAAGTTCCCAGGCTAGGGGTCAAATTGGAGCTACTGCTGCCGGCCTACACCACAGCCATAACAGCGCCAGATCCTTAACCCACTGAGCGAGGCCAGGGATCAAACCCACATCCTCACAGATCCCTGTCAGGTTGTTACTGCTGAGCCAGGATGGGAACTCCCATATTGATTTTTTAAAATTCTCTGTATAGCCTTTGTCTGCCAAGTACATGCTGCAGGCACCTCTATTGTAACATTGTTTCTATAATTTTTTTCTTTAAATGTAGAACTTGTAAAATTTGATGTAAAAACTTTCCAGTATTTTCCCCTGTGCTTAAAAAGTCTCTCCCTGATCTAAGATAGACATAATAAGTTACCTATATCCTTCCAGCTCTTTTCTCCTTCATTCATCCATCCTTCATTCACTGTTACCCTTGAGTCCAACCCCGAGGCCTCCTCTGCCCCTGGTCCACACAGCTGGAGGCTGAGTCCTTAGCACAATGCCTTGTCGAGAGACAGGAATTTCCAGTCATTCCTGGAAGCTTCCCCCTTCTAGGAATGTGGGGAGGGAAAACAATTCTCTATTTAAATAATGAACTTTGGCCTCCGAGTCTCCAAATAACCTCCAGTTACCTGTCAGGGCGCCACTCGTGTGGGCCTGGAGGATGGAGAAATTTAGGGTAGTCATGTTCATGCTGGCCATGAAGATGTCACTCAGAATCTCCTGCTCCAAGCGGCCTGGATGACTGCGCACCATCTCCTTGGAGCTGCCCCACAACCATAGAGCACGGTGGCTACTGAGGCTGGATCATTGCAGCCAGACCCAGGGTTCCCCAGTAGAAAAGCAGCTGAGGCTCCCTCTGCCTGGCTGAAGCTTTGTGAAATAAAGACACATTCGTAGCTAAAACAGTCAAGGTGTCATACCGTTTATGAAGCTCTGATACCACTTTCTCTCCTGCATCCCTCTCCACCACCCTGCTGAGACTCAGAGCAGAGCTTGCCTCCAAATCCAGGCTCTCTGTCCCATCAGGCAGCCCCTGTGAGACCCGTGCCCTACCTCCCATCCCCACCCTGACCCCAGAGTCCCAAGGCCTCCGGTCTGGCAGGCTCTGTGTTTCCTCAACCAGCTCTGAGACCCTTCGTTCCCTCGACCAAAGCAATGCCAGGAGACAGGATCCAAAAGACCACCCAGAGTGAAGGAGCCCAGAGCCTCCTGATCCAAGTCCAGACAAAATGAAGCATGACTCCACTGGTCTTTAGGTTTCTCTTCAGTGGGAGTGGCTTAAGTCAGATGCCCAGGCCTGGACTTATCACTGCAGCCAGAGGAATAGGCTGTGTTGATTGGCACAGCCCAGGTCATATGCTCTCCCTAAAGCCTGAGTTGGGGGTGAACCTCTACATGAAAACTGGGTGTTGTTACTAGATGATGGAGAAGAATCCGTAAATAACCCCAACTGGTCAGATGAATTTGCATTCTTGGGTTTAAAGTTGATTTCTTCTACATTCGGTTCAGACACTGTCAGATAACAGCACACTTTTAAAGCATGTTCTCTGGGAGTTCCTGTCGTGGCTCAGTGGCCAACGAATCCAACTAGGAGCCATGAGGTTGTGGGTTCGGTCCCTGCCCTTGCTCAGTGGGTTAAGGATCCGGTGTTGCCGTGAGCTGAGGTGTAGGTTGCAGACGTGGCTCAGATCCCACGTTGCTGTAGCTCTGGTATAGGCCGGCAGCTACAGCTCTGATTCGACCCCTGGCCTGGGAACCTCCATGTGCCAAGGGAGCGGCCCTAGAAAAGGCAAAAAGACAAAAAAAAAAGGCATGTTCTGTGTAGAAGTCCCAATAGATACAAAGGGACTCAGTCCAGATCATCAGTGATTGGCTCTTGGCCGACAAAGCCCTGAGCCAGTCCAGCCAATGAGATCCTGGAGATTCCCAGATCTCACACAGTCACTGACTCCTGCTGAGCTGGGTACCAGAGGACCCAGCAGCACCACGAGAGCAATGTGAGCCTGATGGGAACACTGTTGCCTGTGGCTGGTGACTAATAATAAAGCAAGCGGGTTACACCCATTGCAAAAATGTTAAGCCAGCAGGAGAGAATGTGACACGAGCCGATGGTTGAGTCCAGTTTTGTGAAAATAGCAGAAGGGGAGATTGTGAAAGACAGAGCCTTCAGGATCTAGAAATCCTCTCTGGGCACTCCTCCCCGACCCCAATCCATCGCAGGGTTCCCCCAGGTTTCTTTAAAAGTATGACCACTTTTGAATGAATCCCTAAACTGTTATGGAGTTTGGGCTGTTTTTGAACTTGATCTAAACAGACATCAGGTAAATGTCCCTATTTGCATTGATGAGAGCCCCTGGGTCAGGCTTCGGCTGGTTTGCATTTCCTTTCAGTGCTGTGTAATAGTCCCCTGCCTCTGACACCCTGGGTGAATGTCTTGTCTATGGATATTTAGGCTGTTGCCTGTTTTTCCTCATCACAAGTGATGCTGTTATGACTGTCCTTGGGCCAGTCTTCCCAGGACATTGGTATTAGTCCTCTAGGGCCAGCATTCAAGAGAGGCAGCAGGGTCATGTGTTCAGTTCCACCAGATCAAGCCAAATTGCTGTCTCCAAGCCTTGGTACCAAGTGTGCGCCTGCCAGCTGCTGCCAAGCACTGCACCTCCCGGGCAACCCTTGTGAATGTTGGCCCATGTAGTAGGTGTGAAACGGTATCTCGGCAGGGTTTTAATTTACATGTCCCTCGTCACTAATGAGGGTGAGCATCTTGACATGTGTTTGCCGGCTATCTGCATTTCCTTTTCTGTGAAATTTCTGCTCGTGTCTTTTGCCCCTGAAAAGACTATTTTCTTCTTGGCAATCACTTGTTACTAAAGCACGTGGCCAAGTCTGACCCCATGATTCCCTGACATGGCTCCCCAGGGCCCTTGGAGCAAAGCCCACGCCCGCAGTCAGGCCGGCAAGGCCTCACATTTGTTGGGCTCTGGTCTGCGTCCACCCTCCACCCAAGATAGGACCATTTCTGACTCTCATCTCACCACTCTCCCCTCCCCTCAGCACCTATGGGGCTTCTTCCACTTGCTTGTCCACACCCTGCTCTCTGCAACCTTCAGCTCCTGTTTGTGCTGTGGCATCTCTGCCAGAAACACTCTCACTCTCCCCACTGGCTCCACATCTTTGCCTGCCTGCTCCTTTCTCAGCCTTCAGGTCTCAACTAAAATAAAACATCACTTCCTCCAGAGAACCCCCCTGGCTTCTCCCCAACTCCAGACTATGGAGCCACCATGCCTATGAGTTCTGTCTCTGGGCACTGCTTCTGGGCCATAATGGTCAGCAAGCTCATCAGCCTTTGCTACTGAACAGCAAACTCCCCGAAGGTCAAGAGCATGACGTGTTGCTCACATTTTCCTCACAAGTGGAAATGTGGCTGCGCAGAGCCAGCTCTCCAAAGCTCTCTGTGGAGGATGGGGATGCACAGGGACAGCATGGGGCTGTTTAAGAAAAGTGGCTGCTGCGACACAGACCCTGGGAGGGGACGTGTCCTCCTCCTTGAGGAGCCAACGTTAGGGTGGAAGAGGGGAGAACGCTGAATTGGAACTCAGGGAGCTGGGTCCAGGTCCTGCCAGACTTAGTTCTTCAGACATGTCTCTTGGCCTCTCTGTTTCCCTGTCCATCAGAGGGGGGCCCTGGCCTTTCTCCCTTCACAGGTCCTGCCCTGGATAGCCAGCCCTAGGTCTGACCCACAATCTCAGCCCAGGGGGCTGGTTGACCTGGAACCGAACAAAGGGGCCGTGTTCTGGGCTCCTTCAACAGCTTGGCTCCAGCCGAACAAAACTGCATGCCAACACGTGGGAGGAGGGGAGGCAGCAGGCAGCACCCCAGCACCCTCTCAGCATCCAGGCCACACCACCTGATCTCCCGTGGGCCTGAGGGACAGTCCAAGCATGTCCCTACCTTGGCAAGCATTGCCACCGGGCCCGTGTAACAGATGAAGATCTCGAAGGGCTTGGGGGTCATGATCATGGGCACTCAGACTCAGCCAGGAGAGGCAAAGGCTGGACCATGGGCTGCTGCACTGCCCGCAGGCCCCTGCCTGGGGTCATAGTACAGTGCCCTCCACAGCCGTCTCCAGTCAGGGAGGCCTCCTCCCCCTCAGCAGATCAGAGAGTGGACAGCTTCACAGGGAAGAGCAGGCCTAGTCCAACTCGTCACTTCACACCCGGAAATCTGCCAAGTGCCCCCATACCCCTGCTCCCTCCCTGGCCTGGCTGCCAGCCAGCAGAAGCCTCCCTGGAGATCCTGGCTCAAATCCCAAGTCCCCATCCTGCAGCCCACAAGCTGTGTGATGCGGGGCCCCTGACTCCCTCTCTGGGCCTCTGTTCTAAGAAGCATGCATGAGGCCCATGGGGGAATGGAAAGACAGGGTGTGTGCGTAGGAGCCCCACACCCGCTGAATCTGTGGAGGGAAGAAGATGGAAGGGATCGGTGTGGGGAGGGAAGAGCAGCAGCTGGAATTCTAACCCACCACGGGTGGGTGCTTCCCACACTACAATCCTCATAGAAAACTATTTGGTAGAACTGGCTAAAGCTGACACATGAACTTGGATGACCCAGAAATTCTATTCCAGAGGAGGAAAGCAGGCCCGCCCGCGGATGGACTAGGCGACCCCCAGCAACATTACCCGTATTGACCCAAACTAGAAGCCACCCAAACGCCAGCCGGCAGAGGGGGCAGATATGATTCGTCCACACAGCTGGAGATGGCATCACGGCAGAAACAAACCATTCACAGCCACACACAGCAACGTGGACAGAGAGGTCAGGCGCCAAAGACCGAGCCCAGAAGAGCCTGCTTTTTACGAACCTCTGAAACGGGCAAAACTTACCCATGCTATTAAAAGTTGGCAGATGGTGCCCCAGGATGGTTGTGACTAGAAGGGGGCACCAAGGGGACTTTCTAGGGCTGCTGCTTTCTGCTTCTTGATCCGGGGGCCAGTTTCATAAGTTGTTTGGTTCATGAAAATTCAGCAGGCACACACTTATGCTGGAGGCATAAGAAGGTACCCTGACAGGACTGTGGTGACCTGGGATATGCCCCCAGGTCTGTTTATGTGTGTTTTTATTAGGTCTCCAAGGAACAGCAGAGAGAGGCTCTGCCTTCACCCCGTGCAAAGGGGGGAGATCACCACAGCCTCCGTGGTCAGCCCTGACCGTGGCCCCTGGGTGCAGGAGTGCACCTGGCCCCATGTGTGTGGGGCCAACCAAGTGCTATGGAGTTAACCTCAGCCACTGAGGGACAGGACAACTGCCCAAAACTCTGGGCCCCTGCCGGGCAGCTCTGAGGAGCGCTCTTCCCCATCCCCACAGCTGGCTCTGGCCCCAAGGCCCCCGTGGTGACTCACTCGTGAACACACCCTCTATTGGAGACTTTCCTCCCTCCTTTGCCTCGCACCCTTTCTGGGATCACTGCTCATACCCAAATCCTTGCTCCAGGTCATCTTTTATGTCCTCAGATGACAGAACAGCAGAAGAGACGGAGGAATTACCCCTCTCTGGGAATCAGGAGGAGGGAAGGCAGCCTCAGTCCTAATCTGGCCACATTGTGTGGCCTGGGGTGAGTCATCACCTCATCCGAGCCGGTCAGTAGCCCAGGGTGTTGAAAGAGACTTCTGCTTTTGCAGGAACTAGTGGCCAGGACCAAAGCTAAGGATAAAGAAGCCCCCAAAGCCCACATCCTAAAGAGTGCCAGAGGTCAGCCAGACCCCCAGGAACCCCTCACACCCCCCGACCCCCAGCTGAATCTGCAGACCACCAGGAGGGATGAGGGGTGGGGGCAACCTTAACAGTCATCAGGGCTGTGCACTGCTCTTTACAGGGCCTGGGACACTCTCCCCGCCCCCCACAGCCAAACCTCCAGGAGACTGGGGGGTCTGCAAGGACACAGGCCCCTCACTCTCACTTAGATGCCGTCTGCAGCTATGGTGGATGGCCTGCGTGCTGGCCCAGGTATGCGGGGGAGAGGAGGACAGGGGAGAGAGTGGCCACAGGGACCGTCTGCTGGTGTTCACGGATGGTCACCACAATAGGGGGCCAGGGGTCGTGGGCTGTCCTGCCAGTTCCCGGCCCTAGAGAGTCACCTGGCGATGGAGGGACCCAACAGCAGGGGTCCTGCCAGGGACAGGAACTGAGCAGATGGGAAAGGGTTCATCTGTGCCCAAGCGCCCCAGGTCAGGGCTCTCTGTTGGGGTGGGGGTGGGGGTGTCTCTCCCTAATAGCACTTTTAGAAAAATCACATGTGCTCATGAATGTGGCGGTGGGGACGGAGGCCATATTGAGGACTCCGATAGCCGCTCAGTGCAGCCCAGGAGGCTACAGAGACCTGCAGAGAGAGCACAGCAGTCAGATGTGGCCTCTTCCTGGCAATGTCCTGCCCCCGCACGCTGGAAGCAGGGAAGGGTGGGCCACACACGCTCCCCGTGTCCCAGGCCACTGGCCACATCCAACCCAGGAGGGGACAAGGGGGAGAGATTCGCAGTGGGCTGACCCCGACTCTTCCTAGCAGAGCCCTCTGGGATCTGCCAGAGGTGGTGATCAGGGACAGCAGGCCAGCAGAGCCTGGGACAGCACAGACAGAAGGAAAAGAACCTTCCGTTTTGTGCCCCCAGCCAGTGCAGGTGCTCAGTAATCCAGTGGCCTTGAATTAGAGGCTGGGCCTCATGAAGGAAGGACGGGGCTTCCTGGGGGCACAGGGGTATATGTGGCCCAGCTGAGAAGGCCTCCATCCACCACATCAGGCCCCTTGGTGACTTTGCCAGCAGCCACCGACCTCACACATCAAGACCCCCTCCTGAACCCCCCCCAGGTTACAGAGATGGGCTCAGGCCCACCCAGACCCAGGAAACTGCACCCCCAGTGATGGTCTGGCCCTAGGTCTTGGGGTCCCATCCAACTTAGATGGCGGGGCGGGGGGGTGGAGGGTGGGTGCTGAGAAACAAGATTTTCCCAAAGTCCCCAAGTCAGAGGAGGGACAAGCACAGGCCAGTCTCATCCAGGGACACGGACACAAAAACCCCGACCAAAGGTGAACAAATCAAGTCTGGCCATCTCTACAGAGAGGAGGCCTCATGTGCATGCCCAGCTCAGCCTGGACAGCAGGTGGGCTGGGTCACCACAGCAGCAAAGGAGATGGGAAAAGCCACTCCGTCGTCTTCAGGGGCACAGAAAAAGTGTGTGCTTGGTAAAGTCAGCAGCTTCACACAGCCTGGGGTAGAGAGGAGCTCTGGTCACCTGATAAAGCGTGCAAGTGCATTGGTGCCACTGCTGTGAAAGGAAGAGCTGGACCAGCCCATGTGTGTCCAGGCTCACCTCCACCCCGATCGGTTTTCCAGACAGCGGGCCTCCCTCAGCACCTCCCATGCCGGGCCATGGCTGTGCCGACATCACACGACAGCTCGGGGTCCCTGCCAGGCTGAACATCCCTGAACACTCCGTGGGCCCTGCAGTGCCCTCATCTTGGTGCAGAGGTAGCCGCCTGGGGGGTGCTGGAACAGGCAGGACTGGCCCTGGCGCCACCACGCCAGCCTCCCCAGTCTGCCTTTCCCCTCCCCACGGGAACATCATAGCCACTGTCTTTAAATTGTAGTCATTTACACATAACACATAATTGTGGTAAAATACACATAACATAGAATTTACCATCTTAACTACTGTTAAGTGTCCAGTTCAGTGGCATTAAGGACATTCGCATTGTTGTGCAACTGACACCACCGTCCTTCTCCAGAACTTTCTCATCTTCCAAACTGAAACTGTCTCCATTATTCATTAACTCCCCAGCGCCTCCCCCAACCCCGGCCCCACCACCTACTTTCTGTCTCTATGGATTGGACTCCTCTAGGGACTTCATGTAAGTGGAATCATACCTGTTTGTCCTTTTGTAACTGGCTTCTTTCACTGAGCACCATGTCCTCAAGGTTCATCCATGTTGCAGCCTAAGTCAGAATTTCTTCCTTTTTAAGCCCAAATGATATTCCATTGTATGTACAAACTGCATTTTGTTCTTCCATTTATCCATACAAATGGATACAGCCTGGGCCATCCAAGCCAATTCACCTTTGGTTATTGTGAAGAACACTAGTGTGGACACTGTTCAGATATCTGTTTAAGACTTGATTTTTAATCACCGAATAGAAATATTTTATATTTGAACAAAAATGTGCACCTACCAAGTGAATGTATTTCTCTTGGAGTTTGTATTTTTCTTCCCACATTTTCTTTTTCTTTTTCTTTTTTTTTTGTCTTTTGTCTTTTTTGTTGTTGTTGTTGTTGTTGTTGTTGTTGTTGTTGCTATTTCTTGGGCCACTCCCGCGGCATATGGAGGTTCCCAGGCTAGGGGTCTCATCGGAGCTGTAGCCACCGGCCTACGCCAGAGCCACAGCAACTCGGGATCCGAGCCGCGTCTGCAACCTACACCACAGCTCACGGCAACGCCGGATCGTTAACCCACTGAACAAGGGCAACACCGGATCCTTAACCCACTGAGCGAGGGACCGAACCCGCAAGCTCATGGCTCCTAGTCGGGCAGGGACCGAACCCGCAAGCTCATGGCTCCTAGTCGGATTCGTTAACCACTGCGCCACGACGGGAACTCCCTTCCCACGTTTTCTGTTTTTAAACCCAAATAAAAACTCCATGTGGCTCTGCAGAAAGAACAGAAGTTACTCAAGTTTTCTTTAGAATCGCTGTGCAATCAGTGATTATTTTGAATCCACCACCTAAACACCAGCAGGCGGCACCTTGGGCAATAGAGATGCCAAATGCTGCTTAAACTGACTGCATGCTCTGAGCTGTCCCCAACTTGCTCTCCAAACACGCTTATAGTGGAATTCACATGCGCCAGGACAGTTGTATTGTGGGGAATTCAGTTAGATTCTACGGACGAGATAATGTGTTTTTTTTGTTTTTTGTTTTTTGTTTTTTTACTTTTTAGGGCCACACCCTCGGCATGTGGAGGTTCCCAGGCTAGGGGTCCAATCGGAGCTGTAGCCACCAGCCTACACCACAGCCACAGCAACGCCGGATCCAAGCCACGTCTGCGAACTACGCCACAGCTCACGGCAACACCGGATCCTTAACCCACTGAGCGAGGCCAGGGATCAAACCCACGTCTTCATGAATGCTAGTCAGGTTTGTTAACCACAAAACCACAAGGGGAACTACGATAATGCTTATTAAAAGATACATTGGGGGAGCACCCTTGTAGCTCAACCGGTTATGAACATGACTAGTATCCATGAGGATGAGTGTTTGATCCCTGGCCTCACTCAGTGGGTAAATGATCTGGCATTGCCCCTGAGCCACAGGGAAGGTCGCAGATGTGGTTCGGATCTGGCGTTGCTATGGCTGTGGTGTAGGCCTGCAGCTGTAGCTCCAATTTGACCCATAGCCTGGGAACCTCCATAAGTGTGGCCATAATAAATAAATGAATAAATAAATAAATAATAAATAATAATAATAATAAATAAATAAATAAAATTTTAAAAAGCTATGTCATCAAAGATATGCTGTCAAAATACACTCATCCTGGAGTTCCCGTCATGGCACAGTGGAAACAAATCTGATTAGGAACCATGAGGTTGCTGGTTCGATCCATGGCTTTGCTCAGTGGGTTAAGTAAGGATCTGGTGTTGCAGTGAGCTGTGGTGTAGTTCACAGACGCAGCTCGGATCTGGTGTTGCTGTGGCTGTGGTGTAGGCTGGCGGCTACAGCTTTGATTCGATTCCTAGCCTGGGAATCTCCATGTGCCATGGGTGTGGCCCCAAAAAGCCAAAAAAAAAAAAAACACTCATCTGAAGCACACATCTATATTATTAAAACTTAACAGCATGCACAGCAAACTTTTAAAAAAATACATTCTTTTTTTATATGATTTTCCACTATGGTCTACTCTAGGAGATTGGATATACAGCGGAGGTTCAGCACAGGGATATATTTTATGTTCGATCTTTTTTAGAATTTCTGGAGCATGGTGATGATAAATATGAAACTGGCTTTATTATTGAGTCAAATCATGTCCAGGCGAGGCGTCCCATGCTGGCGGTCCTGGGGGGTGCTCTTCCCACACTTGGACCACACAGGCCCTGTGGCTGGAGCCTTTGTCTTGTTTGCCAGGCCCACTGGGTGGGCATCAATCTACCACGTCCTTGTCCTGACTATGACCCACTAGGGGTGACCACCAGGACTTTGCTCTGAGCAGCGGCAGGGGTGGCCCACAGGGAAGTCTGTAAGGATGGAGACACTTCTGGCTCCACCCTGTCACCCCAGAAAGATGTTAGGCTCTCTCTCATTTTCCCAGCCCAGACAGCCGTGAGCCCACCGCTGCAGAGACATGAGCCGAGCCCCTAGGCCAGTGGGGAGGCCATGCCCGGCAGGCAACCGGGATCAACCCGTGCCTGTGCTGCCAGACTGATGACCCTAATCCCCTGTGCAGACAGGGCCAGCCAGAAACGTACCCGTGCACAAAAGGCCTTTGTTCTGCTGCCCTTACAACCAGCCCCCCATCTCGGCCTTCCCTGAAACCAGGGAGGGAGGAGGCTTCCTGACCAGCATGTACCAGCGCCAGGCCCTGAGACGGTCGGCCCTTGTACTGCAGCTGGGAAAGTGCTAGAAAATGCTAGAAAGGTCAAATGTGGGCTTTGGTGTCACACCCAAGGCTGTCTGCTCTTGACGGCCATGCACTAGTTGCACAAATCTGGGTTTGTTCCTGAACCTCTCGGAGCCCCACTTCTTGGATAAAGAGATGTTCCAACTTTTGGAACAGATCCCGGGGTAATAGGAAGACTGCATGTCCCCTGCTCCTGGCTGGCTCTCCAATGCCCCACCTTTTCTGGACCCTGGGCCCTGGTGCTTGCTGTTGGAGCCCCACGGTCACTGTGTCCCTGATCACGTGGAACAAGCATCCATCTCCCTTGCTCTCTGAATTCTTTCCCAATTCAGGTGTATTGCCCAGCAGGCCTCAAGTATTTTTCTCTCAGGATCCCTTACTAGGGTTGCCAAATTTAGTACATAAATAAAAATACAGAATGTACAGTTCAGTTTGAATTGCAGATAACTGACAAGTAATTTTTTTAGTGTATGTCTCAAATATTGCATATGCATACTTGCCTTTTATCTGGCAACCCTACCTACACTTCACCATCTTAAAAATTACTGAGAACCTCAGAGAGCTTTCTGAGTTCCCACTGTGGCGCAAGAGGATCGGCGGTATCTCTGCAGCGCCAGGATGCAGGTTCCATCCCTGGCCTGGTACAGTGGGGTAAAGGATCCAGCATTGCCACAGATGCGGCGCAGGTCACAACTGCAGCTGGGATCTGACTCCTGGCCCAGGAACTCCATATGCTTCAGGGCAGGCCAAAAAAAAAGAGAGAGCTTTAGTTTATGGGATTATAAATATTGATATTTACCATATTAGAAACTAACATGGAAAAACTGTCAAAAAGATTTGTTTATTTTGAAAAATAATAATATCTTTATTAAAAAAAAGAGCTCCATTTTTCAAAACAAAAAAAAAAAGAGATGGAAAGTGGCATTGTTTTGCACTTTTGCAAATCTCTTTAATGTGCAGCTTAAGTAAAAATAGCAGGGTTCTCCTGTCTGCTTCTGCCTTCAGTTTACTATGACATGTGATTCTAATTGGACTCCATGAAGAAAATCTGACCTCACACAGATAATGCAGTCAATAAAGGGAGGAGCATTCTAATAGCCTTTTCAGATTATTTTGAATAAGTGTCTTTGCTATCCTGCCAAAACTCAACAAACTTTTGGCTGTGCCTGCAGCATCAAAAATTCCCAGGCCAAGGACTGAACCCCATGCCACAACAGCAACCCAAGCTGCGACAGTGACAATGCCAGATTCTTAACATGCTGAGCCCCCAGGGAAATCTTAAATGGTAATTTCTTAAATTTCAGTTGCTACATGGAATCTGAAAACATATGAATGAACTTTTCGTACTTGGTTACATGAAAATCCATTGGTCAATCTTGAGATTTGAATTGCTCTTTCATCTATGCAAGATTTTATAATGTGCATTGGTCATTTGAGAAATATGGGTTTACTGTCCTTCCTAATGTTTACACATTTCAATATTAAGCTACTAAATTTCGTGTTTGTTGATAGTACTGCCTATCTCATCAGAAAAGTGGTAAAAGTTTTGGCTCCTGATGCCCATGGAAGTTTTCCAATATTCTAATTTTCTAGCTCCAATTGCCCAATCACTGACAACAACTACTGCCAGTTGCTTCTCTTGAAGTGACAGCTCACTTCTTTGTTTTGGAGGAAATGTCATCCAAATGCCCAAGTCTGAATAACCTGAGTGTCCGTTGTTTCCTTGAAAATGTGGCTAGTTGAGTTGGCAACTCCAAGAGTGAGACGTGCTTTTCTCTGAGACGCCCATCGTACTTGGGGACACTCTCTACGCACTTCTCATGTCATCAGTGGAAGAGGAAAAAAGATGTGTACTCCAGGGCAATACAGTTAGTCCCGTCCTTGCTTCAGCAAGGACAGAACACAAGGGTGTGGTGGCAAAGAATCCAATGACTGCTGCTACAGCTGTGCTATGGCCCTGATCCCTGCTCCACCTGCCATCTCTTGCATCATCAGTGCAACTGTCAGCAAGAGAAAAGGACAAATAACATCTTAGGTGTACTTGGAGGATAGTTTTGATCTTGTGGATCTTCTAAGAGAGTCCTGTGGATTGCCAGGGTATGCGAGCCACACTTTGAAAACCTCTACCTCAGCATGAACTGCTAGCCCCTCCCCAGGGCCCTGCACACAGGCAGCCTCACTCACACACCTCAGAGGAAGCTGGTGTCTTCTTAAGACGCAGGGCTGACCATTAAGGCTTCTCCTCACTGCCCAGAGAGACCCACAGCCACAACTTTGGGGTATGTACTTCCAGACATTTTTCTGTGGGTTTCTGTGTATATTCACACACAACTAGGATTTTTTTTTTTTTTTTTTTTTTTTGCTTTTTAGGGCCTCACCTACAGTACATAGAGGTTCCCAGACTAGGGGTGGAATCAGAGCTAGAGCGGCTGGCCACAGCCACAGCCACAGCCACACAGGATCCAAGCCACATTGGTAGCCTACACCACAGTTCATGGCAACACCGGATCCCTAAGCCACTGAGTGGGGTTAGGGATGGAACCTACAACCTCATGGTTCCTAGTCGGATTCGTTTCCACTGTGCCATGACAGGAACTCCTAGGGAATAATATTAAATCAACACATCCTGAGCACCAACTCTGTGCCCAGCACCAGGGACCCAGCAGATGACAAGTCAGATTCTCTGCGATCACAGGGCTGATGGCTCAATGGGTGAGACCCCTGCAGACAAGTACACAGTGTGTCCGATAGTGATGGGGGCAGGAGAAAAGCAGGAAGCACTGGCACTTGGTGGAGGGTAAGTATTTAATAGGGAGCCAGGCTTCTCTGAGGAGGTGACATTTAAGCAAATAACTGAATAAAATGACGGATTAGCCACATGCATGTTTAGGGAAAGAACAGCACGTGCAAAGACTCTGAGGTGGGAATGTGCTGGCTTCCGGTATTGGCCAATGGCATTCATTCAACACGCCTGAGATATTTACTCAGCAGACTTCCAGCCACTGTTCTAGACCCTCATGGTGCCAGACATACAGAGAGGAGAGAGGAGGTAAATAGGAATAAACAAGGTGACTCGTCTGGAAGTGGTAGGTGAGAAAAACCTATCAGGGAAGAAGGAAAGGACAGATAGGGTTTTAAAACAGTGGCCAGGGAAGACATCCCGGAGGAGGTGACAGAGGAAGAAGAGGGGAGCCTTGCTGACTTCATTCACTTCATTTCACAGATGGGGAGACTGAGCTTCCAGAGGCACAACCTGTTCAGGATGGAGGCAGGAGGGGACCGCAGGGACTCAGAGCCAAGCCCCTTCTTGCTGCCTCAGGCCAGCAGGGCCCAGAGCTCAGGGTGGGGTTGCAGGAGGGCTAGGCAGTGCTCAGCAACAGCTCCTGTGCTTCCGATCACTCATTCTGAATGCCCTCGAGCACCTGAGACAAAGTGCTCGTATTACCCCCATTTTATAGGCAAGGAAACTGAGGCTCAGAGAAGATGTCTCATAGTTGGTGCTAGAGGCCCACTGACTGAAAACCAGGAGTTTTCTTCACAATTTACAACGCAAAAGGCTTTTTAAGGCCCTATACACCTGCGAGGTATAGATATGGAAGTTTCCAGGCTAGGGGTTGAATCAGAGCTGCAGCTGCTGGCCTACATCACAGCCCCAGCAATGCAGGATCCAAGCAGAGTCTGCGACCTACACCACAGCTCACAGCAACGCCAGATCCTTACCCCACTAAGCAGAGCCAGGGATCGAACTCACATCCTCATGGATACTAGTTAGGTTCATTACAACTGAGCCACAATATGAACTCCACAAAAGGTTTTTTTTTTCGGCCTCCTTAGCAGCATGTAGAAGTTTCCAGGCCAGGGATTGAACCCATGCCACAGCAGTAACAACACCGGGTCCTTAACCCCTGAGCCATAACTCCATTTTGTTTTCATTTAGGATTTGCTTTATGAGCAAATAAAGCACATTTTACTACCCCAAATTTCCAGCAGAAGTAGAGAGCATGGTATAACCACTGACCCCAACTGCCCACCACAGGCCCCTAAGTTCCTGACCCCGGAAGAGTCTGCCTTACCCTGAAGACTCCAAAGCCCAGGGTCAGGAAGGGGCGTTGGCACTGGGCCTGCTGGGGTATCTGTCCACCTGGGTGGCTGCCCAGGTATTTCTGGTCACACTGCCCTCAGCTACCCCATTCAAGATTTTGGCCTGGGCCCAGACTGCGCTGTCTCTAGGCTGATACCTTGCTTTTGGAGCCGTCTGGGTGGGAAGGAATGCTGGGAAGGCAGGGGCCACTCTGAGAGGACATAGCACTGTCCCCACTTAGGCAGCTGGCCACCCTTCCTGGGCTCAGCCTTCCCTGCTACTGACCTTGGAATCCCCTCCACCCAGTAAGGAGTTCCAGGAATTCATACCTACATCCCTGATGTAACGAGGAGGAAAAAACACCCATCTTGGCCTGGAGCTGCCCAGTGAGGGAGGGGAGGTGAGGAGGCAGCCTCCGCCTGAGCCCACATGCATCATGGGGGCAGCCAGGCATGGCTTTCGTCACCCAGGTGGGCCCCATGGTCTCACTGCAGTGGCTCCATGCTCACTTACCTCTAGTGAGTTTTCCTGAACAGAGCAGCCCTGGTGCTACAGGACACCGGGTAGGACCCTAGCTCCCTGGGACCAGGGTATCAGAGAGAGTGACGTCACCCCATCCCACCCCAAGACTTGAAGCCGCAGTGAGAGGAAGGGACTTGGTATCAAGATCAATGGGGGTACTATGACCCAGCTCCCCCCGCCCCAGGAGGCAGCCCCCCTGCACCAATTCTTAGGACCAACCAGGGCCACTGTGCCTAGTGGTACCAGGACGCTGGGGCTCAGGGAGCTGTGTCCCCCTCCCCAAGCCCAAGTATGCCAGCTGTCTGCCCAGGGGCCACCCCCATGTGCCTCAAAGGCACACTGAGGTCTGGGCCTGTGGAGCCTTCTGGGCCTCCCAGGGGTGGAGCTCTGGCAACTGGAGCCTTGGCCCCAGGTCTGACACCTGGCCAGCCCAGCTGGACACCCTGTCCTCACACCCAACAGGTGCCCCTCCCCTGCCGCACTCTGCGTATCCGGTCACCACATGGAGCTCCCGAGTCAGCTCAGGTCCAGGCATCCTTGGGGAGGTATTTGTTCTCTGACTGCAGGCTTCCCTGGCTCCTGTTTCTAGCCCTCAGTAGGGAGCACACTGTTCGCTGTACACCCTGGCCATCAGCCCCTGGCGCTGGACTCAGCGGGCAGTGCCCACTCTGCCTCAGGCCCGAGAGAGCTTGGCAAAGCCCGGACCTCCCATTCCTGAGAGAGACCCAAGTTCCCACAGGCAGAGGATCTGTCCTTTAGCTGGCATTGCCTGGGAGAGGTTTCCAGGGACTTGGAAACCAAAGCCAGGGTAAACACAGCCCACACCTTCATCCTCAGGCCCCTGGACAGAGAGGGGAGGGCGGAGGCCAGAGGCACCAAGCCTGACTGCTCATGGGCCTTGTGGCACATGATGGCTGAGTCTCAGATGCTGGGGGCATTGCTTCCCTGCTTTGTAACAGGGGGGTGGGGACTCAGAGAGGAGAAGGGCACTGCCCCAGGTCACAGAGCCAGGAAGCGGCATAGGCCAAGCGGGATCTGAACCAGGACCTGGTCTCCTCAACGCTCCCCAAGCTGGCCTCTCCCGCCTGGGGCCTGGGCCTGCTTGACCAGGGAAGAGGGATTGTGGAGGGGGGAGGGGGCAGCAGCCTCCCTCCCATTAGCAGGTAGGGCTAGAGGTCACAGGCTGTGAGTCTTGCACTAACAATGATCCTGGAGCTCAAGTGCCATGAGGCAGCTCTCTCCCTGCTGCGTCAAGCTCATCATGGGCCTCTGCCTCCATTTCCCTTGCTGCCCCTCCTGGTTCCAGCAGATAGGACCAAGGTCCCACCAGGACCCATCCTCCTCCAGGACCCACCCGGCCCAGGACCAGCTCTCCTGGCCAATGTTGTAAATCTCTCCTCCCCTTCCGGAGGCCCCATCCCATCCTGGGGAACATGGTCCATCCACAGCCCAGACCTGCAATGGGTCAGGGTGGGACGAGAGAGGTGGAGGGGCAGGGAGGCAGGGACGGGGGGGCCGCACCCCACAGCTGGATGTGTGCACTCACCTGGACGCCTTCTTCCCTAAAAAGGCAATGTCCATTTCTGCCTCTCAGATGCCAGCAGGACTATAGTCCTGAGTGGCCCCGGGTGCCTACTGGGTGCCCTGCCCACCCCTCACTGCCGTGTATGTCCTCCGTCTCCGTGCCTTGAGTGGGAAGGGTACACAGAGACCCACTGCTCCATCCCCTGGTTTGGGGTGGAGGATCACCCAGGGCACAACTTGGTCAGCCAAGGGCTGGCCCAGGCCAAGGAGCCAGGGGAGCGGAGGGCTGGGCGGGGTCCCGGGCGCTGGGACTGATGACAGCTTTCTCTTCCGAACAACAACGAGGGACAGCAGCCAGCCGGGTGGGGACAGCTTATTCTCCCCACCGGGCCCCAGGGACCGGACTGACCACACCTCGGCTCTGCTCGACCTACATCTGCTTGGCAGCCACCCTATCCCCACCCCAGTCTCAACTTTTAATTCTGTGCAAAGGGGGCTGGGATGTGGCAACATCCGGGGGCCGTAGGTCCACCGTTTCTGAGGCCAGTGGAGCTGAGAGGGACCTGTCCCCTGCCTCTGGGGCAGCTCCCAGGCTGCAAGAAGAAAGAAGGGGGGGAAGGGCAGGAGAGAGGGCTTCCGCCTACCCCGTGTCTATGGGCCCATGGCCTCTTGTACATATCAGTCCACCGGGGCTTGGAGACAATGTGACAGATCCGCTTCACTGCAGCCTCGAGCGTCAGCTTTACGACTAGAACCCCAGCAGGAATGACTTATAATCAAGGTAACTGTGGCAACACGTGTGGAGCATTCATGACGCGCCAGGCACGTGCTGAGTTCTGAGTGCTCTGCATGGGCTGACTTACCTACTCCTCACGGCAAGCCTGAGAGGGAGGAGTACAGATACTATCGCCATTTTACAGGCGAAACTGAAGCCACTCACCCAAGGTCAAAGTGAAATGGACCCTGACAGGTGCCGTCCGCCCTGGATGATGAGGGTGAAGCTTGGTTCTTCCCACACCCACTGGGCATCTCACCCCGAGCCCCCAGCTTGGCTGCCAGCAGCTCCTTGAAAGCTCCAGGTGGAAAAACAATTGTGGTGTTGGCGCGGGGCTGCTGGGGATAGGAGGGGCAGGGCTGCCCCCCATTGTCCTACAGAGGCCAAGCAGCTCTGACTGAGAGACCTGAAGGGCCGGGCCAGGGTGGAGGTGGGGCACTTGCTCAGGATCAGAGGGGACTTGGGGGCCCCTTCCAGGCATGGATGGGTAGGTGATCTCTAGGCTAGGTGAAGGCTACTCCTGGCCTGTCCCCCACCCCCAGCCTGCAGGCTGCAGACCACTCTGACCAGCACCAGCCAGTCTCCTCACCAACAGAACAAAGATGCAGTGTTTAAGGAACACCTACTGTGTGCCAGCAGGACCTGCTCTGAGGGTAGTGCTGGGGGCAGACCCAGTCCCTGCCCCCCTACTGTCTGACAGGGGAGCAGACAATGGAAGCTAGAAGGGCCTGGCTGTTCCCAGCACCTTGGGAACCTTCATGTGATGCACAAGGAAACTGAGGCTCCAGGAGGTGAAGTGATCTGCACCTGGGGGCCCAGTCCTCATGACCACAGCCCTGCATCCACCATCCTGCTCTGTGCCAGCCTCTGTGCATCAAGCACCCGCAACATACACCTGACCCTCCCAACGACCCTGCAGGTGGGTGTCAGCTTTCCCAGTTTTGCCCAGAATGGGGGAGCTTCTGTCTGGAGTCATCTAGCTGGAAAAGGCTGCACCAGGACCCCACCCCAGATCGTGCAATGCCTGAGAACAGGGCCTCCCCCCAACCTTCCTGGAAATATCCTAGACATCTAGAAACGCCCTAGGCATCCAGAGTCCTGAGCCAGGCAGAAGAGGGTGACAGCCCCAGCCGGCAGGCAGCCCCTCCTGGATTGGGGACAGCTGGGGGCTGGACCTCGGCCGACATCATCCTTTTACAATGATACATTATTTCTCTAGCTTAAGCCACACATGTGCCCTTGCTAGATAATTTTGGTCTATCCTTTTCAGCAACACCAGTTATACTTAACCGTTGAGAGGAAGTGAACCACACAATGTCTTCTCTGTTTTCCTCAAGAAAAGCTAGCTTGCCAAGCACGCTCAGGCCACAGCACGGTCGAGTAAGGATCCAGGTGCTTATAATGGGGAGAGGAAGGGTTACGCACGTCTACACAAATGGCCCCAAACTGATATTTTGTTGTTGCTGCTTTTAACAGTTGTCCTGTCTCTTATTGTTGGACTGTTCTTTCGAGATGCACCTAGGGTCTGCTCTGGAAATCGGCAAACGAGCCTAATGCATCTTGTCGGTGACTGGATGGTTGGACTGGATGATTCTGCTGAGAGCAGAGCTGCGCAACAAAGGGAATTCACCCCACGAGAATAAATGCCACCAAGTACGGCTGGAGCTCTGGATGCTTGGGAGGTCACTTGGGGACCTGACACAGCAAGGCCACCAGCCTGGACAGCAGTTCTATGCCAAGCAGAGCAAGACTCCACTTCCTCAAGACACTTTACTGCCACCTGCTGGGAAACTGTCCTGAGAAATACGCAAATCTCCAGTGATTCCTCAGTGACCAACCACTTCAGAATTGTGTAATGCACAACTTGTACAGCTGTCCATGGCCTCTCTTGACGTCACTAGGATTCTCTCTTTCTCCATTATGTTTTATGTTGTTCTCCCTCCATTTCACTCTTTTGTACCTTAGACAGGCTTTATCTTTGTGATCAAAATAGAGCTGCTGTGTAACATGTGAGACAAGGGTCCTTCTCCTGCAATCCCAAATAAAAGTCTAGGTAAGGACTCTGGTGCAGTTTGAGTTACACTGCATCACTAAACCATCTCCATGGTCAGGGACAGGGGATGGGTAGGTCAGGATGGGCAAGGTCACACTGTGCATCACGCCATGTAAAACCTCAGTGATGGTTAATTTCTCACTCACTCTGAACATCCATCCCAGTCTGCCTGGCGGCTCTGCTCACCTCAATCTTTCAGGGACCCAGACTAACAGATGCCACGACTCAGAATGTGCTCCTGCCATCACTGCAGCGAAGGAGAGGGCACTCAGAGAATAGCCTACAGGCTCAGAAAGCTTCCACTCGGGAGACACAGTCCATGAAGCAAGTCCATGGACACATCCAAGTTCCGAGGGCACAGGGGTACAGCCTTGCCAGGCTGGACTAGGATGATCTGAACTTGAATCACACACTACCCCTGGGGCAGGGAGACTGGGCCAGGGATGCACAGGGGCCCGAGACTGTGATGGCCTAGGATTGAGGCCAGGAGCTCCTCCAGGAAGGCAGGAAGGTACCAGCGGCTCCAAACAGTTGTCTGGGGCAGCAGCCAAGAGTGAGCCAGCCGGGCGTGTGAGAGCAAGTGCACAGAGTGGTCACACCAGCCTATGAACCCTGAGGCAGCAGGAGCCGTGGAGGGACCCATGGGGACTGGAACTCCAGGAAGAAACACACATGGGCTCCAGCCCAGGGAAGAGGGGGAATGGCCAGCCTGGGCCCCAGGGGGCTGCGGAGAGGTGGGTCCTCCATATCTCTCTCACCTCTGGTTCTGGGGGTGACTGTGTGCAGGCAGAGCTGCCAAGTGGGTCAGGACTGATAACTGACACCTCTCAGACCGGCCGACCCCACTGACAGAGGCTGAGGGCACTTGGATTGGTCAAGGAACTTTCTCAGGTTCCTGGTCTGATTGGGAAACCCGCACTAACCAGGTGCCACTCCAATCCAGGCTAGTGGGCCCGTTGCAAGAGCTCCTGCTGTATGGAGACTGGGGCACATCACAAAGCCAGGCACCCCCTCCAGGGCCTCAGCCCTGCACGGCACCTCAGAATTCCTGGGGAAGGAGCTGTAGCCTTTAAAAAGATGATGGGTCCCGCACGTGATCCGGGACCTCGGGAACCAGATGGGCGTCTGCCGGCCTGTATTTTCGGCACATTCCTAAGCTCCGAAAGGAGAAATAAAAGAGTTCCCTTGTCTGCGATCTTAAGAGACAGCAATATTGTGGTGTAACTAGGACCAGATGGGCTCCAGGAATTTCCAAAGGCCTCTTAGTGTATTAGACAAAATAGCCTCCCAGCCACACACCATAACTCCGTCTGGCCGCCTGGGTATCAGTTACTGTGACGACTGGCGGGCTGGATGCATTGGCTCAAGGGTCTCAGCAGGGAGTGGTCTCTGGCCAGGTCATGCTCACTCCTGGCCCTACTTGTGACCCTTCCCCAGACTGCCAAGGCCAGGGTACCTGCCAAGGGTGGAGAGTTCCAGAAGCCGTCTAGCTGGATGCCTGACCCTGCTCGCCAGCGCCCCTCCTGGGAGAGGCAGTCACATGGGGCGCCCCTTTCCTCCTCTGTAGACACAGTTGTGTGGGAATGAATTCGGCCATTTAACACGCCCACACGTGAACCACACCATGAACCCAGAAGCTTCACTGTCTGCATGTGCTGATCTTGGATGCTCTGGCTCCAAGAATATCCTGCCTCACTCCCACCTAAATGACGTCATCACCTGATATTAACAGCACCTGCCTACACCAGGGCACCTTATGGGGGGATGGGGGCGAGGGCAGTGACTGCTCACTCAAGGCTGCACAGCCTACAGAAAAGCCAGGCTCTAAGCACAGTGCACACAGTCTCCTGGTGATCCGTGCCCCCAAGCAGCAAGGCCCACACCTCTCCAGGTCTCCTGTCTGTACAAGGTTGGGAAGTCAGACAGGAGGGTGTGTCCCGCCCCACCCTCTGGACCCTAATTCTGCCCTCGAATGACCCAGAGAGTACAGGCTAGCCCACTTTAGTCACCACTCACAGGCCTCTGCAGAGGGAAAGCCAAGGGACGGGGGAGGGGAATGCAGCTGTCCAGGGTCACTGGCAGGCCATTGGCAGAGCAGATTCAAACCAAGGCTGTCCAACCCCAAAGCCCATGTCCTTTCTCCAGATACACCCCCCCCCAAGCAAGCTTAGGGCTCCCACTTGCCCTGTCAACCGTGTCTCAACCCTGGTAGCAAGGAGGGGAAATGCATGGGGTGGTGGCAGAAGCCGGGCTCTAGTCCCAGTTGGCCTGCAGGGGGCTCCTTAGCCCTTTCCGGGCGACACTGTCTCCAACGACAACTGATGGCCCTGACGTCAGCACCGAGCTGGGACCCCAGCAGGGCCCCATGAGGGCAACATCCCCTCCTGTGCCACAGCTCGGCTCATCGGGCATCCAGCTGCCATGGTGCAAGGCAGCCTCTGGTCACACCTGCATGAGGAGAGGTGAGCAGGCGGCCCTGGGGCAGGACAGGGAAGCGGCTCACCTCCGCAGGCCTAGCCTGAGCAGACAGCCACCGACCCCGGCCACATGTCCTGCAGCCTGACGTCACACTGAGGGCCGGCAGAGGACTGCCTTCCCCTTGGGGGTCCCGTCTCACCTGGACGCCTGCCTCTCGCAGGATTGTTGGTCAGGGTGTGAGGCAGGGAGCAGAGAAGAGGTCCTCGGGGGCTGCAGCAAGCTATGCCCCCCAATATTCTCTCATTCCAAACCTCTGACAGAGGGCCTGGTTGTGGGCAAAGGACACTCATCCCAGACTCAGGTGGCCTTGTGTCCATTCCTTGGCTTTTCCATTGTTTGACTATGTGACCTTAGGCAAGTCCCTGTACCTCTCTGGGTCTCGATCTCATCTGTGACATGGTGATGATGATGGTAACTTGTATTGAGTGTCTGTTCCATGCTGGACATGGCTATGAGCGCTTTGCAGATATTAACTCATTTAATTATCATGACAATCACCCCCACTTGAGGCATCATCCCCACTTCACAGAGGAGTGCACTAGAGTGCAGAGAGGCAGTCACCCATCTGGCAGGGGGAGAAGGGGACTCAAGGCCAGGCCAGCAAGAGCCGGAGCTCACAGGTTAACCCCTGTCCCCTGCAGCCTGGTTAACAATCACGGGACGTCACTCCCAGGGTGGCACCAGCCCTGGGCAGAGCGAAGCGTCCCCAGCCAGGGCTGGCTGAACTCAATGAGACCAAGTCCAGGGCAGGGAGGCCTGGAGGAGTTTCTGGCCCTAAACCCCAAGCATTTGGCTAAGGAGGAGAGTAGGCGTCACAAGTCTTCAGATCTGCCCCCAGGAGTTCTGCTAGCTGGGGGTGGGGTGGGGCTGCCAGTGCCCCCATCTTTGTTTATGCCCCAGGCAGCAGGCTGGTACTTTCCTTCCTGCCTCTGCCCCCCAAAGGCCTCAGGTGTGGTCCCTGCAGGGGGGCTGAGTTACAGCTGGGCACCGGCACCAGTGCTGCTGAGAGCCTTCCCTGGCCCCTGGCAGAGAACAGAGCTGGGACTTGGGGAGAGGACCCCTTATCCTGGCCTTGGCGGGCCCTCCAGCAAGCGCCATGCTCAAGTCTTGGGGAAGGAGTCACAGCTGCCTTCACGCAGCACACGCTTGGGGCCAGGCTCTGACCTGCCACAAGTGTCACCCCTGACACAGCTTCTCCACCTCCCAGGCTCGAGACTGTGATCCACTAGGATGGCTAAGGAAGGAGGCCCTGAGCTAAGCCTCACCTCCAGGCGACCACATCCTGTACACTTCAACACTTCACTGGAACCGACCCTTCTTCCTGCCCTACAGGAGCATCACTGCTGTCACTAGCATCCCCTGGGCACTCACCCAAGGCCACACGGCATCCTAGGGGTTTATTCCCGGGCCTGCCCTGCAGGTGAGGACAGTCTCCTTAAAGGCCCATCTCACAGAGGAGGAAAGTCGTGGATTCCAGAGCCAAGACCTGGTTTGGAATCCTGCTCCTCCACCTGCAAGCCGATGGAGTAACCACTCACCTTGTACCCCATGTCCCCATATGGAGAACAGAGGTTACACGGCCTTGTTGGCCTTTGTCTTCCACACACCCAGCACAGGGTCCACCTGGACCCTGCCCACCACCCTGACATCTTCACCTGATACCCTTCTCCCTGGCACTGACCTTCGAGGGGCTGCCCACTCCCCACCCAGGCTGTGCCATGAACATGGCGGTACCCTGGTCACTCTGCCAGGCTGAGGGCCAGGTCCTGCCCTCAACCGGCCTGGACCCTTCTGGCCCCAGCCAGCCCATCCCCACATGTGCCCCCAGCCCAGGACTGGAAGGCATCCCCCTCTATACCTGCTGCCCTGCCAGGACCCCCAGCTGCATCCTACTCTGTGTGGAGCCACAGTCATAGCCCAGCCCTGCCTGTCCTCCCATTCCCACCTGACCGAGATCCCCCCTTCACCCATATCCGAGTCAGCCAGGAACACATACTTTGGAGTCTGGCAGAGCTGGGGTCAACCCTGGCTTTACCAAGGTCACTAGAGGTGTGGCCTAGGGCAAATTCCTCAGAGCCCCAGTTGCCTCATCTGTAAAATGGGAATAACGACCTTCCTCACAGGACTCGGCCACCCCATGCCAGGCCTCATGCCACACGAATGTTCCATCTCTATCTGCTCTGACTCTTAGGATGTCCGGATTCCTGGTTTCAAAAACACACAGCAGCCAGGCCAGGTCAGGATGAGCCTTTATGGTTCTCTGGAAGAGGCCCCATGGGGACAAGCCCATCCACCACCTGCCCCTGAGGTCTCAGGCCCGGGTTGGAGATCAAGGGGTGTGAGGTGCCTGGAGTCAGATGCAGAGACCGAGGACAGGACGGGTGGCGCGGCAGCGGGGAGGTATCTGTACCAGGATTAGTGCCCCAGGTCTAGTCCAGGTGGTCAGCGCTTTTCACAGGTGATCTTGGAACCCTTCCCAATCCCCCCCCCCCAGTCAGAGGGGGCAGCGAGGGGGTGTGGGGAGAAAGCAGAAGAATTCAGGAAACCCCCAGGGGCAAGAGCGTGAGTCCCATGGGGGGCTTGTACAGAGGCAGCCTTCCCTCCCCACCGTCTCTGAGCACTAAGAACACCCCAGACAATGGAGCGGTGGACACTCCCCCTAACCCAGCTTCCAGGGGAGGGGGCGCTGAGCATCTGCTTCAGAGTAAAACTGAGAATAGGTCAGGGCCCACCTGGGGTCCTGGAGGCACAACCAGGGCCTGGCATTTTGGGTGAGGCGGGTCGAGGCTGCAGCCCCACCCAGGGCCCCGCCCCAGGCCCTTCCTCACAGACTCAGGCCAAGATGGAGACCCTCTGCTCCCTCCAGCAATGCCAGCAGGCCTCACCAGCGTCTCTGTCCCCACCTGGGCCTCAGGTGCTGCCACCTGCCCCTTCCCCATCTCCCATCCGCCCCCTCAAGCCTCAGAGCTGAGGCCTGTCCCTGAGCCAAGCATTCCTCCCCCAAAACCCGCTCTCCCTGGTTGGGCCCAGCAAGGCAGCGAGGGCCTTGGGCTCCTCAGGCCTCCCCTCCCCTCATCACCAGGACAGGCTCTGGGGAAGCAGGTCCAGCCTGTGCTTTACTGAAAGAGATGGTCAGATGGGAAAACCCACCAGCACTCCTTTCCTACCCCCTCGCAGCCAAGACCAGGGCTCCTGCCTGCTGGCTGGCAACCCAGGACCCCTGGAGGCCTGGCCCCAGCCCCGCCCTGGGCCCCCCACACCTGGGGTGAGGAGAGGGGAGGAAGCCCCTGCCATGCTAGAGACTGAAGCCTCTTTGGTCTGGTTTTGGAAACCAGAACCCCCCACCCTGGGGGCCTCCCTGTGCCCGGGAGCCTCTCCTGCCCTCTGTTCTCCTGAGAGAACTGTACCTCCATGGGGCCTGATCTGGCCCTGGCCGTGACCGTGGGGGTCCTGCTGGGACGTGGGCCCTGCCGTCTGCCCCCTCCCAGAGGGGTCTGGAGACCCCCAACACCCAGTGGGGAGAGTGGAGCTGTGTGAGGCCCCCACCCCTCGGTTGGAAAGAAGAAGCACTGATGGGGACAGTGGGCAGGTGGGCGGCAGGCAGGGAGCCGCTCAGAGGGCAGTGTGGTCAGGGCACCTCGGGGGGCAGCAGAGGCGAGTCTGAGTTCTGTGCTGAGACGCTGGCCGACTCGGGCCCGATGAGGCCCAGGCCATATAAGTTAAGGATGGAGTCAGCAATGATGCGGGCCGTACGCTTCTGGTACCCACCCGAGGTCACCATGAGGATGGGCACCTGGAGGCTTCGGACCATCCGGAACACCAGCTCATCCCGCTTCACGATGCCCTGTGGGGGGTGGGGGAAGCTGGCTCAGGCACGCCCGGGTCCGCCCTGTATTGGGAAGTCCTGCTGCAGGTCTAACCCCGCTCCAGACTGCTGCTGTTCCTGCTCACCCCCTCCTGGCACCAGGAGGAGCACCAGTGCTGCTGCCTTCACTGCTCTGCTGAGTCCCTGGACCCTTGGCAGCCCCAGGGTCAGGACGCACCTGAGGGCTGATGGATAGCCCCCCGAGGCGGTCTCCCTCCAAGACATCGGTGCCTGCGTTGTACACCACCACGTCGGGCCGATGCTCCTGAAGCGCCTTCTCCAGGTTCCTCTCCACCTTCGTCAGGTACTCATCATCTTCTGTGGCCCACTCCAGCTCCACCTTGCGCCTGATGGCCTCTGCGAGGACACGGGGGCAGCCCCCACAGGCAGAGAAGGGAAACTGAGGCTCGGGAGGCAAGGGCTGCCTGGCTCCCATAGGGGCCCAAGGACTGGAACCCCTCCCCACCCCCGACTCCAGCACTGCTCCACCTCTCATTCACCCCAACCTGAGCTACAGAGAGCACAAGAGCTGCAGAGGGGACCCGAAGGAAGGAAGGGGCTCACAGATAAAACACCCCCCTGGGGATTCAGGGACCCACAGCTGGTGTCTGATTGCTGCCTCCATGAGCCTTCACGTGGACACCTGGACACATCTGTCTGCCCTCAGGTCCAATCCAGCACATTACAGATTCAGCTCAGAAATGGCTCCCTGGGGCCATAGAGTGGCTGAGTTACCCCCGGCAGACCCACTGGCACTTCCCGCACAAATATCCCCTCCCCACAAGGTAGGCAGGTCCCTGTGTTTTCGAGGCTCATCTGAGAGTCTCTGCCTTTTCATAAATGAGTTTAAGCCACCTGCATTTATTTTTTTATAATTATTATATTTGAACTGTTCTCTGCCATCTTATTTTGTATTTTCTATTTATATATTTTCCCTTCTTGTTTCTTTTTTGTCCTTCCCTGTTTTCCACCAGAGAGCTGCATTCCTAGGAGAGTCTATTTTATTTCCCCAGTTGTTACCCCAATATAAGGTCTAAAGCGTGTGTGTTTTGGGTAGGTTTATGTGGTCTTGGTGGGGGGGGGGGGTCAAGTGACCTCTTTAGGTCTCAGTTTCCTCATCTGTAAAATGGGGACAGTCTCCACCTCACAGAGATGCTGAGGATAAAAATAAATGAAGAGGCTTCTGCAGGGCCCAGCATGTAGGAAATACCCAGGAGACAGCCCCACGCAAGCAAGGGTACACCTGAGGCCGAGGACGGGGGTAGCTTACGCTTGGCAAAGCGGTCCCCAGGGTAGATGTGGCGGTTGTAGACATCCATGATGTACACGCGCTTGTCACCCATGAAGTCCCGCTCGTGTCCATTGCCCTGAGGGGAGCACACGGAAGCCACTCACAGGCAGGTGCCTGGGGCAAGGCCAAGACCCCCAACCACACCCCAGGAAACGCTCCCACATGCCCAAGTGGGGGCAACAGAGGCCCGGTTTGGGGCTCAGGGATGCTCCTGGGGTTGTATCAACTGTGGAGCAGGGGGGAGCAATGGGGTGGGGCACGGCACCCCAGCCACCACAGGGCACTCACCTGGTGGGCATCGAGATCGATGATGGTGGCTCTGGAGATACCTTCCACTCGCTCAAACAGAAACTGCCCGGGAGGAAAGGGCAGAGGTGAGGACCACACAGGCCAGAGGATGCAGCCCCTCGGGGGCTCCCAGGGAGTGGAGGTGGGGGGACACCTACACTGGAGGCTTGTGGGAGGTCCCCAGGCAGAGCCAGCACATGCCCAGGAGAGCCATGTGGCTCCAGAGAAGCCTGTGTGCGTGTTCAGGTAAGGCTCCCTGGAGGAGGGGGTGCGTGCTGTGCCCCCAGGGGCCAGAGCTCAGGAAGTACGTGGGAGCCTTCAGCTGGCCCACAGGGACAGCCCAGGATAACCAGGGAAACGTGGGACACAGAACAGGGAGCCTCCCTTCAAGACAGTGCCTGGGACTTCATTTTGTAAGCTCTGCTTCCTACAAGGCCCAGCCCAGAGCCCCCTCCTCCAGGAAGCCCTCCTTCCCCTACCCCACCCCTCTGGAAGGTCCCTTCCCATCTCCTCTCCTAATGGCCAGTCTGCTAACCTGCACCACCCCCTCCCAGGTCTCTATGCCCCGTGAAGACAGGAATCACATGTGCCTACTCTGACTGCCAGCTCCAGGCCAGGCACAGGTGCTGGGTTAGGAAAGACATGGAGGGTCTGTCCTTCCGGCTAGGACCTCACCACTCTGAGCTCCCATCCTTCTGTAATTCATGGGGACTGGAGGCTGGCAGGGCCATAGGGAATGCAGGCTGCGCTCACCACGCTCACAATTGTTACCTCCTTCTCACTCTTCTGGAGCCCTGCCGTCTCATAATTTCTTGCTGGCACATCAGCTGCTCCCCTCACCCCCCTGCCACTCGTCACAGGCGACACAGCAAAGAGTGTCCGACTTGGGCTTGGGTCCCAGCCCCACTGAGGGACTGGGAGAGGCTCCCTCCCCTCCTGAGCCTCAGCAACCTTCTCTATCACATGGGGTGAGACCACCAAACTGGGGGTTCCAGGGAGGTTCCGGGGCACACCTTGATGGCAAGCGTGATGTCCGCGTAGGCGCAGAAGCCCCCACCCCGGTCACTGGAGCAATGGTGGAAGCCGCCACCTGCCAGGAAAGACACATGTGGGCAGTGCCAGGCTCAAGGGCTGGGACCAGGCACTCCCTCCCTCTCTCCTCTAGCGTCCCCTCCCCACCTGGTTCCCAAAGGCCCTGACTCCAGGTTGGCGAAGTGCACTTGACCACCTGGGCATGTCCCCATCCCAGGGTCAGGAGGCGGATTTACCATCACAGTCGCCTCTCCCCACAGCCAGAAACCTCTCAAGATGTCCTGACACATCACTCCCAGTGCCTGTCACAGCCCTCAGGATAGGAGTGCATCCTTCCTGAGGCAGAAAGCTGGAGTCTGCCCCACGCGACTCCCCATACCAGGAAAGGGGAGGGGGGCCATGGAGGACCTGGTGCCCTTGGGACCAGCCATTCTGTGGGCTGTCGAAGGAGATGGTCAGGAAGGAACTCCTCTGCTGGTCATGGCCACCCATGGCAATGGGGAAGGCCCTGGAGTCCAGGGTTCAGCCTCTTCTTTCCCCAACCCCGAGAGCACAGCCTGAGTGTCCTCAGAGCCCCATCCTCCTGAGCTGCAGGAGCCTCTGAAACTGAACGCAACTACTGCCCCTCCCAGCAGTGTGAACCAGGCCACAGGTACAAGGGGCCTGGCTCTTCCACAACCCAGGAGGCCACTGCTAGAGCACAATGAGACATAGCAGCCAACAATCAACTTCCATCAGGGCAACAAGCTCCTCGCTGAAGCCTCCCAGGAGGGGGCACTATTATCATCATTTCCATTTTAGAGATGAGGAAACTGAGGCACAGAGAGGGTCAGCAACTCACCCAGGGTCACACAGCTAGCTAACGGCAGAAACAAGACCCAGGCTGGGTCAGGTCCTGGGCTCTTAACCATTCAGAGGCCATAACATCTCCCATGGGGACGGCTTCCCAAGCCTCCAGGGAGCCCTGCTGTCACACACAGTCAGGTGTCACCTATCTACTTGTTCAGCAGAATATTAGAACCTCAGGGTTAGCCTGACCTCACATGGGAACCTAGCCTCTCAGAGCCCACAGCCAAAGGTGGGGTCCCTGCTCTGGGGCACTGAGCCAGCCCCCAGGCCTCTCTCTAGGTCCATTTCCTCATCGATATAATGTGACTGATGACAACAGTGCCCAGCTCAAACAGGAGGCTGGATGGAAAAGGGCTTTGCCAACTGCAAAGGGTTGAGCCTCCATGCCAGACAACGGCAGGGACAAGGAAGGCCAGGTGTGCAGCCCTCCCACAAGCCAGTCTTGCAGAGTCCAGGGGACCAGGGAGTGTAGGCTCTCAGGACCCAAGACAAGGTGGCATTGGCCCTGGGTCTCTCCTCCCACTGTGAGGTGGTTAAGCCCTATTCAGGCTTGACCCCGGGAGCCTGATGGAGTCTTTTAGGGGAGCATCTGAACCTCAGCAGAAAGAGCCCCACACAGGGCTGCCCAGGGGCTGGCACAGGCTCTCTGGAAAGGAGTGAGCTCCCTGTCACTGGAAGTGAGCAAAGCTAGGGCTGGGCTCCCACATCAGATGAAGGTACTAGGGGTCCCTCCTGGGCACCAGGCATCTCAACCCTGCTGCCAGTCCATCAATAAGAAGCCTCAGGGTGGCTCTGGAGGCACCACGGCTGATGACCCCGGACCCAGGCCAGGTCCCTGCACTCACCTACATTGATGGCCCAGCCTCGCTCCACTGCCAGCTTCCCTGCCTTCGGAAACAAGCACAGAGTGAGAGGTGTGGGCAGCTGACTCCTTCACTCACTCATTCACTGACTCACTCACCCCACAAACACGGTTTGCAGCCCGCTCCAAGGTGGGGGGAGCTGAGAGGTGGGTATAGGAAGCACCCACTCCCAGCAAACTCCAGGTTGCCTGAGCCCCTCTGCAATTCTGTGAGGGAACCAGAGGAAAGAAAAGTTCAGTCCTCAGGACTGCACGTGAACTGACAAGGATTCTGCTGTGGTTTTTCAAAGGGAAAATAGACAAATTCTTTGCTCATGGAAATACTGTAGATTTGATACTGATATTCTGTAGGCAACCATTTTAGAGAAAATTACACACAGGAGATGAAACCCAATTTTGCCACCAGTGTTCGTGGCTGTCACACCCACGACGGGGGGTGAAGGTGAGGGATGCCATCCACCACTGAGGTCACAGGGGTTTTCCTCCATCTGCGGAGCCACAGTTTCAGGACATGCTCTCTGGGGGGTGAGGATACATCTTCGCACCAGCAAATACAGTGATAATGGGTGGTCTTGGGGGAGGAAGAGTGAATTCTAGCATTCCAGATGGGAGCAGCTCTGGAAGAAAGAGTTCTTGTTGCCGCTTTGGGGCCTGTTTAGGATTCTCCTCCGTCACTCAGTGGGATGAGGGCATTCCATGGAGAGCCGGGGTGGGCAAAGGCCCGGGGTGGGAAGGAGTCCGGGTTGGGGGTCCCATCCCAGCCACTGCCCCCTCCGCCAGCTCCCCACCTACCATTATGGTTCCTCCTGTCTGGGTCCTGAGGGGCTTCAGCACCTTCCTTTGCACCAGGAAGTTGGGCAGGAAGATGACAGGGGGGATTTCCGTGATGGTTGCCACAGCAAAGGACCACTGTGGAAAGAGATGCAGGCTGTCGGCCTCCCTCTGCCCTGCGAGCCCATAGTCAGCAGGTGGGAAGCAGATTCTCTCTGGGCCAGCTTCAGGGTGCCTGAGGTGCTCCAAGCAAGCTAGAAGTGGCTGAGCTCTGGGCTTAGTACAGAGGTGCTCATGCTGACCCCGCACTTTCCCCGAAGCTAACCCCCACATCAAGGTCCTGCAGCTCCAAGGCCCTCGGCTGCCCTCTTGTGGCCAGAACAAGAGCTATAGAGGACTGCGGGTCACCGCAGAACCCACCCAGAACCTGCCCAGCCCACCCACTGTACAGAAGGGGCCCTGGGGACCTTGGGAGAGGCCAAGGTCACAGTGAGTCACTGACAAACCCAGGACTGGACACTCAGGGCTCCTGCTGCCCCAGCACAGCATGGCCTCTTCATCCATTGGGAACCAGATGTCCCTTCAAGGGGGCTGGACACCCTCATCTCTGGCTGCTGAGGTAAAAGGTTCTGGGGTACCTAAAAGGTATCTGCACCAAGATCAGAACACAACCTTCCCTACTACCTCCAGGGCCCTGGGCAAGCGTCCCTGCACCCCTGTGTGGACCCTCTCCTGCCTGGCTGGCAGCATGCAAGGTCCAGGCCCCTGCCCTCGTCTGACCCTGGGCAGAGCCCTGGAGGGGCCCGGAGACTTGGTGGATATTTACTAAGAGCCTGCTAACACACCAGGCCAGCGAGGGGGCCAGTCTGGTCTTCAGGGACACTTATCAGCCTAGTGTGGTGGTGGTAAAGTGACAGCCTTGGGGGAAAGGGAATGGCTTCGGTGGGGGAGGGGCGGAGAGGCTCTGAGAGGTGGTATCATCCAGCTGAGGCTGAAGGTGCACAGCAGTTATGCAGACCTAAGGGTTAAGGTAAGAAGGTAATGGCTAGGAGGGAAGTGTGTCCACCTTCATGGAAAATTGTCACAGTAGGGACAGGGCTGTGTTTGTCACAAGGGTCCGGTCGCTTGGAGCAGTGCGGGGCCACCAGAGGTGCTTCCCAAGCTGCTGGTGCTGCAGCAGGAGAACCAATTAGGGGAACAATGAAAGCAGCGCCCCCTGGAGGCAGCAAGAAGAGAGGAAATCTAGGGGAGGTGAGATGAGAAGGATCACAGCAGGCACGGGGATGCACAGAAGACTGGTGGGCAGAGGAGTGGGGGATGCCCAGTGGGAATCCAAGGCTGAGGGCTAGAATCAGAACCGGAGTGGGGGTTGAGGGCTGGGACAGGAGGGGTGGCGGGGTGGGGGGGTCCAGGGGTGCACAGAAGACCAGGCAGAGAGGTTTCCGGAAGGAGAGGCGCTGGGGCTGCCCGGCACCCATGTGCAACAACTGGGAAGGTGGCCCTGTGCACACGAAATGGCAGAGATTTATGACTGGAGGGATCTGGGCACATTCAACTGAGGGAGGGGGTCCATGGGGGGGGAGGGGGAAGGATGGAGTGGAAGAGCACTGTCTGGGAGGGGCCCAGCAGGCAGGTACCTCAGGTGGGGGCGGTGTCATGCACTTGGGGTTGGAGCAGGGCAGGACCCATGTCAGTCCCCAGAGGGGCCACCAGGGGAGACATTTTGTCAGGATCCATGTGTGCTGGGCACCCAGGCTGCCCGTACCACCACTGAACAACCTGAGTGGCACCCCTCCCAGCCTGGCAAGGCTGAAGGCTGGGGGAGCCTGCCCTGCTCCCTCACTCAGGGGACCAGCCAGTGAGTGCAACCCATGGGACTCTGACTGCTCAGTAGTTTGAAAGGAGAGGAGCCTGTAGGCCTCCTGGCTATAACATGGAGGCACTGGGACCGGGGAGAGCACAGGGGTACTAGAGCTGGGAAAGCAAGGCCGGGCAGCTGTAAGACCCATATGTATGTGTGCAAGTGTGTGCATCTGCACCTGCATTCACTGGGGGACTTCAAGGCTTCTCCAAGGAAATAAAACTCAAAAATCCTTTGGCTGAGATAAGAATTGCCAGACACTTATCAGCCACCTGTCTCAGTGTAATTGTTACAAAGTTCCTAAGGACCTCCTCACCCCAGCAACCTGGCCTACTCCTTCCTGCCCCCCACTAGAAAAAGTATGTAGCCTACTCCTTACCCTGCCCTTATAGGGGCAACATAGACCCCCAACCAACCAGCAAGTATATCCAAAGACCCCATCCTTCCCCAACCAACCAGTAAGTGTATCAGAAGACCCCATTCTTCCCCAACCAATCAGCAGGTCAAAAGGTGTATGGCAAGACCACTCCTCACACTCCTTTGTCTTTGGGCTATAAAAATAGATACAACCATGCCCCCAGAGTCGGCTCTCCCTGATTATCAGGATGTCGGTCCACTTTGTTAAGTGTGTCTCGCCTCAATAAACTTGTCTTTTCTACACCTTGGTTTAAATATGGAAGGTTCTTTTTCCAGCCACATGCAGAGACCACATCATTCACGTGTATGTGTGGGGCATGTGTATGCGTGTGTGTACACATGTGCATGTGTTGGGGGCGGCAGACCCAAAGAGGGAAGGCAGCCAGCTCCACCTTATAGCAATCCCACCATCCAGCACAAACCTTGGCACAGGAGGCCTGGAACCAGTGTTCTCTGTGAAGAAGTGAGCAAGCAAGCCCCTGAGGGAAAACGTTAAGTCGCCACCCTACCCCAGCCCCGAGAGCAAGCCAGCAGGGGACAGGAAATGAAAGAAAATGAAGCCATACCCAACAAGGAAACTAAGAAAGCAATTTCATTTACAACATCAAAAGAACACATTTAACCAAGCAGGTGTAAGACTTGTATGCTGAAAAATACAAAACTGCTGAAAGAACATAAAAAAGATCTAAATAAGTAGAAAGACATCCCATATTCATGGGTTGGAAGACCTAACATGGTAAAGATGGCAAAACTCTCCTAATTCAGCTACAAATTCAACACAATCCCTAGCAAGGGGTCACTGGCCTATTTTTGCAGAATGGAGGAGCTGATCCTATATTCCATATGGAATCTTAAAGGACCCTGAATAACCAGAACAATCTTAAAAAAGATCAAAGTTGGAGGACTCACAATTCCCAATTTCAAAATATATCACAAAGCTTCAGTAACCTAAACAGAGTGGTATTGCTGTAGGATAGACATAAAGATCAACTGAATAGAATTGACAGTCCAGAATTAATCCATACATCTATGGCCAGATGATGTTCTACTAGGGCACCAAAGACTAGTCAATGTGCAGAGAACAGTCTCTTTAACAAATGGTGCTGAGGGAACTGGATTTCCACATGCAAGAAAATGAACGTGGACCCTTACCTCACACCATAGACAAAAACTAACTTAAGATGGATCAAAGACCTAAGTATATACTATAAAACTATAAAAACTCTCAGAAGAAAACATAGGGCAAATCTTTTTGACCTTGGATTTGGCAATGGATTCTCCGATATGATAACAAGCACATAAGCAACAAAAGAAAAAAAGAATACATGAATCGAACTGAACTAAAATTTAAAAATCTCGTGCACTCACAGACACACTATCAAGAGAGTGAAAACATAACCCACAGAATGGGATAAAATACTACAAATCCGGAATAAAGAACTACAACTCAACAACATGACAAACAACCCAATGCTTTACATGGACCAACGAATTGAATAGATATATCTTCAAAGCAGATACAGAAATGGCCAAGAAGCACAGGAAAAGGTGCTCAATGTTATTAATCATCAGGGAAATGCAAATTACTAGCTCGGAGATACCACTTCACATGCACTAAGTTGGCAGCAGTTGACAAAACAGAACACGACAAGCATTGTGAGGATATAGGGGCACTGGAACCCTCGTGCTCAGTTGTCAGGAATGTAAAATGTGCAGTTGCCATGGGAATCAATTTGCAGTTTCTCAGAAAGTTGTAGAAAATTACCATAGGAATATATATATATATATATATATATATATATATATTTATTTATGTATACACACATATATTCAAAATAATTGAAAACAGGGAAACAGACACTTGAACTTAAATATTCACAACAACAGTAGGCACAAAGGCCCCAAACTACAAACACCACAAATGTCCATCAACTGATAAAGGGACAAACACATGTGGTCCCTTCATAGGATAGACCATTACTCAGTCAGAATAAGGAATGAGGCCCAGACCCCTGCTACAAGGTGGGTGATTCCTGGAAACACTGTCCTCAGTGCAAGAAGCCAGACACAAAAGGTCACATGTCATAGGATGCCTCAGATCAGAAACACCCAGAAAAGACACATCTATAAAGACAGTGCACAGACTGGTCACCATGGCGGGGAGGGAGGAATGGGGATGACAGCTCAGTGGGCTTGGGGCTTCCCCTTGGAGAGTCGGAGATGTTTTGGAGCTGGACAGAGGTGATGGGCGCACTTCATCACTAAATGCACTAAATGCCACTGAATTTTACACTCTTATGGCTACTTTTATGTTATGTGAACTTTACCACAATAAAAAAAGAGAGAGGCGGAGTTCCCGTCGTGGCGCAGTGGTTAACGAATCCGACTAGGAACCATGAGGTTGCGGGTTTGGTCCCTGCCCTGGCTCAGTGGGTTAACGATCCGGCGTTGCCGTGAGCTGCGGTGTAGGTTGCAGACGCGGCTCGGATCCCGCGTTGCTGTTGCTGTGGCTCTGGCGTAGGCCGGTGGCTACAGCTCCGATTGGACCCCTAGCCTGGGAACCTCCATATGCTGCGGGAGTGGCCCAAGAAATAGCAATAGCAACAACAACAACAACAACAACCACAACAACAACAAAACAAAAAAAAAAAAAGAGAGAGAGGGAAGAACTGATAAGGGAGACACAGAGACCTCAGGGGGTGACAATCCCATTCCCACCCCCAACCAGGCCTCTGATATTTGTCCCAGGTGGGCGTGCTGTGTCTCCTCCCATAGATCCCACACCCCTCCCGATCCCCAATCCCCACTACCCCACTCCCCCACCCCACCTTGAGGGCAGCCACAAGGCCTAGGTTCTGCCCAGACTCCTTGGGGCTCCAGTCAAAATTTACAGGACATCCTTGGCTTAAGGGCCCACCCACTTGTTATGTTGTTCCAACCTCATAACAAGCCCTAAGTCCTGCCCCTTCCCCCCAGGCCACAGCTGCTGGCTGCCTTGTCCAGGGCCCAGGCTGAGTTCATTGCAACCACCTGCTTCCTCCTGGCTCCCTGCTTCTGTCTTGACAGCCTACTCCCATCTACTCCCATTGAGCTGCCAAGCAATCCTGCTAAAACCTGAGTCAGATCACCACCCCCTGCTTGAAACTTTCCCAGGCTCCCACTTCCTCAGAGCAAAGCCACAGTGGTCACAGGCCCTTTGTGGTCCAGCCCCGGATCATCTTCCGAAGGCACCTCTTACCAGCCCCCTCCCATCCTCTGGGATCCCACAGGCTTCCTGCTGCTCCTGGAGACCCTCCTGCCTCAGGGCCTTTGCACTTGCTGACCTTTCACTTGGAATGCCCTCACCCTGGATGCCCACAGAACCCACTCCCTCAGGGCCCCCAGTCCACGGTCACATGGCAGGAACCCCCTTCCTGGCCCCCCTCCTTCAAATGGGGGCCTCCTCACCCACGTCCGTGCCATACTTTCCCGGCACTGAGCCACTTCGTTACACGTTAGCTGGCTGGCTCCCCACCTAGACACCAGCCAGGGGAGGGATTCAGTCTCTTCTGTTCCGCCACCAGCCCTGCACCGAGCAGAGCCCTGTGTTCTAAACACCTGCTCCATAAAAGTACCTGTGCACTGCCCAGCGCAGGGCCCAGATGTCAGGTCTGCACCCCATTGTGCCCCTACTCCCCTGGCGCACTGTCACTGGGACAGCAGAAGGCAGGAGCCCTGCGCTGGCCCAACCCAACCACCACCCTTGGTGGGGCCGACTCTGTGCCTTGCACACAGCAGGTGTTCCACAACGTTTGTTTCCCTGGATGGACACCATCTGGCAGACACCAGGCCACTGCACCTCCTTCAAAGCATCAAAGGCCACACTGATGCAGGGGCAGGCAGGAGCCCCAGAACACAGGTGGGGGCCAATGTGGAGGTGCAGGGCAGAGGGTGGGTGTCTCACAGCACACACAGGACAGTGAGCAGCAGCTGCCTGGGGTGCCTGCAGCAGAGAAGAGGAAATAAACACTGTGAATGTGGGGTGTGGCAGGCTGTCCAAAGCTAAACCAGTGATGCCAGACAACACCTGGAATGGGCCTGAGGCTCACCAGAGCGTCAGGGGCACATGGCCCCATATCACTCTCCCATGGCACCTGGAACAAAGTCCAAACTCCTCCCTTGGGGTCTGCAGAACCCTCAGCCCAGTGCTGCCGGCCTCCCTGACCACAGCGTGGCTGTCTCTGTGTTTCATCCCCTTCAATCTGGCCACTCAGGCAAGGCTCTCCCCTGTGTCCCCCTCCAAGCCTGAGGCATGCAACATTCTTACATTCAAACCCCTCAGGAGTATCACCTACCCCTCTTTGGTCTCAGCTCACACCTCACCTTCTCTGTGAAGTCTGCCCTAACTACTCAGGCCACATGACCATTCCTCTGCCCAGTTTCCCTCTCTTTTTCCCTCCCTAGCCCTTGGTATTCTCTGAAATGCTTGCGCCTACTTCATTTTCAGTCTTTTACAATGAAAGGCAAATTCATGGGAGCAAGGACACTTGCTGCTTCCTTTGTACTTACTACACAGTCAGGATGCAAGACACACATGTGGAATGACTGAATATTTCTTCACTTAAGTAGGTCATATGGAAATCTCCTTTTGCTCTGGCCGCCAGGGAGCTCCAAACCAAATACGTAGTTCAACTATAGCATCTTGACTATGTTGGCACATCTGAATTCTCCTACAGTCCTTGAGCTCGCTTTTCTACTTGGGACTCTACGTGTTAATACTGAAGGCAGTGGCCCAATACCAGGCATGCAGTCAGCCCCACACCATTCTCTGAAAGGCCCTTTAAATGGATGGAGCCCTGGGGCCCAACCCCTCCACCCCCAGCTATATCCCAGCACACTCACCCCATCCAGCCCCTGCTCTATCCCAGTCTCTCCCTACCCCATCCTCACCCTCTGGACTCTGGCAGGCACATCCTCCTGCCCAGCCCCTAGGCTGTGGGCTGTGGACTGTGACCATGCAAGTCCTGGCCCTGGCAAACCAGGGCAGCCAAGAGCTGGGCTTCCTGCCAAGGCCTCGCACACCTCACTCTCCCAGGAGCCAGGTTTCAGCCTCTTCCTGGTAATCTTTCATGAGCTCACACTGTCCCAGCTGCATATAGAATTCTCACAGCTTGGGCCAGGGGAGGGGGAGGAGCGAGGGCAGCAGCCATGACCAGGATCCCAGAACAGTGGACTGGATGGCCTGCCAGGGGTTGCCCAGGCATGCCAGGCATCCTGGGCCACCTTGAGCAGGTGTGGCCTGTTTCTGGGCCTAGGCTTTTCCACCTGTAGATGGGAGGGGCCTGGTGACCTCTGGCAGCCACTCTGGCTCTGAGTCTAAGAAGAGTCCTGTTGGGAAGCCTAGCGGTCAAGTGTCAGGGCTCCACAGTCTCAGTGGCAGAGAGCCTGTGGCACCCAACACCCACTCGGTTCTGATGCCACTCTGGCCCAGCCTCCCTCTGCATCCACGTAGGGCCTGACTCAATGCCCCACCCTCAAACCACACTGACCAGAGCTGTGTAGCTACTCTAGAAAGACAACACAGGCAGGCTTTTCTGGGTCTGCAGGTGGGATTTTAAAACCTTAAATTAGGTGTTACACTAGAAATCAGGAACTGTTACGTAATCTAGATTTCTGGCTTCTTGCTGAAAGCCAGACCCATGGGGGAGCTAAGCAGCAGCCACCCCTTGGGAAGGGCAGGGGCTCCGGGTCGCCCCGTACACCATCCACCACACCACTTGTTTACATTCCCCGATGGGCCTTGGGACATAAAAGCTAGTTTTCAGCCCAACAATTACAAACGAGTCTTTAACAGTAGAAGCCCTTGAAACAGGATCTTAAAACTTCAGCCCAATGTAAAAACAGGCCAAAGTGGAATAGCTTTAGTTGGATGAGGACAAGGAGTGGGCACCCCCCATGTACCATCCCAACAGGGGTCTTTGAGGTCTGTCCATTGAGCCCAGATTAAATGGCACTAATGAAGAAGCCTGAAATCCCAACAAAGATTCAATCTCCACCAAGTGGACATCCTCACTGTCATACTCCCAGGGATGTCAAGTCACTACCCCTGATCAGCCTCCCCACCCCTGGTACCTGCCTGTTCAGGGCACAGCTCTCCTGCTGGGGACCCTGCTACCCACCCTCCCTGCACTAGGAACAAGAATGGAGCCCCTGGAGGCTGTGCATTGCTGGGCTTAGCTGCCCCTCTCCCAACCCCTTCTCCGGGCTGGCAGGCCCCAGGCCCTGTACCTTCAGCTCGTTGAGGTAGCGCCTCGTGTGCACCACTAGCAAGTCTTCATCCGAGGCCTCCCGTGCCTCCACCAGCATGCTGTCTGTGAGAAGCTTCTCCTCTGAAACCACAGAGCAGGCACCTTGCAAACCCACTGGTCTCCAGCCCCAGCCCCTCCCACAGGCTGCAGCCACGGCCTCTGTCAGCCCTGCCCCAGGAGAAGGTGGGCACTGCGGGATGGTGGGCAGCCTGAGAGCGGGCCACCTCCCAGGCCAGTGCAAAACAGGTCAGGGGGCATTGGACACTGTGCATAGCAATCCCGGCATCTCCCAGGCCTCTGACAGCTGTGGGTGAGCTCAGGTGTGACAGGACAACGTTCAGAGGCAGGTGGTACATGGGTCTCATGTTGACTCTCAAGGCCAGAAAAGCTCTTCTGGTCAATTCTCTCTCCACCTTGGGATGACATCGCAGGAGTTTTATTGGGGGGGGGGGGGGTCTCTTTAACTCCCGCCTGACCTTTGCTCATCTCCCCTTTTCAAAGCCCCCAAAGCAGCAGTTTTACAGCCTGCCAGCACAGGAAGGAGCTTGAGCTGAAATGTGCTGTTGTTCTCACTGCATTTATTTTTTTACTATGACCTTCTATTTATGGCAAATAAAAGTGGCTTTTTCCATTGATATGACATAATGTTTCCTTTAAATACAAGTTTATTTAAGTTTTTAAAAACAAAGGCTGGAGTTCCCATCATGTCTCAGAGGGTTAAGAACCCGACTAGTATCCATGAGGATGTGAGTTCGATCCCTGGTCTTGCTCAGTGGGTTAAGGATCTGGCCTTGCTGTGAGCTGTGGTATAGCTCGCAGACTGCTCTCAGATCCTGTGTTGCTGTGGCTGTGGTGTAGACCAGCAGCTGCAGCTCAGAATCGACCCCTAGCCTGGGAACGTCCATATGCCGTGGGTATGGCCCTAAAAAGAAAAAAAAGGCTGAGCCAATAAAAACTACGAAGTCAATAACAGAACAGGCAGTGTGAGGCCATGGCGAGTCCCCAAGAGTGATCTGCAAACAACTGATGTTTGGGAAACTCTTGGTTATTTCATCACTCCCCCCCACCCCCCAAACACACACACCAGACAAGACTTGCTCCATTTGGCAAAAAAGACACTGAAGCAGAAAGGAGGAAGTGTTCAAAGGCATAGCAACGACAAGAGCATGATGCTCTGGCTCTAGCAAAATCAAAGGACAAGGTCAGAATGTAGGGGACCTGTTTGCTTGTGTTACCTTTAGAAACCAACCCTGGTAGAAACCAGCTAGCTCCATACATTTTCAACAAATAGCATCACATATAGTAGGTATCTCCCCCTCCCCACAACCATTCCATGGCTGCAAAGAGCCAGCTCTTTCCTTGGCACTCTAAAGACCTTCCCCATGTGGCCCTGCCTCCTTTCCACCCACAGCCTCAGAGGAGAAAGGAGGGAGCTCAGGAAGACAGTCAGTTCAGAGGAGGGGGAGGGGACAAGGAAACCTTTGGTTAAGCTACTGCATGACACAGGAACCCAAGAAGGGGCAATGGGGGGAGTGATTTGGGCCGGCTGGCAGCAGAGCACAAAGGACCACGTTCAGGAAGGCCAGAGAATACCCGGGGAGAGGCGGGCTGGTTGCGCTCACCCTGCCACAGCTCTCGCCATGGCTGCACGCTGCTGTACTCATTTCTGCTTAGTATTTTTCTTTGAAGACTCTGGTCACTATTACAAATGGAAAATCACTACCGCTTGCCATAAACAGAAGTTGACCAAAAATAGAAATACAGAAACAAGTGTTATTAATCTCTGGTTTGATTCTATTTTCTACAAGGTGCAGACTCTGGGGTTTGTTCTAGACTGGTTAAAAAGGGAGATGCACTGAGGTGTTAAAGTTGGACAAGCTCCAAAGTGAAACTTTCCCCATGGTGTAATCAGAAGGATTGTGTGATTTAAAGATACTCAATACTTCACCCTATGCCAGGTAGCACTTCAGGTAACATTTCCTACCTCCTTCAGTTAAAGAAACCTCAATACAGGGAGCTAGAATAGTCTTTTCACCAGAGTACTATGACGCATGAACTGTCCACCTTAACCAGACACCTGGATTACAAATCGCAGTTTGAAGAGTGAAGGGGAGGCGTCTGGAGCTCTGATTTCCAGACCCCATTCTCCCACTTAAGAGCTGTGTGCCTTTGGGCACGTTTTCTAACCTTCCTAGGCCCCAGTTTTCTCCACTTGTAATCAGTGGGGTCAGAGCAAAGGTGGTCCACCTCCTGGACTCTAGGAGCCTGTGGGTTACTGACAATGCATTCCTCCAAATGGCAGCTTCCCGGGGCCCATAGTAAACAGCTCCCCCGCTACTGGGCCTCCAGGGGCAGAGACTGGCTTCAGGCCCCCAGCCATAGGGAGCCAGTGCAGGTGTGATACAGGGGCATAGCCTGCTTAGAAATTGGTGTTGGAAACATCCTTCTGACAGCACAGGTGGGAGGCAGCCTGAGGGCTGACATTGCAGGTGGGAGGCTTGGAAGCTGGTGTTTGGGAAAGATGGCGGGGGGTGGGGGGGTGGCAGGTGGGCTGGAGGAAGCAGATGCAGGGTGCAAGTGGGGCCTTCCATACCTTTGAGGAAGCTGATCACTTTGCCCCATTTTCCTGCATCAAAGGGGTGCAGCTTTTCCAGGCCCATGAAGGTTATGTTGTAGCGCGGTGAGTACACAATGGGCCAGCGCGTCTCCGGCACATGCTGGTACAGCTGGGTTGTGTGTGGCCTTCCATGAGCAGAGGGACAGACACACACAGACAGGGACAATCTCAGTGTGGGAAACTGCCTCCCCTTCTGCACCAGCAGGCTCTGATTGAACAGACAATCCTGACCCAGTCCCGCAGCTCCCTCAGCGGCAGAAAAAGGGCCACTTAGCAACAGCAGCAACAATAATAATAGGGCTCCTCCCTGAGCTTGCGCACTCTCCAGCCCAGTCCTCGCAGCCGCCCCTGTAGTATATAGGCACCACCATCCCAGCAGAGGCGGGAGAGGGGACCAGGTGTGTCCAAGATCACACAGGGCCTGTGGAGCAGCGGAGGTGCACCCAGGTGTGTCTGGCTATAAGGCCTCAGAGCCTCACCTCTACATGATAACAAAACAGCCAACAGCTGTGTGGCTTTAGGCCTCGCTTTCCTCAACTGTAAAATGTATGGCTGTAGGGAGGCTTGAGATAACGCATCTAACGACCGAGTACAGAAAGCGCCCTATATCTGAGAGCTGGTGGTGGCAGTTCCAAGAAACAGCAGGTCGCGGCTCCCGCTGGCTGCGGCCCAACCCAGAGCTAGGAATGGGGGTCACTTCGGCCCCGCCGCGCAGCTCACCCCCCCACACACACACCTCCCCGGCCGCTGCGACACAGGGAAAAGAAACCCTGCTGCCACTGCGGGGGCCTCCGCACAGCCAGTGGAGCCAGAGGGCAGACGTCAGACCCGCGCGCGTCGCGGGCCGGCGCCGGTTCCAGAGGCCGCAGATTAGTGGCGCGGGGCTGGCCCTACATGCGGGGCCTGCCTGAGCACACGCGGCCCGAGCGGTAGCCCTCCATACCTGGGCCCGACTTGGCGGGCTCTCCCAGCCGCCTGCGCATTGGTACTCCCACCCAGAGGAACCCTTGGGAACCCCCAGGGCTTGGCCCAGCGCCCCACCCCGCGACCCCACCCCCGCCACACTCACATCCCGGGACCTGGCCCTCCCTGCGCGGCCACTGCTCCTCAACCGGGCGGGGCGGGGCCGCCGGAGCCGCCCCGCCCAGGACACGCCCCCGGCCTCGGCCGCCTCCGCTAGGGGCGGTGCTCCGAAGGCTCGGCTCCGCCCCGCCCCCACCCGCGCTGCGTCACAGAGGGCTGGAGTCCCGCGCGGAGCTCTTGGGAGGGAAACAGCCACGCCCCCAACTTCCATCAAGCGCGAAATTCCGCCTTCCGCGGACAAATATCCAGTGGGATCGCGCTTGGCCCATAAGCCACGCCCCTTAGGGGGAGGGCAGCTCGTCACAGAGTTGGAATGGAAAGCATGGCCCCGGCCCTGGGGAGGGGCCACGTTATGCCCCGCTTTAGGCCGCTCGTCCTTTCTGCGCTGTGTGAAAGCTGGGAGATCCTAAGAGGTAGAAATGCCAGGCTTCCTGGCAGAGCTGTGTGACCTTGGTCAAGCGTCTGCGCTCTGGGGTCTCTGTTTCCACGAGTAAAATGGGAGCGTGGGGGCCGTGTGTTCTGGCCCTGACATCTCTGACTTAATAAGATCCACGACCTCTCTGACTTGAGGAACATCCCCTTGCAAACTCCCCAGCCCCATCCTTGGTAGTTCTGACGAGCGACAAGCGCTCGCTCCCCACGTAGTCACTTAGGCTCCCTAAGCCTCAGTGTCCTTATCGGTAGAACCAGGCTGGTGATCCAGTCTTCAGAGTACAGTTGTTTATCTGCACACTCCCCCTCCCCCACCTCGGGAAGACAAGACAAGCCCCGCTGACAGCTGAGAGTGTCTTGGGGGTGGACACTGGTAGGAGTGCCAATAATTGAGCCCCAGAGGGCAGAGACAACGGGTTTCTCTGTTGGCCCAGCTGCCCCACCCATCAAACAGAAGCAGCTGACCCCAGGGCTGCCCGGAGCAGGGCAGCTGGGATCCCTAGTGGCTCTGTGGGAGCGTCGGTGTGACAGGGTGCAGCACTGTAAGGAAAGGGCCCAGGCGTTTGAACAGTGCCCTCCACGTGCCCGTCCCTTGATTACATGATGACACTAGATTCTCACAACCTAATACCACCAGAGGGTACCATCATCACCCCACTTTCATCAGGAGGTAACTGAGGTTGAGGTCTGGGTTAAAACCAGACTCCGGCCCTTGCTGTGGCCTTAAGCCACCGGCTTTGGCTTTCTGACCCTTAATTTTGTGTCTGAAAACGAAGTCATGGCTACCCCTTCACCCCATGGGGAAGTTGAGAGAATCAAAAGAGATGATCATGCTGATTATAATTTAAACAACATGTAGTGTGTGCTAGGTTCAATTCTAAAAGCTTTGTGCTCATTTGATCCTTACAGCAACCCTGGGAAACTGGTTATCCCCATTTTACCGATGAGGAAACTGGGGCACAGAATGAAGTCATTTGCCCAAAGGTCAGGAATGCGAACAGATAAACTATAGCCACAGAAAAAAAAAGTTAATATTGAATAATAGCAACAAGGGAGAAAGTGCACACAGTGACCTTGTATTCCCTGAGAGTTGCTGAATTCATCTCAGGGAGCTTGCTCTGTGATTGGGGAAGCCACATGGATGAACTTCCTGTTGAGAGAACAAAGATCTGGGGCAGACTAGATCCAGGCACTGAGGCCAAAAAGAGTGAGATTGCTCTGGGTAAGAGAGTTTTTTAGGCTGTGTCCTGTGTGGCTGAGGAGGGAGGTTGTCTGGGGAGTCCCGGGTCTTGAGAACACCCTCAAAGCACAATGCCAGCCTGGATCACCTACCCCCACTAGTACCTTTGAGAGAAACAAATCATATTATTTGCACTGAGCATTTGGGGGTCTCTTTGTTACAGATCCTAGTCTGTCTGCTCACCAAGACACCACACTGGGACAAAGCAGCAAACCAGCAGGCAAGATCCAAAAGACTTTGTCAGGCTCACAGTTTACTGGGAGAGGCAAATAATAACCTAGAAAACAATCATAATTACAAAATATTACAAAATGTCATAAGTTCTGTAAAATGCACAGGGTGAGATGGTGAGTGAGAACCATGGGGCCCTCCGATTTACACAATATCAGGAAAGCATCTTTGGAGAGATGATTGTTTTTCAGTTTTTGTTTTTGTCTTTTTAGGGCCACACAATGGCACATGAAGTCCCAGGCTAGGGGTCAAATTGGAGCTACAGCTGCTGGCCTACACCACAGCCACAGCAACGCAGGATCCGAGCCACGTCTGTGACTTACACCACAGCTCATAGAAACACCGGATCCTTAACCCCATGAGCGAGGGCAGGGATCTAACCCCCAACCTCATGGTTCCTAGTTGGATTAGTTTCCACTGCACCACGACGGGAACTCCTCTGTTTTCTTTTTAATGGTTGTACCTTATTTCTCTTGAAAGGTTGCATTCTCTGTTTATTTACAGTCTCTTTGCTCTTACAACACCCCTACAGCAGCTCCTTGGTGAGCCTGGACGTTCAGCGTTTCCATGGGGTCAATTAGAAGTAGAAACTGGAGTTCCCGTTGTGGCACAGTGGTTAACGAATCTGACTAGGAACCATGAGGTTGCAGGTTTGGTCCCTGCCCTTGCTCAGTGGGTTAATGATCCGGTGTTGCCGTGAGCTGTGGTGTAGGTTGCAGACGCAGCTTGGATCCCGCGTTGCTGTGGCTCAGGCATAGGCCGGTGGCTACAGCTCCGATTGGACCCCTAACCTGGGAACCTCCACATGCCGCAGGAGCAGCCCAAGAAATAGCAAAAAGACAAAAAAAAAAAAAAAAAAGAAGTAGAAAATGTGGGAGTTGCTGTTATGGCTCAGTGGTAACAAACCCTACAAGAATCCATGAGGATGCGGGTTCAATCCCTGGACCTGCTCAGTGGGTTAAGGATCCACCATTGCTGTGGCTGTGGCATAGGCCTGCAGCTGCAGCTCCAATTCGACCCCTAGCCTGGAAACTTCCCTATGCCTCAGGTGCAGCCCTAAAAAAAGGAGAAGCAGCTCGGGGAGTTCCCTGATGACACAGAGGGTTAAGAATAGGTATTGTCACTTCAGCAGCCTGTTCAAATCCAGGGCTTATTTTACTGTTAGGTTGTTCATATATTTCCCATTTATGATACTGTGATTTATAAGAAAGGTATCATTGGTCTTCATCCTGCCTTTCCTGGCATAGAGCTCCAAAACCCTTGGAATTTCCTAAGTGGCAGAGGTCTTAAAGGCATTTTGGTTATGCTAAGGAGGGAACTTTGGGACCTCACCTATGTGGGGGAGGGGCTGGTTGATAGAGGAGACAACCACGTGATCAGAGGGGTGGTCTCCTCTATTCTCCAGGGTCCAGAGAATAGCTGGGAGGTGAGTCCAGTCACCTGTTGTCGATGATTTAATCAACCGGGGTTGTAATGAAACCTCTATAAAACCTGAAAAGGCAAATTCCCTTTTTGGCTCAGCAGTAACGAACCAGTCTAGTATCCATGAGGACGTGGGTTTGATCCCTGGCCTCGCTGAGTGGGTTAAGGATCCAGCATTGCCATGAGCTGTGATGTAGGTTGCAGAGGCAGCTCAGGTCCCAGGTTGCTATAACTGTGGCATTGGCCGGTGGCTACAGCTCCACTTGGACCCCTAACCTGTGGGAACTTCCATATGCCACAAGTGTGGCCTTAAAAGACCCCCCCCAAAAAAAACCCAAAGGATGGGGTTCAGGGAGACCTGCCCCTTCCCACCTGCCTTGCCCTGTATGTCTCTTCCATTGGCTGTTCCTGAATTAAGTCCTTTTATGATAGATGGGTGAACTAGTAAGAAAACTTCTGAGTTCTGTGAGCAGCTCCAGCAAATTACTCAAATCCAAGGAACAGGGTGTGGACCTCTGACTTAGAGCCTGTTGGTCAGCACAGGTAACACCTGGATTGTTAACACCTGGCATCTGAGGTGGGGGGAAGGGCAGACTTGTGGGCTTGAGCCCTTAACCTGTGGGATCTGAGAGTGTCTCCAGGTAGACAGTGTCAGAACTGAGTTGAACTATATATAGGACACGCAACTGACAGGAACTCCTTGAGCTCTTTTTAATCAAAAAAATGTGGTCCAGGAGTTCCCTTTGTAGCTCAGTGGAAATGAACCCAACTAGGAATGATGAGGATGCTTAAGGAGGGGGGCTTAAGGAGCTGGTGTTGCCATGAGCTGTAGTGTAGGTCGCAGACTCGGCTTGGATCTGATGTTGCTGCGGCTGTGGTGTAGGTTGGCAGCTGTAGCTCTGATTCAACCCTTAGCCTGGGAACCTCCATATGCCACAGGTGTGGCCCTAAAAAGAAAAGAATATATATGTATATAGTCCATTGACCAGCACATGTGTTCCAAATATGTTTTGCTAGCGTGTCCTTTGTTTTTTGAATTCATTTACCGTATTTTGTGCTACTCGGAAATCAAATGCTTTTATGTTTTTAAACATAAAACATAAAACGTTGGTCCATTGCTAGTTCTTTTCTACCATAAAAACCCTAACCCTAACCCTAACCCTAACATAAACTGTTTAAGTTTATAACCAGATTTGTAAGGTCTTTCCCACCATGAATATAAACTCATTTATGATGTCTTTGAGAATTTCCTTTGTTTTTCCTCCACCTCCAATCTCCCTTTGTAACATTTAAGACTTTGATACATACGGCATTTATTCTGGTGCCAGGAGTAAATATCCAGTGGTCTCGTTAAAGAGCCTTTGCCATAAACTACATGTTCCTATGCACCAAAGCCACTCCACGACTTCCCAGCCCAGTGATTCTCAATGCTGGCTACATAGCAGAATCCTCTGGAGGCACTGAAGAAAATACACATTAAAATTTTGTAAATTTGAAGTTTAAAAAAGGAAGAGAATACCAATATCCAGTCCCCCCTGGATCAGAATCTCTGAGAATAGGGTACCGTTTTATTTCTTGGTTTGGGGTTTATGTTTAGTTTTTATATTTTTAGATATTTTGTCAAAATTTATTGTATTGAAGCATAGTTGATTTGGGCCCAGACATTGTTTGGTTTTGTCTTTAGAAGTATTTTAAGGTGTTCTGACATGTGGCCAGACCTGAGAACCATGGCTCAGTAGGGCCCCATTGGTCCATTGCTAGTTCTTTTCTACCAGACTGTGTTTTAATAGGGTTGGTCCCTCTCACTGATCTTCATTGGCAGAATTCTCTTGGCCATTCCTCACAGATGTATTTTTCCCAATGCATTTTACTATCATTTTGTCAGGTTGGCGGGGCCATGGGGAGCCTGTTATTCTAATTTGGGCTGAGCTGATCTAATCTTCAGCCAACAAATACTTATTGAGCACCTACTACTGTACTAATGTTCCAGGCACTGCTCTAGGCAGTGAGGATACAGGAATGGACAAGATATGTCAGGATCCCCACCCTCAAAGACCTTAGCCCCTGGGGGAAGGGAGAGACAACAAATACATGAGTGGAATCCAGGAGAACTTCTTAGAGGAGGTGGCGTTTGAGCTGAGGCTGCAGGAGGAGAAGGCACAAAGGTGGGAGGGGTGGGGGTGGCACAGAAGCCTGGAGGAGAGAGTATCTCCTAAAGGAGGAATGGTGCCATTGAAATGATGCCCGAGCATTAACCACTGGGGTAAGAGCCTTTTGATTGTGGAGACAGTAAAAGCTGAAGTGGAGAGGGTTGAGAGGGGAAGGCTAGGTGAAGCAGTAGGGACCGTGAGTGCAGATCCGCTGTTTGAAGGGTGTTGCTGTGAAAAGGAGAGGGTAGCTGGAGGAGATACGGGCTACAGGGAAGGCTTTAAGAGATGAAGGGGGCCAGGAAACAGGGTTGCGAGCAGGACCCAAGGGCTGGCCTCTGTCTTTGTGAGCCAGCAGGACCTATGGGGCCTCCCTGGAACAGAACCACCCACTCAACCCATGTCCTCCACCTGCTTCTTTTCTGTGGAAAACTTTATCTTCCTAGGCTTTCCAAGTTCCAAAGAGAAGTGAGAAAATGCAGAAGGAAAGGAAAACAGTCAAGCAAGACAAAATATTAGTTTAGCCATTGAACAAAGTCAAGGACCTTTAGTTCCTCCTCAAGGGCTGTAGGTAACATTCTGAGCCATGACTTTAGGCAGTTTTGCAGGTACTGAAACCCCCACCAAGTGGAAGAAGTTAACTGGATGCTGCCCACAAGCATGTAGACCCCAGACCTACTGGAACCAGGAGGTTGATGATGTTGACTCCTCGTTACCTCACAACCAACCAATCAGAAGAGTGTCCATGAGGTGGTCATGTACCCCACAACCCCCCTCCATCACCCTGTCTTTTAAAACCTTTCCCTGGAGTTCCCGTTGTGGCTTAGCGGTTAACAAATCTGACTAATATCCATGAGGATGCAGGTTTGATCCCTGGCTCAGTGGGTTAAGGATCCGGCGTTACTGTGAGCTGTGGTGTATGTTGCAGATGCGGCTCAGAGCTGGCGTTGCTGTGGCTATGATATAAGCTGGTGGCTATAGCTCTGATTCAACTCCTAGCTTGGGAACCTCCATATGCCATGGGTTTGGCCCTAAAAAGACAAAAAAAAAAAAAAAAGAATGTTTTAATATGAGTGCATCTATCCAATATGGAACACACTTAGGCTAGAAATTTTTTTGTTGTTGTTTATGTGAAACTCCATGTTCACTAGGTATCTTGTATTTTCTCTGAGAAATACACCCCAGATGGAAGATTCTGTTCCATTCTGCTCTATGGAGGCAGCCTGCTGCAGCACTCAGAGCAGAGGCTGGGGATAGAGTAGATCTGGGTATAAAGCCAATATCTGCCACCCATTCCTGCATGATTTTGGCAAGTCACTTGACCTCCCTGAGCCTCAGTTTCCTGCATTCCAAAATGGACATGTTAATCCCTGATTGGTTCTCTCTCAGGACTGATGTAAGCATAAATGAAAGGACATTAATTAAGATCCCTTTATAGACTGTATAATGTGCTGCAAACTTGAACACTTATTAAGAAGTTACTATACACATCACACTCTACCAAATATGAGAAACAGAGATAACAGTGCAAGTGGGAAGACATTTGTAGAAGAAAAGCCTAGGTCACTTTTTCAGAGACTCCTTCCATAAAAAGGAAGTTCCATCATGAATCTGAATGATGACTGTTATGAACTGATAAGGAATGAGATGCTTTAGGAAAGAAACAATCCACGCAGTCCTGGGAAAGAGTCACACCTGGGATTAATTCCAGAAAGAGCCAGAATAATTCCTTGGAAAAACTGGGCTTTCGAATTCTTGTTTGGGAAGGGATTCTGACTAATACCAGAGGATCAAATTAATCAATTTTAGCGGAATCTTTCCCATCTTTCCTTTGGGCCTTGATGTGCCTCTGCTACTAGGGACAGCAGACTGGAATCCCAACTTTCCAGAAGCCTAGACTGGAAGGGTGGGTGTCAGTGGAATTGCCTGCCAGCACTCCCTTTTGTTAAAAGGACCCATCTCAGCCACCCAGAGTATGGGAGAAAATATTTGCAAATTATGTATTGATAAAAGATTCCTATCTAGAATGTACAAAGAACTCTTACAACCCAACAGCACAAAAACAACCCTATTCAAAATTGGGCAAAGGGAATTCCCATTGTGGCTCAGCAGCAGGGCTCACCATAGCCAAATGGTGGTAGTCATTCAAATGTGCAATGATGGGTGAATGGATAGATAAAATGTGGCCACATCCATGCAATGGAAAGTTAATCAACCATAAAATGGAAGGAAATTCTGACTTATGCTACAACATGGACGAAACTTGAAGTCATTGTAATAAGTGAAATAAACCAGACACAAAAGGGCCAATCATGAATGATCCCACCTGTATGGAGATAGTAGTGATGGTTGCATAGCAATGTAAATATTCTCTTTTTTTTTATTTTTAGGGTTGCACCCACCACATATGGAAGTTCCCAGGCTAGGGGTCAAATCAGAGCTACAGCTGCCAGTCACAGCCACAGCCACAGATACTGCCACACCAGATCCCTGACTTACTGAGTGAGGCCAGGGGTCGAACCTGCATCCTCATGGATACTCGTCAGATTTGTTCCCGCTGCACCACAAAGGGAACTTCTGTAAATATTCTTAATATCACCAAGTTGTATACTTTAAAATGGTTACAATGGTAATTCTTTTTTTTTTTTTTTTTTTACGCCATTGCTTCGTTGCTGTAGTCACTGCTACAGGGTCACTCTGGACACCAGTCCAGTCCAGTCTCGCTTTCTGCCTCACTGGTTCTCTTCTGGTCCACACATCTGAGCAGCTCTGTAAAGACAAGTCTGCGGGTGGCACCAAGGGCAGAAAGTGGGCACACAGAGGTCACTCCTGCTAGTTGTGATGGGCGCTGTGCTGACGTGTGGTCACTTTGTCCTGTAGGTGTCCAGTTACAGGAGCTTAGGGTCTGGGTTTTGTTTGGAAGTAAGAGAAGTTGCTTTTTAGAAGTTGTGTTATACTTCTTTGTCTAGATAAACTCAAAAAGTCACTTTAGGAGTTCCCATTGTGGCTCAGTAGGTTAAGAACCCAATATAGTACCAGTGAGGATGTGGGTTCGATTCCTGGCCTCACTCAGGGGGTTAAGGATCTGACTTTGCCCCGAGCTGTGGTTTAGTTCACAGACACAGCTTAGATCTAGTGTTGCTGTGGCTGTGTCATAGGCTGGCAGCTACAGCTCTGATTTGACCACTAGCCTGGGAACCTCCATGTACTGGGGGTTCGGCCCTAAAAAGATCAAAGACAAAAAAAAAAAAGTCATTTTACAGCAAACTGTTGTTACTTAGAGAAGAATTATAAGTGGCTCCATTTGTTTTACCTAAGTTAGTTCACTTAACTAAGCTACTGCCTTAGTTTCCCTCCAAAGCAACTGCGGAGGGCACCCAGTGCCATGGGAGGGAGCGGATGACAATGGGCTCTGCTCGCTGTCAAAGCAGGTGACTGGGGAAGAGTTGAGAATTTGCACTGGGACCACGTTACCTCCTGGTCACAAAGTAATAAAATCCCAGCCTGTTCTCATTTGGGATTCCACTAGAGTAAACCTGTCTGACGTCTGACAGAAGGGATGCTCCTGACTGAAGGCCCCCTCAATGGTGTACACGCAGAGCCACCAGCAGAGAAGTCATCTCCTCCGGGGCACACTGGGGCTCCATGCCAGGCCTAGCTGTGTGGGGAAGGGCAGCAGGTATTGTAGCAAAACTAGGGACCCCAGCATGAGGGGCACAATGTGGGGACAATGGCTGAACTCTAGACAATGAGCCCAAGCCTCAAACAGTGGGGGGAAGCTCTGTGGCCAGAACCGGTTCTCCATAGGAAGACCAAAGAGCTGGGATAGGGGTGACCCCAGATCATCCCCTGCGATAGGCTGGGTCCACCTCTCCTTTCAAGAGTTCCTTTGGGAGTTCCCGCTGTGGCACAATGGGATTGGCAGCTTCTCTGGAGCACTGAGGTTCAGGTTTGATTCCAGCCGCACACAGTGGGTTAAGGATCCATTGTCCACAACTGGAGTTCGGATCTGATCCCTGGCCCATGGCCAAAAAAGGGGAAAGCAAAAGAGTTCCTTTGAATTGCTGGACTAATTACTCAAAGTTTTCCAAAAATTCAGTAAGAGAAACAACTTACCTAGTATGTGCACACTCAGGTCTGTTTTAATGTGAAAACTTAAGAGGTAAAATTTACTTGTATTCTCAAGCTGCTAAATAAAGCACAAAGTTACCCTTAATGTTGTGGTTACATTGTCTATTCGATGGATTTTCCCTCTCCAGTCACACTTCCTACCTGAGGCTTCTTTTTTACTTTCCTGGTTTGCTTCTAGGTCTGCAGCTGTGACTGCAAAATCACAGGCTTGATTACAGGGATGAGGCTTAATTACCTCCCACTTAAAATGGAAAGGGGAAACTAGGCCAGGTGCATCTAAGATAATCCATTCCAATCTGTTTCCCAGCCTCAGCATCCATCCAGGCCCTCCACGAGGATCGCTTCGTCAATACTTCTGAATTCCTTCTAATCAGGGACCAGTGTCCCAGGAAGCCTTGGTTGTGCTGAAACTTTGGACAGGGCTGGGGGTGGGAACCAGGGTGCTTAAGGCTCCATCAGTGGACCCTGTGATTGCTTTCCACCTTTTGGCTTTTGTAAACAGTGCTGTGAACATGGGCATACAAGTAGCTCTTCAAGACACTGTTTTCAGTTGTTTTCTGTATACACCTACAAGTGAAATTGCTGGATCGTGTGTTAACTCTATGTTTAACTTTTTTTTTTCCAGCCGCAGCTGCAGCATGCAAAACTTCCCAGGACAGGGATCGATCCCCTGCCACAGCAGTGACAATGCTGCTGCAGTGACGATGCCAGATTCTTAACCCACTGCACCACAAGAGGACTCCCTATGTTGAACCTCTTGAGGAACCTCTCATTCTGCTGTCCTCAGCAGCTGTACCATTTTACATTCCCACCAACACCCACACATGTTCCCATGTCTCCACATTCTGGCCAACCTTTGTTGCTTTCTGTCGTTTTGATTGCAGCCATGGGTGTGAGGTGGTACCCTGCTATGGTTTTGATGTGTATTTCTCGAATATCCCTGCCTTTTGCAGGGTGACCCAGCAGATCTTCCCACCCAAAGGCAGAGTCTGGGGTTTACACCTTGCTTTGGTTGCTGCAAGGCCACTGGAGGGAGGCAGTGCTGGCAGCAAAAAGCCTTGGCCCAAGGACACCCCAGCCCCACCCCAGCTTCCCCTCTCTCATTGGAAGGTGCCATGTGAACAAGCCCAGGCTGCTCTGCTGGAGCATGACAGACATCCGGCCAGTGACTCCTATCACCCCAGCCAACAGCCAGCCAGCTGCCAGGCACATATTAGAGGCCATATTAGATCTGCCAGCCTGGCTGAGCTGCCTGTGGACTGCAGCTTGGATCCATGCCAGGCCTGGTGCAGATCAGAAGCTCCCTACTGACCCCCACAATCAGGAGCAATAGTGACTGTTTTTTGAACCAGGAAGTTTGGGGATGGCTAGTGATCAAACAGCTGCTCACCAGCACCCAGACCCTACTCCTGCCTAAGGGTTTCACCCCACAATGTGCCATGGACACCTCTGTTCCAGGCAGAGCAGGAGAAAATTCTCCCCTAATTCCTGGAAGAAAGCAGACCAACTCTTATCTGGCATCCAGGACACAGCTGTAGAATGACTCTCTTAGAAACCCAATCTTTTTTCCTCCAGTTTTACTATAGCATTGATAAGTTTCAGGTCTGATTTACATGTATTGTGACATGATCACCAAAACCAATATGTTTAGCTAACATCCATCATCTCATACAAATACAAGAAAGAATTTCCCTGTGACCTATAGCATGGTACAGATACAACAAAAAGAGGAGTTCCCTGGTGGCTCAATGGGTTAAGGATCAGGCATTGTCACACCTGTGGTTTGGGTTTAATTCCTGGCCGGTAACTTTCACATGCTATGAGTGCAGCCAAAAAGAAAAAAAAAAAAAAAAAGGAAATGGATAAAAAATTTTCCTTATAATAAGAACTCTTAGGATTTACTCTCGTAATACCTTTCCTATATACCACACAGCCCTGGTGACTGCAGTCATCATGCCATGTGTTACATCCTAGTACCTATCTATCTTATAACTGGAAGTTTGTACCTTTATCACCTTCCTCCAATTTCACCCCCCCAACCTGTGGTACCCACAATCTCATCTCTTTTTCTATAAGTTTTGTTTTGTTTTGTTGTAAATTCCACATATAAGTGAGATCATATGGTATTTGTCTTTCTCTGATTATTTCACGTAGCACAATACCCTCGAGGTCCATCCATGTTGTCCATCCAAATGGCAGGATTTCCTCTTTTTTATGGATGAATAATATGTCATTACATTATTCATCTTTTTTATGGATGAATAATTAAATATCTCACATCTTTATCCATGCATCTATTAATGGACACAGGTGGCTTCCATATCTTGGTTATTGCAAATAATGCTGCTATGAATGTGGGGGTGCAGGTATATTTTCAAGTCAGTGTTTTGCTTTCCTTTGGACATATTTGCAGAAGTGGAGTTACTGGATCACAGTTCTGTTTTTTTTTTTTTTTTTTAATCTCCATGCTGTTTTTCATAGTGGCTGTAGCAGTTTACACTCCCACCAGCACACAGGTGTCCCCTTTTCTCCACATCCTCTACAGTGCTTCTTTTTTTTTTTTTTTTGTCTTTTTGCATTTTCTAGGGCCACTCCTGAGGCATATGGAGGTTTCCAGGCTAGGGGTCGAATAGGAGCTGTAGCCGCCGGCCTACACCAGAGCCATAGCAACGAAGGATTCAAGCCACGTCTGCGACCTACACCACAGCTTACTGCAATGCCAGATCCTTAACCCACTGGGCAAGGCCAGGGATTGAACCCACAACCTCATGGTTCTTAGTCGGATTCATTAACCACTGAGCCACGACAGGAACTCCATACAGTGCTTCTTGTTTCTTTTTGACAATGGTCATTCTGACAGGTATGAGGTATATCTCACTGGGCTTTTGATTTGCACTTCCCTCATGACTAGTAATGTTAAGCATTTTTCATATACCTGTTGGGTATTCGTATATTTTCTTTGGAAAAATATCTATTCAGGCCCTTTGCCTATTTTATTTTATTTTATTCATATATTTAGGCCACACCTTTGGCATGTGGAAGTTCCCCGGTCAGGGATCGAACCTGTGCCACAACAGTGACCCCAGCCACAGCAGTGACAACACTGATCGTTATCTCACTGCACCACAAGAGAATTCCCCCTTTGCCCCTTTTTAAATTCAATTATTTGGGCTTGGCTTTTTTTTTTTTTTTTTTGGTATTGAGTTGTGAGTTCTTTATATATTTTGGAAATTAACTCCTTATATATATGGTGATTGTTTCTTTTGCTGTGCAGAGGCTTTTTAGTTTGATCTCGCTTCCCCGTGTTTTATTGTTTTATTTCATTGGGGATTGGAGGCCGAAGGCTTAAGCAGGTCAGACACGTGTTTAGGCAGGACCCTTCCCCCCCCCCCCCGCCCGGGGGCCCACCTGTTTGCTGGATTAACAGGGTTCCTCCATCTCGCCCCACCCCTTCATCATCTTCCCGATGGACCAGGTCTTGGCCCTGATCATCCCCCACAGGCTCTTGGCAGGCTCTGCCAAGCACCTACTCATGCCACTTCCCCCACCAGCCTGAAGGCTCAGGGAGGGTTCCCAGCAGCCAGAAAAGACCTTGACCAGGCAGCACAGTGACACAAAGTATAACCCTTGCCAGACTTCAGGGTTCAGTGCCCTCACCTGCCTTCCCACATTGTATACCTTGGACAAACTGTTGGTCCATCTGTTCTGCATTTGTGTTTTCTCACTGGTGAAGTGGGAGCAGTTCCAGCAGCTGCTTTGTCAGGACCAGGTGTTGAGGGGGTCCAGTAGTGACCACTTACAGGAAAGTTAGCTGGAGCACACCGGGCGTCCATGTGCGTTTAACTGATTCACTATTACAATAAAGTGTGAAATGTGAAAAGCTGTATTTTAATTCAGGTATAATACTAAGGTTTTAAGTACAGACACTTGTACAGTGGGGACCCGCCCCTGCCCCCGCATCCCTTCAGAGATGGGTGATTTTCAGTTCACTCCCCTCCCCACTAGAGGCCGCCACTGCTCTGACTTCTAACTGTATGGAATCATTGCTGTTCTTGAACTTCACTCCAGTGGATGCCTGGTTTTTGTGTTTGGCTTCACTCACTCAATCTTATGCCCACAGGCTTTGTTTGTATCTTCATGCTTGGCGGTAGTTTGTCCTGCTTTCCCGATGATTGGTATCCACTTTGTGAATATGCCACCGTTTCTTCATGCACCCTCCTGTTGGGGGGCAGTTAGGTTCCTTCTAGTGTGGAGCTGTGACGAGCATGGCTCCTATGAACATTTGTGTTTAAAGATTTTGTGTGGACATATCACTTTCCTTGGGTAGACACCTCGCTGGAATTTCTGGAGCATAAAGTTTAGTTGCGTAAGAAACCACCAAACAGCCCTCGGAAGCCGCTGTACCAGCCACATATGGGAGTTCCCATTGATCCCCAGCCTTGGGAACATCTGGGATTGTCACTCTCTTGTCATAGCTCTTCCAGTGGGTGGGAAGTGATGTCTCATTGTGGTGTTACCTTGTCTTTCTCTGATGACTCATGATGGTGGGCACTTTTTCATGTACTTATTGGCCATTGTGTATGTTTTATGAAATAGCTGTTCATTTTTACCTACTTCTTTTTATTGGACTTTAGTATTTATTGCCCTTTTAGTATTACTTTGTCAAACTCTTTCTTGTAGTCTGGAAATTCTGAAAACCTTTCTTTTGTCAGATATAAGTATTCTGCATAATTTCTCTCAGTTCATGTCTTACTGAATTTTGTTTCACTTTTAGAAACAGCTTTGGGGGAGTTCCTATTGTGGCTCAGTGGGTTATGAACCCATCTAGTATCCATGAGTTTGCAGGTTTGATACCTGGCCTTGCTCTGTGGATTAAGGATCTGGCATTGCTGCAAGGTGCCGTGTAGGTCACTGATGTGGCTCAGATCTCTGGTGTTGCTGTGGCTGTGGTGTAGGCCGACAGCTACAGCTCTGATTAGACCCCTATTCTGGGAACTTCCATATGCCACAAGTTCAACTCTAGAAAAACAAAAAAAGACCCCACAGCTTTGGGATGTAGTTGACGTACTATAAACTGCACATATTTAAAGGGTATAATTTAATAAACTTTGACACACATACACCATGAAGATAACCCAGTACATCACAATCAAGGGACTGAACATATCCCTCACCCCTCAAAGCTTCCTGGTGCACCTTCGTGATTCCTGCCCACCCCACCCACCACCCCCGGCGGTCTCCTGTCACACCCCCTCAAGCAGCAGCTGAGCGGCCTCCTGTTACTGCAGTTTGAGTTTGCATTGTCTAGATTTCTATATGCACTTGGAATCATTCAGTGTTACTCCTTTTGTTTGGCTTCTTTCACTCAGCACAGTTATTTTTAAATTCAGCTGTGTTTCAGTAGGCATCAACACCTGATTCACAGCCTGTCCTTGTATGGAGAGACCGCAGTTTGTTTATCCACCCCTCTGCTGATGGATGTTTGGGTTGTTTTCAATTTTGGACTAAAGCAACCAAAGCCACCATGAACATTCATATTCAAGCCTTTGTGAGACATAAGCTTTCATTCCTGGGTAAATACCTAGCAGTGGGATTGCCAGCTCATAGAGTGGTATATGTTTAACTTTTTAACAAATTGCCAAGCTGATTTCCAAAGTTGGAAAAAGGTGATTGTAGGATTTTACATCCCCACCAGCGGAGGATGAGGATTCCAATTCCAGCACATCCTCCTCAGCATTTGCTTTGATCTGCTTTTTTCCTTCTAGCCATTCTAATAGGTATGTAAGGTAATTCATTGTGTTTTAATTTGCATTTCTTTTCTTTTCTTTTTTGTCTTTTCGCCTTTTCTAGGGCCAGAGCCACAGCAACGCGGGATCCGAGCCACATCTGCAAACTACACCACAGCTCATGGCGACGCCGGGATCCTTAACCCACTGATGGAGGCCAGGGATCGAACTTGCATCCTCATAGTTCCTAGTCGGATTTGTTAACCACTGAACCATGACGGGAACTCCTGCATTTCTTTAATGACTAAAGATGCCGAGTATTTCTTCCTCTACTTGTCATCCTTATCTCTTTGGTAGAGTGTTTACGCAAATCTGCCATGTGCGTTTTTTTATTGGATTGTTTGTTTTCATATTTAGTTTTGAGTTCTCTCTTATTCTGAGTGCAAGCCCCTTATCAGATAAATGATTTGCAAATATTTTCTGAGTCTGTGGCTTGCTTTTTTTTTTTTTCCTCTTACCAGTGTCTTCAAATAGCAGAAATTTAAAATTTTGAAGAAATCCAGTTTATCCATTTTTTCTTGTATGGTTTTGCTAAGTAGAAATCTCTGCCTAGATAGATTTGGAGTAGAAAATGTTATTACTGAAATGACTGAATTCAGTAGTTTAATGTTTAAGAAAAATGTATTTTTAAATGCAATCTCCTTTCATTACTGATAAATATCCATTTGGTAGCACATGAATATTTTGATCTGAAATTAGCTTTTATAAAATTCCACATTGTAAGTCAAAATCTCTGGGACTTCCTTGATAAATCACTTTCATCTCTGGAAAATCAGTACTTGCTTGCAATTCCTAGTGGGTGGCTGCTCAATTTACCAACTCCAAATATATGAGTCCAAGATCATAACTTTGTCCTTTATTTGTATTTCCCACCAGTGCCCCTAGCGCTATTATTAGTAATAAAGTAGTTTTAAACAGAAAAAGAAAAAAAAAAAAGAAATCTCTGCCTGCCCCTAGGTCCCAAAGGTATTCACTTGTGTTTTCTTCTAGATTTATAGTTCCAGATAGGCAATCTCTCAAAAAAAATTTTTTTTAAGTTTTTATGCACCATTAACTAAAAAGCATACATTTCCCATTTGAATTACTTTATCATCTTTTCAAGATTTCAGTTGGCTGTGTATGTGAGGGTCTATTTCTGACTCTGTTTTGTTCCATAAATCTTCTTAAACACTTTTTAATTTCATGATTCACAGTAAAGTAAGCTTTTATGGTATTGACATAAGAGTAACTCCAGAAGTTCCCTGGTAGCTCAGTGGGCTATAGATTCAACGTTGTTGCTGCTGTGGCGTGGGTTTGATCCCTGGCCCAGGAAATTCTGCATGCCTTAGGCACCCCCCCCCAAAGTGTAAGTCCTCCAAATTTGTTCTTTTTCAGAATCATTTTGGTTCTTCTAGACCCCTTCCATTTTCATACAAAGTTTAGGATCCACTTATCAGTTTCTACTAAACAGACTGCCAGTTTTTTCCTTGGATTCAAGTTATAATTATAGGTGAATTAGGGGACAACGGACATCTTACAATTTTTTTAATTTGTTAATCCTCCAATCCATGAACATAGTGCATCTGTCCACTTATTTAAATCTTTTAAAATTCTCTTTACATTGTTTTATAGTTTTCAGTGTAGAGATCATACATTTATTTCATTAAACTCATTTCTAAATATTTGATGTTGGAGTTCTCCTGTGCACAGTTGGTTAAGGGTCCAGTACTGTTACTTCGTAGCTCAGGTCACTGCTGTGGTGTGATTTCATTCCCTGGTTCAGAAACTTCTGCATGCCACACACACAGCCAAAAAAAAAAAAAAAATTGATGGTTTCGATGGTACTATAAATAATGTTACATCACCCACCCCAATTTCTTATTGCTAGTATATGTGAACACAAGTTTTGTATACCGATCTTACATCCTGTGTAAAGGAGCAAAATTTGCCAATACAAAATCTATCTCTTTGGCATGCAAATTATTTCAAGTTGAAAATAATCAAAGCCGCAAAAACTCTGGAAGAAATTTTGACATGCTCCCTAACTGCCTAAAAGAATGTTGATGGAGGAGTTCCCAGTGTGGCACAGTGGAAACTAATCAGACAAGTATCCCTGAGGACCAGGGTTCAATCCCTGGCTTCGCTCAGTGGGTTAAGGATCCAGCATTGCCGTGAGCTGTGGTGTATAGGTCACAGGTGTGGCTCAGATCTGGCATTGCTGTGGTTGTTGCTGTGGCCGGCAGCTGTGGCTCTGATTTGACCCCTAGCCTGGAAACCTCCATATGCCACAGGTGTGGCCCTAAAAAGCAAAAAAAAAAAGGATAGAAGTTCTGCTCTAGGAAGTGGGCTGTCACCACAGATAACTCTGGACAATAGGAATGAGGCGTGTACTCAGGGAGGAACCCAGCAGAGTCTGTGGGTTAAATTCTTCCCTGTGTCTCTGCCTGGCCTAGTAATCACTTGTTTATCAAATATTTACTTGTCCATCTTTCTGTGAATTGCCCTCCCCCGCCTTTGAGGTCCTAAACCACCCCTCCCCCAACATCCTCTTTGTCTTTAGCTGAAGAGGGTGTTTAAGGTGAAGCCTTCAGCCATTTTATTGAGTTACTCCGTTTTCCTGGATCTCTCTCATGTATCATGTTATTAAACTTTTGTTCGGCTTTCTCCTACTCATCTGTCTCATGTCAATTTAATGCTTAGGTCAGCCAGAAGGACCTAGAGAGGCAGAGGAAAATTTCTTTCTCCCCAACCACTGTTTAATTCACTTACTAGTTTTTGTATTTTGTTTTTGTTTTTTAAGATTCTTTGGGTTTTCTATAGACAGGATCCGGCTGCCTGCAAATAGAAACAGCTTTAGTTTTTCCAATATGTATTCTTTTTTCTTTTCTTTTTCCCTCACCTTGCTACATTGGCTGGAACTTCCAATATCACCTTGTATATATAGAGGTTAGACACCCTTGATTTGCTGCTGTTGTGAAGAAATGCTTTCCATGTTTCACTATTAAGCAGGTTGTTAACTTTGCATTTCAGAGGTGCACTTTATTTGTAGTCTTCCTACTTTATTGAAAACTGTCGTCAATAGTGGTTGCTACATGTTCTCAAATGCTTTTCTGTCTTTTTTAAAAAAATCATTAAACTGGTTTTTTTGTTTTTGTTTTTGTTTTTGGTCTTTTTAGGGCCACACCCACAGCATATGGAGGTTCCCAGGCTAGGGGTTGAATCAGAGCTGTAGATGCTGGCCTACGCCACAGCCACAGCAATGTTATATCCAAGCTGCGTCTTCGACCTACACTGCAACTCACAGCCACACCTAATCCTTAACCCATTGAATGAGGCTGGGGATCGAACCTACGTCCTCACGGATGCTGGTCAGATTCGTTTCTGCTGAGCCATGATGGGAACTTGCTTTTCTGTCTTAAGGAGATGGTCATGTGATCTTACCCTTTTATATCCTTAATATTATGATAATGCTAATTAAGTTTTGAGCTTATTCCTCAGATAACCCCTCCTTGGTCTCAATGTATTATATTTTTATATATCCCTGGATTCTCTTTTCTAATACTTTATGAAGAGGTATTTTGTTTAAGAGGGGTGTTGATCTGTAATTTCCTCTGCTTGTTACCTCTTTCTCAGAGTTTGGTATCAGGGTTATGTTGGCCCATGAAAAAGAGTAGGGAAACACATTTACCTCCTCTGTGTTCTGGAGGAGTTGGTGTAAATTAGTATTACTTTTTCCAGAAAAGTTTGCTAGAATGTCCCCAGAGAAGCCATCTTAGCCTGGATTTTCCTTTGTGAAGAAGTTTTGTATTATGAATTTAATTTTTTTAACAGTCAAAGGAGCATTCAGAGTATTTATTTCCTTTTGCGTCTGTTTCAGTAAGTTGTGATTTTCAAGGAATTTGTTAGTTTCATCTAGGTTGTCAAATTTATTAGCATAAAGTTGTTCATAATATTGAATATTTTAACACCTCCTTTCAGCAGACAAAAAAGTAAATGAAATATCAGTAAGGATATAGAATATTTAAACAGCATTATCAACAAACTGTCCTAGTTGATGTTTATAGACTATTACACTGAACCCTTTCAGAATACACAGTCTTTACAAGTAGTCACGAAATATTCACTGCATATGATTCATATGCTTACTATAAAATAACTCTAAAAAATCGTATTAAATTAGATATTAATAAATATAAGCTTTTTTCCATCTCCATTAGGATGGATGCCCTTTTTTTTTTTTTTTGTCTTTTTTGCTATTTCTTGGGCCGCTCCTGCAGCATATGGAGGTTCCCAGGCTAGGGGTCTAATCAGAGCTGTAGCCACCGGCCTACGCCAGAGCCACAGCAACGCGAGATCTGAGCCGCGTCTGCAACCTACACCACAGCTCACGGCAACGCCGGATCGTTAACCCACTGAGCAAGGACAGGGACCGAACCTGCAACCTCATGGTTCCTTGTCGGATTCGTTAACCACTGCGCCACGATGGGAAATCCCCCTTTTTTTTTTTTTTTTGGCTATACCTGCAGCATGTGAAAGTTCCCAGGCAAGAGATCAAACCTAGGCCACGGTAGTGACCCCAGCCACTGCAGTGACAGTGCTGGGTCCTTAACCCACTGAACCACAAGGGAACTCCACAGAATGGATACTTTTTTTTTTTTTTGGGCTTTTTAGGGCTGCACCTGAGGCATATGGAGGTTCCCAGGCTAGGGGTCTAATTGCAGCTACAGCTGCTGGCCTACACCATCACAACAGCAACGCTCTAATACCGAGTGTTGCCAAGGATGTAGAGAAATTGGAACCCATGTGCTCTGTTGGTGGGAATGTAAAATGGTGCAGCTGCTGTGATGGTTCCTCAAAAAATTAAACATGGAATCACCATGTGATCCAACAGTTTCATTTCTGGGTATACACCTAAATCATGAAAGCAGGGCCTCAAAGAGATATTTTTACACCTATGTGCACAGTAGTACTATTCACAATAGCCAAAACGTGGAAGCAACCTGGGCATCAAGGAATAGATGATGGATAAACCAAGTGTAGTCTCTACAGGCAAACAATATTGTTCAGCCTCAAAAGCATAGATATTCTTGAAGTTCTCTTGTGGAGCAGCAGGTTAAGGATCCAGTGTCGTCACTGCAAAGGCTTGGGCAGCTCCTGTGGCATAAGTTCAATCCCTGGCCCAGGAACATCCATGTGCTCAGGGTGCAGCCAAAAAAAAGAAAAAAAAACATAGAAGTTCTGGTGCCTGCTGCCACCTGGATGAACCTTGAGGACACTGTGCTCAGTGAAATGAGCCAGTGACAAAAAGACGATTATTGTATAATTCCATCTAAATGAGGTCCCTAGAACCATCAAATTCATAGAGGCAGGAAGTGGAAAACTGGGTGCAGGGGCTAGGGAGGAAAGAATGAGAAGTTAGTGTTTAAAGGGGACAGAGTTTCTGTTGGGCAAGATGGAAGTTTCTGGGGATGGATGGTGGTGGTGGTTGCACAATATGAGTGTGCTTAATCCCACTGACCTGAACACTTAAAGATGCTTAAGAAGATACAATTTGTTATGTGTACTTACCACAATTAAAATAAGGAGTTCCCTGGTGGCTCTGTGGGTTAAGGATCTTGCATTGCTATAGCTCAGGTTCTGTCCCTGGCCCAGGAACTTCTGCATGCCACAGGTGTGGCCAAAAATATTAAATTAAAAAGTTATCCACAAAATTTCAAAAATATTTGAAAAGCAGAGTTCCATTGTGGAGCACCAGAAACGAATCCAACTAGGAACCATGAGGTTGTGGGTTCGATCCCCGGCTTCACTCAGTGGGTTAAAGATCTGGCGTTGCCATGAGCTATAGTGTAGGTTGAAGGCATGGCTCAGATCCCACGTTGCTGTGGCTGTGGCTGCAAGTGTGGCCCTAAAAAGAAAAAAAAAAGAATATATATATATATATATATGAGAAACACAAACCCCCTACTTTTTTTTTTTTTTTTTAAACAAGTGGCCGCACCTGCAGCATATGGAAGTTCCCAGGCCAGGGGTCGAGCCACAGCCACTGTAGAAGCAACGCCGAGTAGTTATGTTGTGAGCCACACGCGAAGTCCAAACCCCCCTACTTTGAAATGAGCAATGAATTAAAAGCAAAGTAATAAGGGAAGTTTGAAAATATTTTAAACTAAATGAGAACGAAAACTTTCCTGATTCATGGGAAGCCTGGAAATTGGTGCTTGGAGGAAATTAGCAGCTTTGTTTTCGTTTTGTTTTCTTTTTTCCCTTTTTTAGGTCTGCACCCATGGCATAGGGAAGTTTCCAGGCTAGGGGTCAAATCAGAGCTGCAGCTGAGGCCTACACCACAGCCACAGCAACATGAGATCCAAGCTGTATCTGTGATTTACACCACAGGTTATGGCAACACTGGATTCTTAATCCATGGATCGAGGCCAGGGATTGAACTCGCATCCTCATAGATACTAGTCGGGTTCTTAACCCACTGAGCCACAATGGAAACTCTAGAAATTAGTAGATTTTATGATGGTTCATTTGTGTGTCTCAAATAGTATTCTGGGTGTGTCTGTGAGTGTGTCTGTGGACAAGATGAACGTTTGAATCAGTAGACTTGCCCTCCCTGGTGCGGTCCAATCAACTGAAGACCTGGAGTTCCCTGGTGGTGCAGCAGGTTAAGGATCCAGAATTGTCATTGCAGTGGCCTGGGTTGCTGTTCTGGTGCGAGTTCAATCACTGGCCCGGGAACTTTCACGTGCTGCGGGTACAGCAAAGAGAGAGAGACCTGAATAGAACAAACAGGCTGAGTTGGAGGGAGCTGTCTGCCTGAGTGCTGACCTGAGACTAGGATCCTCTCTTGCTCTTGGATTGGACCTTACATCAGTTCTCCTTGTTCACAGGCCTTTGAACTTGGACTGATTCACAGCCTTGGCTCTCCTGGGCCTTTGGCCTGCAGACCACAGATGCTGGGATTTGCAAGCCCCCTAACCGTGTGAGTCATTCCTCATGCCAAAGCTCTTGATGTGGCCGAGCACATGTACACACATGCCGGTCCTGTTGGTTCTGTTTCTCTAAAGAGCCCTGACTAATACAACCCTAAACAGTTGTGTCAGAAAAGAATAAAGGTATGTAATGAGCTCTCTCAGGACAGAAAGGAAGCTGAGGTTACTTGGTCAGCAGTCAAAGGGCCAGGACTTGCACAGATGGCAGGCCGGGAGCCTGGGCTTTGCACTAAGCTAAGCTGTGTCCTGGCCCCTCCTCCTAGTGGGTGGGAGTCCGGCTCCAAGAGGACAAACAGTGAGGAGAGGGCAGTGGTCAGGCTGACCCTGAGTGGTGCTCCTGAGGGAGGATTTAGGCCAGTGGATAGAGAGAAGCAGTGAGACAGCAGATTCTGGATTGACGTGGGCAGAAGGAGTGAGCAGCTGGCTTCTATGGTGATGACCCCTTCACCCCAGAGGTGTCCGGGGACAAAGTCAGACCACAGCTGTCCCCCCCCCAACACACACACACAAGACGTACCCACTCTGTTTAAGGGACCTTGTTCAAGAAGCTCTCATGTTCTGCCTAATCTTTCACGTTTCTTTAAAAACTGATTATTATTCACAAATTTCTGGTCATTGGTCTAAAGATCACGAAGATATTTTAAACAGGCACGTGATCCATTTTCCTGTCTGAAAAGATATAATTACTATATACGAAACAGACAATAATGTTGTACTGTAGAGCACAGGGAACTATATTCAATATCTTGTAATAAACTATAATGGAAAAGAATCTGAAAAAGAGTATATATATGTGTGTGTGTATATATATATATATATATACACATATGTATACATACATAAAACTGAAACACTTGGTTATATACTTGAAACTGTAAATCAACTATAATTCAGTAACAAATAACAGTATGGAGTTCCCATTGTGGCTCAGCAGTAACGAACCCAACTAGTATCCATGAGGATGCGGGTTCATTACCTGGCCTCACTAAGTGGGTTAAGGATCTGGTGTTGCCGTGAGCTGTGATGTAGGCTGGCAGCTGTAGCTCCAATTCGACCCCTAGCCCGGGAAGTTCCATTTGCCGCAGGTGCAGCCATAAAAAGACACACATACACAAGTAATAATAATAATAAAATAACAATAGATAAATAAGCACCATCAGATAAAAAAATAAATACATAATTAAACCATCAAACAAAACACTCTTGTCCTCTGCGTATGGAGAGACGGTTCTAACCTCACCTTGACTCCAGCCCCCCAGTACCGGAACGTGCACTGGGGCCAAGTTCTGGGTGAGGTGTTTTTGGATCACCAGCAAATTACTCTACTCTGGTCTCAGTGTCCTTGTCTGTAAGATAGGAATGATAATAAAAGTGCATTTTCTTAGTCCCTTAAAAACACTTTCCCAGTTGCTCTGTCTTGTGCTTTAATTTGCAGTGAGGTTAGAAAAATCACAGATGTACCTGTGATTAAATGCTGAGGTGCACACAGGGTGAACACACAGGAACCATCTCGTACATCCCACCTCAGGGATCAGAGATTGACATTGGGAACCACAGAACCCTTCACAGCAGCTCCCGGACCAGCTTTTTAATTTTTGTGAATGACTAAGATCCTTGTGTCTGTGTGTCCCTGAGATGACCTGAGCAAAATCAAACTGAGATTAATTAGAGTTGAAGAGACAACACAGATGGGTCCAGTTCCTGTTTTCATGGACATCTCACATTCAAAATGAGAATGAAAACAGGAAAAGAATTCTGATTTAGAAAATATGTCATTGGAAATATCCTTAGCCATGGCCTGGATGTCAGGAGAACTGGGTTTTAATTCTTATTCTGCCATCCAAGTGGTCTTGTGACCTTTTAGATGTCACTTGCCTTGCTCAGTTTCCAGGTCTGTAAAATGAGGTTGGTTTTATTTACCTACTGTGGAAATAATAGAAAATGTCTAGACTGGTCTCTGCCCCCAGTTCCTGGCACAGAAAACATATGAAGTTCCAGGTTCAGGGATTGAATTGGAGCTGCAGCTGCAACTCGAGCCGCTGCAGTTGTATCTTAACCCACCGTGCCACAGCAGGAACTCCCTTTTTTAATTTTCTAAGTGATAAAAGTACTAGGAGCATTTTTTGTTCTAATATTTGGTCCTTGATCCCAGATCCTTACACAGAGCTTATAAATCCCTTGGACTTTCCTAGATGATAGGAGTGTGTTTTGTTCTCATGAGGGGATGCTTGGTGGGCTCCTGGATGGCTTAAGGATGTAGGCTGGTCACCAGAAAGCTGAGACGCTTGGAACTTTCAGTCCCACTCCCTAACCTCTAGGAAGGGAGATGGGCTGGAAATTGAGTTAATGGTCAATCATGCCTACATGATGAGGCCTGCATAAAAATCCCCCAAACACTGAGACACAGGGAAGCACTCTTGTTTCCCAACCTCGAAGCTCTCCAAACCTCCTCCTTTTGGGTTTCCGTGGCGGCCTAATAGCACAGCTGATTGATTATATCACCGGCTATTGGTGATTGATTCTACCTCTGGGGAGAGGGACAGCAATTTCCACCCCTCTGTCCATCGTTGGTTCCCCTGGCAACCAGCCCCATCCTGGGATGCTTTCCCAAGTCATCTCATCAGCATAAACCCAGTCATGGTCTAAGGGGGCTTGTCATGACTCACAAAACGTTCCTTTCACATTTAAGGCTCTGCAGTTGAGGACTAGAGACCAAGGGTTTGGGGATCTGTGAACCAGGAGCTGTGCACAAAGACCAATTGTACATGAAAAGTATATATTTGTTTATCTGAATGACCAAACATGTATATTTCTCATATACTGTAAACATCCTGAGTCATCATTTTACCCACCTCTGTGTTCCCAATTCATCTACTGGAGGGATGGTATTGTGTGCCACAGCTCTCGATAAATATCCACTGAATGAATCAGCAATCCACTGACTTTGCATTATTTTCATTTTCTTGTTAAAATGTGCTGTCTGCACCAACAGGTATCTAAAGCTAAACTTTCATATAGTTATAAGAGCTCAAAATGATTTTCTTGATGTGGGATTCCTTCCAAACTACTGGACTCATGTAAAATGAGAGAAAATACCCAGAGCACTGCTACTATAAAGTTTCACTAAAATTTAGCACAGGTATCAAATAATATTTGGAAAATTTAAGACAAAAGGTAAAGATGCACACGCTGACCACCCTAACACAAAAATCATTAGTATTTTGGTATATTCTCCTTTGCAGTGAGTTCTGTTTTCATTGACTTCTTAGAATTTACTCTTAGGTTTTTAGAATTTATTAGATGTTTAGAATTTAAGGAGCTATAGAAAAAGACATAACAATAAAAAAATTACCTATTGTCCCCAAACTCAGAATCAACATTCACATTATACTTTCTTTGACTTTTTAAAGTAAAGAGATGCACTATTATAAAGTTGTCTCTAATCACTTGGGTGACTTGCATGTGAATTCCTGCCATACAAACACTAAATAAATATACTCTATTTTTATTATTATTATTATTTTTTGCTTTTTAGGGCTGCACCTGAGGCATATGGAAATTCCCAGGCTAGGGGTTGAATTGGAGCTGCAGCTGCCAGCCTACACCACAGCCATAGCAATGTGGGATCTAAGCCATGTCTGTGATCTACACCAGAGCTCATGGCAATGTGAGAGACTTAACCCACTGAGTGAGGCCAGGGATCGAGCCCACATCCTCATAGGTACTAGTTGGGTTTGTTTCCACTGAGCCACAACAGGAACTCTAACACTAAATGCATTCTATTAGCCCTGTCCCTGCCCTTCCCTGCTTTCTGCTCTATCACATGGGGCTAGAAGCTTCCAAACTATCTGCCTGACTCCCTTTCCTGCTGGATGTGTGGAGACACTAGTGGGAGATTGTAAGATGGGAGAAAGAAACTTTCTGTGCTCTGCATCATCTCTGGCACGTTGGAGGAACTTTCAGCAGAGGCAGGAGCAGGAGCTTATGCTCCTGAGTTCATGGTCAGGGACAGGGTCTCTGGCAGGTCCGCAGTACTTGGGAGCTCCTGGCTGGTCCAAGAGGAGATGCAGCCTCCTGGTATCTGAATTCTATTTCCTTTTTCCTCCCGTTCATCCCCTTCAACACATGTGAAAACACTTATTTGCATGAAATACCTTTCTGCTCAAAATAGCTAGAATGACTTCTATCTTCCTGACCCACATGGACACATGCAGTATTGCTGACTGGCATGTTCCTAAAATTTACACAAATAGCACAAAACTGGACAGAACATTGTGCATTTCCTTTTTTATTAATTTTTTTTCTTTTTTCACCTCCCCACAGCATATGGAGTTCCTTGGCCAGGGATGAGATCTGAGCTGCAGTTTCCACCTACACCACAGCTGTGGCAATGCCAGATCCTTAACCCACTGTGCCAGGACGGCGATCAAACCTGCATCCCAGGAGTTCCCGTCATGGCTCAGTGGTTAACGAATCCGACTAGGAACCATGAGGTTTTAGGTTTGATCCCTGGGCTCACTCAGTGGGTCAAGGATCCGGCGTTGCCGTGAGCTGTGGTGTAGGTTGCAGACGTGGCTTGGATCCCAAGTTGCTGTGGCTATGGCTGTGGCCAGCGACTACAGCTCTGATTAGACCCCTAGCTTGGGAACCTCCATATGCCACGGGTATGGCCCTAGAAAAGACAAAAACCAAAAAAAAAAACAAAAAAAAACAACCAAAAACACCTGCGTCCCAGTGCTCCAGAGACATGGCTGATCCATTGTGCCATGGCTGATCCTTTTTTTTTTTTTTTTTTGTCTTTTTGCTATTTCTTGGGCCGCTCCTGCGGCATGTGGAGGTTCCCAGGCTAGGGGTCAAATCGGAGCTGTAGCCACCAGCCTACGCCAGAGCCACAGCAACGCGGGATCCGAGCCGCGTCTGCGACCTACGCCACAGCTCACGGCAACGCCGGATCATTAATCCAATGAGCAATGGCAGGGACCGAACCTGAAACCTCAAGGTTCCTAGTTGGATTCGTTAACCACTGTGCCATGACGAGAACTCCCTTTTTTTTTAATTTAAATTAATTATAAATTATACAGATACAGAAAAGTGTTCATTTTCACGAAAGGTTGTAAAATGAACACTGAGGGGACCAGCTCTCTGGTTAAGATAAAGAACATTCCTGACATCAGAAATCCCCAGTATTCCCTGATGACATGGATGCTTCTCCCAACACTGTGATTTGGTGACCTAACGGTGACAGTCTGTAGGTCTGGATCCTCCTTTTTAGCTGTTGTATAGAGTTTCATCCCACAATGATACCATAGTTTACCATCCATTCTCTCACTTAGTGAAGTTAGAGGAGCTACCAATTTCACAAAAGGTCTTGTAATAGACATCCTTCATGTCTCCTTGTATACATGTGAGATTTTCTCACAGCCAGCATGTCAGACTATGGGTCATAACCTATTAGAGGGTTGAGAAATCAACATAAGGGGTTTCAACTAAACTTTAATCAAGATAGATTTTGCATATCGTAAAACCCATGGATTTAAAGTTCAGGGTTTTGTGCTATTTCACAGAGTTGTGCAACCATTGTCCCTCTCTAATTTTAAAACATTCTAATAGCCCCCAAAACAAACCTTAGGACCACTATCATTGCTCCCCATTCCTGCTCTTCACCCCCACCCCCAGTGCTAAGCTACTACCGATCTATTTTTCTGCTTCTATGGATTCTGGGCATTTATTTCACATAAATGGAATCATACAATATGTGGTATTTTGTGATAGGCTTCTTTCACTCAGCACAATGCTTTCAAGGTGTAACCATGTTGTAGCATGTGTCAGCACTTCCTTTTTTTGTCAAATCATATTCCATTGTATGGATCGATCACACTTGTTTGTCCACTCATCAGCTGATGGACAGTTGGGTTTTTCCCACTTTTTGGTTATTGTGAATAAGTTTACGAACATTTGCATATGAATGTTTGTGGAGAGGTATGGTTCCATTTCTTGGGGGATATATATGGACGAGCAGATTTGCTGGATCATAGGGCGGCTCTATGTTTAACTTTTGAGGAGCTACCAGACTGTTGTCCAAAGCACCTGCACCATTTTACATCCTCATCAGCACTGTGTGAGGGTCCTGTGGGAGCCCACTTAGACCTCCAGGGTTGATATGAAGATTATTTTACAACAGAGACATTTGGGATTCACAGCTGCAGGAAGAGACTTTTTAGAACTTCCTTTATTTTATTAAAGATGGAAAGTTGTAGAATCTTCTCTAGGAGATTTTTACTGGCCAGAAAGAAGAGAACAAGATCCTCTTGCATCTGCTTAAAACCTAAACTCTGTTGAGAGTCTTCCCTAAGTACCCAAAGCCTAAGTCTTATTGTCCTCTTAATTCCTCACAAATGTGTTCTTGGTCTAAAAAATGTAAAATCTGCTCTCTTTGGCCATTTCTATGGGACTTCCATGCGCAGGAGTTGAAATTTGTTTCTTTTTCTTCTGTTAATGTATCTTGTGTCGATTTCATTAGGAACTCAAGGGCTGGGGGTGGGGTGGGGCAGGGTAGAGGGAAAATTCCCCTCCAGACTCTGCCTTTCTCAATCCTGGCAAGAAGCATCCAGCCCCTAGAAACTGTAGGGGATGAAAAATTCTCTACCTTTCTAGGTTCTTTTGGCTGTCTGTTAATTAAATTGACCCATGACAGATGAACAGGAGAAAAACAAATTTATTTCCATACTTATGGAAGAATAACACAGACATGAGGGTTTCCAGGGCAGATGGGCAGCTGAGGCTGTGCGCCCTCTGAGCTCAGGAGAAGGCTCTGGGACTCCCAGGGAGAAAGCTGGGAAGAACGAATGTCTGTCACACCTGCAGGACGATGGTTGAGGAGGCAACTTGGACCACCAGGTCCTGCTGACCCTCCTCCCCTCCCCCATTCACCAGGCCAACTCATATTCCGTGCTTATCTCTGAAGGCTGCTCTCTAAATTCTTATAGGCAGCTATGGGGGAAGGTAAACAGCTCTTCCTGAGTCTTTGGACCCTGAGGATCTTCAGCTCAATATAATCCACATGCCAGAATGGCACATTTTGGGGTGGCATCCTCTGCCCCTCATCACAGCCACCATCTGACTCCCTGCTCTATGAATCTAATCTCTCAGGCCCTCAAATAGGTGGATTCTTATGCTCTTCGTCCTTTTCTGTCTGGCTAATTTCACTGAGCACAACATCCTCAAGTTTCATCTGTGTCCTCTATTATGTCATGTGTCAGTACTTCCTTCTTCGTCGTCTTTTTTTTTTTTTTTTTTGTCTTGTTAGGGCTGCACCTAAGGCATATGGAAGTTCCAGTAATGCCAGATTAGATCCAGCTGTGTCTGCAACCTACGCCCCAGCTCATAGCAAGGCTGGATCCTTAACCCACTGAGTGAGGCCAGGGATCAAACCCGCATCCTCATGGATACTAGTTGGGTTTGCTACCACTGAGCCACAGTGGGAACTCCCAGTACTTCCTTCTTTAAGGCTGAATGACATTCTGTTGTATGGATGGACCACATTTTGCTTATCCATTCATCTGCTGATGGACACTTGGGTAGCTTCCATCTTCTGGCTGTAGTTAATAGAGCTGCTTTGAACCTGGGTGTGCAAATCTGTCTTTGAGACTCTGCTTTCATTTGTTGGAGTATCATAAGTGGAATTGCTGGACCATCTGGTAATTACATATTTAATTTTTTGAGGAATCTCCATACTATTTTCCATAATGGCTGTACCATTACATTCCCACCCAAAAAAAAAAAAAAGTGTTCTAATTTCTGCACATTTTCATCAACATGTTATCAAGTTTTTCTTTTTTTCTTTTTGTCTTTTTTAGGGCTGCACCCTCAGCATATGGAGGTTCCCAGGCTAGGGGGTCCAATCAGAGCTATAGCTGCCAGCCTACACCACAGTCACAGCACAGGATCCAAGCCATGTCTGTGACCTACACCACAGCCCCATGGCACACCGGATCCCTAACCCATTGAGCGAGGCCAGGGATCAAACCCACATCCTCTTGGATGCTATTTGGGTTCATTAACCACTGAGCCATGACAGGAACACCAGGTTTTTCTTTTTTAAATAGTAGCCATCATCATGGGTATGAGGTGACCCATACCTGCCACCTCATACTTTTGGCATACCTGTTGGCCATTTGTATATCTTCTTTGGAGAAATGTCTATTCAATTCCTTTGTCCATTATGTTGTTGTAGAGTTGTAGGAGTTCTTTTTATATTCTGAATATTAGCCCCTTATCAGATATGCCGCCTGCAAATGTTTTCTTGAATCCCATAGATGGCCTTCTAATTCTATTGATGTATCCTTTGAGGCAAAGACATTTTAAAGCTTTTGTTTTGTTTTGTTTCACGGCATGTGAAAGTTCCCAGGCCAGGGATCAAAACCTCACCACAGCAGTGACAATGTCAGATCCTCAAGTGCTAGGCCTCCAGGGAACTCCAAATTTATTTTTTACTTTTGTTGCCTGTGCACTGTTGAATTTCAATAACATACAAGTGTTAAAACAACACACTTTTAAAATACATGCTCTAATACACAATGTATTATACATGGGTGTTAATTCTGAAAACACCTATTTACAAGGTCTGTCCACCCAAACATATGGATTTAGCTCATGTGTTTGTTTCCAGGGTAAGTCTGTAACTTTTGAAATCCTGTGAATTTGCTTCAGACACAGCTCTTGTCTCCAAATCCCACAGCTGTATACACTTCTGTGCCTAAATAGTAGACTTGAAATCATCAATGATGGCACCATGATTGTAAAGACAAAGAAAACAATTTGAGTTATTCCTATTCAGCTATCTTACACGCCTACTTACGATTCTTACTTGGCTTAAATTTTAAAACAGTGAAAGAGTAATGTTTCTGTTTGGCTAAGTAACTCTTACCTTATACTTGGACATTTTTTTCTGAATTTTCATATTAGGTTAGGAACAGAAATTTCTTTTTTATCTCTATTCTTCTTTATTAAATGGACCAGTACATTCTCAAGTTCTTTATTATTGCAACAGACCAATATGTAAATATAAGTTTTTTAAAAATACATGAATGCAATTAATATTATTAATCCATTCGTCTTCCATTTTTGGCTGTAATATTTATTTTTTAATTAAAAACTTGTTTTTGCTGGCTTCCTTCTGCATACAAAGCTTAAGTTTTAAAAAGTTGTTTTTTGGGCATTCCTCGTGGCTCAACGGAAACAAATCTGACCAGGAACAATGAAATTGCAGGTTCAATCCTGGGCCTCGATCAGTGGGTTAAGGATCTGGCATTGCTGAGAGCTGCGGTTTAGGTCACAGATGTGGGTTGGATCCCTCATTGCTGTGGCTGTGGTGTAGGCCAGCAGCTGTAGCTCCAATTAGAACCCTAGCCTGGGAACCTCCACATGCCATGGGTGCGGCCCTGAAAAGAAAAAAAAAAGTTATTTTTTCCCAGTCATTCTTAGGTTGCATTTATTTTATTTTTTAATTTTTTGGTCTTTTCTAGGGCCGCACCCGTGGCATATGGAGGTTCCCAGGCTAGGGGTCTAATCAGAGCTGTAGCCACCGGCCTACACCACAGCCACAGCAAGGTGGGATTGGAGCTGTCTGCAACCTACACCACAGCTCACGGCAATCCTGGATCCCCAACCCACTGAGCGAGGCCAGGGATTGAACCCACAACCTCATGGTTCCTTGTCAGATTCGTTAACCACTGAGTCATGACAGGAACTCCCTTATGTGCATTTAAGGTTTATTATGGAAAATAATTTTATCTTATAAGGAGTATTTTTTAAAGAGTCTTCTACCCCCGCCCCAGGGGGTTCGGTGTGTTAGGAGTGCTCCTTCAGGTATGGAATACTCAGGTGTATCCAGACTGGGGAAGAGGGTCTGGGAGGCAGAAGGGAGAGGGACAAACAGGAAGGGCCTGAAGACCGTGACAAGGAGTCTGGAGTCTTCCTTTCTGGGGAGGGTCGGGGGGGGGGGGTAGGGGTCACTGTTCCTATGGCAGGCAGAAATTCCCAGGTCAGATATCGAATCCATGTCACAGCAACAACAAACAATGCTGAATTCTCCACCTGATAGGCCACCAGGGAACTTCCTGGACTCTTCTGTCAACAGCACCTGGGAGGCTCTGGAGGGCTGGCCAGGCAGCCATGTGCTGTGATCTGTGCAGGCTACTCTGGCACCAATGTGAGCTGCCTGGTAGGTGGGCCCATTCTGGGAAGCAGGGAGCAGTGATAGGGATGGAATAGGCACAGGTAGTTGTAAAAGTCCGAATAAAGGACCATATTTAGAGAGGGAAATTTAGGGGACATTGGGAGACCACCCATAAGTTAATAAATTGCTCAAGAAAACCACCAGCTCAAGGCAGACTTGCTTCATTAGTGGAGCCTTGAGAATTGCCATTGGGTGGAGGTTGGGATGAGGCCTGCATTCATATTCAGACCAAGGGCAGGAGTTTGAGGACTACCCTTCTGGGGATTTGAATACACACCTTACTGGACACTAAGGAGGAGTTACTACTCCCAGAAAGGAAGAGGCAGGCTTTTCCAACCCTCACTCCCCTTGGAGGATAAAACTGTAGCCCACCAATCCTCAGGGCAGAGCTTCCGTGCCTTCCTGCTTACATCTCTCACAAGCGTTCTATCTTAATAAATCTATTTTGTCTCTCACTGAATTTCTTCTGCGCGGAGATATAAAGAACCTGAACCTCAGTGAGTCCAGACACAGGGTGAGTGATTCGAATGTAAAACCGTGGGTTTAAGTTGCAATCTGGGTTTAGGCCAGGTTCAAGTCCCAGAACATGGGTTCAAGTCCCAATCTGTGTTCTGACTAGGTTCAGGCCATTATTGCTGTCAGTTTCAGCAGAACATACCTGCCTCCAGTGTCAGTGGCCTGGCGATGTCTGTGCACTTCCTGTGTTTCCCTCAAGGGGTGACAGTGTCAGGCTAAGACGGCTGGGACAATACATGGGCTAGATCTTCTGAGGGGCCTGATGATGTAAAGCTCCAACTGACTTACTCTGCAGCCACTGGCCCATATCGATGCCTTTAGGGACAAAGGGAGTGGGCGCTGAGGATGAGAGGTTTAGAGCCCCCAGGGGGCAGGGGATGGGGGCAGTGAGCATTCACTCACCCTGGCAGAGACCAACATTGGGCTAGCATGAGAAAACCATCTGGAATGAGAGTTAATGTACAAATAGAAACTAGATCTTGTGTGCAGGCTGCATATCTGGGCTTTGATAAAAAGCAGCAATATCTGTAATTACGTGGCACCATTATCTTACACAGGATGGAGTTTTCTATTTACAGATGGAAGCTGCTCCAATGCTCTTACTCTTTCTATTATTTTTTTATTTCCCCAAAAGTTGCATTTTCCAGCTCAGAGATTGTGCTGAAGGCCCACGTTGGGTACCTCATTCCTCAGTCCCCAGGGATCATGACCAGAAGGCGGCTGCAGATTCACACATCAGGGAACTATGCAGCTGCGCTAGGTCTGCAAGTGTTTAGGATGGGGGCAGGTGTGTCATGAAGATGCCCTAAGGAAAATTTTTACTCTAAGAGAAAAGGGCAACACAGACAATGCCAGGACTGAAAGTGAGCAGGAGAGGGGGACCTATGGATTAAAAGCTCATTTCAACCCATTGCAATGTGTGAATCTTACCTGGACCCTATTTCTGAAGACACAAACTGCAGGGGGGAAAAAAGCTATGACATTTATGAGTCAGTTGGGGGTTCGAACTCTGGATATCTTATGGCTGAGGAATTATTACTCTTTTTTTTGTGTGTGATAATAGTATTGTGGTTATAGTGTACATATAACGTCCTTATCTTTTAGAGATACACACACTGAGATGCAGAGGAAATGATAGGATGTCTTGGATTTTCTTAAATGATGGTGGGGGCTGGGGCGGGGCTGGCTGTAGAAGGAGAGGGACTGGCCTTGGACTGTGGTCACAGGACTGGATGGTCATGCCTGGGGCTTCATTAGACTATTCTATCAACTACTGCAAATGAGCTTCTTCATTGTAAAATTAAAAAAATACACTTGTTAAAAAAAAAAAAAGGTAGATAGGTTCTAACATGACAACAAGCCACTTGGAAAGAGTTCTTTACCTTGAAAAGTCTCTCTCAACCCTTATTTGCTCACCAAGAAAGGCCCAGACTGTCCTATGCTTTGTCCTCTCCCACCAAACTGTGAGAGCAGCTTTGGGCTCTGAGCCTTTGGCAGGAAACAGTGTCTCCTTGTAACCTAAGGGCATCCCTTTGTTTCATTGTATTTATTTTATGGCTACTTCTATTCTGGCAACTGATTGTGGTTTTCTATTTACAGAAGTGACAAAGTTTCCTTCTTAAATATATGTCAACACTTTGATTTAAAGAGAAATAGGAAATAACAGTACAGGTGGTACTCAGATACTGTAAGGTTTTTCAGGGTGGTAGGAAATAACAAGGTTGGAAGACATTGATAGTCATTTTCCTGTTTCTGTTATCAGATAGACAAATCTGGGGTTCCTCCCATTCCAGAGGGTCTCTGCCTGGGGCAGCATGGTCTGCTTGGGCCATCACCTTCTGTCTCCCTGAATCTCAGATAAAGCACTTGATACCCAGAGAAGGGGCCCAAAGGCAGAGAGTGAAAACAGAACTCACAGAGAAGGCAGGTCCACTGCATAGACCATGGAGCCCAGACAGTGCCACTTACCAGGTTCATGGGCTCCTGAAAACAGGAAAGGGGGACAGGATTAAGGACAATATAAAGGGGAATAGCTCAAATGGGAAATTGTTCTATCCATCATTTTGTTTCCTCCAGTTGGTTGGTTGTTTTCTGCTGGGGAAATTTCCTGACGGCTTTAAATTAAACATATAGGTGGCCAGCAAGCTGTGTCCACCCAGATTATTCTGTTAGGTCTGTTTGTATGTTTGCTTTTTTGTTTGTGTAATTAAACATTTTTTCTTTTCAGATAATCACAGGTTCACCTGCAGTTTTAAGAAATAATATAGAGAGCCCACTGGCCCTCTTCACAGTTCCTCCCAGTGGTGACTTCTTGCTGGATGGAATCCATAAGCCTGGTGACCTCTAGGGGCAGGCTCAGACCAACTGGGCCTCTCTGAAGCCCAATGAGGCCTCTATGCCCAGCCCAGGGGCCATTCCTCTAAGAAGCCTTTCCCAGCCTGGTTGAAATTCAGCTTCTCCCTCCCTGGCTGCAATTCAGGGCACACTTCCTGGACCCTTCAGAGGGGCTGGGCCTGTGTGCACTTGCCTCGCCTTTTTCCTGACATCCCACTAGGCTGGGCCCTCCCCTAAGCAGATTCACTTCACATCTTAAGGGCACTGGTGCTCAGGGTACCCGCTGAGCACATCCCCTCCTCTAACTCAACTGCGAAGAGCACAGCCAGCAGATTGAATTAAAGATCTAAGATTTGAGCCCGCAGAATTCAGTGGTTCAGAGTGGTTCTCTCTGTCTCTCTCTCTTGCTGGGTAGGGTGTGCTCTGGCAGTACTTGTGCCCGAAATCTGCCCTTTAGGTAACCTCCACATGGCTTCCGGAAGACAGCGGGTGCAACGCAGAGAGCACGGGCCTTGGGATCTGAGAGCCTCAACATTGCGCTTCCTGGCTGAATGGTCTTCAGGCCACTTAGCCCTTCTCCTGGAGAAGTGGGGGGTTATTAAGGCTCCAGGGCAACGCTGGGAGGAGGAAGGGGAAGGGAGGACCCAATAGGGTCCTCAGGGTTTTAGCAGGTTGCTTGCCCTCGCAGAACCGGGGCCCCTCTTCTGGAAAGTCTGGGCATTACAGATATCCTGGGGGCCTGTCCCTTTGGGAGTGGTCGGTTTTCCCCGACTGAGCTCCAGGTTTCAGAAGCCTGGCTGACTTGTTCGGTGGGCTCTGGACAGGGCCAAATGAATGACTGGAATGAATGGCTGCGGGTGGCCGAGAGGCTCCAGATCGGCGTGCAGCACCGCCTGAGAGTTTGAAACCACGAATTCGAATGTGGAGGCCAGAAAAGAGTCCGGCACTTCCCGCGTGGTTAAAGGGTGCCCTGCGGACGAGGGTGCCATCCCTTCTCGTCCGCCCACCGTGGCTCGGGCGCGCGCCCCTTCGCACCCACACCCGCGTGGCCCCGGGCGCGCTCCCCAGCCCCTCCCCCCACCCCGCGGGGCCCGGGGTGGGGGGTGGGGTTGCTGCGAGCCCGGCCCCTTCAGTTCCCGCGCTCGGCCCCTCCGGGTCCCAGGAAGTAGCCCGAGGCCTCGGCCCTCGCCCCGCCCCCTCCCTCCCGCGCTTATCACCTGCTGGCCCGGCGCGCGCGGGCGGGGACGGAGGGCTCGTGGGGAGCGCGCGGGCAGCCGGGTGCCGGGTCGCGGGAGGTGAAGCTCGGCGAGGATGGCGCCGCGAGCCCGGGGGCTGTGGCCGCTGCTGCTCGCGCTCTCGGGGCTGCTGGCGCTGGGCCCCAGCGTGCCGGCGGCCAAGCTCAACATCCCCAAGGTGCTGCTGCCCTTCACGCGGGCCACGCGCGTGAACTTCACGCTGGAGGCCTCGGAGGGCTGCTACCGCTGGTGAGGCGCGGCCCGGCGCGGGGCGGGGGCGGGAGGCGGGCCTCGGGCGTGGGCGGCCAGCCCGGCACTCTGCAGGTGCGCGGGCGCGGTGAAGAGGCCGCGGCCCCGAGCGACTCCGGCGGGGCCCGCGGCGCGCGGCCTAGTGGCCCGGCGGGCGCCCCCACCAGGCCCGCGCGGCAGGTGCGCCGACGCGCGCTCCCGGGCGCCGGGTTGGCGGCCGGCCGGCCACCAGCCCTGCGGCTGGTCGCGCGTGACCCGGCGGCGTGCGCTCAGGTCGCCGCCGCCACTGCGCATGGCGCCTCCCCGGCCTCTGCATGTTCCGGCGGGAGGGAGGTTGTGGGGAGTTGGCGGGTGGGTGTGCGGACCGGGGCCTAGTGGTGGCTGGACTTGGTATAGGGGGAAGAGGGGAGGGCGCGGAGGAAGGCCGTGTTCGGGCCTGGGGCTTCGGGAGGGACCTTATGTCCGAGGGAGAGGGTCGCGCCAGAGCCGCCCGGCCGGGGCTGCGCGTCCACGTGGTCTCACTACTGTCTAGGCAGGGAGAGGTGGTCAGGGCTCTGCAGAACCTGGTCTGGGGACGCAGCTTTCTGAAGTTTGTCTGGTGACAGCGACTCATCCTTGGCGCCGGACTGGTCGTGGGAATTGGCTTGTGGCGAAATGGAGAAGGTGTGTGTGGGAGTTGAATCCTGGCCTTCCGCCTCTTTGGAAGGAACGTCAACCTTAGATGAAAGATTTCTCAAAGGAAGCCCGAGGTTTTTACAGATGAGAGAGGCAAGGGAATGGTTTGTGATTCAGCCCCAGTTGCCTAGAGAGCAGGGCCGGTCTAGATCCCTAGCCTCCTGGGGGAACTCGGGAGTTCTCCACCCATCGTGGAGGATGTGATCTGGGAACCCCAGGAACTGAGGAAACCAGAGGTCCTCCCCGTTCCCCACCCTCCAAGGTAGCCCGGCAGGGTGATGTGCCGTCCTTCATACCGAGAGGAAAGGGCCTAAAGTGGCCTCCAGGCTTCCATCCCGGTAGGCTCACTCCTAGCAGGGCAGACGACGGCCTGGGTGTCATGAGGCCCTACCCTACCTCACAGGCCACCTTGCTTGAGATGGAAAGGAGGGTCCCCGTGCTCCTACCCACGTGCCACACTCTTGCTTGTTTCAAGGCTAGTCCCTGTTAACAAGGTGTGCTTACATCAGCAAGATGAATTGCATTGTCTGTTGGGATAGTAGTCTGTGCACATCCGCAAGCCTGGTGGTGCCCAGAGCTGACGGCCTTCTTTCATACTTGCATTGCTAGTACCTATTTGTTTTCTGATCATGAGCCTCCTGAAATAAGGACAGTCCATGTCAGCCAGATGCTTTGGGTTTAGTGCCTTGTGCACCTGGTGGGTCCTATTTCTGGCTTGATATCACAGGCTGATCTCCTCTTTAAGTTTTCTGTATCCATGTACTGGGCCCTGTCTGGTCCATACTTTGCAAGGGATGGATGTGCTCATTCTCTGGTGGACATTATCTATTTTCTTGATATGGGGGCAAGAAAAAGGAAGCTGGCTATTAAAAACAGCTGGCTTCAATTGTATCCTTTGGATGGATTTGTATGCTACTTCCTCTAAGATTCTGTAGCGGTATTTTCTTTTTTTTCCTAACCGCATTTTCTTTTCTCAAAAGAGCTGATGGATGTTAATTTACTTGTATAGCTTCTTAGGAGGAAGGGAAAAAAATTTTTCAATCTCTGATGCATCAGAGGAGTGCTCAGTACCTTACAATTTGTCTTGAATCAGATCCATGGTTTTCACTGCAAATGTGTGACTGCTTCTCTTAAGTGTCTCTCCAAGGTGTTTAGTGGTTGTGATTTCCCCCCTTAACTTCACAGGAAAATCTTTTGTCGATCAAGCATCGAAAATATTTTCTTTATTTTTAGCATGCTCTTCCTAGTTCAGTTCCTGCATTTTTTAGTTTTTGAAGAGTCTCTGGAGGTTTGAAGAGTGGGCTTGCAGACAAGCCATGGCTCCACACTCATGGACACCTGGGAGGAAAATAGCCTCTTCACCCAAGCAGTTCATTGTTGAGTCTGTGAGTAGGAGAACAGAGAAAATTAAAACCCTCCTGGACCTTGGAGAATTCTTGCTCATCCTTTGAATTTATAGCCACACTCTCGTTTATTGGAATCACTGTGTGCCTGAGCCAGTGGCTTTAGGTTTACTTTTCCTGTTTCTTGATTTTATAGCATCAACTAATCAGGCAGTTTTAAGGCCCTGAGCCCCAGAAAGGGAAGTGCTCGAGTTGAGCAAGAACCCTGGGAGGGGGCGTGCCCCCTGTCCTACTCCTTTCAGGGACTTGCAGCCTCCCTTCCATCACACCCAGCATCGCTGGTTAGGGGACACGTTCCTGATTCTTTTTTGATATTTTGTGTTATTGAAAGTAGTCCAAAGTATGTTTTTAGCTTCTTTTTAAGGTATCCTTTTCACACGGAATGACACAATAGAGAAAGTTGGAAAAAGGGAAGGGAGAAACAGAAGTAAACCTTAATCCTTTGTAACCCAGTCACCCTTTTGTTTTCCTTTCAGTCACTTATTTTTCCCCTCAGAGCTCAAATTTGGTGTTCAGGCCACTGGGGAACCCCTTCTCTGCCATCACCAGTGACCGTTAAAGCCCAACTGTTTTCCTATGCTGCTTCATGATCTTAGGTTTTCAGTGTCTGAGCACTGTTATCAGCTTTGGTTGAGGTCCAGGGTGTTGTGGATTCTGCAGGGGGCTGCCCTGCCCTGGAGAGAGTCAGACAGGCCTTGCCTTATGGAGAGGGTGGTCTGCTGGGAGGTGAGAAAGGAGAGGAGAGGGAGCAAGGATGTGGTAACAGAGAAAGTCCAGCCCTGGGCTGATTCTGCTGGTTGGCCTTCCCTGGTTCAAGTCCGAGACTCAGCTTTTGAATTTTTTTCCCCCATTGTCACTCAGCCACTGGCTAGCCCCCTGTTGATGGAGTGGGGTGGAAGGGGGGGGGCGGCAAATGCAGCCCCCCAGCCTCTGGGTGAAGCACCCCTGTTGGCCAAGGTGTTTGCCTGAATAAAGTTATAGGTGTAAACTTTGAGCTGCAACTCCAGCTGGGGTGGGGGTGGGCAGACCTGCCTGGTAAAGAGCCTCTGGCAGGGCACAGGCAGCCAGAGCCCACTGTATTGAACTCTGCCCAGATGCCTCGTCCTGCTCTCCTGGGCCTGAAAATCTCCCCTGGGTACCCTGCAGCTGTCTGATACGTCAGCCAGGCTTGTTCTGAAGCCAGGGTGCCTGCTCTCACCATGAGCTGGGTGCTTGTAGGGGTATAAGGGCCCTCCCTGCTGCCTGGGCCCCACATAGAGGGACTCCTCCATGGAGCACGCCATGTGCTGGGCAGCTCAGGGCACCTTTGGAGAGTCAGTGGGCAGTGAGATCCCACAGTCCCTCTGTCCCTGCTGACACATAACTGCGGGAGACCTAAGGCCAAGAGTGTCCCAGGACCCCCTTCCTGACCCCAGCCAGGGAAGCTGGGAGAAGAGGTGAAGCGAAGGGTTTTCTCTGGGGCCTCTTTAAAGCCCTCTGCACCTGGCCAGGTGTGCTATCCAGCCCAGCTGCTTTCTGCTCAGAGCCTGCAGGGTAGAAGTGGGTGCGCTGGTCCTGGGCAGGGAAGGCAGTCGGAGCTGAGGGAGGCTGGAGAAGCAGCTCTGAATGAAAATGAAAAGTTTGCGATGTGGGAGCACAACAGAAAGGGCTTCAGTGTAACCAGAGGCCTAGTGTTCTGCACCCCATTCATTTGGCCTGTCTGCCCCAAACCAGTGCTTCTGCCCCCCAGTCTAGAGCATCTGTCTTTGACAGCCCATTTGGGGGCTCCATGTGTCTTAACACAGCAGGATCAAACCTCTCCTTGCTTGGCCAGGGGCCTCAGGTCAGGTGGAGGTCCTATTTGGCATCATTTCTGGCAGTTAGAGGTTTGGACAGAGACACCAAAGCCCCTGCAGTGCTCGCTGTGAAGGGCTGTCCTGCCAGTGCCTGGGGATGAGCCCTGACCTACAGGGATGTCACAGGCAAGGACTGGGGCTAACCACTAGGCGTGGAATATTTGTGACTTTTCCGATGAGCCAGCTCATGGGGCTTGGGGTGGTCAGCAGGCAGGGAAGGCCCTGCTTTCATGGAACTTGTAGTGGATTGTGGGAGTAAACGGTAAGCCACAATGAAATGCCTGCATTTCCTGTGATAGGATTCTGTGAAAGCAGCATGTTGTGATAAGGACTGCAGGGGGCGTGCCTTTTTGGAAAAGGTGACAGGAAGGAGGTAGCCTGGGCCTGGCTCTCCCCTCTGCACAGGCCTTGCACGGTTGGTGGGGCCTCGCCCCTGCCTACCCACCCCCTCCATCTGCAGAGGGAGGTGACAGGAAGTGTGTGTTGACTTGAGTGGTTTTCTTTGCTTCCTTTGAGGGGGTGGGAGCGAGGTGGGGGGTGATGCTCTGGCCCTGGAGGAGGTTCCACCCCATGGGCCCTGCCTCTGACCCTACCTCTGCCCTCTGGGCTGGACCATAGGTGGGGGAGGGAGGCTGCATCTTCCTCTGCCCCACCCACCCCTTCTTCGCTCAGCTGTCACTTCTCCTTTTTCCTCTGTCACCTTCTGGCCTGACCCTCCAGGTCCTTGGGCTCCCCTGTTCCCATCTGAAAACAGTGGGGAGCAACTCCCCCGAAGCAGTGCCTCCCAGAGCACAGACTGTTTGTCCGCTGGAATTTCAAAATTCTGTCTGCCCATTAGAGACTTTTAGGATAAAAGGTCATCTCTGGGGCCCATATGTTGTTTACATTTTATTTTAAATGGTGGTAAAATGTACGTATTATAAAATTAACTACCATAACCATTTGAAGTGTCTAGTTCAGTGGCATTAAGTCGATTCACGCTGTCTTACAATCATCACCACTGTCTATCACATAATTTTTTCATCTTTCCAATAACCACTAACCCCTCTCCCCTCCCCCAGCCCCTATACCCACATTCTGCTTTCCTTATGCTCTGTAATATCTGCCAGTTTCTGTTGCAGGCAACACTGTCCCCCTTACCCCCAGAATCTGGTAACACTGTTTCGATCCATGTTTGTTTTGTGGTTACCTTGGATGAGAGGTTTTCTAGTTACACTAGTGTTAGAAGCTTTCCTTTAAAAATACTTTTTCAATAAAGAAGAATCAATTTAAAAAGCAGAAGTAGAACCTCCATATGCCATGGGCACAGCCCTAAAAAGACAAAAAAGACAACAACAACAACAAATAAATAAAAAGCAAAAGTAAGAATAAGATACAAAGGTTACTTGGATACAACCCGTGGGGAAGGCCTGGTGGACATGCAAGTGTCTAGGCAGCTGTCCCTGTGGGAAGGTGGGACTGGTGGCCAGAGCTGCAAATCCGGAGATGGGGACTTTGAATGTTGCGGGTGGGGGTGGAGGGAACCAAATAGCAGAACCAGTTTTTCTGCTAATTCCTTTGCATATTTTGCATGCTTTCCCCCAACTCAATCCTAAAAGCAAAAGAAAACACCTTTTCATCTGGAGCTTCCAAGCTGAGTAGTGGCAGAGCCCTATTCAAAACCAGGTGGCAGACTAGAGCTAGCTCAGACTGAGACACACAGAGGAATGTGCTAGCCCTGCGCATCGCGGCTGCCTCACCCAGCTTCCTTCAGTAGGTTTAGGGAAGTCAGCAGCAGTTAAGAAGCAGCATTAAGGGTGTATGTGGGGCAGAGGGTGATGAAAGAGGAGATGAGCCATCTTTCGTGGCAGGGGCGGGGGGGGGAGGGCAGAAGTTAGGTTTGGCAGCCTGGACCTTGCTCTCCTATGGGCACCCCCGGGTAGGGGGAGGCTGCTGGCTCTGTTTTCAACAATCTGGGTGCATGGGGGGCAGTGTCTGGACCAGGGGTCTAGAGCCAGGCCTGGCTGAGGTGTTTTCCAGGACTGTAACCTTGGGCTGGTTACTTCATATCCAAGCAAGGGTTTCCTCATGTATCAGATGGGGGCTTCAATGGGATTGCGGGGAGGTGCATGGAATACTTGTGATGTGTTTTGTTCTGTGCCTGACACATAATAAGCACATAATAAATGACAGATTGTTGTTGTTTGTTTATGTGTCTTTATTTATTTATTTTTTAATTTATTTATTTTTTATTTTTTGCTTTTTAGGACCGCACCCGTAACACATAGAAGTTCCCAGGCTAGGGGTTGAATCAGAACCACAGCTGCTGGCCTTCACCACAGCCACAGCAACATGGGATCTGAGGTGCATCTGCAACTTACACCACAGCTCACCCCAGCAATGCCTGATCCTTAACCCACGGAGCAGGGCCAGGATCAAACCTGTGTCCTCATGGATACTAGTTGGGTTTGTTACCATTGAGCCACAATGGGAGCTCCAGTTTATGTGTTTTTAAATATAGTACCAGTAGTTTGAATGAAATAAGGCAGCAAGTCTTGAAGGATTCAGTAAGCAGATTTCACCTGTCCAGACTCTCCTGACACATGGACAGGGCCTTGGATCCAGGGTTGGGTGGTGCCCTGACAGCAGGGCTGAGGTCAGGCTTCACACAGGGAAGGGGTGGACAGGTCAAGCATAAATGATCACAATCTAGAGGGACTCAG